>NC_067399.1:259288330-259914371 GCF_016432865.1 Antechinus flavipes | reverse complement strand
ATTCATCTCTAATACTGTTTGGTAAATGTTTTTCTCTTCTACACTACAGACATAAAAATATTCATTTTTCTTTCATTTTAAAAACAATTTATAGTTAGTGTTGATCTGGTTGGAGCTCATTTTATTTTATGGCAAAGGAAATGTGCTTTAAACTTATTTTTCATCATGTTATCCAATTTCTTTTTCTTGAATAGCTGTTCTATTCCCTAGTGTTCTTTTTTTTTTTTTTTTTTTTTTTTTAGTCATGGTCTTATCAAACACTAATCTCTTATATACACTGGTTTTTATTTCCGGATTCTTTATTCTGCTGAGCTAGTTTTCTATTTTTTAATCCTGTACCAGATCGTTTTTTTATGATGGCCACTTTATAATATGCTTTGAAACTTTGCAAAGCAAATCATCTAGTGCACTTCCCTCTGTGCCAGGCTGAACAGAATTTTCTATTCTATGTTTTCTCACTCTTCCTTAGAGCATGATCCGTCTTAAGGTCATCTTTAGTCTGATGACCTTATAGTCTGTAGCCCCTCCTTCAAGGAAAAGGAGAAAAAACTAAAT
Source organism: Antechinus flavipes (assembly GCF_016432865.1). Lineage (NCBI taxonomy): Eukaryota > Metazoa > Chordata > Mammalia > Dasyuromorphia > Dasyuridae > Antechinus > Antechinus flavipes. The sequence goes on along the minus strand of NC_067399.1, from coordinate 259,913,816 downwards.
TCCTTAGAGAATCAGTACCAGAGAAAGAATGCTGAACAAGGTGACTCTTAGCTCCAACTTGTATTCCAATTCTGTTATTGTTGTTTCTGTGTCCTGATAAAAATAATTTCACCTTCATTCAGTTTCCTCATCTGTCCAATGGGAATAATAATGCTTAATAATATGTAATAATAATAATAATCCTCTGTATTAAGAATTAAGTGAGATAATGGGAAAAGACCATTACAATCTTACTACAAATCTAAGAGATTAATAAGCATAATAATGGTGTCATAACTTATCCTTAGTTCCCTCTACTTTCTTTCTCTGAAAACAGAACCCAGAGAGTATTAGAACAGAATTTCTAGTTTCTAGAGCTCCCCGTGCCCTTCCTTTGCCAAGTATCATCAGGTTCCTGGCCCCTGAACCTGGTGCCTTTCAGCGTTGAGGAATGGAGTGGAGTTGTCAGGGAACCGTTTCTCTATAGAGGGAGGAGCAAACAGTGTTAAAGGAAGATGGCACTATACTTGAGAGGGAGCATTAAAAAATCTTTGCAAATCTGAAAAGATCTGTACTCTAGGATAGAGATGTCAAAGTCATGGTTTCCAGATTTCAAAATGTTCGAGTGTGACAGAATCAGATTAAAATATAATTGGGATAAGGGCAGCTAGGTGGTGCAGTAGACAGAGAAACAGCTCTGAAATCAGGAGGACCTGAGTGCAAATCTGACCTCAGACACTTAACACTTCCTAGCTGGATGACTCTGGGCAAGTCACTTAACCTTAGTTGCCTCAGGGGGAACAAATACACACACACACACACACACACACACACACACACACAAACACATGTAATTGGAAAATGTTTAGCAAATGACAAAAAATATAATTCAATTTAGATAATATACAGTTTTGGTTTTCTAAGTTAATGTGCAGCTGGCAGGGATCCCTTTCTTTTTTAGTTTGATTCTAATGCTCTAAGACATCCTTCAGATTTTCTTGATATGGGATCATGGAAATGTTTCCTCCAGACTTAGGGACATTCACCAGAGTCCATATCTACCCCAGCCTCAAAAAGCCTGTCCAGGTTGGTAGGATCTGTTGTGACTTGTGCTCCCTATGTATAACTTTGGCATTTCAGGATCTCTCCTCCTTACTGAAGCAACAGTCAGAAACTAGAGGAATCAGTAGATATTTATTTATAATTTATAATTGGTTCAATAGTTATATGATTTGGTAAAGTTCTAAAAAGCAATTTCCAGGCAGAATGTTTAATTTAATTCTATGATTGATGAGTTTATAAAACACTTGGCACCTTGTTTATGGGTAAAGTTCCACCCAGAGACTGCCAGTTGATCATGAATGTTGGTCTGTTTCCCTGAGATTTGACTCTATACGGGGTCACAGTTGGCTCTTGGTGGCCAAGGATGGGTGTTTCAATGACAGGGCCTGGGGCCCAGGTTTGTGACTAATTTTAATTCTTCTTGTTGGGATTATACTGAAACCAAGATCAGTTCTTGTGTTTTAGCTCATCCTGATAGCGTGAGGTCTTAGTTTGGATAGTTTGCCAAGACGTGGTTCTTGCTATACTCAGGTCCTCTTAAGTCCCACATTGAGTAAGTCACTATGCTTAGTGCAGCCACTTGAATACTAGAGAATCCTACTCCTACATCTAGAGAAGAAATAGGATCGGGGTCACAGATTCACAACTGGAAGAGATCTTAAATGTCATCTAGTCCAATTCCTTCATTTTGATTATTTTTCTTAAAAAGCCCAAAAAACAAAAACCAAGTACTTATTTTTGCTCCCTCCCAACCACCCCCTTAGAAGAAAATAAAAGTATAACAAAAGTGCATACTCAAGTAAAACAAACTCCAAAAATATATGCCTTGTTCTGTGTCTTAAGTCTTTTTCAGGAGGAGGTGGACAGCGTACTTCATCACTGGTCCTCTGGAATTGTCAACCCCTTCATTTTATAGATGAGGAAACTGAGGCTCAGTGCGGATAACGCTTTCCTAACGTCACAGACCCATTAAGTAGCGTATATAGGAGAAGCCATTTTGCTTTTTATCTCCAGCCGGGTTTGTTGGTGGACAATCACACAGCTCCTGGCTAAGCAAAGAGTGTGCAAGAGACCTGTCTAGAGTCACAGTATTAGCTCAGACAAAGCAAGAGGAGAAAACTCCTCAAAAAGAATTTTGATCAAAATGAGTGTGTTGGGGAAATGGGGCAGAGTTTTCCTTTCAGGAAGAGTCCATATCTTGGACTGAGTAGCTCCTGGGCAAAACAAGAACTTAAGCAAGCTAACAAGGGCATATAGTCCTAACACAGTATGGATGTTCACAGATAACTAGCACCTCTGGTGGGAAGTCTTGCTTGACTCTTTTCAGGCTGCCCATTGGTGGCAACCTGGCACTCAGCTCTCACCTGTGGCCCCAAGAAGCCATAACGCATTCAGTAAGCACACCATGGAAACCATCTGTGCATATGGGCTAAACCTGAGTGAGGGTAACCATCAGGCTTCAAACCATAGGTGAGTCAGGGAGATGGCTACCTCTAGCATGTGGAGACTTTCCCAGGAGAATGGACAGATGAAAGCAATTTGTTCCAGGAGCAGTTGAAGCAGGTGCTATGAAGCACCAAGAGCTTTGGTCAGACATGGAAGATGCAAAGTCCATCCACTGCATTCTGGGCCATCAACAGCCATCTTGACTTTTGTCTTGCCACTGAACTTCACTAACTCTGGAAGAAACAATGTCCTGACAGATCTTTGTGCCCTGCCTCATTTAAATCCAATTCATGAGCAAATTATGACATCAGATGAAGACACTGGCAGAAGGAAAACAGTTAAATGGGACTTCTGGATATCTCACTATCAGAATCATTTATTCAGTCCCTATCCTTACTTGGCAATGGGGAAAATCAGCTAAAAAAAATTTTTTTTTTGAGTTCCAAATCCTCTCATTCCAGCCCCTTTCCTCCCCATTGAGAAGGAAAGCAATATGATACAATTACATCTATGAAGTTATGTTAAATAAGAATGATGATCTAAGGCAGACATATCCTGCCATGGACAGATGGACATGCATGTGGCCCTGACTAGAAAAGACAATTAATGGATCACGGTTCCTGATTCTTCTCTCCCCACAGGTTTCCACCAGATTGCTCAGAACAAGGTAGCTGTCCTCCTACTTGCTGGGGGGCAAGGCACTCGGCTAGGAGTGTCCTACCCCAAAGGCATGTACCGGGTGGGCTTACCTAGCGGGAAGACACTGTATGAGCTCCAGGCTGAGCGCATCCGCCGCGTGGAGCAGCTGGCTGGCCACAGACACAACACAAGCTGCACTGTTCCCTGGTGGGTTTCACTGCTCTTTGCCATCTAGGGTTTTTTCCCCTTTCCTTCCTCTTCCCCTTTTTCTCCTCTCCCTCCTGGAATATCTTTTCTAGGTTGCAGTAAGATGACTTGTCTCTGAGGCTGAAATTTCCTCACTCTAAATTGATTGGGAATTTTTTGTTTTTTGCATCTATTATATTGTAGTCAATAGCAATATATCTTTGTTGAGATTCACTGCTTATCCCTACCCCCACTATATCCATTGATCCTTTGCCTGGTCTCTGTTTTTGGCTTCAGTTGAATAGTTCTTTCCTCTTTCATTTTTCCTAGTGTCCTTAATATGGCCTGTTTGTCCTACTCAACCTCTCCCTATCTTTCTCCAGGTACGTCATGACCAGTGAGTTCACTCTAAAGCCAACAGTTGAGTTTTTTAAAGAAAATGACTTCTTCCAGCTGGATCCAGCCAATGTGATCATGTTTGAGCAAAGGATGTTACCAGCTGTGACCTTCAATGGCCAGGCCATCTTGGAGAGGAAGGACAAGATTGCAATGGCCCCAGGTATGCTTTCTGAGCCTGCCTTCTGGGTGTTTTGCTGTCCAAAGAAGATTGGAGGAAGGAGATGGGACAGAGGTTTAAGTCAGGAATTTTAAGACCTGCATTCTGGTTTATTTGTTCATTCATTGTATACTGGTATCACTATGATTTATGCAAGGAAAAAAACAATTTAGATAAAAGACAGTCCTTGTTCTTATCCTGTTGGAATTTATGGTCTAGTATAATCTAGTAAGTAGAGTCTAGGAAGAGTGAATTAGACATATTACACAATACATTGATCTGAGAGGTAAAAAAAAAAAAAAGTTATGTAAGATTCCATTCCACTAATAATTTTTATTAGTCATTGAATGACTAATGAACATTTTTATGAACAAGTCATTAAATGCCTCTGGTCCTTGGTTTCATTATCTGTGCAATGGAGTAGTCACATCCTCCAAAAGTTAGGATGAGGGAAGCAGTGAGACACTGTTATCATTGGCGCTTGCAGCCAGTCCCAGGAACACTGCTGATGGTTCATCTGTGGGTTCTAGCTCAGGAGATCTTTTGAAGTTAGAATTGGGCCACAATGATGTGAACTTGATGCTTTTGCTTCTTGATGGGAAGATAACTCAAGGTAACATTTCTTTGGGGGCCCAAGGCTTAACTTAGGATCGTTAATGCTCACTCTTTTTGCTCTTAGCTTGAGTGAAGGCTATCAGATACCTCTCTTACTATGTGTCTTCTCTCCTCTCGTATTCAGATGGCAATGGTGGTCTGTACCGAGCCCTGGTGGACAATAAGATTTTGGAAGACATGGAACGCCGTGGGATAGAGTATGTCCATGTATACTGTGTGGACAATATTCTTGTTAAAATGGCTGACCCTGTCTTCATTGGCTTCTGTGTGCTGAAGGGTGCAGACTGTGGAGCAAAGGTCAGCAAGTTCTCTTTCCCCTGATTCTATACTCCCCCTATGTTATATATGGATTTTTAACCTGGACCCTAATCCTGGTTCCTGGGCTATTATAGAATCATCATAAGTTTAGACTGGGGGAAACCTAAGATCTATTCCAACTCAGTTCAACCCAGAGAAATGAGTATGAACTTGTCTAAGATAAAGCTTCTTAAACTGTGGGACAGGCTCATGTAACTGAATGTGGGGATTATGAAAATATGATTTATTATCAGTAAGTGTTTTATTTTTATACCTATGTACTCAGGATTACATAGAAATTTCTCAGGTGAAAAGGAGTCACGAGTGGAAAAAGTTAAGAAGCCCTGGTCTAGGATTTTAATCCAGATCCTGTGTCTCTTACGTTCTTCCATTGTAATTCAGTTTCTTTTCACCTGCTAGTTTAATTTTCCTACAGTCAAAATATCCTACCATTTGGGAGGGAAATGTCTCCAGGATCTGACTGTTCCAAAGCATTAGTCTATGGGTGCTATAGGAATACAGAGAAGGGAATCCCATCTTCCACTGATCTCTAGGAAAAATTGGCTTCCTAAAGTAAAGCCTGTCCTTTTTTCCTTATAATTTGTCTGTAGGTAGTGGAGAAGGCCTACCCCACAGAGCCTGTGGGTGTGGTGTGCCAGGTAGATGGCATTTATCAGGTGGTAGAATACAGCGAGGTAGAAGAGGAGACAGTACAGCGTCAGGATGAGAGCGGGAATCTGGTCTTCAACGCAGGCAACATCTGCAACCACTTCTTCACTCGGAGCTTCCTTCAGATCGTTACTAGGTGAGCTTTCTTACCTCAACCTACTCGTCACTGACTTGGACCTCTAGGACTCTCGGTGTGTGGAGTATCTTTGTCAAAATGGCTGACTGATTTTATTGAATTTTGTGGACTGCAGGGTATGAAATCCACAAGCCGTCAATAAAAAGTGTCAATAAGGTATCAGGCACTATGCTAAGCAAAAGGCAAAAGATAGTTTCTGTTTTTAAAGTCAATGTTCAAAGAATTTATCAGGATAAATTGAAAGTAGCGATAGTATTAGAATTAAGGAGCATTAGAGAAGGCTTGCTGAAAGATGGAATTTTAGCTAAAACGTGAAAGAAGCCAGGAGGCAAGGATGAGGAAGAGAGCTTTGCAAACATGAGAAACAGCTAGATAAAATACCTAGACACTAATGGTGGAGTATCTTGTTCAAGGAACTGCAAGGAGACTAATATTAGAGTCATTGGATTGCAGCTATAAGAAGACTGGGAAGATGAGGGACTGGAATGGGGAATGGGAATTTTTAAAAAAAAATAATACTAGCTTTTCTTTTTTTTTTTTTCAAAATATATGCAAAGATAGTTTTCAGGATTCACCTTTGCAAAATTTTGTGTTCCAAATTTTTCTCCTTCTCTTCCCTAGACAGCAAGTAATTCAATATAAGTTAAACATGTGCAATTCTTCTAAACATATTTCCACATTTGTCATAAGAAAAAACCAGATCAAAAGGGGGAAAATGAGAAAGAAAAAAAGAGAAAAAATGTTCTGTCACTATTGATTGGAGAAATGCAAATTAAAACAACTCTGAGGTACCACCTCATGCCTCTCAGATTGGTTAAAATGACAGAAAAAGATAATGACAAATGTTGGAGGAGATGTGGGAAAACTGGGACACTAGTTTATTGGAGGAGCTGTGAAATTATCCAATCATTCTGGAGAGCAGTCTGGAATTATGTCCAAAGAGCTATCAAACTGCGTACCCTTTGATCCAGGAGTGCCGCTACTGGGTCTGTATCTCAAGGAAATCATAAAGGAGGGAAAAGGACCCACAGATGGTTTATGCCTTTCTCCTTTGCCCCTACAGGGAATTTGAATCTTTGCTGAAGCCACATGTTGCCATTAAGAAAATTCCTTTTGTGGATGAGGATGGAAATCTGGTCAAGCCTCTCAAACCGAATGGTATAAAGATGGAGAAGTTCGTGTTTGATGTGTTCCAGTTCTCAAAGTTAGTGGCAGAAATGAATCCTTCCTTCTCAGCCCCCACTCCCCAACTGCCTCTCCCTTGGTTGGGTCAAAGTTTCCATGATATAATATATCCCAGTGCACTAGGAAATTTGTGATCGTGTGTGTGTGTGTGCGCGTGTGTGTGTTGGAGTCCAGATTTCAGGTCTGCCACTCAACACCTCTATGATCACAGGCAATCTTAATACCTTCTCTGGACCTTGGTTTCCTTTATTTCTAAGATGAGCAAGTTAGACTAGATGAGCTCTTGGCTCTAGAGGAGATTGTCCCTATTCCCACATAGCAGGTTCGAGGCTGAGAGCAGGCAAGTTCACCACACCCAATCTCTTCATTAAGGACTAAATGTAGAATTGCTTCACTATTCTCTGAAGGCACTAAGGGACAGAGGGCGCTGGAACATTAAAAGTGGTTTTATGTGTGTGTTTGTTTTTTAAGTTTTTAAGTTTTTTTAAAGTGGCTAAAAAAGGAGATTATGATAAATAGGTCGCTTCAGAACCTAAAAGTGGGTAGGTATTTTTAGGGAGAGAGCATGATGTGAGAGCCAGTGACACTGCCCTTCACAGTCATAAAGAGAAGGTGCAGGTGTTTCAAGTGGCCCTCTGTTTCCCCCCCCTTCCCCCCTTTCTCACCACTGAGTTTACACACCTGATGAAAATATTTTCTTGTTTTTGGAGAGGTATATTTAGAATTCTATACCTCCAGACCACCACAGTCCCATTGTAGTAGGGTTGAGCCCACTTGAAGTAAGTCTAACTGCAGTAACCTTTCAGCCCCCCTCTCTTTCCACCTCGCCTCTCTTCCATCTAGTACCTCCATGACATTTGATGTTTTCTTTTTTGCTTCTAGAAAGTTTGTTGCATTTGAAGTCCTGAGAGAAGAGGAATTCTCTCCCCTAAAAAACTCAGACTCGGCCAACAAAGACAATCCTACCACTGCCCGGCAGGCCCTTTTAGCTCAGCACTACCGCTGGGCTGTGCGGGCTGGTGCCCACTTTGTGGATGAAAATGGAGTCAGGATCCCAGAGCAACCCAGGTGAGCATCTGATGAACACAGCCCTCCCTCCACAAGCTGGTGCTTCCTTTTGCCAACTTCCTCAGCTCAGTGAGTCCCACTCCTAGAAAGCAAGTAAAGAGAGAAGGGGACAAAGGGAAAGAATGCACATGCTACTCTAGTTTCTCCTGCTTTTTTTCTCTGCTGGATCATCATCCTCAACCTCTTAACCATGAGAATTTCCCAAGATTTTTCTGTGTACCCCATTCTTGTCTCTCCTCTATATACATTTTGTTGATCTCATTTAATTGTTGATCTTAGTCTATGGAGGATTAATGATGAACCCTACCCAAATCATTTCCAAATCAAGGTGCCCATTCTTTTTTTTTTTTTTTAATTGTATTTTTTGTTGTTACATTTTAAGTTCCAAGTTGTAGAGAATGGGGGGGTTGATATGGTTGTGTGTGTATGCCTCAGACACTAGACCCTGGATAAATCACTTAACTCTGTTTGCCTCAGTTCCTCATATATAAAATGAATTGGAAAAGAAAGTGGTGAACCATTCCAGTATCTTTGCCAAGAAAACTCCAAAAGAGGTTGCAAAGAGTCTGGACAAGATTAAAACAACTGAACAACACCAACAGTATTTCCAGAAGGTGGATAACATCTTCCTTTATAGGTCCTTCAGAGTTGATCTGAATATTTATAATACTCAGAATAACTCATTCACAATTATTTTTTTGAATAACATTTCTATTACTGTACAAATATTCTGTTAGTTCTGCTCCTTTTACTCTTCATTTTTTCATGTAAGTCTTTCTGTGGAAATCAACCTGCTCATCGATTCTTATAGCATGAAAATACCTAACTTTCCCCCCTAACTTCAGATTTGCTAGACGTCTCAAACCTGGATATCCCATCCACATCTCAAAGGCAGCATGTCCACAGTGAAAGTTGTTATCCCCATCCACATCCCCTACTTCTTTTAAGACTTCCCTTGTCCAAACTTCTTCTTCACTTTGAATCATCGAGGTTCATAAGCTTGGCAACATTTTATCCTCTTCCTTCTCTTAAAGCATGTCTTATTCAATCAGTGGCTCAATTCTATTAACTCTCTTATTGCTCCCATATCTGTCCTCTGAGAAGAGGACATTCATAGAGCCCCTACCCTATCAGCTCCTACCTGGCTGTGATTAGTCTCCCTCCCTCATGTCTTCCCTCTTCAGTCTATCTTCTATCTAGCTACCAGATAACCCTCCCCTCTTCAAAATCATTTCCACAGATAATTCTCATCTCCAGAATGAAATAGAACTCCACAGCCTGGCATTTAAGACTCAGTTTTCTGGCCTTATTTCACATTTCTTTCACATAATCATGTTCCAGCCAACCTTGACTGGATACTGATAGAAAAACTCCTGGTGGGCAGAATAAGGACTGTTTTGTTTTTATCTCTAGATTCTTAGGATCTAACATAGTTTTTTGGGCATGCTGGGTTTAATAAATATTTGTTGAATTGAATTGAATGCAATTGAAAATTTTGCTTCACTTTTCTCATTGAGTTGAAAGATTCCTAACAGCTGGGAAATCTAAGCAGAGGGGTTGGCACCTGAGTCAAACCTGAATCAATATAAAGATTTAGCAAAAGAGAGTTCAGGAGAAAGTATGTTTTAGGCATAAGGAATGCATAAGCTTTGAGAGGTAGAAAATAACATTTTGAGTTCATAAAGATAGAATGTTAGGTAGAATATGACATTTAAATGAAATGTTCTAATAACATTTCAGGAGGAAAACAAGACTTTCATAAGGGTACAGAATCAGGGAATGATTTATGGAGGAAGTGACATCTGAACTGAACCTTGAAGGACAGAGAAGAATTTAAAGCAGGACTTCTTAACTTGGGATCCATGGATAAATTTCAGGGAATCCATGAACTTGGATGGGAACAAATTATCTATATTTCAATATAATTAGTTTTCTTTGTAGCCTTATTTTGTTTGATCATTTAAAAGCATTTTTCTAAGAAGAAATCCTTAAGCTTCCCCATACTGCTAAGGGAGTCTGATACACACAAAAACTGGATTATAGCCCCTAATTTAAAAAAAAATCAAGAGGGGTTATTTTTTTTTTTTTTTGGAGTTATGGAAGATAGCCAGTTATGCTTGAAGAAGGGAGACAGTAAAACAAGTTTTGGAAGCAACTAGTATTACAATTTGCCTAAATCATGGAGTGTATGAAGGGAAATGGTATGAAATTAGATAAAGAGAGTAGGTAAGAATCAGGTCATTGAAAGTGTTAAATACCCAGGTCAGGAGGAAGTTGTAACTTATTCTGGAGATTATAGGAATCAGCTGAACAATCTGTTGAGCCAGAGGTATGATGTGATCAGACTTTAGCTTTAGGAAATTATGTTGGTAGCTCTGGGAAGGATGACTTGCAAAAGGGAAAAACTAGAGAGTGGGAAACCTAGGCAGCAGTTGTCCTGATGTACTTCCTCCTTTCTAATCAGCTCTTATTCCAACGTGGCTCCCCGCTTCCTAGTCAGCTAACATCCCAATAGTCCTCACTCATCCTAGTCAACTGCTCTCCCATTATTTCTTCTCTTCTTATCCTAAATAACTCTTTATGCTGGCTTGATATAGTATGTTCCTTTCCTTCCCCCTGCCAGTATAGAAAGTTGTTGCTGGAGAGGGCTGGACCCCATCACCTCACCATTATCTATTGTCTTTTGACAAGTGTCTACGTTTAACCACCCTTGATGATTTCTGGGGACCTAGAAAGAGAAAAACCTTTGCTTTTAGTTCTCAGATTGCTTTAGCAATCCATGGAGGTGGGAGAATTGGACTAGATGTACAGGATCTGAACAGTGCCATTGGTATTTATGGAAGAGAGGTTAGATTTGATTTACTTGGCTGAACTGGAAGAAGCGATTGGAAGGTTCAGAAAAGTAGATTTAGGCTCTAAGTAAGGAAATGCTTCTTAATAAGTCATGCTGAAAGGAAATGAGCTAGCTATCTTGGGAAGTGATGGGTTCCAGGTCAGTGGAGGTGTTTAAATAGAAGCTACCTAATCACTTATCAGGGGGTCAGAAAGAGGAATTCTGGCTCATTATGGGCCTATGAGGGTCTTTCTAAGGATAGTTATGAAAATATCTCCCTGTCACATATGACCAGCTTTTGGACTGTCTAATGAGTCAGTGAGATCTGTTCAGAATAGCAGCAAGAGACAAGCCCTTAGAAGCCCTCATCCATATATTAATAAATTCTGAAACACGAACTAAGTGATGATATTCCAAAGATGGCTTGGATCATTTTGTTTTACTGAACAGGAAGGGAAAGGAAATTAGATGTCTTTTTCCACTCCTCATTGACACAAACTGCTAAAATATGAATGGCCCCCAAACCAGGTATTGGAAGCCTTTATGATATGAATATTTTACAGCCCAAAGCCAAGAACTGTTCTGATTGTGGAAGGAGAGTTTGGGTTCATGATGTTGAAAAAGAAAAATTGCTGTAGATCATGCCAGTCTATGTAATCTGAGTCCTAGAGAAGGCTGGGACTCAGATCCAGGAGTAGTGGTCCTAATAAGGAAGAACAATATACTAAGCAGGTGCTAATATATATTTTTCTTTACAGTACTCTGGGAACCGAAAACCCTCCAGTCCTCTGTGAGATTTCTCCATTGGTGTCTTATTTTGGGGAGGTAAGAGACTTTTTCTCAGTTTCAGGGTCTTGCAGGTTGGAGATCCTGGAAACTAGGGTGAAGGTTGCAGGTGTTAAAAACAAATGCTGATTTTAACTGACTGTGGGCAGAATGCATTCTCATGCATCTGTTTACCACTGTGAAACAATACCATGAGTTCCTAAAGATATTCTCAAGACATGATAGGAAGGGTTTAGTGCTGACACAAAAAGAGTTGGTCTGTCAGGACATAGGCTGGTTCTAGAATCTGAATAAATCTGTGTCAAGTTCTGGACTTATTTTTTTGTGCTGTTGTCAAATAGTGAAAGGACCCTTAATATTCTCTGCTGTATGAAATGTGGCCTCCCTTTCACTTCCCTTAAACAAGAATTTTTTGCCCAGTTTCCTGAACCACTGGTGTCTTGTTTTCCCTAAGAGATAATCTTGAGTTTGGTTTCTGACCTTTGTCCTAGACACACATATTCTTGCAGCGCTTGGAAGGATGTCAAAAAAGGATGTTAGGAGATTTTGCAAAACTTTAGCTTTTGTTCATTTAAATGTATGCCATTGGTATCTTCCTGGTTCTATTCTCCTATTCTGTCAATAATGTATTTCATCTCAAAGTATCTTCCTCTTCTTGAACCCCGGTTCTTCATTTGTAAAATGAGAAAGCTGGGTTAGGTGATTCCCCAAAGTCCCTTCCACCTGTGACAGTGTATGGGGACTTGACTTAAGGCTTTCTGTTTTCACAGAAAGCTCTTTCTTTCCCTTAAGGTGTCATGTTTTAAGCCTAACCAGGTCACCTGGGGAAGAAATGGCTTGCTTATTCTATGAAGTGGTAGAAAGGAAAGAGAACAATAGGATCCAATCTGAAGTCAGTCTGTATCAGAAAATTGACTGCCCAAATCCAAGCAGCTTCTGATTATCTCCTGCTGTTTTCTTTGGACTATATGAGATGTTTTTGACATTATCCTATGAAGCGTTCCTGAGATTAGTCAATCACATGAGTGTATGCATCATTAGAGGAAAAAGACATTTTTAAAGACATTTTTTTATTAAAGTTTATTTTCAAAACATATGGATGGATAATTTCTCAACATTAACCCTTTTTTTATGTTGAATATGTATTAACATTTTTTACATTACTTTATTAAGTCTATTTTAAAAAAAAAAACTGAACCCTGATTTTTTCCATTTGCTGATTTCTGAGGGATATATGCTTACAATGAAATTTTTTTTATTATTAAAGCCTTTTATTACAAGTTATATGCATGGGTAATTTTACAGCATTGATAATTACCAAACCTTTTGTTCCAATTTTTCCCCTCCTTCCCCCCATCCCTTCCCCTAGATGGCAGGTTGACCAATACATGTTAGATTAGATATGTTAAAGCATAAATAAATACAAAATAAGTATACGTGTCCAAACAATTACTTTGTTGTACAAAAAGAATCGGACTCTGAAATATTGTACAGTTAGCCTGTGAAGGAAATCAAAAATGCAGGCAGACAAAAATAGAGGGATTGGGAATTCTGTGTAATGGTTCATAGTCATCTCCCAGAATTCTTTCGCTGGGTGTAGCTGGTTCAATTCGTTACTGCTCTATTGGGACTGATTTGGTTCATCTCATTGCTGGAGATGGCCAGGTCCATCAGAACTGATCATCAATCATATAGTATTGTTTCAACATTAACCCTTGCAAAACTTTGTGTTCCAAATTTTCACCCCCTCTCCTAGATAGCAAGTAATCTAATACATGTTAAATATGTTTTAAAAAATATGTGTCAAGTCCAATATTAGTATACATATTTATATAATTATCATGCCGTACCAAAAAAAAACAGTTCAAAAACTTTGCCATTGTTCTTGCAGGGTCTGGAAGTATACCTGAAGGATGAGGAACTTCACTCACCTTTTATACTTGATGAAAACAAGGCAAAACTTCTGGAAAAGGCTTGATTCGTTTTAAGACCAAATCAAATCTGTCTTTGGGTCCATCAGCATGAAATTGGTTTTTGATTTGAATAAGAGATGAATATTTCTGGAAGCAGTGCTGCTCAGCCTTGGGTACTAGACTTTAGTAAGAAATATATTTATGATGAAATATAAATGCTAAAATTTATTTTGCCAAGTGTAGTTGGCTTTTTATTATCTAGGGCTGATCATTTGAATCCTGTTCTCTTCCTGAAATGTGAAATAACTTCTATAAAGCAAAAAAACAAATATATATATTCCTTTCTCATTTCTGCCTCTTTATCTTCCCGAGGCTAAAATCTTGCTCTACTGATCAGTTCTGTTGAGATTTTTTATATTTCTGAATTTTTGCTAAATTCCTTCAGGCATTCAGTGGAGCATATCCAGGCTGCTAAGAAAGAGTTGGATCCTAAAGGCAAAATGATAATGTGTTGATGTTATGACTTCCTGTGATTAGTCATCCTGTCTTTCACAAGCTCAGAGGCTGCCCCCTGTCCTTGTACTGGGTTGCAGATTAATTTCATGAAGATCATTATTTGGGTGCATTTGCCCCTGGTTCATGGTGCCTTGTAGGCCAGCAGGCCTTCCACTTCCTGCTAATCTAAAAACCTGGGTCAAATGGAAAGACAGCTGCTATTATTCCCTTGGCTTTGGTTCTCAGCCCAGAAGGAAATTGTCTGAAGAACAGAGGAAGAAATCCAGGGTCTAGTCAGGGCCCCCAGCAGCTCTGCAATAAGACCTTCTTAGAAATCGAGAAACACCTTCAGCTGCGAAACCATAAACAAGGGGGCTCTTTCTGTTTTTCTGTCTCAGTGAGCAAGGCCCTGAGCTGCGTCGTATCTGGCCTTGTGATCCCAAGCAAATTGCTTGGTATGCCCGCATTCTGCCTTCTTTCACTCTAAGTAGTGGATGGTGCTATTTACTACCTCTTGAGGCTGTTGTGAGGAATAAAAAAGAGAATAAACCTTGTACAAACAGCACTATTTAATTACCCTTTCCATTTTTTTCCTTGCAAAACCTTCCCCTGGTGTTTTGTTCAGTGGTTGATTCCTGCCTGGTGCCTTAGGCTCATGCAGACAGGAGCTAATTACTCTTTCCCTTTTCTAATCAATTTACCCAGTGGAAGGAAATTGCCATGAATGGAACCAGTTTTGACTCTAAATCCTGGTGGTTCCAAAAGAGATGGGTGAAGGTTCAGGCTAGGACTAGGGAGGCAGACGTTATTGGGAAAGATAAGCCTGTGGGAATTTTCAAAATTTCCCTCTTCCCATAACCCTAAGCAAGCTGGCCTTCACAGGTAATGAAGCCCCCGAGGAAGCTGGCTACTCTGTAGTTCCACCCTATGTCTGAGGTAGAAGGCCAACTGGAGTCTGTTAGCCTGGAGCACCCACAAGCGGTGTCAGATACAGGAACATACTCTGGAGCGCAGCCACTGTTGGAGCATTCTGGAAAAGATTATTATTATTTTTTAAAATAAGCTTTAATGACAACAAACCTCCAACTCCCAATCCAAATAACTGCATGTATCTTTTTCTATATAAATGTATAAATTCAGTCAATTTCCTGTTATCAATTATGACTCTTTTAAAGAAATGTTTTATTCATATGTTTTGGTTTTTTTATCACAGCCAGCTATGAATCTAAAAAAAGCAAATTGCCTTATCTTTTGTTTTAACTCTGATTATGCCAGACTTTGATAAATAAAGATTTTATTTCTACCAGCATCCTGTGGTTTTTGGACTTGAGCATAGTGAGTGGTACTGGAGAACTTGTGGTTCTCTTTGATTTAGGTGGGGCTTCTTTGTTTTTGTTGCTTTCTTCTGCTGGGTAAGCTGTTCCTTCCAGCATCCAGGGCTGTGTGTCAAATCAAAGACAGCAGGACAAAGAGAGCCAAACATACCGCATTTAGCATTAATTGGGCTCAGCATGGACTTTACCAAACTGCAATTATCGATCAATCACGTAGCTGGAAAGAACCTTTCCAGTATGTGTCCATTACCTCTGCCTCACGTCAGAACTGCACTCAAACCTCTTAATTCATCTCTCTTAATACCTATTCAATACCACTTCACATCTGTCTCTCAATCCAGCTTGCTTCTGAATCACGGTTTCCCACAGCAACCAATTCCAGTTACCTACCTAACCACAGTGTTTTAGAGTGGCTTTCACAGAGAACAGTGGTATAATAGGATGACTCAGAAAATAGCAGAGACAAATTAATCTGCTTGCTGGAGGAAAAGGTCAAAGGCCTACAAAAATCCTGTCTAGATGAGAAAGTAGGTCAAAAAAAAAAAAAGAAAGAAAAGCAGAGCTTTTATGATTGAAATTAACCTAAACCAGTGTGCAGAAGATAAAATCACAAAAGACAAAAGCTGAAAGGTAACAGGTAAAATGGTGGAATTATAAAGGTTGAACAAGTCTGGGATAGTTCTTAGAAAAGGACTTTGGGGAAGCTGTGTTACAGTGGGGAAAGCTCCATATTGGAAACCAAACACTTTTGAATTTAGGCTCTGGTTCTTAACTAGCTGTATGAACACAGTAAGTCAACTATTCTTTTTCAAGTATTTCATCTGTAAAATGGGTTCAATGATACCTTCCCTGAATATTCTAGAGAGTTTTCTTGAGGTTCAAATGAGGTAAATTTGCATAAAATGCTTTAGAAACAGTGAAGTGCTGAATAAATGGCATTTTACTACTTTTATTATTATCACTAAGAGGGCAGTAAGATAGTAGAATGAATAGAGGTCCTGGCCTTGGAGTAAGATCTGAGTTCAGACTGGGTCTCGGACTCTTCTTAGCGATGTGATTCTGGGCAAGTCATTTAATCCTGTCTGCTTCAGTCTGTCATCTGCAAAATGACTGGAGAAGGAAATGCTATTTTAATATCTTTGACAAGAAAGCCCCAAATGGTGTCATGGAGAGTCGCACATAAGTGAAATGACTCGTCAATAATAACTACAAGAGGACAAATTATCAGTGTGATCCCAATGATGTCCTGGGAGAGAAGTGCTTGAAAAAGATAATAGTTAATTAGAACTAGGGAGTGTGCCTGTGTTGAAGTTGGGAAGAAGATTCCAGAGAAGTATCTCAAAAGAATTTGCAGGCTTGAACCTATATCCAAGTCAAGGAGCAAAGTTTATTGTAATTGTAATGGCATTACAAGATTATCAGTCAGCAATAAACTGAGGAGTGGTCTCCAGAATCAGCCAGATTGTCAGAACAATACCATTCCTAGGTTGAGTGGAGGATGGGGGGCAAAGCCAGAGGACTTTGGAATCAGATAGCTTGCCAGAACAGAAGCCCCCCAAGGTCACGGTAACCCAAAATCACTGCTATATTTCCCAAAAAGCTATACCATAGCTAGATGATGGTATAGGATTATATAAGATGATGGGTATAGGATTATACCATGGTTCTGGGGACATATAGTCCTATGTGATTCCTAGCTAGAGAATGGTTTATTATGTTTTAATGTACCATGAAAATACTTGAAATCATCATATTCTCTGATCCCAAACTTAGCAAATAGTTTTTTTTATTGTAATTTGGCTTCACAAGTACGATTTCTTGCCTCAGAGAAAAAGGAGCCATTTGAGCAACTATAGTGTTTATTGTAGGAGTATCTCCAGATTGGACCTGGTTCAATAGTAAGGACCCTGTCAAATGATCACTCTCTTTGGCTCTTTAGGTGATCAGTCCAGTTTAGCCTGTGTCTAGGTTTTCACAGAAGTGGGCAAAAGCAACCTCCAGATCCCACACAAGTCTTCAAGATAACTAGGTAACAGGTACAAGAAGGTCTTTACTAACACACCAACAGAGAAAAAAACCCAAAATTCAGAGGACTTCTGAGTTTTTGTTTATGGATCCATGAAACAAAAAATACACTTCTCCCTGTTTTGTAGGTACCTCTTTCACAGGGTCTTAAAGTTAATTGACTCATAACAGTGGCTATTTGTTTGGATTTTCCTTGTAAGTAAACTTGATATCGATAAATAGGAAACTTCCAGACCCATACCATTCAAATAACATGATAATGATACAAGGCAAGGAACAAGATCCTTTGTTTCCCCCCATCATGCCTTTTCTGGAACTGCTTCCCTCAGTCCAATGGGCCAGAAAATTCATATCTTTTCAATAGAAGGCCAAATCCTTGAACTCTTACATTTAGGGTTGCTTCTAAGGTATCCCCAAGGCTGTTGAGAAATACCCTTTCTCTTGCTAAAAGACTAGTTCTGAATGTTATTTAGTTAGAAGGCTGGATTTGGGAACTCTTGGTTTGAGGCCTGTGCTAAAGAGGCAACTTTCACAAACTTTGCTCCTATGCATAAGGTTCCTTTGTCCACAGCATATATGGTTGAGAGATTTTACACTGCCTCTTTAAGGTTGGGACCAAGAATTCGATCTTAGTTCCACACTATGTGGGTGAACACTTGACTGCCTCTGCCATTTTCCTCTAAGAACTCTTGATATTTCACTACACCCTTAAATATTATCCTCTGGTAGTAAAGGCTGGGGAAAACGATTGTTATGTTCCATGGTTCAGGAATTCTCTTAGATCATAATAGGCTTGGCTTGACCACTTGCAGTTTGCCATGGACTTCTGCCCCACAATAGCTCTGGAATGGAGGTGGGAGGGGAGGAATCTCACTCTACTCACAATGCTCCAGAAGAAAGGCAAAAGGGAAAAATGTCTATTGGCTCCTTTTTATGGACTAGCATAAAAAATGGTTAAATAGTCTGTCCCACGATACTGAATACCATTCTGTGGGCCAATTTTAATCACTGACACATTATCCAAAAGGTGCCCAAGGGCCACAGTATCTTCATAGGAGATGATAATCATGTCCTAAACAAAGGTTCACCTCTCTGTAAACTTATGAAGTTGCTTAAAGAAGTCCCTTGATCAATCCCCAATATTAATCAGCCAGAGGCACTTAATTAGTTCAAAGGCACTTAATGAAATGGCACACACACAAAAAAAGCAAACTTTTCTGCTTAAACTTGAAGCATATTTTCCCACAAATATACATAGCATAAAGGCAAAGCATCACTAATTGAATATGTGAACCCAGGGAATAAGGATGGCAGAAATAGATACATAGGGAACCTATGGTCAGAATACAAAATATGGAGGGGCTAGAAATGTGTTCAATCATCTTACTCTCATTAGCCTGTTCTCCATGGTGGTTATCACATCCTAGTGCTGCTCCTTTCCTCTTTGTGGTTATTTGTCTTTCTCTCTTTTCTCTGTCTCTCCCCTTAAAGAAATTTTGGTGCTATTTTGAGTTTTATGTCACTTTAAATTCTAAATATAGCCTTCTTCCATAGCCAGAGATCTATCCTTTATAACAAAGAATAAGGAAAAAAAAACCTAATCCAACATATCCATCTGGCCTGACAGTATACACAGTATTTCATATCCATAGAATTCCTGCCCCATATCTTTTTTTAAAATTTTGACAATTGTGGTATTTATTAAATTATAAATTTTGTAATAAAAAATATATACATCTTATACCTTAAAGAGGGAAATGCATTTCCTCATCTCTTCTCTGATGCCATCATTGATTATAATTATGCATCATTCAGTTTTGATTTTTTTGCTTCTTCCAACTATATTTTCATTGAGTACAACCCCCCCTCTTTTTACTGTGCTTATTTCCCTCTTCATTAATTTATATAAGCCTTTCTTGATTCTCTAAATTAATCTTTGTCATTCCTCACAGTACAGTAATTATTCCATTACATTCATGAACCACGATTTGTTTAGCTATTCTTAAATCACTGGGGAATGTACCTACTTCATTTCTAATTCTTTATTATAAGAAATGCCACTATGAAGACTTTTTATCTTTGATACCTTTCTGTCTTTCTTGGGGTAAATACCCTAGGAGTAGGACCTGTGAATCAAAGGATATGGACATTTTAGTCACTTTTTAAAGCATAATTACTAATCATTTTCCAGAATGATTAAGCTAATTCACAAATCTCCCCAAAGTCTGTTAGTGTGACTTATCTTTCAGCAACCCTTACGATATTATTTCCATCTTTTGTCATCTTTTCCAATGCTTTGCGTGTGAAACTTCAAAGCTATTATTTTGAATTGCATTTTTCTTAATTACTAATGATTTGGAGAAATCTTTCATATGGTTGTTAATAATTTATGATTCTATTTTTAACATTGTTCATATCCTTTGTGGGGATCTATCCTTGCTGCTGCCATCTGCTGTTCTTTAGTTGAAATGTTATTTCACTTTAAGAGGAATATGTTATGCCAATTCTCTTTTAGCTTAGAGTCCAGAGTCTAAGGTTTAAGGGTTATTTATTTATTTATTTGTATTTGAATTTGTATTTTTTGATAAATGCTTTTTATTTTAAAAATACATGCAAAGACAGTTTTCAATATTTACCCTTGCAATATCTTGTTCCAAATTTTTTTCCTTTTCCCCAACCTCTCCCCTAGACAGCAAGTAATGCAATATAGGTTAAACATGTGCAATTCTTCTAAACTTATTTCCACATTTATCATGCTACACGAGAAAAAACAGATCAAAATGGGAAAAAATGAGAAAAAAAAACAAGCAAGCAAACAACAGCAAAAAAAAAAAAAAAAAAAGTGAAAATATGTTGTGATCTACATTCAGTCCCTATAGTCCTCTTTCTGGATACAGATGGCTTTCTCCATCACAAGTCTATTGGAATGGGTCTTAATCAAAGAGTTTTTTTTTTTTTTTTAAATGAGAAATATAGATACTTCACACACCCTGGTATCAGATTTGGGGAAAAAATCTTTAGCATCTTCTTACACCATAAAAAGAGAAATCATTCCCCAGAGTCATGTGCCACTTTTCTCTTAATAGAGAATAAGTCTGTTCCAAGAGTCTTAAATTTCATGGGTTAAACTCTTAGAATCAAAGACTTCAGATATCTAATCTGCTTTTGAATTTTTTCTTTCTATAACCAATGCTATTTCCTCTCTTCTCATTCCTTTCATAATTCTGTAGTATGGCTTTCCAAGTCATCATTCAACTGAAACTTCTTTCGAAAGTTACTAACCATCTCTCTCTTTTTTTTTTTTCCCCTGAGACAATTGGGGTGAAGTGACTTGTCTAGGGCCCCAGCTAGGAAGTGTTAAGTGTCTTGAGATCACAGGGCTGGTGCTCTATCCACTTGGCCACCTAGCTGCCCCTCTATTTTTCTTGACCTCTCTTTATGGTCTTTGACACTGGATGATCTCTCTTTTCTACTTGATATGCTTGCTGTTCTTTCATGGTTTTCAGGATACTGTTCTCCTAATTCTCTGACCTGTCCCGTCTCAGTTGATTTTACTGAATTCTTTTTTTTTTTTTTTTAGTTTTTTTTTATTTTATTTTTATTAAAATTTTTTGATTTTTAAAACATATACATGGATAATTTTTCAACATTAACCTTTGCAAAATCTTGTGTTCCATTTTTCCCCACCTTCCCCCCACCTCCTTCCCTAGATGGCAAGTAATCCAATATAGCTTAAACATGGTAAAATATATATGTTAAATTCAATATATGCATACATATTTATACAATTATCTTGCTGCATAAGAAAAATCAAATCAAAAAGGAAAAATATGAGAAAAAATAAAATGCAAGCAAACAACAACAAAAAGAGTGAAAATGCTATATTGTGAATCACACTCCTTTCCCACAATCCTCTCTCTGGGTGTATATGGCTCTCTTCATCACAAGATGATTGGAACTGGCATCAATCATCTCGTTGTTGAAGAGAGCCAAGTTCATCAGAATTGATCATAGTATAATCTTGTTGCTGTGTACAATGATCTCCTAGTTCTGCTCATTTCACTCAGCATTAGTTCATGTAAGTTTTTCCAGGCCTGCTGATCATTTTTTATAGAACAATAATACTCCACAACATTTTATACCATAACTTATTCAGCCATTGTCCAACTGACGGGCATCCACTAAGTTTCCAGTTTATTGCCACTACAAAAAGGGCTACCATGAACATTTCTGCACATGTAGGTTCCTTTCCCTCCTTTATGATCTCTTTGAGATATTAGTCCAGATTTTACCGAATCTTTACCTATGAATTGTATACTAAAGTCCTGTCTTGGTCCTTTTTTTCTTCTTCCTCTGAATTATTTCAGTTGGTGATTTCATCAGCTCTCATAGTTTTAACAATTGTCTCTAAAAATGATTCTCATTGATTTGTCCAATCCAAGCTTCTTTACTTGATCTCACATTTCCAGTTGTCTATTAGATATTTCAAATGGGATGTTCCATAGCCATCTTAAACTCAGCATATCCCAAATTGAGTTTATTATTTTTCCTCTCAAACTCCCCTTTTTAAAACTTCTCTATTAATGCTGAGGGTATCCCCATGGTCATGTTCATTTGACCTCTCAAACTGGGAGTTACTCTTCATCTCCTCATTTTCTCACTCTTTCATATCCAATAAGTTGCTGGTGCTTGTTATTGCTATTTTCTCCACATCTTTTATATGAACCCCCTTCTCTTTTGTCAGTGCTACCATCCTAGTCCAACCTCACAGTAGGACAAGTGCAGTAGTCTGTTGTTTGGCCTTCTTGTCTTTCCTCATTATGATCCATCTGAAACTATCAATGTCATCTCTCCTATTTAATCAATTCCAGATTTCCTATTACTTTCACTATCAAACATATTATCCTCTCTTTGGCATTTAAAGTCTTTCACAATGCAGTTCTTTCTTTTCCAGTTTTTTATACCTTACAATCCCTTTTCCTTTATACCTCAACACACTCTTGAGATCCAGGAACATTGGTTTCCTTGCTGTTCTTTGAATAATGCTGTATTTTCTGTCTCATAACTCCAGCTATTTTTCTGGCTTCCTTTAGATCTCAGCCAAAGTTTCATGTTTTGAAAGAAGTCTTTCTAAATTCCCTTTGATGCTATTGTCTTTCTTCTGACAATTAGCTCTAATTTGTCCTTTATATTTCTTATTTGTACATAGTTTGGATGTTGTCTCCCCTCCATTAGAATGTGAGCTCTTGACTGCAAGCATTATCTTTCCACTTCAATGCTCATAGTAGGTACTTCCTAAATTCTTGTTGACTTTTCTTCTTGCTAGTAGGATTCATGTCAATGTTCTAAGCCTTTGGTTGATTTATGGTTAGAAAATACTGATGATTTTTGCTTCATCCATGATTGCCAACGTGCACTTGTTCAATAATTTCTGGGCCTATCATCCCACAAAATATAAAGCCATTTAAGCCTGAAGTTCCTCAGTTTTTCTGTTTCCCACAATTCTTTGAGTCCACTGTGGGAAGAGAAGGGGGAAAGTGGAAACAAAAACAAAGACCAGATGAAGTCTCTCAAAAGCATTGTCACTCTTTTGTTCCAAATTTTTACCTTTATTATGTTTATCTATTCTTGTGATTCTTTATGATCCCTTTTGGGGTTTTCTAGGCAAAGATACTAGAGTTGTTTGCCATTTCCTTCTTCAACTCATTTTACAAACTAGAGACCTAAGGTAAACAGGGTTACATGACTTGCCCAGGTTTAATAAGTAAGTGTCTGAGGCCAGACACGATCAGGGAGATGAATTTCACCCTAGGCGTGATACTTTATGCAGTACACTACAGTACCTACAAGTTACTTGCCCAGATTATGTTTATGTTCATGGCTCCTAATCTTTAAACTTTCTGATTTGCCAGTCCTTAAAACTGGTGATCTTGTTTAAATTGTATGTAGATACAAACCATACTTTTGTGAGTTCTTCTGTTTAAGTTTCAATCAGTTTGGTTGAACTGTCTGGAAGAAATTTAGTGTCTGGACTCTTCATCAGAAGTGCCAGTGGGCTCTGCACCATCCCAATCCAATATTGAGAGTACTTTGGAGTTTAGAATCTAAAATGACTAGCGCTTTGGAATGGTCAGAACCAAGATGAGTCTTCAAGATCCTGTCCGGCTGAAGCATTCATTCTCTGATTCTTGAAGAGAGTTCTAGAGGATTAAGACTGGGAAGATCATCAGATAGGGTACATCAAACCACTGCCTAAATAAAATGTGAGAAACTGCATAAAACTAATCTCAGTGAGGACTGTGGGAACTGAATGTGGATCACAACATAACATTCTCACTCTTTTTGTTTTCTTACTCATTTACTTTCTTTTTTTGATCTGATTTCTCTTGTGCAGCAAGAGAATTGTATAAATATGTTTATACATATTGGATTTAACATATATATATATATATTTTTTTAAAATAGCTTTTTATTTACAAGTTATATGCATGGGTAGTTTTACAGCATTGACAATTGCCAAACCTTTTGTTCCAATTTTTCCCTTCCTTCTCCCCACCCTCTCCCCTAGATGGCAGGATGATCAGTAGATTTAACATATATTTTAACATGTTTACATACATTGAATTGCTTGCCATCTAGGGAAGGGGGTGGGGAGGAGGAGAAAATCTGAAACACAAGGATATGCAAGGGTCAATGTTGTCAAATTATCTGTGTGTGGGTCAGAAACCATTAATAAAACAACTGGATAGATCTCTAGAAGCAAAGCAAAGTTTATTTACATTCTCGAGAACTGGCATCCCAACCACCGAGCAGACAATTGAAGGGAAGAGGTGCCGTAGGGGATAGGGTCGGCGCTTTTATCCCTAACGCAAATTCCCCGTCCCACCACTGACCTCCATCCTTATTGGCTGAGGATCTTACATTCTAAACGCGGGAACTATCCAAGAAATTGAACTTGACCATCAAGTACATAGTTGCACATATTTGGCAGAAATAGGGAGGATAATAAGAAGGGGACTTAAGTATGCCCTTAGGGGGCTAACAGGGAGAGGATAGCAGGAAGAGACTTTAAGTATGTCCTTAAGATAGCAGGGAGGAGACACTTTGCCGGGAGGAGACACTTTAAGTATGCCCTTGACTTAAAGTCCTTCAGGCCTACTCCAACTTTGAAATAGATGAAGCCTTACTCGATTTTCACAACTGTCTTGAAAGATCTCATTTTAATCTCGTTCATCTGTACATATGTTTTGAAAATAAAAAGCTTTATATATTAAAAAAATAAATAAAACTAATCTCAGTGCTACAGTTGTTTTTATAATGTCAATGATGTGTTCAGAGAGGAATTCTTTTGTACTGCACTAATTGTGTTTTCTGAAAAGAATATATTATTAAGAATGCTATAGCCTAGTTTATGGTGAGTCCAACTGTCCTATTAATCTTATTTTGTAAGGGGTGGGCGAAATGGGCCAAGGGTCTCTGGGCTTGAATTTCTAGGAAGGGACTATGGTAGAGCACCTCTGGAGAAGAATAGAATCACAGAAATGAAAAGAGTTGTGGAAACATTAAAAACCTTTTTAATAAAACTGAAAATATTAAGAAACAGTATTTTCTTCTGAGGCCCTTTCTAGACTCTTGGGAAAAGTCTCTTGGAAAGGTGGAGCAGGCCAGAACAAAAGAGAAAAAGGAAAACCCTTCATTAAATGAATAGATGTGATAATCTAGTTTTAACTTCCAGTTTTATTCATTTCCTTGTCTCCCCACCCACATGAAATGATTGATTCTGGGACTCATCTTACTCCATAGAGAAAAGAACTAATTCTGTCAGTTTATTTAATTCCTTGAGCTACTAGTACAAGAGGGATTTAGAGAGTGACTTGCTCAGTTCTGAAATGTGAACTCTGTATCTGTAAGACATTTTTCTTTTTTCAAGATTCCTATGTTACCAGAAATTATTTTGGGGAAGAGTTTTATCAGGTAACATCAGGGACTATGCTAGTTTGGACGTCTCTTCAATCTAGAAATGGGTTAGATATAATGTTAATTAAAATCATTTGGTGGTAGACTTGAGCCTAAATTTCTTTTTTTTTTTTTCCTTTGAGGCAATTGGGGTTAAGTGACTTGCCCAGGGTCACACAGCCAGGGAGTGTTAAGTGTCTGAGGCCAGATTTGAATTCAGGTCTTCCTTACTTCATGGCTGGTGCTCTACCCACTGAGCCACCTAGCTGTCCCCTCCTTGAGCCTCAATTTCACAATACAGTGTTATTAAAATGTTTTCTTCCATACAACTTAGTGATAACCTGGTGATCATTTTTTTTGGGTGACTATGGATCTGTAACACAGTGATTTATCCAAGTCCTCCAGACTTGTTTATATTCTCAACGTATTGCATTTCTTAAGGAATAAATTATCGACATTTTCCCCCAAGGGATATATGGGGAGATGGGGTGTTATAACCAAGGAATGAATGCTGAACTTGGAATTTGAAGATCCAAGTTCGAATCCCATTTCTTAGCTTGTCTGGGTAAAATAAGGGGGTTCCACAGAATGACATTTAACATCCTTTTTGGTAGTAAATCTATGATTCTAAGTAGGAAGGCCTGTGATTTATGTGTTGTCTCCCCCAATAAGAATGTGAGCTTATGTACAAGGACTGTTTAACTTTTTCTATATTCTCAGTACTAAGCACATTTAAAACAAACATTTCATATAATCATAAATTTAATATGACATAACAAACACTTAATGATTTTTCATTTATTCATCACAGTATAGAGTTGGTCTTGGTTTCTTGAATAGAAGAGTTGTATACAAAAAGGAACTACCAAACTGGGAAGAATTTGTGCATAAGCCTGGAATTCCAAATTTGTCTATTTTCTGAGGATTAGCCCAGCTAAGGACATTATTACCAAAAAGGCACAAAATGATGAATTTCTCCCCCCTTAAATATGGCAATTCACAAAGCTCTACCCAAGGCATATCAAAAATATTAATTTTGCTGTCGAGTCATTTTTCAGTGGTGTCAGACTCTTTGTGACCCCTTATGATGTTTTCTTGGCAGAGATAATGGGGTGGTTCACCATTTCCTTCTTTGGCTTAATTGACAGGTGGGGAAACGGAGGCAAACAAAGTTAAGTGACTTTCCAGTATGTCACAGCTAGTAAGTATCTAGGGCCAAATTTTAACTCATGAAGATAAGTCTTCCTCAATATATACGTAAGACATAGCTATAGATATATGCTTTCAATTTGCAAAGAGCTGTATGCATGTCATTTGTTTCTCACAACAATCCTGAGAGTTAGGTATTATTATTCTCCCTTTTTATAGATCAGCAGTGGGAAACATCTAGCCTGTGAGCAGTATAAGGCCAACAAAATTGTTTGCTAAGGCAACTGTAGTCAATGCTGAGCTGAAAGCTGGTACAACAACCTCCCACTGCTTGAGTTCTATAAGTTGATGGTTTTGTATAGCCTGGGGAATGATGTTATAAATATCCAAATGGTACTTGGCAGAAAAAAAAATCCCCCACCCATGTTGTAGATGAAGAAATTGAGGGTAGTAGAATTTAAATAACTTGCTCAAGGTCACACAGTATCAGTGGTAGGATTCAGAATGTCTTCCTGACTTCTAGTCTATGCACTGTGCCACCTAGCCATTTTAGTACTTAACACTAGAGAAATTCTGCCTCCTTTTTTTGTACCCATTCTGGGTGGGAGGAGCAAGCTGACATCCCATATGTCCAGGACACAGATTTTTATAGAACTGTATCACATCTTCAGAGTCTGACTTTCTAGATTTAGAGAGGTCTGACATATAGAATGGCAGTCCTTCAAGGGACTTAGAAATCATCTAGTCACATTTTTATGCTTTACAGATAGGGAAACTGAGGCTCAGAGAGAGGTATTACCTTGCTCACAGGCTACACAGAAAGATCAGAAAACTGTTCTTTAGTTTCCAAATCCAGAGTCAGTGTTCTTTCCTCTACACCATGTTGTTTCCCATCTGGACTTCCCTTGGGGATATCATCAGTTTCCATGGATTCAACTATCATCTCTATGCCCATGATTCTCAGATTTATTTCTCCAGCTCTAACTTCTTTCCAAATGTACAGTTTGGCATTTCCAATCTCCTATCGGACATTTTTAACTGGATGTTGCATAGACATCTTAAATTCAACATATCCAAAATTGAACTCTATGTTTCTCCACAAATCTTCTAATTTCCCTACTATTGGTACCCCTGGTCACCTTTCTCCTAGTCACCCAAGCTAAGAGTCTAGGTATCGTCCCCCACCCCTCCCTTCCCCCACTGCTTTCCACCTCTGACAATTACTGGGATAGCCTGCTGGTTGGTCCCTCTGCCTCCACTCTCCCACTCCAGATACCTTCCATTCAGATTTGAAAGTGATCTTAACCATTGTCTGACCGTGCCATTCATCAACTTAATAAACTGCAGTGGCTCCCTAATACTTCCAGGATCAAACATGAAATCCCGTGTTTGCCCCACCCCTCCCCCCTCTCTTTCTTTTTTCTATCTTTCTTTCTTTCTGCCTTCCTTCTTAAAGTTTGGCCTCTTTCCTTCTTCTTTCTGGCTTCCCTCTTCTTTCTTTCCTTCGTTTAGCTTTTCTTCCTTCCTTCTTATGTTTAATTTTCCTTCTTTCCTTTCTTTCTCTTTTCCCCCTCCCTCTCTCCGTTTTTTCTTCCTCCCTCCCCCCCTTCTTCCTTTCCTCCCTCCTCCTTCCCTTCTTTCCTTCGCCTGTGAGCTCCTGGAGAGCAGGGTGAATTTTTTTGGTTTTGCTTTTTACTTTTTAATCTCCAGCATAGTGCTTGACACGTGCTCGATGTTTAATAAATGCTTTCTGATACGTTGCCCTATGGACAAAGAATCTGACATTCAATGTGGGTCAAGGATCTTTTTCTTTTTCTGGGCTTCAGCTACTGCAACTGTAAAATGGATGGATGAAGTGAGCCTTCAGGGTCACTGAAAACCTGCCAGCTGTGATTCTCTTTTTCACCCTCCCCAATGTGGTCCACCTGCACCAGTTGAGTGTATTTAGCTACATAAGACACTGTCTCTCCCAGGATTGGGGGCGGGATTCAACTTCAAGTACTTCCGGTACCCAGTCCTGGCTCCTTGTTGTTGCCATAGAGTCAGGGCAGGTGGGCTAGAGGTGCCACTATGGAGTCGCCCCGGAAGTTCCAGCGTGCCCCCGGATATAGCTCTTACCGCGCGGGTCTGGGCGGCGGCAGCTTTCGGCAGCGGCGGCGTAGCGGCTATGGCGGTTGGCGGTGGGCGGTGCGGAGGCGGAAAGCTCGCGGCTGGAAGCCGAGCTTCCTGACGTGTCCCAGCCGCTAGCTCAGTCCGGCCGCTGCCATGTACCCGCAGTCACCGAGGCAGGACTTCTTCGCGGTGACTCTGAACTTGGGAGAACGGTCCCAAAGCGGCGTTGACAGCGGTGGCAGCAAGTATTGGAGGCGGCGGCGCCTCTGCTGGCGGGTGAGGCCCGGGTCTGAGAGGTCAGGGAGTCCGGCCGGGTCCGGGCTCGAGGGACCTGGGGAGGGAAGAGGGACCCTCCCCAGAGTAGCAGCAGGGCTGAAGGAGGGAGGGCGTGAAGCGATCCCGTGGCTTTGAAGGTATGGGGAGGAGACCAGGGCAGCGGGGCTTACTAGCTGACCTCGGCCAGGCACAGGGTTGGGGGCGCGGAGGGGCAGCGGGGAGGATCCAGGGTCAGAAGAGAGTCTGGGGTCGGGGGTGGGGCTGGGGCAACAGTTGGGTTGGGGGAGGCTTAGAAAGGGGACTTGGGCAGGGAACGAGGACCCTGGGAGAAGGACACCTGTGAGCAGGAAGGAGAATGGAGGTGAGCTGGGTGTACCTGGGCGGGTCCGAATCGCCCGGCCTCGGGGGTGGGCAGGGCCAGGCCAGGCCAGAGGAAGAATGGGCCCTGATGAGGCTGAGAATGCTGCAGGATTAGGGAAAGGGAGCTGGGGGAAGAGCCTGGGAGGAGCCGAGTGAGCCCGTGGCTAGGGGGTGTGGAGGCGGTGGGAAATGCCAAACCAGTTAGGTTTATACTGATGGGAGAGCCCACACTCCTCTTGCAGGTTGAGGGGTAGGGAGTGTGTGTGTGTTTGGGGGCCGGGGAGGGGAGGTGGGGGGTGGGAGAAAGGGGTGTGCAGATTGGGAATGAATGACTGCAGTCTGGAAAGTCTTGGGCGCATTTCCTTGGTGGCAGTGATGACAGCAGGCCTTGAGACCAGGAGGGGTGGTAGGGAGAGTTCCTGCTAGCTGGGGTGGCTTGGGCTGGGGGCACTGTGCTGAACAAGGAGGGTGGGCTGGTTTCTGAAGGGTATGGAGGGCTTAGAATAAAAGGTGAGAAATAGAAAAGGTTCTAGTTGGTAAATGATGCTGGGGATCAAATTGGGTATGGGAACTGAGCTGGGCATCTCTTACAGGTGGATAAGGCGTGAGGCATAGGAGAGGGAGACCTGGAATGAAAGGGCTGGGAGAGGAAAGGAGCAGATGGTAAGAAGAGAGTGAGAGAATTATGTTCTAATATTGATTTGGGGGCAATGGTGGAACTGGGGTGTACCTGGAGTAGGCCCAGGGAGGCGGGCATAACAAGAGAAAAAAGAACTAAGGACCTTAGGGGATGAGGCAGCAGTGAGGCTGGGGAAGATTCTGAACAAGTGATTTTGTGATTCTGAACAAGTTTCTTAACTTCTTTGAAGTTGAGTTTCTTCGTTTATGAAATAGGTTTAGTAATACTTAGGCACGAAATTTTGTCCATTTGAGTTTTTATTGTCATTTTGGGGAAAAAATAGAATCTTAGTAGATTGGAGTGTTGAATGGTGGAGGGACAGTGTTATTGAACTGAACGTAAATTAGTAAACAGAATACTGGACTTGAAGACAGTGAGATCTTAATTTGAAATTGACCTCAGACATTTACTAGTGCTGTAATCTGGATAATACTTTGCAAACATTGAAGTGCCATATAAATGCTAGCTGGTATTTATTAGGTGTTGGAAGGATAGTAAATTCTTGATGAGATGGGAGAATTGAGAGTGGGGACAGGCCAGGGAGCTGTCAAAGAGAGGGAAGGAGTCAGGAAAGATCAGAAAGCTCTGTTGGTCTGGTTCAAGAAATAGTAATATTTGTTCCATTTTTTTTTTAACTGCCCTCATGCTCTGTGATACTGTCAACTTAGCCATTTCTCTGAGACCTAGTCAAAAGTGGAATTCCATATAGGAATCCCCAGGAAATTGTGTTTTCCCCAAGAAAGACAGGAAACTTGCTGTCCTACTACACATAACACATACTTGGTGGGAAGCAGAATACAAAATTCACAATACAGAGATAGCTAGAAAGTAAGATTAGGCACAGCGTGGAAAAGAAAACAAGCTATTTTCTAAGGAAATTACTTCATGAATACATCAAGGAACTATTGCCCACACTATATAGTACACTTTAGAGTAGTATAAGTGTTTGGTTGTACCATTGATTAGTAAAGAGTACTGGACTTGCAGACAGTGAGGCCTTAATTTGAACATCAGATTACAGGTGCTATAATCTGGATAGGGTACTTAATTATCCCTGAAACTTAGAATTCGTAATTTTTTTTTTAATGGAGATAGTAACAGAGTTACTACCCCCCAGAGTTATGCTGAGGATCCAGTGAGTTAATGTAGGTAAAGTACTTTGCAAACATTCAAGTACCATATAAATGCTAGCTGCTATTTATTATTGTTAATATTAGTAGTAGGTACAGAAGCTGTAGCAGCTGTGCTGTCCAGTGAGAGCTAAGCAGGAGGGACCATGAAATACTAGTCTTAATGGTATAAGTGGCTGTAGCTGTAGGAAGGATCATAATAACAATGACAATAAGGAGTTGTGTTCTACTGGTAGGATTAATTACCTGGAAGAGCTGGTTTTGGTGATAGGAATGGAGAGGGAAGTGGTACTGTAGCTGAGCCTGAGAAGTGGGACTTGACTAGGCAGAAAAGGGCCCGCAGGATGGTGTCAGTAGAAAGAGAAGGAATTTCAAAGGATGTTTGTCAGAGGTTTGGGCCAAGATCCGTAACACAGAAGAAATGAAATAGCATTGAGTTTGGACGGTAAAAGGGAAATTGTGTACCTTCTAGAGCAGAAGGAGCCAAACTTAATTCCCTATCTCTTTCTTTCCCCTTCAGTCCCCTCATGGATTTGGGTTAGGATTAAAAGAGAAATTATCTTTTTAGGGGATAGGGTTATTTTCTTCTCTACAATATTGCTATCCTACTTTCAAGAACAGAAGGAACACTATAATTGGTGGGGGGGGGAAGGTTCTTAGTATCAACGATTCTAACCTTTCTAAGGAAGCTGTGCTCCTTTTCCTACTTGTGGCTCTGCCACCTACTTAAGTGCTAACAGACAAATCTGTCTTTGAACTGATGCCCACAATGGCATCCAGCCACACTTCTGGCAGCTCATTGCCAGCTCTTTAAGAAACTGATGGAGCTGACAAGTTCTCCTGGGTTAAAAAAGGGTTTTGAAAGAGTACTTCTAGGACAGAGACAGCTTGAATACCTAGTTTTGGTAAGTTAATATACTATATGAGGAAGCTTCCAGTTTTATTTTTGTGTATCACACAATTATCAGGTGCCCTCCTTCCCCCAATCTCAACCTTCCACCACCACTCCAGGCTGAAAAAATGTTTTGTTCCTGGGTTGTTGTTGTTTTAAATTATATCACTCTTCTGCTCAAGAAGTTCTATTATCTCTTATTTTTAAAATGATTTTTTTTAAAGTGAAGATACATCCCCAATTCCATCTCATTTTCTCTGCTCTCCTCTCCTCCATTTGAGAAAGTAAGAAACATAAATTCCCATGTCAAAAAAAGTGTGTGGAAGTGTTTTTTATTACAATTTTATATATATTGATTAGCAGTATACTATAGGCTGACTTCCATTATTTTCTTGGCTTGTTTATTCCAGTTCATTGTGATATTCTCCTTAAAGGAAGGCATGTCTAAATAAATGCATTATTACTGACTGTAAAGTTCTTGAAGGCCATCTCTCTTTTATATTTGTGGTCTCACTTCCGGGGACATAGTGGCTGCGTAATAAATGCTTCTTTGCTTGATCAAATTAAACAGTTAATACCTACGACTGTGTATAGTGTCTTAGGGATATAAAACCAAAAACTACACACAGTTACTGTCCTTGTTTCAAGGAGTTTATCATAAGGAGACTCTATTCTACACAAATAATTACTATAAGCAGGTTTATATATTCCTGTTAGTGTCCTAACGAAAGACATGGCTGATTTTTTTTTTTAATAACTTTTTATTGATAGAACCCATGCCAGGGTAATTTTTTTTTTTACAGCATTATCCCTTGCATTCACTTCTGTTCCGATTTTTCCCCTCCCTCCCTCGACCCCCTCCCCTAGATGGCAAGCAGTCCTTTACATGTTGAATAGGTTACAGTATATCCTAGATACAATATATGTGTGCAGAACTGAACAGTTTTCTTGTTGCACAGGGAGAATTGAATTCAGAAGGTAGAAAGAACCTGGGAAGAAAAACAAAAATGCAAGCAGTTTATATTCATTTTCCAGTGTTCTTTCTTTGGGTGTAGGTGCTTCTAAGACATGGCTGATTTAAGGTTCTTAACATAAACCAAAAAAGTTTACTTCCTGAACAACAGATCTTGCCATTTCTTTTCCCGGTGAGTTTGGATAGAAAGAGTTTTGGAACAAGTTTTTCATTCTCATCTGGCATGTGCCAGCATGTTATATTAATGTCTTTATCCAAGCAAGGTATAACGTGTTCAGAAATTAGTTATTTATGTTCAAATTAAGCAACAGAACTTTACACTTGTGTTCTTTCTCCTGACTATTTTTGAAATGTGGTAGGGATTTTTCAGTAGCTCTACTCAATTACAGTATTATCTTACTTTAAAAAATGTATTTCTCTTTTCCTTTCTAGAAATGGAAACAATTATCACGATTACAGCGGAATATAATTCTTTTCTTCTTTGCCTTTCTTGGTGTCTGTGGACTCATTTCCTACATCAATATGGCTAACCACGGGAGAGGTATCAGAACAGTTTGCATCTAAAAGTTATATTTGTGTTGCATGTCGATGAAACAGGAGGTGAGCTTTAGAGTGAATTAATGAGTATGTGGATAGCATGACATGACACCAAATTGATGAATCATCAAGGTCACTAGAAATGCCAGACCACTTGCCTCATTAGTTTTATGGAAAAAGTCTGGATATTGATTTGACAGAATTTGGTTGCTTTCCTGATGTCTTTTTATTTTTCATTTCATTTTAAATTAATTGAAATTTTTGTTGGGTGCTTTAGGATGGAAGTCATTGAAGAAAACCAATTTGGTCTTAATTCAAAATTAGACTTCTTAAATATTCAAAATTTATAGTAGAAGATTGTTCTAGTAAGGTATTCGATCTCTTTTCAATTTTCATTGAAGAAACAAAATCTGTTCCAGTTTTCCAGTACAAACTGCTGATTTGCCTTTTTATTTTATTTGGTGTTGGAAAGTAATAAATTTTGTCAGTAAATTGTGAACTCAGATTAGTATGGGGAAAGATGTAAAACTGTTGAACATTTTGAAAATGAGTGTATCACTTCCTTTTCTTGACTCTATAAAGACTCCTGGGAAAATATATTTCTGTTGTATATGAGTAATGAATGTTACATCTTTTTCCTAATGATTTTTAATCAATGTTATTCCTCAAAGCATTTTATGTACTAAGATGTACTTTTATATGTAGCCTTCACCAGCAGGTCATCAGAAGAACAGAAGATAGAACTTGACATTCCTGAACTAAATCCAGCTGTTTTAGCAGCTCCTCAGAAAGCAGATGCTAATCAGGGTGACTTTCCTGAGATTTTGCCTCAGGTATTTTATAGACTTTGTTATAATGGAAGCTGTGGTAACTATGTAGTCAGCTATAATAGTGTAAATAATAAATATAATAACAGTAATAGTATTTATAGCACCTATTATGTGCTAGGCAAATATTATCTGACTTGATCCTTAAAATAATCTTGGGAGGTAGATATCCCCATTTTATAGCAAAGAAAATGAAATAAACAGCTTAAGTGACTTACCCAGTGCCACATAGCCAGTAAGCATCTGAGACTATATATGAACTCAGTCTTCCTAACAACAGGCCTATCACTGTCTGTACTGTGCCACCTTAGCTCTAGTTCAGCTAAAAACTGTTGTTCTAGAATAGCATCATATTATCATTTATGCACTTTATTTACTTCATAAGTTTGTTTGAAGCAAATGTCTTCCTATAGGTACTGAAATTGCCATTGTTTTTTAAAGTACATTAAAAATTTGTTTTGATGATGGCATGATAATCCCTTAGAATTAATTGGAGATATCTTGGGGGATTTTCAAAGCTAGGCAAGCAGGAATGCCAAAGTAGATGCTAGAATGTGAACTGGAAAGGCTTCTAAAATCTAATTAAAAAATCTTTGTTTTACTGATAAAGATCCTGAGGCCCAAAGAGGCCAAATAGCTAGAAATATTTTTTTTTCCTTTACACTGTTTCTTAAAATTATAAAGAATCCGCTAAACATATTTTGGGAATTATAATGTAAAGAGCACAGCTGTGATGAGTCTTTCTTCAGTGTGAAGAATTTCCTAATTCATTGTTTGGGTCTGCAGATAATTGATATCTAATATAATTCAAGGGGATTTGTTTAGTATAATTTATTCAAGTACGTTTTACTTAGTTATCTTATCTATTCCATAAACTGGAGCTTTCAAAATATGTTCTTTTGTGCAGCGCCTCAGAATGATCTCTTGAACTTTAATGCAACTTCTGAAGTATAGTTGATTTAATGGAAGAAACATTTGTGAGGTTATATAAAAACTACTAGAAAGAGACTGCATAGTGCTTCATTAATGACTATAAGTACCTTTTTGTGTGTGCTTGAAAAAACCCAACATATTGTTGGTTTCTAAGGGTACAGTATGTTTCCAAGCTTATTTTTATCTTTAAAAAGGAGAAAAACACATCATTGGTTTTATTGGCCCTGTTTTTATCCATTAATACTCTATAATTTTATGAAAGGAACATATGATTCCCTCTTTCTGCAAGTACATTTTTATTGCTTAAAAACATATAAGCTAGTCTCCTGGAAGTCATCTGGGTGATGAATGTGGAGGGGGTGATATGGCAGGAAATTAGCTTTTTTTCATATGTTCTGTCTGAAAGTGTTACATTTTCATGTTTTTTGCATCCCCTTTTTGC
The DNA here is from genome assembly GCF_016432865.1 of Antechinus flavipes. Taxonomy (NCBI): domain Eukaryota; kingdom Metazoa; phylum Chordata; class Mammalia; order Dasyuromorphia; family Dasyuridae; genus Antechinus; species Antechinus flavipes. The sequence continues at coordinate 259,878,326 of NC_067399.1, read as the reverse complement.
AAGGGAGTTTTGAACCCGGCTCCAGGTCCCAGAGAGTTTTGCAAAAGCCCCGCTGAAAAGGACCCAGCTTGGCCCACCCAGACACACCTGGCTTTCTTTCCATCCGGGTCCCTGGAAGCTCAGGAAGAGGCCTGGTGCTTTCTAGGGGTGTTGAGAAAGACAGGGGATCCCACTAGAGCTTTTCCAAAGTTCTCCTCAGGGCCACAAACCTGATGACCGCCACATAGAGCCAGACCCTTGTTCATGCATTTTGATAGAAAAATGAACTTAAAACAGGGCATTATGTTCCTTAGAAGTCTTTAATGATGTGTTGCTGTACTTTTTCACACTTATAAATTTGTAACAGTCTTTGCTTTTATTGGTAAATTCATAGTGTGTTTCTGCAAAAGTATACTTCTCATAGCTAGAAGGGGTTGGGTTCATAGGGAAAAACCTTAAAGGATGGACTCTTCTCCCTTTTCTGTAACATGCCAACAGAATTTCATCATTTTTAGCTTGGAGAGTGAAGCCTCAACTCTACATTAGACTGAATTTATACAGTTTGATCTCCCAACAGTTAACATGAATGCTTTAACTATTGTTCACTCTTCATTAAAATGGAGTGGGGTGGAAAAGAGTGGGAAGAGGAAGGATCTGATGAAGGTCTGGCAAGCTAAAAATCCAAGTAGAGCTCTATGAAGGTGAGGGACAAAAAGGTCCAAATAAAGCTGAGAAAAACAATTCTAGTTCTAGAAGGAAATGTTTAAATATGAAGAAATAAATCTAAAAGCATTCTTTTGCCAGTTTCTTTACCTTGCTACATTATCTAACCCTTTTTTCTTCTAGATGTTCATAGTAATTTTGATGTACCTTCTGGGAGTTGGGCATTCACACTTAAATTAATATGAACACTTTTCTTGTGAATGAAACACTTCTCATTTCAGATTGGTGATGCTGGTCTTCAGGGCCTTTGGGATTGGGATTCTCTGGCTGGTAGATTACTATTTATAGGTGTCCAGGGTGTCTGCAGATAGCTTATTACATGTATGAAGTAAGTTATTAAGGAGAGGGCTTTAGAATTTCTATCAAGCTGTGCTTCTTATGTGATAGTTTTGTTTAAGCTGTGTCATAAAAACAAGGATCTCAAGCTGTATGGGTAACTGAAACTATACCATTATAATAATTTTCATGTTTTTTTTTTTTTTATTTTTTTGATGTAAGCTATTCTGTTGTGCTTGAGGTTAGGGCTATTAAGAAAAAGAGTAGAATACATGCAGTTAATTTCATGGGAATTCCTTGTATCTCTTACAGAAAAACCGAAATTCTCATCAAGGGAGGCTTATGAATCTACAGATCAAAGCTCCACAGGAAGATCAGAAAGAAAGGCCACATGATGATGATACCAAGAATCTGGAGGAGGAGCATGGTCAGTCTAACAATGAGAACAAATCTGAGAGGACTGTTATTAGGTAAAATAACTATCTTTTTTATTTGTTGCAAGGAAAAACATATATATTAGGATGGTTTGAATTTGGAAAGAAAGAAAATTTGATTCTTTCCCGTCTCCTTCAACCTTCAACAACACAAAAAACCAAACCATGTCTTTTGCCTTGTCCAGGCTATATGTAATCTCTTAATTCCATTGATTGGGTTAGTAATTATACAGGTTACATGAAAAATAAAGATCAGAAACAGCTAGCCTAGAAGCCTTTTTCAAAATGTAAAATAAAGTCTTGGCAATAAAACTTTCTGTAGTTCTCTTCCTATTAGCTGAGCACTTTCAGTGACACAGGCATGAGACTTCTAGTATTTGTACCTTTCCTTTTCTACTCCCCCACTCCAACCCATCCCTCAGACTCATTTATTTATTGGTAATACGTATGAATCATGTTGGGGGAGAGAAATCAGAACAAGGGAAAAACCATGAGAGAGGAGGGGAAAAAAAAACAGAAAAAAGAAGTGAATACAGTTGATTTACATTTAATCTCCAGGGTTCTTTTTTTGGATGCAGATGGCATTTTCTATCCAAAGTCTGTTGATATTGCCTTGGATCACTGAAGCACTGAGAAGAACTCTGTCTTTCCCAGTTGGTCATCACACATTCTTGCTGTTATTGTATACAATATGTTCGTAGTTCTGTTTGTTTCAGTTCAGCATCAGTTCATGTAAATCTTTCCAGGCCTTTCAAAAATCAGCTTTTTGATCATTTTTTATAGAATAATAATATTCCATTACCTTCATATACTACAACTTTTTCAGCCATTTCCCAATTGATGGGCATCTCCTCATTTTTCCAATTCTTTGTTACCACAAAAAGAGCTACTACAAACATTTTTGCACATATGGACCTTTTCCCCCTCTTTTATGATTTCCTTGAATATAGACCCAGTAATGGCATTGATGGGTCAAAGCGTATGCATAGTTTTATAGCCTTTGGGCAGAGTTCCAACTTGCTCTCCAGAATGGTTGGATCATTTGACAACTCCAGCAGAAATGCTTTAGTGTTCCAGTTTTACCACATCCCCTCCAATATTTATCATTCTTTTTATGTCATAGCCAATCTAAGAGGTGTGAGGTGATACCTCAGAGTTGCTATAATTTTTTAATTTGCATTTCTCTAATGATTTTTTCATATGACTACATACAGATGGCTTTAATTTCATCATCTGAAAATTGTTCATATCCTTTGATATTTATTAATTGGGGAAAGATTTGTATTCTTATAAATTTGATATAGTTCATTTTATTTTTTAGAAATATAATACTTCTTATATTGTGTAGATTTACCTGGCAGCATTTTTAGTGTATGTAGAAAACCCTCATGTTATGCAGGTCTTCTAAATGCTTGGAGCTTGACTTAGAGAAGTCTTTTTTCTTTACTATATTTGATTTGAAGAATTTTTGTTAAATTCAGTGTATAAATATCTAAAAACAGTTTCATTGTTTAATACATTTGTTTGTAAAAATTATTTTGGGAAGTTATTTTCTTCTAACTGCACCATAAAAAGGCATGTTTTATAGGATTTTTAGCTATGTTGAATCTTCTAAAACTTTAGAAAAGGCTACTTGCTATTTAAATATAAATAGGGATTGATTTGCTCATTAAAGAACAGTTTTATTGTATTCTATGTTTGCAAGCAATAAGGGAAAAAAAGCATTGCTCAAACAATAGCAAAATATCCCACTTCTAGTACAGTAAGCCTTTGGATTGGCATAAAAAGGAAAATTCTAAATTTGTAACTTATTGATATAGTAAATTAGCTTCCTTTTGGTACATGTCTCAATATTACCTATATCGTTGTATTCTTTTGCTAAAATGGTAAGGCTCATTAAGCTTTAATCAACAAAAGACTTAATACTAGATCAGGGGGACTTTGACTATTCTTTTTTCTTGGTGAAAATAATTAGCAAGAATTGGCATCCTGCTGTGGTCAAGACTGAGGAGATATTCATAATCCCTTTTCACCATTAGGAATGATCAGTTCATAGAAGTTACTCATTTGAGCTCTCATTGAAAGACTGGTTGTTTTATCATTCCCTAAAAAGGCCATCATTTTGAACTGATATCCCCAGTGAATCTTAGCTACTTTTTACTTACAACCCATTTCATATGGTCTTTGCATCATATTGATAAATTTAGTATGCAATAATAACTGTCTTGTATTATTTCCTGTGTTCTCTAATAAGACTTATAGTTATTTGATACAGAGACTTAATACTCTAACTTCTAGTGGAGAGTTTAACAAGTAAGTGTTTAATTACTTGATAAATTTTATGTTCTCGACTCATTTTGATTGTTTCCTTTTCCCTTGTAGCTGGAGAGGTGCTGTGATTGAACCTGACCAGGGCACAGAATCTCCTTCCAATAAAATGCAAGAGCCAGATCACAAGTCTTCGACAGCGGAAATTAAAAGTCAGAAGAAACCAGGTAGCCCTCTCTTCTATGTTTTTGGTATTTATTCTCACTTTAAAGTTGTTGAAATCTGTTTGCTAATGTTTTATTTTGTGTTTTTACATCTGTGTTAGGGAAATTGATCTTTTTCTTTAGTCTGCATATTTCAAGCCCGTTTCCATGACAAAGAAAAAAAACCTTTTTTATCATACATATACAGGCAAACAAAACAGATTTTTACATTGACTATATCTGAAAATGTTAGTCCATCTCTCTTAAAAAATGGGTAGCATACTTATTCAGTCTTGGAAACTTGGTCATAACATTGATGAGTCTTTTAAAATTATTTTTCTTTATAACATTTTTATTGTATAATTTCTCCTGGCTCTATTTTACAGCATTCATTAATACAGATTTCCCCAGGTTTCTCTGAAAACATCCTTTCATCACTTCTGATGGGACAATAATATTATATGAGGTTATCATACTATGATTTGGTCTACCATTCTCTAATTCATGGGTACATCCTTAACTTCCTATTTACTGTTAATGGAGAACTGCTAGAAAAATGTTTGTACACATCGGTCTTTTTCTTCTTTCTTTGATCTCTTTAAGGGCGTTGGCCTAGTAAAAATATTACTAGGTCAAACGGATACAATTTTAGTGACATTTAGCATTATCTTAATCAGTGTCATATTTGCTTATAACAATCAGATAGGGTTCTGTATGTATAAGTAATGTTTATGATACTTATGGATTATTTATTTTTGGAAAGTTTAAAAGAATTTGGCTGTGAATCCTTCTAGGCCAGAGTTTTTTGTTATTATTATTTTTTTTAATATTAAAAAATCTTTTTTTGCTTTTAAAATCTCTTCAGGCAAGATCTGTGTTTTCCTGTTGTGCCAGTTTTGGTAATGTTATTTATTTAGGTAATCACATATTTTATGTACATTCTCCATTTTGTTAGATTATAGCTTTGTTTTTGTATTCCCTGTACTTAATTGCTTTTGTATTGTGATCTCCCTTTTTTTCATTTGGAATTTCCTCTTTTTTATGTCTTTTTCTCTTATATTTCTCATTTTATTGACCTCGTTTTACAATTTTTTTTTCATTTTTCTATTTAACATATTTTGTTGTTACACAATTGTCTCTTGTTGTCCAAATGAACTAAAAATTTTCTAATGTGGTATAATCTAGGTCATCTTAAAAATTTTCCATATGCAATCCCTTTTTGCCTGAGAAATTTTTATGTGACACTGGATATATAAGTATATAAAATAGATAGAAAAATCAAACATTTACTGATAATCATAATGTCATGATTTCCTTCACCCACATTTAGTCACAAGATTCCATAGTGAGTCAAAATTCACAGTTTAAGAAGTTGAAATATAATCTAAAATAGAGACACAAATGAAATACTGTCTAACACCTTTTATGAGGCAGATATGGTGCTGATTTTTAAACCTGGCAAAAATAGAACTAAAAAAGGAAATCCTAGAAAAAAATAAGTTTTCCTCAAGAATATAGTTGTAATAATACTAAATAAAATGTTAGTTGATTATAGAAATATATTTTTCAAAGTTATTCATTGATGCCAACAAAGATTCATATCATCATTTGCAAGTGATTTTATTTATCTAGAAAATCTTAATTGCCTCAAAAAAAAAAAAGGAATGGAAATAATAAATGGATTTGATGAAGTTACAGAACATATGATTAATCCAGAAATATAATTTGCATTTTTACTTGTAAATTGTTATCATATAGAGGATGACAAAAATAAAATATTTGGGAATAAATTGAGATTGGAATATACATCATCTATACAAGCACAAGTATAAAACTAATACCTGAAATAAAAAATATCTATATAATTGGCAGTATGTTTAGTATTTGTTTGAATCATCATATAATAATGTGACTACTGTTAAGATTAGTTTCTATATTTAATGCATTTTTGGTATACCAAGATCATAATAACATCAGAGAAAAATATAGACAAGAATATCAAGGGGTATACTTTTTTAAAATGTTAAAATGGTCTTGTATTTTTACCCTTTAAAACAAAATGATCATCAAACTACCTGATATTGAACAAAAAATGGGCAAATATATTGATGAATAGAATCTATTCATTAGAAATCTGACTGTATATGTTCCAAACTTTTATGTTTGATAGATCTGTAGGAAACAAACTGGGGGATTGATTTCATAAATGTATATGGAAATGTGGCAGTTAGGTTAGAAAAATTAATTTAGACCCTTATATACCTTATTATCTCAGTGGAATCTACCTAGACAAGACTTAAAACAAAAAAAGGACTAAAAATATTAGTAGCACCAAAATGGATGTGATTTTGATGTACATGACATAATTATTACTATTATTATTATTATTATAGCTTTTTATTGACAAAACATGCATGGGTAATTTTTCAACATTGATCCTTGCAAAAACTTCTGTTCCAACTTTTCCCCTCTTTCCCACCCATAATATAATTTTTAAAATAAATAGTAGTTAATGGAAGTTTTTTTTTTTTTTTTTGCAAAATCAACAAAAACAATATCTAAAATCTAAAAACTTTCAAAGATCTTATTGAAGTGATCCCTCCCACCTATAGTTATTTCCTTCCTTTGGATTTCTATAACTTGGCTTGTAGTTTCATATGGCACGTTTGTGTTTTATATAGTTTGTGTTTTTGTCCTTTTTCACTTGTATATTACTAGCTCCCTGAGGGTAAGAATTGTTATATCATATTGATATCTTTTTAGCCATATAACAGTGTCTTGCATAGAAGTGTACATATTTATTAAATGGATAAAGACTTAACATCAAGTGAATAGAATAGATTTTGCTCTTTGAATTATTGAGTTGTAATATGACTAGAAATGGACTAAGAATTCAGGAGCTCCAATTTTAATTTTTGCTTTCCCCTTTTGCTATGAGGCCCTAGAAAAGTCATGTATCTTGAGCTTTTTTAAATTTAAAAAGGGGGGGGGAGGGGAGAATTGTTTTATTTCACTCTTGTAACGTTGCTGATTCAGGCAAATGATTATGTGTTTGGTTGAGGTTTTGTCAATTCGGTTAGTTTAGGAGTTACTGTGGGGAGGTGTTGCCTTCTCTGTTCATCTCTACAAGCATTTCTACAACCTGTCTGCTTACGTTTTGAAAACTCTTTGGGATCCAGTTCCTTATGGTGTGTAATTGGTGATAACTTCTGGAAAGGAGAAAAGGACATGAGGTCTGACAAATTAGAGTCCCAGCTACTATATAACCCTTATATAGGGGGCAGGATAGTCTGAATCTGATCCTGTATCATCAAAAAATAAGTATAAAAAGATTCTATAATTGAAAGTTATTTAATCCTGTTTAGGCCTAGCAAGGTTAATTGACAAAAAAAAGTGACAAAGTTAAGATTCAAATCTTGGTCTTTACGTTGTAAATCTCTTGTTTTTCCCCCTGTGCCCATGGTTCAAATCTTTTTGTCTCAAAATCCCTTTGTAAGTAAATCAGATTTTTAAAAAATGCTATTGAGGACTCCTCCCCTCAAAAGCTTTTTAGGTTTAGGTAAGTTATGTCTCTCAACATTATTATGAAAATAGTTTTTACCTTGTGAACTCCTTGAAGGGTCTTGAGGCCAAATTTTGAAAACTGCTGCTATACTGAATCTCATGGGATTTTAAGTCTGTGTGTGGAACTCCTGAGCAACCAGATTTCTTGCCAGATTCATGGTAACCTTTACTTCAATTTGGCCCTTTTCCTTTCCTTTTTTCTCTCTAAGCTTTGAGGGTAGAAGTGAAGTCTCTTATTTTAACCTTGGTTATTACAAGCAATGTCTCCCACAGTTGCTTCTGAATAATAGAGGTTTAGAGAGCAGTGTCCATAGCAACCATAACTCCACGGTAACAGATGGTCCTCCTGAGTATCTTGAGACTTGTTTATTATATTCAGTTAGATCTTCTGTTTTTTTACCATATTGAAAGACAATGTTAATGTTCTCTTTAATCTTATAGTTCCCATCAATGAAAGACAAAAGGCTGTAATAGAAGCATTCCGCCATGCATGGAAAGGATACAAAAAGTTTGCTTGGGGACATGATGAACTAAAGCCATTGACACATTCATTCAATGAGTGGTTTGGACTTGGTCTGACTTTAATTGATGCTTTGGACACCATGTGGATTTTGGGTTTAAAAGAAGGTACTATTTATTGTTCAAATCTCCTGGTGGTTCTCTATTTGAAAGTATATTTTGTTAGACATATCCTAAAGTAGTATATCAAACACTTTATATCTTTTGTTTTGTTCTGTTAACACAAATTTATTTACCATATTGAATTTGGAGGAGATGGAAAGATAAGCATAATTCATCCAATCGCTTAGAAGGAGAAAAGACTTATAAACAGAAATATTACAAATTAGAATGTAAGTACATTAAAAAATATTAAATGGTATATGATCAAATGAGAAGAAAATTACATTTTTATGATGGAAGAGATAGTATTTTAGCTGGCCATGAAAGTGTGGATGTGATACCAGCAAATGGAGATAAAGCATTCCAGGTAGAAAGAGTGTTAGTAAAAAGAACAGAGGTGAGAAAGTGCATATGGAGATGATGTACAATCAGTTTTAGCTAGATTATAGAGTAGTACTTTAAGGAGGGAGAGATTGGAGCCTGTTTGGTGAGACTCTTAAATGTCGGGCTTCATAATATAGGCTGCAAGTCATAAGAAGTGGAGAGCTATTAAATTTTTGAGTAGACAAAAGTACATGAAGACCAACATGGGAATGATGTTGTAGAATGGATTGAGAAGGTATGCTCCCTAATGGCAGGAGTGGTACTAGATGATCTCCTCAAGTCTTCTAATTATATGAAGTTGTGATATTCTCACAACTTAACTTAAAACTTTTAGGGTGGTATTCAATATTCTTGCATATTTTTGTTTGGTTTTCAAAAATGTAAGTCCTATGTACTATGGAGACTGGAAACAACCCTTAGTGCCATTGATCCAAGTGAGACATAATGAAAGCTTGAATAAGCATTTGTGGCAGAAGTACAGAAATTTGGGTGTTTCCTTAATTTATTGACAGTACTGGTTAAATATCTGTTGAACATTAAATAAATGTCCATGTTTTATTAATATTGCCATTAACAGATTTGAGAAGCCTTTTCAAAGAGAGAGATAAGATGGATAATAGAGTGTAGACAATGTCAGTAGAGACCTATTTCACATTCCATATTCAACACACAATAGCTGTGACTCTGGGCAAGTCATACCTTTTGGATCTCAGTTTCTTCCTCTGTAAATGGAGATGATACTTGCATTCTCTACCTCATGGGAATTATGTTGAGGAAAGTAATCTTTTATTTTCTTTTTAAATTATTATAGCATTTTATTTGCATTTTATGTGCATGGGTAATTTTTTAGTATTGACCCTTGAAAACCTTCTGTTCTAACTTTTTCCCTCCTTCACCCCACTCCCTCCCCTAGATGGCAGGTAGTCCAATACATGTTAAATATGTTAAAGTATATGTTACATGCAATATATGTGTACATATTTATACCATTATCTTGCTGCAGGAGAAAAATTGGGTTTAGAAATAAGGTAAAAATAACCTGAGAAGGAAAACAAAAATGCAAGCGGACAATAATAGGAGTGGAAATGCTATGTTGTGGTCCACACTCATTTCCCATAGTTCTTTAACTGGGTGAAGCTGGTTCTCTTCATTACTGAACAGTTGGAAAGGATTTGGTTTATCTCATTGTTGAAGAGAGAATTTATCATCATATAGTATTATTGTTGAAATGTATAAGGATTACTTTGTAATATTTTAAGAAAATGTTATTTGTATTAGTAGTAATATAATAATAAATTAACAATATCAACTATTTTGGAGAAAATGTTTACTGATAGTGGGACATTTTAAGGTTTTGTCCAACTATGTGAAGCTATGCTATCTTATCAGCTTGCACACCATAGACATTATACACATCGCTATAGTTTATTCATGTATTGTACATATACATATGTACGTAAAAAAAACTACAAAAACCACAGTAATATATAATCTTTATAGAATTATTTATTCCTGTATGGCTATCAGAATTATTTTTTTCATTTGTGTTCTTTTGAAACACTTCATGAAATAATGTTCCTGACTCTCTTTAGATACCTAAGTAGGTTATTTGGTTAGGAAGTACTGGCAAATGAGCCTATTGTTTTGCTTCTTGTAGTATGTATTTAAAACAAGCAGAGATTTCCATAGGTACTTTAAAAATTTGCATAGGCATAAAGATACGTTTTTGTTTTAATAGTTTATGACAATCACGGTTGACTTGTTTTGTTTTGTTTTTTGTCCTTCCTCATATTGGCCTCTATCACTTTCTACTTGGATGACCTTGTAGTCTTCTCAAGAAAATGAGAGGATGGACTATGCTATCTCAAGAATTCTGCTGCTCTAGGCTGTAAAAGAAGGCTGGGTAGCTTCCCCTACTGGACAGTTTAACTAAATTGTATTTTTAAGTCTTATTTTTGTTTACATATTTCTTAGATTAAAGCCATTTAATTATGGCTTACCTCCTATTGAATTCTTCCCCCTTACAAAGAAAAATTACTGAACAATTGACCAATATTTTAGGTGCCCGAGTATGATAACATTTTATATCTATAGTTCTTGACCTCTGCTTAGTTAAGTCATTTTTGTTTCATCAATTATATTCCAGGGCCAGAATTAATTATTGAATTTATCTGAGTTCAGCTGCCTTTAAGTCTGGACATTTTAAAAATAGATTTCTGGTAGTACCGTCTGCTTATCAAATCTAAAATTTGTGTCATCTTTAGTCATAAAGAGAATTGTCCATTTGTGAAAGATTATTATATTTAACCTTAGTATAGCTCTGGTGCTGTACACATGCTCTGGTTCCAATGTATTTCTTTTCCATCTAAATATTTTGTCCTACTTAAGCTTTAAGGAATACAGCTCTAAAATTCTACACCACTCAAACTTGCCCAAAGAGTACTCTTTAGATATTTTAAACTGGTGAGGATTTTTTTGTGGTTGTTTGGAAGATTTTGAGTAGTTTGGCTGTACTTAGCCTTGCTGTTTCAAATGAAAAATATTTATAAAATGCTTAGTACAATGCCCACCAAATAGTAAGCCCATGCTTATTCCCTTCCTCTTCCTCCTTGCCATCTATAGACTAATATCCTTAACTGTCCTTATTTGAAATTCTACTTAGCGATCTTTTTTTTTTTTTTTTTTTTTTAAGAGTTTTTCTTAAAACTGCCTCTCACACTTTAAGCCTAAACCTATCTCTAAACCTACTTGGCTCTTCCACAAAGCAGTTTGATAATAAACCTTAATTGTTTCCTCTGCTTCCATCTCCGCCTCTTATATATCTGCTTGGTGTAATATTGACTCTATGTTCTAATCTTAACTGTGCCCTATCTGTCCTATTGAGCTTCTCACAATAAGCCTAGTCTTCTTGACCTTAATTGGTTCTGACTCAGACTTTGAATGTGTCTCCAATTTCTAATCAGACTCTCAGCCTAACTTTCTAAATGCATCTCCTACTCCACCTTTGTATATAAAACTTTAGTCTTCCTAACCATACCTTTACTTCTAGACGAAACATAAAAACCAACTTAGCTATCTTCTTTAATCCAGAAATTAAAAGCAACTCAGTTTTAGCCTTGACATAGAAGATTCATTTGTTAAATGGAAATTACATTTTTATAATCATATAGTTAGATTTTCGAGCACAATCACAGAATTTAGAGCTGGAGGGTATCTAGAATATATGCAAATAATATCCTTATCAATTCAGTCCCTTTGGCCTTTTTTTTTTTTTTTTTTTTTTTTGCCACGTAGAATTTGAAGAAGCCAAGGCATGGGTGAAGACGGAATTGAATTTTGGAAAAAATGTGGATGTAAATCTATTTGAGAGTACTATCCGAATCTTGGGTGGACTTCTGAGTACCTACCATTTATCTGGAGATAGTCTTTTTCTGGAAAAGGCAGTAAGTGATATGAGTTTCCCAAATCAAGGTGTTTTTCCCTCTACTTACAGTCACTGAATTGATATTTTCTAAAATTCTAGCGTTTCTTTTTTCTTTTTAAATTTTTGTTAGTCATGTTTTGTTAAGAGGGCTGAATTTATTATAATTTACTCCAAGTCATATTTAGTGATTTAATCACATCTTTGTGCCTATAATATTAGCTTGGCCCTCCCGTTGGTGTTTTTTCCAATTACAATTTTTTAAGAAATGTTACTTAGTGATGATTATAAATTGCATTTGAGTTTATATTGAGTTACTTGGATATGTGCAGATAACAATTCCTCATACTTGTGTAGTACCTTCTAGTTTGTGGTACTTCATCTGATTGGAACATTTAAGTGGTCCTCTAAGATAAGAATTATCCCTCATTTACCTAAGAGAAAATTGAGTTTCAAAGAGGTTAAGTGACTTGCCCAGCCAAGATCACAGCTTGTTAGTGACAGAACAGACAGCACCTTGGTTTTTTTGAGCCCATTTCTAATGTTCTTTCTACTACAGCTATTTCCTCAGACACTCTTTAGTTGCATCTTGTTACCTTATCAAGTAGCCCTCTTTATATGAAAAAGGGTAATATATAGACAGAGCAGCATATAAAAAAGGAAAATTCTTGAGAACTTTTGTGTTTTGTTGAACTTTTCTTTTTCTTTTTTATTAGAAAGATATTGGAAATCGGCTAATGCCAGCATTCAACACCCCCTCCAGGATCCCATACTCTGATGTAAACATTGGCAGTGGTGTTGCCCACCCTCCTCGTTGGACCTCTGATAGCACTGTGGCAGAAGTGACTAGTATTCAGCTGGAGTTTAGAGAACTCTCTCGGCTCACTGGAGATATGAGATTCCAGGTATGGACCACCAGTTAATTAGATGTTTCCCTCTCAGAAAAAAGGGGAACTTTTACCACGAGGCAGAACTTGAACTACTTGCAATTCCTCCATCTTTAATTTTGCCCTTTGCTAATTATTGTAAGAGGTTTGATTTTATAGGATGCTATAGTAGTTGTACTAAAAAATATTAATTGCCTAGAAGCCTCATTGTAGTCCCAAATTAAAAGTATAAAAGTAACTTAATGAGATCTATCATAAATTAGTCATCTGGCCAAGATTATTGGGCTTGTTTTTCATTGACTTAGTTGTAGCAAATCTTCATGAAGAAAACTAGTAGTTAAGGGCTGGGTTTCTTCATTAGGTGGGAAAGATAGAAGTCATTTCTCTTTAACATTCTTTAAATCCCATAGATTTACCTAAAAGAGGCCAATAATTACCTTCATTCCTTTGTATTTGTATTTGTATTTGTATTGTGAATCTTGGTTGAATTCTCTGCCAATTAAAAAAAAAATTTTAATTTTCAAAATTTGAACTTAAAAAGACTGTTCAATATTTTAATTACCTCTAGCCTAAATTGACAGTTCATGTATTTATTCTGGGTGAGCTACTATTTTTTTTTTTTTAATATGTAATTTAGATGCAACAAGAGAACTGCTCGGTTCTGCAAACATGTATTGTATCTGGGATGTGCTGCAACATATCTAGCATATATAGGACTGCTTGCCATCTGGGGGAGGGGATGGAGGGAGGGAGGGGAAAGGTGGGAACAGAAGCAAGTGCAGGGGATAACGTAGGGAGATTGCCCTGGCATGGATTCTGTCAATATAAAGTTATTATAAAATAAAATAAAATATTAAAAAAAAAAAAAAGAGTCAATGTTGAAAAATTATCCTTGCGTATATCTTGAAAATAAAAAGCTTCAATTAAAAAATAATAATTTATAGCAAAAAAATGTAATTTAGAAGCTATTTCATTGGTGCATGAATTCAAGGAAGCTTGGAGTTGGACTGACCTTTAGAGATAAGTCTAGTTCATCTCCTATAATTGATGCTTTTAAAGGTCATAATGAGGTTTGAAAACAGATTTGTTTTTCTCTTGCCTTCCAAGAAGCTATGTGAGTCAGTAAAATTCAACAAGAATTCAACAAAGATTTATTAATCATCTCATTGGTCAATGGCAGCATATTATAGAGTAAAAGGCTTATAAAGTCATTAGGTAGAATAAAAAATGACTAGGGACTTGAGAATTGTTAGGAAAGTAAATTAAGAGAAAACTTGCCAACAACTTGTCAGCCCCTATTACTTCAATGTTATGTACCACTGTCTGAATTGGCCATATAAACCTCATTTAGAGTAATCTGAGTTAAGCCTTAGTCAAATTCCAGCCAGGTGCTGTTTGTTTATGGAAAATGCAAGCTGCCAGGCAACATTTGGCTTTTTTCATGATGACCTATTCTTCCAACCTTAATTAGGAAATAAAGCCAAGTGAGACCAGCTAGATATTTAGAGATTCATCTAACTAGTTTCCCTCTGACACTTTGCTTTTCTGTAGTATTGTGACATTCATATATTTGTTCTCCTTTACCTGTTTCCTTTGTTGAATGCTACAGACAGCCGTGGAAAAGGTGATGAAACACGTTCATTCTCTATCAGGAAAAAATGATGGCTTGGTTCCCATGTTTATCAATACCAACAGTGGCCTCTTTACTCACTTGGGAGTCTATACTCTAGGTGCCCGAGCTGACAGCTATTATGAATATTTGCTGAAGCAGTGGATCCAGGGAGGAAAGAAAGAAAATGAGTGAGTTCTGTTTTCTCTACTTTGAAATAAAGGCTTTGTGAATTCAATTTGTAGCTTAGCCATTTGCCAGCATTTCGAAGTTTAAAACATTTTGTGAGTGCCTACTGTATGCTTTTTTTTACTGTATGTTTTGATTGGGAAAGTTAATTACTGAATTGGAGGACCATCTAAGGTTTTTTTGGAGGAGATTAACATTTGAATTGGACTTTACAAGGTGGATATGAAGTCTACAGGTGGACAGGATAACAGTCTAGGCACAGAGGAAACAGTTGTAAGCAGAGGCAACAGAGGGTAAGTAAGCTCAGTCTCTATTCAGGAGAGAATGAATAGTACAGCTTGTTTGGAATGTTATATAGAGGGAAGTTATGAGGCAGGAGAGATATTGTGGTCTTAATATATATAGAAGGCCACAGGAATTTTAAGCTAAAGAATTATAACTTTAATTAGATAGATATTAGTATGCCATTGAAGAGTTTTAACAGAAGAATTCTATGATTGGATATCCTGGGTAGTAGTATGAAAGAATCCAGTGGACAGAGGCAGAACTGAAGTAGAAAGACCTAGAAATGAGTTGGTTATACAGGTAAGTGGTAACAATTACCTTAGATAGATAGTGATAATGGGAATGACACATGGAAATGATAACCAATTCTTTCCCCTTTCATATCCAGTCATTTACGAGATTCTATCAGTTCTTCTGTAGTAGTCAGATAACACAAAGCTTTTAAACATGTGAGACCAACAGGAATAATGTCATTAAAATGGAACCTAGGGGTTTGGTTTGGTTTTAAAGAGGTAATAAAGTTGGTTTTGGAAATGTTGAATTTGAAATGATGCTAGGACATCCAGGAGGAGATGTCCTTTAGGCAATTATAGACAGATCTGGATTTGTTAGATCATCAGTTTAGGGGTAGTAACCATGTAGAAAACTTCTTCCACCGATTTGTTTTAACAGCTCTGTTATAACTTCGTTTCAGAGAGTATTCAAGATCACTAAGAACTTAAGTGATTTAACTGTGGTCACATACTAGGTAGTAGTATTAAAACTGAGGACTTTCTAAAATAACTACACAGCTGGGCATTTATTTTGCTGAGCTGTTTTTCAGTTGGAGATGCAGGTCTGGAAAATACTTTTAAAAAATTGGTTATTAAGTCATTCTTTATTCACCTTATTGTTATCTAAAGTAAAATTTTATTTTATTTTTAGTTCTGCATTCTTTCCCTTTCACTCCCCTTTCTCCCATATTGAGAAAGGGAATAACCTTGATAGACTTCTTTCCCATCCCTGTTATAAATGTGGCAAAACAAAACAGTTTTCTTCATTGGCCATATCCAGAAATTTTTATCTTGTCATGCCTCTGCTAGGAAGGAGTTAGATAGTATTTTTTACCTTGAGTCTTAACACTGATACTTTTCAGGTTCTTCAGACATTATAATTTGACAGAAAAGGAAAAAGACAAATGTTGGAGAAAATTGGGACAGTAATGTACTGTTGTGGGGAATTGTGAATTGATCCAACCATTCTGCCCTTTTTTGTGGAGGGTGGGGGAGGTGGAGGGTGGGAGAGGCAGTTGGGGTTATATGACTTGCCCAAGGTCACACAGCTTAGTAAGAATTTAAGTATCTGAGGCTGAACTTGAACTCAAGTCCTCCTGGCTCTAGGGCCAATGAATGCTCCACTGTGCCATCTAGCTGCCCCGATCCAGCCATTCTTGAGAACAGTTTGGATGGATCGCAGAGGTTTATAACACTGCCTATTCTTTGATCCAGCAATATTGCTACTATCTCAGACATTTTTTTGAAAAAGGAAAGGGACATGTACAAAAATATTTATACCAGCTCTTCTATTGATGGCAGAGAATTAGAAATTGATGGGATGTCTATCAGTTAAGGAATGGCTTTGATGAGCAGAATGCTCTCAGAAAAACCTAGAAAGACTTAAATGAGCAGAACTAGGAGAACATTGTACACAGTAATAACAATACTGTATAAGGACCAACTATGAATGACTTAGCTATTCTCAGCAGTGTAAAGATCCAAGACAAGTCTTAAGGACTGATGCTGAAAAATGCTATCCATCTTCAGTGAAAAAACTGTTGGAATATGAATGTAGATTGAAGTGTACTATTTTATTTTTTTACTTTTTCTCATTTTTTGGTGGGACTTTTTGTCTGTTTCTTTCACATGACTAATGGAAATGTTGGGTTTCTAGAATATCTTTTGTAATTTTAAGAAATATTTAAGATATTATAGGAAATCCGGTTTTAATTGTCATAAGGTCTGTGAGTTAATTGACTTTACTGAGGAAAAACTTTAGAATTTTATATGATCTTAAAAGGTAAGGAAAAAGATAAAACTTATCTTTTTGGACAAAAGAAAAGGTTACACTAGGGTCATCAAAGGCTTAATTTGCAACCTTAATTGTGGTAAATAAAAACACTGGGCTTGGTGTGAGAATAATTGGAAGTTCTAGTTCTAGCACTTAACTGCCTCCCTGGGCCTTAACTTTCCTCATCCATAAAATGGGAATGATATATTCAGGACTTGTGGAAAATGTGGGTGGTAAAGTGCTGTAAAAATCTCTTCATTATATTAGTACTAGTGATTTCTTAGTTTGGAAACTCCTATTCCCACTGTAGATCGCAACTTACAATGTTAAGAGAGTTGCTTCAGGTTCAACATAAGAAATGATTATATAATAGCAAAAGATGGAATTGGATCTCAGATCTCTGAGGGTTTTTTTAAATATCAACACTTAGCTGCATTTGTATGTAAGTGTAGGCAGATCATCTACCAGCCCTTCTGAATCAGTCTTTACCTTCAAAAGCTCTGCATTCTTATATTATAGAAAAACATAGGAAAGAACAGATACATATTTATTGACAGTGCAGCATCATGGATAGAAGAGTGGCCTCTGACACATACTGGCCTTGTGACCCTGGGCAAGGTAATTCTTAATATACAAGGCAGCTTGGTAAGAGTTGAGATTTCAGAGCAGATGCTGATCTGCTTTGATAGTGGGACATTTCTTAGGATCAAGCACCATGTGCAAGTGTAATCACAGATCTTCTCTTCTACTCTACCCTCTTCTTAAATGGGGGTCATAGGGATGTAGATGTCTGTGTGTATAAAATTGGGAAATTGTTTTAATTAACAGATTGCTGGAAGAGTATATTAATGCCATAGAAGGGGTCAAAAGACACCTACTTCGGAAATCTGAGCCCAGCAAGCTGACTTTTGTGGGTGAACTTGCTCATGGCCGCTTCAGGGCCAAGATGGTGAGTCTCTGTACCCTTTGTTGCTTTGTAGATATGATGACATTTTCTAAGGGCAGGGAACTTCATTGAGGCCAGTTGAACAAATAGAATTGTATAAAATAAAATACTCAAGATGAATTCTTAACTATCATGAAAAGAATGTGGGAAGGCCAGGCTCTGACCCATTAAAAATCAGGAGGGAGAGAAGATCTTGATGGTAACCCAAGACAGACTTTCAAGTAGATGTTACATACAATTTCACAAAGCTGTTAGTGTTAGTGTTAGCCATTTGGACAGTGTTTCTTACTGAAACAGATCATCTGAGTCATCATGTTCTATACCAAACAGCTTGTCTGTAGGTAGATTACAAGAAATTTCTCTCCTTTTAAATAGATTTTCCCACCTTTCCCAAATAAAGATCTATAGACTCCTACTGACCTGTGGCCAGCAGAACAACTTTAAATAAAGATTATCCAATATCATGATATATCAAAGTGGGCTTGTTATTGAGGAGTTAATGAAGAATCTATTGCTCTTTGTACCATTATTTTAAGATTTTTTCCTGTTAACATTACTTACAATTTTTTTTCTTTATTGTATCCCATTTCGAAAAGATAGAGGCTTTAGTAGATTTTATGTTCCTTGTGTTAGGCTGTTCAGCTAGAAAGTGATTCTAATTTAGTATGCTATTATTGTGGGTTTTATAACTAATTCTCTCGCTTCTGCTCCAGTGTTACTCTCTTGGCCAGGTTTGAATATAATTTTCAATCTGAATTTTGAACTGTGGGTTTAATTAGTCAGAGTTGTCAATAGGAAAATAGGATTTTATCTTCCCTGTTTTTTATCCCACAGGCTAGTGTGAAATAAGCCTAACAGAAAAGTTGTGATCTTTGAAATTCCACTATTTGTCATTCATCTCCAAAAATAAATCAGTGACTGACAACCAAAAAAACGATTGTTTAAAACCAGGCCAGGATTATAGCTGAGTTACAGTGATAAAAGCATAATGTCCAGAATGAGAGATGTTAGTTTCTCCCTAATCATTTGGAATATTGAGTTTGATTCTCACTGTTATGTTGTCAAGTGAGCATTGACAAACCAGAGCACACCTTAAAAAAGAACAATAGGACTGATAGGAAGCCTGTAGGATATGCTGTACGTCAAGAATAGCTTGAAGGAATTGGGGATGTTTGTCCTGAATAAGAGGTTTGAGGAAAGAGTTATAGTTTGAGTGTCTCATCATCATATAGAAAAAGAGCAGATTTAACCCTGCTCAATTTGAGGGCAAGGCTAAAAATAGTGGTGGAGACTGCAAAGAGACAGATTTCTGTTTGATGTTGAGATTATAGGATTATAGATTTAGGTCTGGATTGTACCTTAGTGGTTATCTTGACCAACACCCTCATTTTATAGAAGAGGAAACTGAGTTCCAAAGGAAGAATTAGTGCTATTCAAAAGTGGAATTGGTTGCCTTAGAAAGTGGTGCATTCCCCATCCTGGAATAAATAATACAGTTTGGTTTTCTTCCCCAAAAAACTTTTTCCTCATGGATACCTAAAGTTAAAAAAGAAATGATTTAAGTGCCTGCTATGTGCAACATGTGTTCAGGGCCCTAAGAATTTTTGCACTTGTGGCCAAGAGCCCAAACTGTGTTAGCTGAAGAATACTTCTGGGGAGAGACAGATTCCTGGACACCACAGAAGACACTATAGACACTTGCCAACATAGAAAGGAATGGCAGCCTCACCGCTCTGTCAAGAAGCAGCAGCCATTTGGTAGTTGCCTATTTTTTTTTTTTAACTAATTCTTGATAATCAGATGCTGAAATTAGTTGTTTTTACATGTATTGTTCAAGAGATCTGGTCCCTCTTCTCCTCGTTCCCCCAATTATTAGCAGGTGGGGCCAGTAGAGTCGTAACTCTCATGCCAAACTGATAGAGAGAAATAGGTGTTTTGGGGAAGGAGGCTGAAAGAAAGCTTAAGCCCTCCTCAAGGTATCAGTTAAGAGCTAGAAAGGACCTTGAAGATCGTTCCATTTCCTTAATTTTTACAGAGGAAGAAGCTAAGTGTCAGAGAGAGGAAGTAACTTGTTAAAGGAGGCTTTTTTTTATTTCTTACTGAAATCAAGACTTGAGTTGAAGGATGGAGACAGCTCAGTTTTCCTAGACTCATAATACTATTGGACTTGGAAGATCCAAGAGACCACCTTGTTCAATTCCTTTATTTTATAGAGGAGTTTGGCCCAAAGTTAGTATCTTTTTTCAGCCACCTTGTTGTTGCTAGACTCCTAAAGAGCTACTCTTATAGGTTTGCTGAATCAGACTCAGGTCTCCCTTTCCAATCCTAGACCATTCAAAGGCCTCTGTCCTCTCTCCCTGCTTAAATGCAGAATGATTAATCCATTTGGGTTTGGAAGGCCATCTTAGGAGTGAGTAAGCTTTTTTTTCTTTTTTCTTTTTTTTTTTTTTTTTTTTTTGGGTGCATGTACATTTACCTAGCTTTATATCTAGCAGCTTATACATCTCTTCCAACTAGATGTCTACATCAACCATGTTATTATGTTATTATCTGTGTCCTCTCTTCCCAGTCTTCTCCCTTCAACCTATCATCCTCTTTACCCCTCACTTTAGATAACTTCATGAGAAAAAAAAATTCACTTTTGTATGTATTGTTTTTCTCTAGTAGAATTTCAAATTCCTTGAGGTTAGAGGGTGAGACAACTTCTTTTTATTTGTATCCCTAGCACTTAATACAGTATTTGGTATATAGTGAGCATTATTATTTTTTTTATTAATTTGTTTTTGAATTTCACAACTACTAAATAAAATGATACTTCATATATATTTGAAGAAAGAAAATTAATTGTATATGAAGCTGCAAATTTTTTGTTTTTTATAGCTTGCTTTTCTTTTAAAATATGTAATAAATTCAACATGTAGCATTCAAAGCTCTTCTGCTAGTCTGATTCTTTCTGCCTTTCTTTTCTTCATATTTTAAAAAAAAAGTCTCAGTGACCTGTCTTTTTCTGCTGTGTCTATATCTTCAGCTCTTCCACCCCATCCATTGGAAGGAAAAAAAAGGAGACAAAATAAAGCCTTTGTAACAAATATTCTTAGTTACACAAAACAAGTTCCCACATTGTCTGAAAATGTATATCTTACTCTGCATCTCTAAGCCACCATATCTCTATCAAGAAGTTGTTGAGATGTTTCATCTCATCAGTCTCCTAGAATTGTGGTTGGTTATTGATAGATGAGAGTTCTCAAGTCTTTCAAAGTTGTTTTTCCTGTATAATGTTATTGTTGTATAATTTGTTTTTCTGGTTCTGCTCACTTGACTTACAAGGCTTCCCAGGTGTCTGTGCTTTTTCATTCATTTACATCTGATGTTACTCTTACTTTCTTGTCTCTTCACCTTACTTGTTCTTAAAATAACTTCTCCTGCCTTTTCTCCTTCCTTAGAGAAGTACAAGGATTGATAATGCTCTCTTTAAATTATTGAATTTCTTACCCTGAGGCATATTTATAATTTCTCCATCTTTAAGGTAATTCTATAGGCTAAGGAAGATAAAAAGATGAATAGGATAATAGTCTCTACTCTAGAAGATCTTACCTTAATTTAGAAGAGGAACTAGAACATGTACTCCAAATGACAGTTACAGAGTAGTATATGATAGATATATAAAAGAGACATGAAGTTGTGTGGAAATTCTTGAGAATAGCATTATTGTCAGTACAGCAGAAGGGGAATCATGGAAGAGGTAGTATTTAAGCTGGGATTTGAAGGATGAATATTATATCATCAGATGGAAGTAATTGAACTCAGATACAGCCACTTTAGGGATTTATTTATTTATTTATTTATTTTTACTTCATGGCTGACATGCTGATTTTGATTTTCTTTTGATTTGAAGACAGGTAGAGATGTGGAAAGGAGAGAAAAAACCAGCAACAATGTTGGGATTGTTATCAAAATGGAGGGGGGGCGGCAAAAGTTGTGGGTCACCAAAGTATTTTAGAAATGTAGGACAGAATGAAAATCATTGGAAGAATTGGTAGCTTTTGAACTAATGTTTGAATTCATGATATGCTTAAAGAAAAAAGCAAACTCTTTATGGCTTCTGTCCTGTATAGGAAAATGTTTTGTAGTTAATCTGTATTTATGGAGAAGAGGGATAGACTGGAGAATGATATTCTTTATGTGGAGAAGGAAATGGCAAACTACTTAAAAACCTTTGCTAAGAAAACCCCAAATGGGTTACAAAGAATCAGACATGACTGAACAACAAAGAATATAGGGAACAGGCTGAATAGCCATAGGGTTGATGGGAAATTTTGGGAAGTGTTTGAACAATTGAGTATCTTAATTTGACAAATTACTGTAGTACATGAAAGGAAATAGAATGAAATAGGTCTGCAAAGGTAGCATTATAGCATAGCTTTAGAGCTAGAATGAATCTCAGAACTCATCTGGTCCATCCCCTTTACTTTACAGATAAGGAAACTGAAACACAAAGAGGTTTAAATGACTTGCCCAACATTACACAGGTAGTAAGTGCCAGAGATGAGATTTGAACAACTAGGTCCTCTGATTCTAAATCTAGCACTTTGTCAATTGTACTACACAGTGCCAAGTTAAGGAAGACCTCAAAAACATTAAAAAAGTTTGGGCTTTTATTTGGTAGGCAGTAAGAGAGGTACCAAAGCTTTTTTTTTTTTCTCCCAGAATTGTGGAATGAAATAATTATAAGAGAAATGTTATTCTCAAAGTTATGTATAGGATCAATTAGAGGGAAGAAAGACCCAGGGTAGAAAGGTTTATTGTATATGTTGAAATTCCATGCATTAGAAGCAGGAGTAATGATGGCATGGATGTGAGTGGTGGCAAGCAAGAGTGGAAAAGAAAAGCATGCATGTAAGAGTGATAGAAATGACAACTAAATTTAGCAAATGAGTTAAGGAAGATTCAGATAATTCGATGATGCTGAGGTTTGTGAGAAAGAGGAAGCTAATGATAAGTGTAACTCTTCTTGTTAACATTAGTAAATGGACTTTGTCAATTCAAGGTTTGTTTCTGTTTCTCTTTGGAAAGTGTTTTGTTATTTTAATTTGAATGTAGCTGTAATTTTCAGGGAATCCACAAGATTTGAAGTAAAATGTAAAGAAAGACTTTAAAACTTGGGAGAATGTAATTCTCCAGTGTTCTTTGTCCTCCTTATTTTTCATTTCAGAAGTAAAGTCAGTATCTTTTCTCAGATTTATGTCAAAATGGTGACCTAAGTGGAGGTACCCTCTGTATCCTCTTTGAAATATTTTTATTTAAAAAGTGGTGCCTTTTAAGTCCTGTTAGATTATGCAAGCAAAATGAAGGAGCAAGTGATAATGTTAACCAAGAAGATGAAAACAAGATTTGCCAGAGATAGAACAAAATGTGGATAATCAAGAGACCATATATGTATTTATATGTTTGGAAGCAGATCTCATTGCTTAGGCCTGTGAGTGTGCATTGAATGGTGCCAATGGACTGTCCTCAGAATGACCACTTGAACATTGTTGAGAATTTCAGTGTTTTTAAAAATGTTCTAACTTTCAGGATCACCTGGTATGCTTTTTGCCTGGTACCCTGGCTCTTGGAGCTCATAATGGATTAACAGCTGATCATATGGAACTGGCTAAAGCTCTCATAGAAACTTGTTACCAGATGTATCATCAAATAGAGACTGGTCTGAGCCCAGAGATTGTGTACTTCAACATTCATCCCCAGAAAGGCCATAAAGATGTGGAGGTTAAGGTAAGATCTGGAAACTTCTGGCAAAGGAAAAAATGACCCACTTTTCTTTTTCTTCCAACTCTGAATTTTTTTTTCCTCTACAGTCTTCAGATAGGCATAATCTGCTGCGACCCGAAACAATAGAGAGCCTGTTCTATTTATATCGGTTTACTGGTAACAAAAAATACCAAGACTGGGGCTGGGAGATCTTGCAGAACTTCAACAAGTACACAAGGGTAAGGCCACATTTACATACTGTTCTGAATTCTTTTTTTTATTTTTTATTTTTTATTTTTAATAGTCTAAAACTGTGTTCAAAATTTTTCTCCTTTCCCAAGAAGTAAGTAATCTGATATTGGTAAAATATGTGCAATCCTTTGAAATATATTTAAAACATTTTTTTAGCATATTTTAAACATATTTCCATACTTGTCATGTTGTGCAAGAAAAGTCAGACCAAAATGGGGGAAAATACTAAAAGGAAAGAAAAAAGAAACCAAAAAAAAAAAAAAGGATGAAAATACTATATTTTGATCCACATTTGTGTCCATACTTCTTTCTCTGCATGTGATTGGCATTTTCCATCCCAAGTCTGTTGAAATTGCCTTGAATCACCACATGGCTGAAAAGAGCCAAATCCATCACAGTTGATCATCACATAATCTCATTGTTACTGTGTACAATGTTCTCTTGGTTTTGTTTGCTTCAATCAAGATCAGTTTATATAAATCTTTCCAGGCTTTTCTGAAATCATTCTGCTCATCATTTCTTATAGACCAATAATTGAATTCAGTTCTTAATAGAGAAGGATTTAAGTCCAGAGTTCTGAGCCTTTCTTGGCATGTTCATCCCTTATTAAGTCGGAGGGAATTATAATAATATATAAAATGTTGAGTGAATCTTAAAGGAATTATAGAAATGTAAGTAATTATATTTACTTATTATTATTTACACCTACAATGAGGTGGATAAATTTTTTTGGCAATTTCCATAATTGGGGAAGAGTGGTAGAAAGAGGATACCAGGTACATTACCAAAGTGGTCTTAGGGGTGTGTACATGAGAGTTGCCTGGGAGATTATCAGGTTCATTCAGGTTCTTTGTACATTTTTTTCCTGCAGTAGTTGATCTCTCACTTGCACACCTATAATCTATTCTGGAGTTCTTCTAATCTCTTGTTTTTAAGCTTTTACTCCATAAATCTACTTTGTTTTTTTTAATGTGCAGAAGTGCAATTTGTCCAATTGTCCCTTTCAGCTTCTGGGTGAAATTTATTTTTGATTTGTGTAAGGGTATTTTCTTAACTTTAAAAAAATGAGTGATTTTTTCTTCTGCCTCTCTCCCCATTAAAAAAGTCTTTGTAATTTGCACAGCCTAAGCAAAACAAATCCCCACCTCAGCTATGTCCAGAAATGTAGATTTCCTTTTGCATCCTGAGGTCTCTCACTTCTCTTGCAGATTTCTCTTTTCAGCT
Source organism: Antechinus flavipes (assembly GCF_016432865.1). Taxonomy (NCBI): domain Eukaryota; kingdom Metazoa; phylum Chordata; class Mammalia; order Dasyuromorphia; family Dasyuridae; genus Antechinus; species Antechinus flavipes. Next base: position 259,853,267 of record NC_067399.1, on the reverse strand, counting down.
TGTAGAACTTGTCTCTTTTAATGTGACATGTGATTAAACTAATATTATGGTATGTGGTGTATTTGGGTGCTCCCAGAGATATAAGAGAATAGATCTTTAGACTTTGAATCAGGAAGACCTAAGTTCAAAAAAGGGCCTCACATACTTAGTAGCTGTGTGATCCTGGGCAAGGTCCTGGAGCATTGTCTGCCCCAGTTTCCTCTGCATTAATGGGGAATGATTAGCTTCTTGCTTATTTAGCTTTCCCTCACAGGGCTCAGAGTCTCTGAGAATAAAAGCAGACATTTGTAAAGTGCTTACTTAGCACAGTGCCTGGCACATTGTCAGGTACTTAATAAATGTTCTGTCCCTTTTTCTTACCCCTTAGTAGTTATTGGAGTTTTTATGGTACAGCTCAACTGAGTTCTGGGACATCCTAGAGCCAGGAGAGGTTTTATTATTGTCCATAGTTTGGGGTAAAAGGAATATCTATTGAAGGTCTTTTGGGTGACCCTTTTTTAAAAAGGGGAACATTTGATAAATTCACAGGAGAAATTCACCTTGGTTAGTAAAAAGAAAACTAGTTTTTCTTCCAAATATTTTTTTGTTATCGATTGAGATTTTTAAGTTCTACGATTAGTAAATATTGACCTTTTGGGCTTATCTCCAAGGCTCTGTTTTCCAGAACCCGGCTGAGCTTTCTAAAACACTGCAAAGTGCCTGCTGTAAATTGTATTACAGTATGAAATTTTTTAACTGTTGATGAAATAAAAAACTGTTAACTTTTCTTCAGAAAGGGAATATGGATTTATTGATGGCAAGTTCACATTCTGAAGGGTTGGTTTTTCCTTCCGAATATATTTCTGATCCCCTGATAATTTCTTATTCTAGGCTAGGCAGAAGGTTAATTTGCATACATTTGAGAACTCCTAGGTAGATTTCTTTTTCTTTCTTGTTTTCCCCCCTGAGGCAATTTGGTTATTAAATGACTTGACCCTAAATGACTTGTCCAGGGTCACATGGCTAGGAAGTGTTAAGTGTCTGAGATCAAAATTGAACTCGGGTCCTTCTGACTTCAGGGATCATGCTCTATCCACTGTGCCACTTAGCTGCCCCTCCTTGGTAGATGTCTATAGTTTAAATATAAATCTATTAGTTAAACAATAGCTTCCAGATGTTTTTGCCCACTTTTGTTTTATTATGGTGCTGGCTTAGTTTTTGTGGTGAAAGTGATGACAACAACATGACTCTTATTTGCAGGTCCCTGCAGGTTATTCTTCTATCGATAATGTCCAGAATCCCAGCAACCCACAGCCAAGAGATAAGATGGAAAGCTTCTTTCTGGGAGAAACCTTGAAGTATTTTTTCCTGCTCTTTTCTGATGATATGGAACTTATCAACCTTGACCAATATGTATTTAATACAGAGGCTCATCCTCTTCCCATCTGGGTCCCCGTTTAACAGAAGGCCAGGAGAAACAGACCCTGGTGAAGGGGGGAACAACTTCTCCTTGGTAAGGGGCTTTCCCAGGTGAGCAGGGTTTTTAAACAGCACAATTTTCAGGCCTTCCTGGAGGACCAAATATGGGAAAGCCTTTCTCCACTTTGGAGAAATCAGCCATTCTTAGAAATCCAGCCGTGAAGTATGTGCTGCACCCAGCTGCTGGGAGCCAGATGAAATTCGACTCAGGGCTGAAGTGATGGGAGGTGGGAGGCTTGGTCCAGAGGGACCACCAGAGCCCGAGCCACCTTGTGCCATTTTCCTTAGGAGTCCCTGATTTAGGGAGTTGTGCACACTGGCGTTAGGGGTTACTTTCCCCTCAGGTTTTCAGATTGTAGATTCAGCTAGAATGAGAAATAATAAGTCAGCAACTCGTAGTTCTGAATACAGTTGTGATCCCAACTTAGAAATGGAATAAGCAAGAAGTCATTCCACCTTTATCATATGATTACAGTGTGCTCAGCAGTGGTTCTAGGCACTCTGATCTCACTCTGAGATGAAATAGTGTAATCATTTGAAAAGAGAAATGACTTAAGAGGCCTTTCTAGCCTTGTTCAGAAAGCACTGTGAATGTATTTGAAGGAGATGGGGTTCCCCGTAGAAAGTTAAGTATGGATTTTGCTGCTGGTTTGGCTCCGTGGTATATAATTTTGTAGCTGTGCATTTTTTTTTAAACATTCAATGTGAAACAAAGTCACAAATTGCTCATACATTTATATTTGTATCAGTTAGACTCAGGTATTCTGACTGGAAAGGCTGCTTTGTGGTGCTGAGCTAGGAGGGCGTAGTTAGTCTTAACTCAGCCTTGTCTCACTTTCCTCTTTCCCCTTGCCATATTACTCCATTGGGGTACACCAGGCTTAATCCAGGCCAGTGTAAATTCCTATAAGCTGTAATGTCTTACTTAATTGTATTTGAAAGGGTTTTTTATTTGCTTAGTTTTATTTCTTTTAGTAAGTACTTGTGTAGATAGGATACAGGACATTTCTTCTAAAGGATGATTTGTTTTGAAGATTGACTTGTTGAAATTACATAATTTAACCATGGAATCCTTAAATGAGCTTCTTAAAACATTCCCTCAAATGTGCATAGGTTAAATAGGAATTGTAGCGGACATAGAAGTGAGAAAAGATCACAATCCGTGCCCCAGAATGGAGTCTCATGGTAGCCAATGTCATGTGAACCAAGAGCCTTCTAATTTCCTGGCTATTAGTGGAGCCCTTCCAGGTCTTCTCTTGGGAAAGAGTGACCCCTCAATCTGCACAAAGTACAAATAGCAATTTTCTACAAGTTGGGAAAGAGCTTGGAGTATTTGTTGCTAAATGGACTAGTTTCTTCCCTGATTGGATGAAACTCTTCAACTGTGTGGGACCATATGTAATTTTTGACAACACTGTTTATCATTCCTTGTAGTGATAGCTAATGTGTAAAGTCATTTTTGCAGTAAATGGGATTTATTTGAGCATGTCATAAAGCCTTTGATACTAGAAGTTGGGGACATCTTGCCAGGACCTAATATGTGGCCTCTTATTTTTAAATGCTTAGAAGGTTGTGCATTCATGGATGGGGTTTGCATATAGGTCCATGGAATGATGTGAATATTCCTGTGAGGGAATCTGCACTATGGAAGCCATTTTCAGTCAAGCTGCATTATCTGGTTTATATCTACATTGGGGGTCTTTGTACACTGTGAAAAAAAAAAAGATACCAAGTGCTATTAGAATATGGGATATTAGATAAATAAGTAGCCTTTTCCTTTTCTTTACATAAATATATGTATTTTCCCTAACTCTGTTCTATCATACCACCATTGTCTCCTGGAGCAAATAGTTACATGAGTTGGTTTTTCTTTTCTTTTTTGTGTTAGTGAGTGGTGGGAGAATACAGAGGAGAGAGTACATATCAAGTCCTGGCAGAATTAATGCTGATCCGTCATGGTTCATTAAAAGTATTCTTCTCCTGGATGACTTCCTCAAAAATGAATCTAAATTGAATACCTCTGTACTCCTTTATTCAGTGTTTCACTTCAGGGAGGAAATTAATGAGGAAGGTGTTTGCTATCTTTATGGAAACTTTAAGAAAGTTCATGGTATCTAAATTCCACAGAGAAGCTCCTAATACTTATTCAATCAACAAAAGCTCATTGTAATTTTTCCCGCCAAAATTGTTCCCTAAGGACCATTCAGGTGGGAGGCAGCATGGTGAAGAAAGAACACTGAAAATCTGATTGAGTTTGGAGATATGGGTTCTAGCCTTAGTTCTGCCAGTATCTGTTTGATTTTGAGTAAGGCACATTGTCTCTGGCTCTTAGTGGAGAGAACTGAACTAGGTGATCTCTCTGGTTCCTTCTGGCTGTAAAACTAAATGACTGGGTGGCATCTTGATCTCCAATGCCCTCATTTTCAACCAAAGGGAGAGAATGTGCCCTGGTGCCCTCAGAGTGGGAGGACACTGCTAAAGTAAATCTATAGCCACAGAATGTAAAAAAGCATTAAGTTTCTTAGAATCAAAAGATCTGGGCTAGGACCCAGGGCTCCTTACTCACAGGCCAATAAAATCTATTACACATTCAGACAGAAATTAATGTGCAAAAGAAATTCTAGGTCTTGTGGGTAAAGGAGAGTTTTATTCCATGTTCTGAATCACCAAATAATGGAGTTCTATATTATACATTTTATTAAACTTATAACTTATTTTAAGAAACTGCGTACTGTGTTCATTGCAAGCCTCAACAACTATTTTCTGGTAACACAATTTTAGTTATTTCTAGTTCCCTGATGCTATCCATTTTTGTTATATGTTTTTGTTTGCTTTATTTTGTTTACCATTTGGCAATGATTATATATAGGCTTAAGGTTGCATTTATAAATATATATACTTGGGTATATTGTAAAGTACCCTGGGATGAATATCTGAACCCATATAGCAAAAGCCAAATCTTAAGTAGTTAAGCAAAGTTGGTAGGAAAAGCTTATTTTAGGAAAAAGACACTTTGGTCAGCTCTACACTGATGACTCCCACAGATGACCCTGTAGGTCCAGCTCTAATCACTCCCCTGTACTTAATCACATGTTTTCAACTACTTGCCAGATAATATCTTCCTAAAATGTTGCATATAGGCTTCATTTATTAAGCCCAACTAAGGCTTTTTAGGATCCGCTTTGATCCTAAAATAAAATCTCTTTATCATTCTCTCTGAAGACCTGCCTTTTCCAAACTTCTTTGCCGCTGAAGTCACTAGCATCCTCCCAGTCTTCCATGTTTTTGACCTCATATTCTTCCTAAACGTTTCTTTCTCTGTCCCCTTCCATACCCAGTTACTTAGTGGAGTCAGTTCTATTTGTACATCTTTTGCATTTGGCCCCTTGTCTCCCATCACAGTAACCTTCTTCAGGGCTTCATTACCTGTCACTGTTATTCTTTAACACTCTTTCTCATCTGTTGGTCTCTGCTCTCCCATCCATCCTCCACATAGCTGCTAAAATCATCTACCCACAGCTCTCATCTGAGTATGTGCTAGTAAGATTCAGCATGTCAAGGAAAGAGAAAAATATCTGTACTTATTTTCAAAGTTCAGTATGTGAAATTAACTTTTAGAGCTTATTTAATACAAAACCATAGGCCTTCCTCTGGGATGGCACAGGACGACAGTGCCAACCATAGCCATAGGCACATCTTTTTTTCCCTGGGGAAATAATTGTACATGTTGCATATAGCTACATCGCCAAAATTTCTCCAAACCATTCTGTGATTTTATATAAGTCTTAAAGGATTTATGCAGAAAGACAAAAGGGACTGTGGTATTAATATTCCAGTCATACAGAAATAACTCTAAATACAAGAATAGAATTTTCTAGGCGCTAGAAAAGGCCCACCCTTATGGTTATCCTTAAGTTCCTTGGTTCTTTTTTGGCATTCCTTAATCCCAATCAAGGCATTTCCTTGCTCAGGAGCACATTAATTTCCTATTGCCTATAGGATAAAACAAAAACTCCTTAGACTAGCATTTAAGGACTTCTACTCTCTGACCCCACACCTACCACACCTTTCTGACCTCATTTCTCAATACTCCTTCCCCCTTCCCCCCTTTCACAGTGCCCATGTTCCAATCAAGAGGGACTTCTAGGTGTTCATTTGTTCTGATGTTTTCCTGGCCATCCCCATATTTTATGGGACACTCCCTAACTATCTCAAAGGATCCTTGACTTCAATGAAGTTTTGCTTTTGTACAAAACAGGGCATATGAAATTGTGATATTAAGCTTTAGAAGTTTAAAGGTACGCTAACTATGGAGGCACCCCATTTTTGTGTAAACTTATACATATCTATTAATGCAATGTCTGGTTCTCTAATCAACGTCTGTTAATTTGTCGAAAGTTCTTAGAAAAATATGCACACAAGTCTCCAGGTAAAATTTTATTGCTCTTCATTACATGTGCCATCAGGTTTATATAAAGCATTTCTTGACTGAACGCTCCTTCTGCAATAGCATAGTGCTGTTTTGTTACTCAGAAGTAGGGGAAGAGAAAATTCTAATTTCAAGTACAGCTAGGTGGGAATGGCAAAGGTTACCCAAGGGTAACTTCAATTTATCTGTCTTTAGAGTACCAAAAGTAAAGGGTGGAGCTTTTTTGGTTGTATTTTGTTGTGGCTTTTACTTTTAGGGGATGCAAAAAGGGAAAATCCTATATACATTACTGTCATTCCCCAAGATTCCTTAAAATGGAAAACTCGGGGGTGGGGGAGGTGGGGGGAAGCAGGGAAGAGGAAGAAGGGGGAAGGAGTTTGTTAAGCCCAATTAAGAGAGAACCCAGTATACAAATACTTCTTCACAGCCCAGATGTCAGACCAGTAGAGATCATATGCTAAGCCTTATGGTGATCTTGCAAAACTTGCTCCTGGGAGGCTGAGTATCAAACAATAGTCCTAATCTGATAATCTTAAAGACTTTGAAAGTTCCCTTTGGGTACAAAGGGACATCCAAAACCCCACTTTAGGCCTGGCTTTAGAAACTGTTCCGGAGGCTGGCACTGAAGGTAGAGAGTCCCACACAATGTAGTTTTGGAAGTCATACTGTTAATGTCTTCCTGCTTTCACCCATTCGTGGATATATGCAGCTTCTAGCTTCCGGACCTCTATGACAGACACAGGGTCTGCTGGATTAGACCCTCTGGAACAGACAACACAAGGCAAGAAAGGTGAGTACTCTGCTTCGCCTTGTGCTAGGCCTTTAGGGGGTCTTCAAGCTCAGGGTTTGGTAAGAGCAAGAGAAAACAGGATTACAAGACACATGCAGGGGTAAGGGATACAGGCTGTGGCCCGAGAGGTAATCAAACTAGACTTTGATTTCATCCACATCATATTCTAACCACCAAACCATATTCCAGACTTTGCCTCTTCACTTCAGCTATCTCCCCTGCTCTGCACTTTGCCCCCCCTCTACTTTCCAGACTTCACCACTGAGTTTTGCTATGCTACCTTCCCTTCACATCTGTCCTCAACTTCAGCTTGTGTTGTCTCTCCACTCACTCCTGCCATTCGGATATAAGCTCTTTGATGAACAGGGATTGTATTTATTTTACTTGTGTGTACTTAGCAAAGTAACAAATGCTTGACTTAACTGTCCAAAATTTATTTCAACCTATTGGAGAATTACTTTCTCTTGTCTAAGAGATATTATCTTTGAGGATATTGGTCAAATGTAAATTCCATGAAATATTCTCTGATCTCCCTGCCTACAAGCACTTTTTACTTTTTGGAGGGGAGAGGTGGAAGAGAAGGAATCCAAACTAGTGATTTCAGTGACAGGAAAACACACAATCTACAATGCACAAGGGCCCCTATTCTGTAACTTAATCTTTATTACCTGAGTTGACAAAAGGTTCCGTAACTTGGCTCAATCAACAACCAATGTATCTCTGAGGCACTATTCGAACCAAAGACTTCAATTTCAGACAAAAGTTTGTCTCCATAACATATCAAGGCATTCCTAATCTCGTTGATACTTTTATTCCACTCTGTAGCATACTGTATCATTTCATTTAGCCTATTAGATTTCCCTAGGGCAGGAATCTCTGTCTTATTTGTCTTTTGTATTCTGTTTTCTTTGCATGTAATAGGTTCTTTAATTATTAGTTGGATCAATCGAATAAAATGTTTTATAAAAATCTGTTGGTTTTGTATACTGTCTAAAAACCTGCAAGCTTAGAGCTGACCCCAGGGTATCATCCACCATGGTCCAAGAAACAAGATATGATCCTCTGTACTCTTGTCGGGGTAGGATTTCGCTCTTGTGGGCAGAATACAGACAGAGGAAATTCAAGAAGCCCAGACTCCCTTACCTGAGATCTAGATGATGAGCTCCGCCTTGGATGGTGAGAGCGATCAAGGACGAACTCAAATTACTCCTTATCTGTTCAGGAGAAGGAAACCCCTCTGTAAAGTTGGAAGTTTTTCAGAAAAAGATGGGGGCTGATGTTAATTAACAACTCATGAAGAACACTATAATACAAAACCTTTGGGGTGCTCACAACACTCAGGAGAAGTAGCCAAGAGACAAGAGGTTCATTCAGTTATTTGTCCTGTGTGTCCGTCCTAATGGGGAAAGCTGGGCCAGCCTTGTCTGGCTCCTACCAGAATGGGAGCAGGGAGATTTGAAGGTTAGGCAGGTCAGGCCTATCCCTGGATTTGATCAATGGCCAAAAAAAAAAAAAAAAGGAAGGGTAGTAGAAGCTGGTGCCCAAGCTATTGTCAATCTTATTAAAGGGAATGGGGGGATGGCTTTTCCTGCCTCAACATAAATCACAGGATTCCCAGATACTTACCCCACCCCCTGCCCAGGGATCCAGATCTCCATTTGAAAATATAATGTTGCTTGCAGCTTTGAGATCTGAATAGGATGGGCAAAAGAAGTGAAAGCCAAAATTTACTCACTGAAAAGAGAGTCTGTTTGCTTATTATGATTGAGCAAAGTGCCAAGGGTGGAGTGTACAATCCTGAAGTCGGGGCATGGAAGAATGCTAGTTGCCCTCTTTTTTGAAGAGTGCCTCAAGTAGGCTAGGACACTCACAATCAGAATTCTAATCATGGAAGATGGACTGGTGTTACCGCCACAAGATGTAACAACAGTGTAGGGGAAAGGTGGCCGGTGACTTACTCTTCCCCCAGAAGTTGGTCTGCATCCAGCTTTTCCGGGGCCTGACACCCCACCTGGTGAAACAGTACTTCTCTCGAAGCTCATCAGTGAATGGGATCTTAGGGAACATGTCGGTTACATTATTGCTGTCAAAGGTGAGGTTGATCTCGGTGCAGGCCTGAAAAAGATCCCATTCCAAAAGATGCTGGGGCAGGGCAGGGCAGGGCAGAGAATTAGGGTTTCCATCCAGTCAGTCACCCTCCTGATTGTCCCCAGCCTTGTACCTGATAATCCCAGGCCTCTGCACTGGGGCCCGTGCCACAGCCTGTGGGGTCAGCACATTTGTGGTAAAGTTTATAGATATCAAAACATGGCTCTGTCCCAGAAGTATTGTAAAACAGTCCTAAAAGAGGGAAAGAAAAGGGTTTGGAGCATACATGCAGGGCTCAGACCATGTAGGTGATAGAAGCTATAAGGGAATTTCACTTTTCAGATAATTCACATGAATTCTTCTCTTCCCACACACCTACTACTGTACTCAAGGTTTTCCTCTCAGTGGTGTTTCAAGAACAAGTTGAATTTAAACACGGGACTAGGAAATCTTGGGAGTCTTTTATACTCCCAAAATGAAGCACTTTCCAGTCCTATTGGAAACAGGTGAATTTGCCATAAAAAATCAGTTCATCTAGTCTCAAGCTCCACCCCCTCCCATCAAAATGCTAATTTAATCTGTACAACACACTGCTGGAGGTGGCACTTTGCCTCTCCCTGGATCCACCAATATTAACAAGAGGAGGCAAGTCCAGGCTTGCCCAGATGACATTTAAGTCTGGCTGAAACAAGCCAATGGCAGTCGGGACCCTCTTTTCTTCTCCATGTTGACAAGAACTTCCCAGAAGACTCGGAGAAGAGCTTGGAGAGAGCAGTCAGCAGCCCCTGCCAGTACCATGTCGGCAGCTCAGCCTGTGGGATCAGCCACATATCCCCAGAAGCTGTTAGAAGCAGTTGGAGGTCTGTGGCAGCTGGGGCTCTTATGTGATGTGACCCTTGAAGCTGGTGGCGTCCATTTCCCTGCCCATCGAGTAGTCCTGGCCTCAGCCAGCTGCTACTGCCGGGCCCTTTTCCTGGGCCACGCAGGCCTGGAGACCACTGTCCAGCTGCAGGGCATTGAGCCTGCAGGGCTGGGGAACATGCTCAACTTTATCTACTCCGGGAAGCTGCATCTTTCAGCAGACAACCTCAAGGAGACAATGCAGGCAGCTGAGGTCCTGCTGGTTCGTGATGCCATTCGCCTCTGCTGTGCTTTCCAGGGCACCACCACAGCCCTACCTGGGAAGGTCACAGAAGAACCTCGAAATGAGCAACATGATGCACTGAGTGAGTTACTGGAGAGAATGGGGATGCTAGGGATACAGTGTTTGAGCTGATTTTGACTTGGTTGGGGGAGAATCCTGTAAGATTTCCAGAGGCTGCCAAGATACTAGGGCAGCTCCCCTTTCCATTGATGTCACCCACAGAGCCACCTGTCCTGGCCACAGCCACTATGGAGACTGATCTCACCTGTCCCGAGACCCTGAGCTACCACATGCATGTCGGCGCCCAGTCAGCCCTGCAGACTGAACATGGTTGCCCCCAAGTTACTGTCCCTACCCTGCTCGTCCTGGGAGGGCGTGGACCCAACAACCAGCTCAGTGGGGATGTGTGGGCCATGATGCTGGCTGATGGGACTTGGAGGCGAATGGGAAAGTTGGCCACACCACTGTACAATCACGCGGTGGCTGTGCTTAGTGGCTTCCTCTATGTCCTGGGAGGCCAGTCCAAGTTTGACCCAGCTGGCCAGCATCCATCCAGCGAGGTGAGAGCTTTACTTGAGGCCCCAGAGTAGAAGCGATCAGAGCTGAATATCGCTCTGCTTTGGAGAGCGTGATCCCAGCTACACTGAGACAAGAAGCCCGAGCTAGAGCCAGGTTCAGAATCCTGGGGAGAGCTCCCTGCGCCTGCAGTGACCTTTACAAAGGGCAAGGGCTTTCCCAAACACGTTCAGTCCTACTCTCTGAACTGCAGGGCTTCTGTAGCTGGGAATCCGGTCAGGGGAGAAGAGAGCAGTCATAGCCCAGTGATGCCCTTTTTTCCATCCCCCAAATCACCACGAGCCCTTTCTGGGGATCCCAGGCCTGGGGATCTCTGTCCTGCAGCTTCTGCCTGAGATCCAAATGGTCCCTCTGTCTAATAACTGGGGCTTCAAATTTCCCTTCTGGATGGGGCATCCAATAGGAGGGAGGGCCAAGTGAAAGGCTATGCCCCAGAACTCCAACTCTCTGCTCATGGTGCTCCCTGGACCCCTAGGTATTTCGATTTGATCCCCAGCATGGTACCTGGCTGCAGGTGGCCAGCATGCTCCAGAGGAGAAGCCGATTCCATGCAGCCGTGCTGGGCGAGGCGATTGTGGCTGTAGGCGGCGGGACACTTCTGGGGAAGCTCACTAGCACTGTGGAGGCTTACAAGCCCGTTCAAGACACCTGGACGTGGCTGGTGCCTTTCCCTCTGCCTGTGGCTGACCATGCTGGAACCACACATGAGGGCCTTCTCTATATAGCAGGTGAGCTACCTGAAAAATGGCTTCCCTTCCTTGGAGAAACTGAGGAAGGACAGGCGGAATGGGGGGTTGGGTGGGACAGAAGAATGGACAGAGAGAGAGGCCAAGCTTAGACAGGAATGGTATCCAAACTTTGACCCCCGATGGGAGCTTAAACAAGTGTGGGGACCGAGTACATAACACTAGTATATGGAAAAGAAACAAGAAATCCACTTTCTAGTAAACAGTCTAGTCTAAAAACATAAAGCAAGCTCCCCAGGGGTGGGGTAGAGTCAAGGGCTCTTAAGCTTGTAACACTGATCCCTTTGGCAGTCTAGTAGAGCCTATATACACTTTCTCCAAATAGTGTTTCTTTTAATGCAAAAAATAAAGTATCTAGATTAAAGGAAACTCCTCATATTGAAAGTTACTTAAACTGCACTTGAGAGTAAGACTTTATACATAGCTATATGCGTGCACATGCACACACATCTTCATATACAGGTATGTATGTATATATGTATTCAGACATATGGGGTAAAGGGAAGGAGAGAGGGAGAGAGCACCATTCATGGACCCCAGGGTAAGAACTCCTGGTCTAGATAAACCATGTCACTTATAAAGGATCATAAGGGAAAGCTGGGATAGGGCAGGATGGGATGGAGGCTCTGGGAACCAAGTCTCCAGAACCATGTCTGCCCTATTAAATATGAGGGATTTAGAGTTCCCCAGAGGTTCAGAACTATATGACTTCTCTCATTCTGCCTTGCCCATTTTTTCCCTTCCAAGGTGGCTTCTCTTCGGGTAAGACCTTAAACCTAGTGAGCAGTTACCTTCCACGTCTGCATCGCTGGATTCCCAACCACCCACTGACTTTCTCCCGCTGTGAACACAGCCTTGCAGCTTCCAGGAACACCCTTTTCTGTGTTGGAGGCCGGACCCTTAGCCCAGTGAGTGTCATGGAGAGAACCTGAAGTGTAGGGGAGGGTTGGGCTTAGTTTAACTGAGCAAGGGTTGCATAGAGGGCCAGCCACTAAGTATTGTAACCCACCCCATTCATCTCCAAACTCATTTCCATCTTATAGATGAAAAAACTGAGATCTCACAGGAGTCCTTAAGGTCATGCAGATAGCTCATGGGATAGCCAGAATCCAGGTCTCCTGATAATCACACCATAAGGCCCTGAGAATCCTGGTATTCTTGGGAACTCCGGGGGCTCCAAAGTTCAGGCAGCGAGATATGACTGATAACCACTCATGTGCACAGGCAGGGGCATGGATCCATGTTGCTGAGACAGAGTGCTACAGCCCAAGCACAGACCAGTGGACAGTTCTGCGTCTTATCTCCCTGGGCCGGTGCCAGCTGAGCATGGTTGGGCATGAGGACCAGCTCTATGTCACAGGTGGGGGCTTTCTGGGCACCAGGACCAAGGAGGCTACAGTCCTGGTGTCCAAGCCAGCGGGCTGGGCCTGGCAGGAGGTGGGCTTCCTGCCACAGCCACTGCTAGATCATGCTTCTTGCATCTTTGCTCTACCTCCTGTGGAGTTCCAGCTCCACGGGAGAGAAACCTCCCTAAATCGAATTACCAATGAAGAGCAGACAAGGCTTGCAGCAAAGTTACAACCAGTGAGGGAGAAAGGCTGCCCACCTTAATCTAGCCTCCCTCCTCTGAGCATCAGTGTGCCCACATGGGTACCAGTGAACTACAAAATAAAGATGAACACAACTCAATCCAGGTGCCCTAGTAGGGTTGTTGGGCAAAACAAGTGGAGGGGGGAGTCCTGGACTCCGGCATCACCAGTTCCAACACTGACCTTTAGGGGTACAACCCAGAACAGAGATGACAGGCACAGGTGTGGCTGAGCATCAGAGCCCTGGGCGAGGGCAGAGGGAGGGCTCAAGGGACAGCTCCCCACTACTACTCCCTATGCATTTCAGGGCCTCAGTAACTGAGACATTGCCACAACACATCTCCCTAAAGCTGCTAGTCAGCAAGCTGAGATGGCTCCTCTCCCCCTGGCCCTCACCTGTAAAATGATGGGGCTGGCCTAGGACAATCTGTGACCGCAAGCATTCACATAACAATGTTTTGCAAAGCACTTCATATACCTGATCCTCCCATGAGGTAAGGGCTATTATTCCCATTTTTACACATGAGGAAACACAAGTACTCTAACACCAGACTTGCCCAAAGTCATGTACTTAGGAGGTATCTGGATGTCTCCCCGACTCCCAGGCCAGCATTCCTGCTGTTGTGAGCTCTCCTTTCTACTCTTCCCTACTCCTTATTGTTCCTCCTGCACCCCCCTTACTATCATCTCTGCCCTTTTCTCCCCTCCCTGATGGTTTCCTTGCCACTTCTCTGCTCAGGCTGGGGTGCCAGTAAAAAGGAGAGTAAAAGGAACAGCTGGCCAGAGAGTGCTGGGATTACACCATGAAACAACTCTGCTGTGTGAACATGAAATCCTCAACCAGCCCTAAACCTGATTTCTCACAGAATACACCAGCCCAGGAATGGCCATTCAAAATTTGTCTGCACTAGGGGGAGGGAATTGGCAGAATCCCTTCCACCTAGGAGACTTACAGACCCAGCTCATCATGGGGAAGTGAAGACTTACCGGCCAGGTCCCTGAGCCCCTGGATCTGGTTCTTTGCACGAAGGAGCCGATCACATCCCACCTGGTGAGAGACATGTTGGTCAGTCTCCCTACTTATCTTAGTGGAGAACAGAGTTCAGGAACTGAGGCGGAGACACAAGAATTCCAGGACCATAGTCTTCTTCTACTTTCATTATCTCTGGCACAAACTGGGAGAATGATCTTGCTGATATGGTAGAGAACTTTGGTCCCTAGATAAAATTTGGATGGCTCATACCCTGGGTTATGAAGGCAGTAGGAGAAGTGATGGTAGAAACAAAATCTATTTCTTTTTAAAAAGCCTTGAGTCTTGGGGTAGCTAAATGGCACCATGTGGCCTCATACTTAATACTTCCTAGCTGTGTGATCCTGGGCCAGTCACTTAACAAAAGCCTTGAGTCTGAATCCCAGCTCTGCTGTTTGTTGCCTATGTGATTCCAGTCAGTCACTTCAAGTTCCTCTGTAAAATGAGGAATAGCTGCTCTGTCAGATTCCCTTCAGTTCTCAATCCTCTAAGTTTTAAACTTAGAAGCATCTGGACTTCAGCCTGGATTCATTGTTCCTCCTTATCCTTGTTTTGGGAAGCTGTTGTGGCCGTGGACCTAGCCAGGAACATCTTGCCACAAATCTCTGCCTCTTTCTATCTGCTGGGATTTTGTTCTTTAAGAACAAGAGTCCCCAGCTTGTGTTGCGGGTAGCTCCGGCAGATATTTTTCCACTCTCTCCCCCAACATCCAATGGCTCCTGGGACTCCTTACCTTGACAGGATTGGCTGGGAAATGGCCCATGAAATCAGTGGGGTAGGGGTAGTCCATCATTGTGATCATGGTGAAGGCATTTCGGGCAAACTCAAACAGTTGGGTGATGGCTGAGTCACTTGAAGGCTGCGTGCAAGTACCCATTTCCTGGCTGATTTTGTCAAAGGCTTTGAGGAGGAGAAGAAATGTTCCAGTCATCACATCCCAAGCGGAGGGTATTGTCTGAGCAAAAGGAGCTAAGATGGTATTCTGAATCTAATGTGCACATTTTCCCCTCAGCCAGCTCAGGGTCCAAGTCAGGGTGGTAGTAAGACGGGCTCCTGAGTCCTGGGCAATTTTCTCACCCCACGGAGCAATGACCACTAATGCCTATGGCAGGATCGTTCAGGGGAAGGAGCAGTGAACAAGGAATTGGGACCCAGGACTCTGTACTGCCAACTCACTGTGACCTGGGCAGGTGACCTGTGGCCTCAGGGGTTTTATTACTGAAATGAGGCTACATTCCCAGCTTTGCTTCTGTTCAGAGATACTCAATTACCAAATAGTTTGGTATATAGGAAACTACTGACATGGGGAAGAATTATTACTGTTACCTTGCTGAAGATACAGGTCTTTGATCAGTCTGAAGGCTTCTCGCACACCCTGCGCACATTTGGGGCTATAGTTCTCAAAGTCCTGGGGGAAGGAGGGGGAGAGGGAGGAAAAGCCCAAAGCATGTGAATTCCCCGTTTATTTCTTGCTTCAAGCCAAACCCTGTGCCTTTGCCCTGGGGAAAGTTATGGCAGTGCAGGGCACAGAGGTGAGCTGTAATGGAAGGATCTATAATGACCCCAATTCAATGTAATTCAACATTTTAAGGCAAAAATAAAACAATCCTTGTAAGGAGCTCACATGCTAGTCCGTGGGATACAAGTACATGGATGAGTATAATATGAGGTTGTTAAAGGGTTGCTGGCTACATAATGCCAGGAGGTGCCAACCTCTGGGCAAGGGCTGCTGCTGGGACCACAAAGGCTCCTGCAGACTGGGGGGGCCGGTCCAACTTACAGCAGTAACATCTCTGAAGAACTGGCTGGAGTCCCCAATGCCAGCAATGGAGAGCACAGGAGCACTGGCAGCCAGTGCCCCAGCCACTAGGTTGGGGTACTTCATCCTCATGTAGGCACTGAGCATCCCTCCATAACTGGGGAGACAAGAGAAGGCTTTGCCTGAGATACTCCTGCCTCCTGACTCTCCCGAACACATCCCTCTCCTCCTGCCAGGTCGAAACCCTTACTATTCCACTGGAAATACTCCAATATAAGATGGGGGTTATGACACTGGTGCTATCTACTTCACTAAATGCAGAGTGTCTGAATTGTGAAATCCTTCATGAAAAGGAGCTGGTATTACTATTGCAATTCCACCCATTCTTCAAAGCCTACTCTACTGCAATATCTGTCATATGTGCCGTCTTCCACTACCATGCCCAGAGAGCAGCCACAATCACCCAAGAAGAACAGGGGCACAGAACGAATTTTAGAACCCACAAGAAGTCCTCCTGAGTCTGGGACAGGTCCCTGTAGTCTTTCTGGCCTTCAGTTTCTTTATCTGAAGACAGGAATACTCATTTCTCTTCTAGAGAGTGTTGGGAGAATTAAATAAAATGACTTCACAAGAGAAACAAAAATTGTATCTTCCAAAGGCAGGTATTCTCAGCAGCCAAACAACGAGCATTTTATAAAAGCAGCTCCTTTGGGCCAAGCAGTGTGCCAAGAGCCCCTGTCCTCGAGGAAATAGGCCGGGGGTTCAGAATCCATACAGGAAGATTTTGAGTTAAAGGCACAGGTAGCTGGAGGGATCAGGAAGGGTTATATGTATGATATGGTGCTTGAGCTGAGCCTTGAACAAAACCAGGATTCTAAAACAAAGGGGAGGAGGAAATGTACTCCTGGAATGGCAAAGAGACAGGACAAAGGCTCTGAGAGGAAATAGATGAGAAATAGCAAGAGGATCAGTTTGGCTCAAATGGAGAAAATGTGATGGTGAGTAAAGTTTAATAAGCCTGGGAAGACAGGCTGAAGCCAGGTCATGAAAATCCAAACAAAGAATTTGCTCTTTGGGGTACTAAGGAGCCATGGCAGGCTACTGAGTGATGGAGTAAGGGCTGAGTAAGCACTGACAGCTTCATGAAGGAATGGCTTGGAGCAAAAGGAGGCTTAAGGAAGGAAGATCCACCAAGAGGCAAGTGCAATAATCCAGGGGAAAAGTCAATGAGGGGATGAGCTGTGGGTGTGACAGTGGGGAGAAGGGGATACTGGATGTAGGGGTAAGATGGAAGCATCAAGGATGAGTAAGGTTTTAAACCCAAGTGGCTGAAAGGATGATGATGTCCCCAACAGAAATATGGAAGTCTGGCTGATGCTGAGTTTGGGAGGAAGAGTTAGTGAGTTGTTTTGGATTTAATTATTTTCATTCTAAGTTGAGTTTATTATGCCTAGGGTATATCCAGTACAAAACATCCAATATCCAATAGGATCTTCATTTCTAAGTGTCACCAACTGGCAGAGAGGTAGCAGGGACTGAATATAATCAGCCCATTCTAGAGTTTGGATTATCCCTTGGAAGCCAGAACCAGGGCAGACCATTTAGGAAAACCAGAGAGCTGACACATCCCCCAAACTGTGCTGTAGTGTTCCACTCTACTAGCAACTTCTGATAAAGTAGGCACTGAGATTCTATCTTTAGATAAGGTAAAGGGCACAGAGGAAAAGTCTTGAGACTCGTAAGGCCAGTGGGGCTGAGTCTAGAAGGCCCCTGTATTTGAGATTTACCCCAAAGGTTAAGCTTGGGAAATATCTGCTGTCCCTTGGCAACCACGTGGCTCCTTAGGAACATACCTGCCTCCAAAGGTGATAACAGACACGTTTTCAGCCTTGTACTCCTTTTGCAGAGCCTGGATCAGCACAGCAAAGTCAGCCAAGGCCTGCTCTACTGTAAGCAGAGCTGTATTTCCCTTTCTGGTGGACTGGACCCCAAATGGAAGGGACTTTCCATAGTAGCGCTGGAGAATAAGAACAAAAACCAGATTGAGCCCAGAATCCCATCTCAGCCCACCATCTGGCCCGACTGGCCAAGACCATTAAGTTGACCCCGGTAGGTCTCATGAGGTCACAGCACATCCACTGCATAGAGTAACTCAATCTCCTTTCTGAGTACCAAAGGGTTTTTGCCAGATCCCAGCCTGTTAAAATATGATGATGGCAGGAATGGAGTATACCAGGAGCCAGATTATATCTTTCAGGTACCAAAAACTATTCAAAATATTTTCATTCCAACTGTAAACAAAACATAACTATCTGATTGTGAACTGAATGAAAATAACTAAATAGACAACTTTTCTTTTAAAGCCTGAATAGAAGTTGATTCTATCAGGACTTTCTGAAGAGGGGCCAGACAAAAAGACTGTCCTTGGGCCCAATGGCTGATGTCCTGATAAAAAGCAGAGCTGCAGTGAGATGAACCAAAATATACCTCAAAGGGAGAAAATTAAGGGCATGATCTGTTCTTCTTCTTGACTGGAGAGTCAGTCTCCTGTTACCTGACCAGGAAAGAGCCCCAAGCCTCAGAAACAGTCACACCATACCCACATGTTCAGCAAAAATGACCAGAGCCTTCTCAACTGATGCTAGCTCCAGAATGAAATCGCAGTTACTGGCAAAGGCCCAGACATCAGCTTCATTTCCCGTATAAAAAAATATTGGTCCTGTTCCCTTCTTCCAGAACTTCTCTGTAAGACAGACCAAGAGAAAGAGATAGGACATTCTCTAACCATCAAAGAAAACATTCTAAGGTGTCCCCTTCAGGGAAAAGGCTTGTTGTAGTTTAAGAAAATCAGATTTGGACTTTAAATCAGAAGCTAGATTTCTTCTCACCCCACACTCCCAGGAGCCCTAAGACTAGTTAATTTCAAAAAAAAAAAAATGATTAATCCACAGGGGATCCAAACTAAACCAAAACAGTCTCTCCCCTCAAGGGGCTTATGTTCTACAGGGCAGGCTGAGGTATCACACAGAGGCCCTGAAGTTTCCCCATTCACAGGCCTCTCTAGGCTGAACAGTTTGCAGAAAGCCAGCCTGGAGAAGTGAGTCTTCCACTACCCATACTTAACTATCCATATTCTCAACTATTCAGCCAATATGTGTATACATGTATGTACAAAATTGTGTGTGTGCGTGTGTGTGTTTGTGTATAGTAATTATTTCTGTGGGGAGGGCCCTAGGTGGGATCCCCCTGCCCCATTTTCTTTGCCAGACCTCACCTGTCACCAGGAACCGCTGGAGGAATGTTTTGTTGCCATAACTTTCAAAGTTGAAATGATCCAAAATCTGCTCAAAGTATCGCTCTTGGAAGTCCACTTGGGAGGCTCCTTGAACAGGGGAAGGGCCATACTGGATTAGCAGCTATGCCAGCCAAGGGACCTGGGACTCAGGGCTTGGAGGACACCTTGGGGTGATGCAGGTAGAAAGGCTAAGAAGCCAAGGGGAAAGAAAGGAGATAACCTCAGGGGAAGGAATGGTAAGGGAGCTGAATGCAAGGTTATGTGTGCACAGGGAAAGACAGGGAAGTGAAGGCAGGGATGGGATTTAAGAGGTCAGGAAATCCATTTTGGTGGGGCTGCTAGGAGGCTGACCTCTAAATTCTGAAACCTTCTTAAGAACTCACCAGCTCATCAAAGTTTGGGGGAAAGATTTGGGAAGGGGATTCGTTTCAATTCAACAAACATCATCTGCTTAGATGCAAAGTACAGTGCTTGGTGCTGGGAAACAATGATGAAATAGTTCTGGTCTTAAAAGCTTACATTCTCCTGGAGAGCAATAACACACACAGATTCAAGTTATATACAAGTATATATATATATATATACACACATACATACATATATACATATGTATGTATATATATATTCAAGTTATATACAAGTTATATACTTTTCAAAAGATAAAGAGTGATAAAGCTGAGGCACTCCAGAAAGAACTCATGGAAGAAGGCACCTGAGTTAGGCTGAAAGAAGCTATGAAAGGACAGATATGAGCGAGTGCTTTCCAGACATGGCGGGGGAGGGGAGAGAGGTTGGCAGTGCAAAGACATGGAAGGGAGAAAGGAAATGTTATAAGGAAACAGGCAACAACTATCAGGCCAGCTTAAGTGAAATGGAGGGTGTGGAAGGGAGTAATATGGATATTGGAAATGCAGGTGATAGGAAGCCTCAAATACCAGGATGGGTATTTCATATTTTATCCTAGAGGCAAGAAAGAGTCACAGAAGATTCTTGAGTGGG
Organism: Antechinus flavipes; assembly: GCF_016432865.1. Classification (NCBI taxonomy): domain Eukaryota; kingdom Metazoa; phylum Chordata; class Mammalia; order Dasyuromorphia; family Dasyuridae; genus Antechinus; species Antechinus flavipes. The sequence continues at coordinate 259,833,364 of NC_067399.1, read as the reverse complement.
GAGTGTTTTAGGAGTCTCAATTGGACAGTGTTTTGGAAAATGGTCTAAAGAATCTACTGCAATGGCCAGAGGTAATGAGTGCCTGGGTAAAAGCTGTGTGAGTGGAGACAAGTAAGGAGACACGAGTGAGATCACTGAGGGAGAAGACCAAGATGTGCCTAGTGATTGTGCCACTGAAGACTCATCTTCCCCAAGTTCAAATGTGGCCTCAGACTCTTACTAGGGGGTGACTCTGGGCAAATCACTTAACCCTCTTTGCTTCAATTTCCTCATCTGTAAAATGAGCTGGAGTGGAAAAAAGCAAATCACACAGTATTTTTGCCAAGAAAACTCTAAATGGGGTCACAAAGAGTTGGGTATGATCGACAGACAACTAAACATAAAAAATAAATAAATAATAGAGGAATTCATAAATAAATCACATTCTAAAACTAGTTGACAATATTAGAAAACTAAGTCAAGAGATAGTAAAGAGCTACAAAAATGATTGAGTTTGCAAACCTGGATGACTGAAAGAACAATGGTGCCCTAAACAGAAATAAAGAAGGTTGGAAGAGGGGAAGGTTTGAGGGGAAATAGAAAGAATTTTTTGGATATGCTTTATTTGAAATAGTGATCCAGGTGGAGTTGTCAGCATGGTGACAACATGGCATGCGGATTCCGGGAAGAAATTAGGGGTGTGGATGTGTGTATGTGTATACAGAGACAGATTAAGAGAGGAGAGATGGACACACAGAGAGACAGGGAGAAAGGGAGAGAAGAAGAGGGAGAGGGAAGAAGAGAGAGACAGAAAGAGAGAGACGAGAGAGGGAGAAGGGAGAGAAAGAAGGGGGAGATAAAGAGATAGAGACAGAGACAAAGAGAGGGAGGGAGAAAGAGAAGGAAGATACTGAGAGAGGGAGGGAGAGACAGAGAGAGGGACAAAGAGAGAGACAAAGAGAGGGAGAAAGAGAGAAAGAGAAGGAGGGAGGGAGGAGAGAGAGAGGGAGAGAGGGCACTATACAGAGCTTCAAGATGTGCTGATATCCTATACAGTAATCCACCACTAGGAAGCCAGGGCCTACCTGGGCATCTTGGCTTGGATGCCACCTCACCACCAGCACTCCCAAATTAATCCATTCAGCTTTGAAACTGTCCTACAGGTGATATTAGCTAACAAAAAACACTCAGAAGCTAGATGGCACATGACTAGGGCAGGCTCTGGAGTCACCGAGAACTGAATTCAAATCCTGGCTCACTTAGTGGTGATTCTAGGCAAGTCACTTAATGTCTCTTGCCCTTAGTTTGTTCAAATTAGCAAAACAGGGCAAAAAACCACAAGCAACCTTAAAGAATTGCTGTGAAGCCCAGATGAGGTAACTGATCAAAGCGCTTTGCAAACTTTAAAGCGCTGTCTAAAGCTGGTTATACCTAACTGGTCATGGCTTACAATTCACATCCAGGCTGTCTGTTACCAGAAAATAAATACGGCCAAGAAATCCGGTTATCTGCTCTCCCTTCCCCTCCCCCCCGCACAGAGCGGGGCTCCTTTGCTGGCCAGCACTCCCCTAGCTTTCTCCTTGTATCTGTTCGCTCGCAACAGAACCAGTCCCTCCAGCACCTAGCTCCTGCCTGGCACACAGTAGGCCCGCACAATGACGGGTACAGAGTATGCTCCGATGACTACCCCTGTATTCTAGTAGAGGAGAAAGTCAAGTTCACTCCGAGAGGCGAAGGGGAACGGGTCAGGGAATCAGGGTAAGATGGGTTGGGGGTGCAGAACTTGGAGGACTTTGCGAACGTGGCGTTTGGGGGAGGCACTGGGGAATTTGGGGGTTGTTCTGGAAGAGCAGAAGTAAGGGGGACCGCTGGGGGGGGCAATTCCCGGAGAAGGGAGCTTGGGAAATTCGGGGTGCTGAGTTTGGGGAGGGTCTTGGAAATACGAAGGGAGGAGCTGTGGCCACTCACCCCAGGACTCCCCGCTGCTCGGGCCCGGGCCCAGCCCCAGCCCCAGCAGCAGCCAGGTGACAGTGAGGCTGGGGCCCCTCCAGGCGGCGGACACGCGGCTCCCCATGCCCATGATTGCAGTCCTCGGTTCTGCCCGCCCGGATTGGGACATAGCCGACTGTCACATGACAGACGCCCACGTGATTCCACGGACTAGGAAACCGGTCAGGCGGGCGGAGCCTCGTGGGAGCGCCGGACGTCAGGGCTCCTCTTTCCTGGGTGACATCCGTTTAATGGGCGCAGCGGCCGTTGGCTCATTTTCCCCATCCTTTTAAGGGACGCAGCATTTGTGGGCTCAAATTCCCCACGCATTCAATGGGTGCAGCGCCTCCTGCTGGTTCCCTGGTCGAGGGAGGCCGGGGGCGGGGGCGGGAGTGAATGGATCTTCTAGGTCATCCTCTACTGGGCCGTGGATCTTCAAGTTCCAGGTCACCTGACCCGAGTTCCGCGCTCTTGGTGCTTCCACAGCAAAGCTGGGGCGCGCGGAGGAAGACTTGGGGGTGACGCCTTCCTTTCACAGATATGGAGACTGAGGCAAAGCGCGGTCAAGTCGTGTGTAGCCACAGAACTTTCGGCTCCGGGCACGCGGCTCTCGGACCCAGGTGTGCTGCACCGCAGCCCGGCTCTCCGGCCATGGGCAGGGCGGTGTCCTGTGCGCCGGCCACGCCAATTGGGACCCGCGTCTCCAGCCAACGCCACAGGGGGCGGCGGATTTTGCACGCTGGACGCCTCTGGGGCTCCTCGCCAGGTTGGGGAAGGCAAGAGTCACACTGGAACGGTCAGAGCCCCCAAGGCCGGGCCAGTCAAGGACAAAGATGACCGTCTCCCTCCCCGCCCCCCATTCAATAAACTGCCCTGGCTCTGTATCCCCAAGGTCCCTACAACTGGTGGCAGTAAACCTGGTAGAGACCTGGGCCTGAAATCAGGAAGACCTGGTTTTTAAGACTACCAGAGAAGCTTGCTAGCTGTGTAACCCTGGCCAAGTCAACTGGCCTCTACTTGCCTCAGTTTCCTCAACTGTAAAATGGGAACAATAATGTTAAAAGCTGACATGCCAAAAGCTAGGCCTCCTGCACCAAATTAGCCAACTTGCCAATGCAAAGGAAAAGTTCTTGAAGAAAATTAAAAGTGTATTTTTTAGCAATAAAAGTATGTTTAATTAAAGCATATACATTTTTAGTCCTAGTACTATTCCACACTTAATAGACTACAATATAATGTAAAAACTCTAAAAATCCTTTGACTTGCATAATTTGATACTTGCCTTATTTGGGGTGATCTGGAACTAAACCCACAATATTTCTGAATATCCCTGTATACAATGATAAAGAGAGGGCATGTCTCTGTATTTTTATCCCCACTTGCTGGCACAGGATTTGGCACGCCATAGGTATCCTTTGTCTCTAGAGTTAATGCTTTTTCCCATAGCACCCTAGGCTTCTGGATTGTGGACTGCTTTGAATGCTACATAGAGGAGTTTGAACTCTACTTGTGTTAGTAGAGAGTCTCTTAGGAAGGAATGACACATCCACCCTCTGCCCAAGGATAATTAGCCTGGTTTTGGTCTGAAGGGTTGGTGGCTTGGTTGGTGAGAGAGAAATCAAAGGCAGAAAGACTTGTTAGGAAGGTATTAGTTTACTTGGGTAGTACATCTGACTCGAGTCCATTTGGGGTCTCCTTGGCTCAGATGTTGGACTGGTTTGCCATGTCCTTCTCCAGCTCATTTTAGAGATAAGAAAGGCAAACTCTGCCTTAACAGAGTTAAGTGACTTGCCCAGCATCACCCAGCTGGAAAGTATCTGAAGTTGGATTTGAACACAGGAAGATGAGTCTTCCTACTTCCAAGCCCCACACTATCCATTGAGCCACCTGGGCCCTATCAGGCACTTAATAAACATTTATTGAGTTTGTTGTAATAGACTGGTGGCCATGGGAACAGGGAAGAAAGGAATAATGAAAAAGAAAAGTTGGAGTTGTCATGACCTATTAACTTGGTTCTATGTGAGTACATAAGAGTGTAGATTGCAAGCTCTTAACCTGGGAAACTGGGAAACCACAGGCAAAAATAAAATCATAAAGAGAAGGTAATTTAGAGAGAAAATGTATATGTTCCATTTGTACGTGTTAAATTTGAGGTGCTGAGGGCATTAGACTTACATGAGCTGGGGTGAAGTGAGCAGAACTAGAACAATGTACACAGCAACAAGATTATGGATGATCGACTGTGATGAACTCTGCTTTTCTCAACAATGTGGTGTTTCAAGGCAATTCCAATAGGCTTAGGATGGAAAAGATCTCAGAAACTGAATGGGAATTGAAGCATAGTATTTTCACCTTTTTTTGTTTATTTGCTTTTTCTTTTTCATGGTTTTTTTCATGGTCTGATTTTTTTCTTGCAAAATGGAAATAAGTTTAAAAGGATTGCACGTTTAACTTGTATCAGATTGTTTGCTGTCTTGGGAAGGGGAAAGGTAAGGGAGAGAGGGAGAAAAAAATTAAACACAAAATCTTATAAAAATGAGTGTTGAAAACTATTTTTATGTGTATTTGGAAAATAAAATACTATTGAGAGATGTCTGAGGACATGAATCCAAAAATGGCTTGTAGCAGTCGGAGATCACAGGCTAGAATTCAAAAGAAAAGCTAAGCCTGAAAAGATTTGAGACTCATTTTTTCCTGTCCTCTGTGCTATTCCCATCTCAGCTTCCAAAATAAGGTAGATCACAAAGTGGTAGATGGAATAAAATGAGTGAAGATCTTTCATAAGAATGTGGCCTCGACCTATTCCCTAATTATAACTTGAAACTTTGCAAAAACAAGTTGTGCTATAGCCAAAAGCCTCAGCTATTGACTTATCTTAGATAAAGACCATTAAGTTCTAATGTGGTAAAGTGTATCACTGGTTAGTATTCTTTGCCTCTGGATAGAATTTAGTCTCTGGGTAGATTTCTGAGTTTTAAAATGTAAACCTGGACTTCCAACTAATGGGAGAAAAGGTCAGAAAAGGTGGGGGCTTCTGAGTTAGGATCTATATAATTCTATGTTTTGCAGCTTGTACTTTGCACTCCTTTGGGAGTTAGTAATGAATCCTTTTTGCTTTGAGTCTCTGATTTTAATTTGGGTAAGGGTCGTTGTCCCACACAGTAGCTTTGAATTGAAAACGCAATTTAATTTAGTAAAGAGGTTGCTGAAGAAATGCCAGTGGAACCAGTTTCTACTCTTGTTCTCCTAAGGATTCTTGTTCATCCCCAAAGCTCTAATTAGGACTGGGAGACTTGAGCTTTGCTACAGGACATTAAAATTTAAAGGGTGTCACCTCCCTCATTCTCTTTCAACAGTACAGAAACTGAATTACCTGGCAGATGAAGCAATATTAAGAGCTTACTATATACCAGGCTCAGTGCAAAGCATAGGGGGAAACAAATAAAAAGAAAGGCATTGCCTGCCTTCAAGGAGCTTACATTCTAATATGGGAAAACAGCACAAAAATGGGATCTAAAAAGTGATGGGATAGGAAAGAAACTTCGGGGATTGGGGTATGGTAGCAAAGTCCCAAGCTTCCAAAGTACAGCTGGGAAGAAAGTGAAGCTTAGCTGGCCTGCGTGTATCCCAAAAATGGAAATTCCCCCTACCCCAAGGAACTTATTAATGGAAAAAAGAACTTTCCTGGTAGAGGGAAGTTCCAGCTGAGTCACTGTGGCCTAGAGAAGCCTATCTAGGCTTGGGTTTTTATTTTGTTTTGTTTTTTATTTTAATAAATTTTCCAAATACATGCAAAGATAGTTTTCAACATTCACCTTTGCAAAATCTTGTGTTCTAAATTTTTCTCCCTCTTCTCCCCTTTTCCCCCTCCCCAAAGACAGCAAACAATCTAAGTTAAACATATGCAATTCTTCTAAGCATATTTCAACATTGGTCATGCTGCATAAAAAACCAATTTGATTAAAAAGGGAAAAAACACAAGAAAGGGGAAAAACAAGCAAACAAACAACAATAACAAAACAATTAATCCACATTCAGTCTCCATAGTTCTCACTCTGGATGCAAATGGTACTTTCTATCCCAAGTTTATTGGACTTGCCTTGAATCACCTCATTGTTGAAAAGAGCCAAGTCCATCAGAATTGATCATCATATAATCTTGTTGTTGCTGTGTATAATGATCTCCTGGTTCTGCTCATTTCACTCAGCATCAGTTCTTGTAGATCTCTCCAGGTCTTTCTGAAACCATCCTGCTGGTCATTTCTTACAGAACAATAATATTCCATAACACTCATTCAGGGGTCCTCAAACTACGGCCCGCGGGCCAGATGCAGCAGCTGAGGATGATTATCCCCCTCACCCAGAGCAATGAAGTTTCTTTATTTAAGACCCACAAAACAAAGATTTTGTTTTTACTATAGTCCGGCCCTCCAGCAATCTGAGGGACAGTGAACTGGCCCCCTATTTAAAAAGTTTGAGGACCCCTGCCAGCCATTCTCCAACTTATGGGCATCCACTCAGTTTCTATTTTCTTATCACTACAAAAAGGGCTGCCACAAGCATTTTTCCACATGTGGTTCTTTTCGTAAGATTTTTATTTTGGATTAGGACTGCGATTTAATCAATGTAAAGAGATTCTTTGATAGATTATCTTATAGAAACGTCTGCAGTATTGTAAAGCTTTCCTAAGGTCACACAGCCAGCACACGGTCACCCAGGTGTTCCTGACTTCAGAATAGACTCTATTCTATCTTAGCATCTGCTTAGCAACAGTAACTTAAGGCAGGAAACTGCCAAAGGGGGGAGCTTCTCCCATCTCCCCACCTCCAGCCATACACCTGGCTCTTCTCCAGGTGGAGCTCTTCTCCATTTCTTCCCTCTTCCCTTGGCAGATGGACTCCCTGTGTCTTACTTCTCTGTCACCCTTTACATAGTTGTGTTGCCCTCTCTCCAGCTGTTTTTGTGTTAAAATTTTAATTTTCCACATTAAAATGTAAGCTCCCTGAAGGGCAAGCCCCTTAGGCTCCCAGCACATTTCTGAAAGCCTGCCCTGGGCCCTCAGCTTCTCACCCTTCCCTGCAGAGGTCTGGCTCTCTAGGACTATTTGATGTCTGAAGTGCTCTTGATAGAGACAGGAGATATTTTCTTGGTCCTAATCCTGGAGCACTGTCCCTACTCAAAATTGAATGGAGGTTTGACTCCTTCAGCCTTCTCTCACCCCCTCATCTTTAATTAGTTTGGAAAGGAGAGGAGCCCTTGATGTATTGGAGTTGGGGAGAAGACTTTGCCCTGCCTGGTAGATGTTTGAAGACAAATCTAAGCAAAACAATTCAGACTATAAACTTGACTTTTAAATATAACTTTGTCCTGTCTTTTAATTAATCTTAACAACATGATTAGCAGGGCCAATAAAACTTTCTATATCTGGTTTCTGTAATTCCAAACTCCCTTATTATTATTATGTTGTAAGAATATGATTAAGTTAATTAGAATTTTTTAACTGTAATTCTAACCTTCCTGACTCTGAAGAATGAAAATGAATCATTATTGCTTTATAAGGACTATAGCTATTTTTATATGCATATATATATATATATATAGCCACCTGCACATACATATATACATTTATACAATAGGAACTTTTATATGTGGGAAATTCATTTCCCCTCACCACTAAAATCTGAGCCAGCATTTTACTAGTATAATCCCACCTCTTCTTTTCTCAAGTGCTGGCTTTCTGGAAACTGGTGGCAAAGTTAACTATTACAGATCTGGGCTCAAGTCAAGAAGACTTGAGTTCAAATCTAACCTCAGACACTTGCTGTGTGATTCTGCACAAGTCACTTAAATCCTGTCTGGCTTAGTGTCCTCAGCTGCAAATGAGGATGATAATAGTACCTACCTCACAGAGTTATTGTGAAAATCAAATGAACTAGCATTTGTTAAAATGGGTGTAGTACCCAGCACATAGTAGGAGCTGTATCAGGGCCTATTCCCCCTCCTCCCCCCACTCTCTATCTAGGCATTGGAAATAAAAAAATTAAATCAAAAGATTTATAGTCTACTGGAAGTTTATAGTCTACTGATGAGCCATACATATTAAAAAGTATATGCAAAAAAAATGAAGAAAATTTAATGGGAAGCCAAAGCAGTTTGGGGGCAGGGGTGGCAAGAGGAGTCTGGCAAGCAGACAGGTTTGGGGAGCATGGAGTGGGAAAGACTTCATAGCTAGGAATGGGAACACAGGTCTGAAATTCCAGCTTTTAAGGAGGCTGAGGCTGACAGATCCCTCATGCTTCCTCAGTTGGTCAACAGATGTTTATTAAGGTCCTACTATGTCCCAGGCACAGCACTAAGTGATAAGGTTACAGATTTAAAAAAAAAAAGAAAAAGAGTTATCTGCCCTTGATGAAGATTAGTCAAATCAGTCAAGGTCTTGGAGAAAGAATTTCAGGGAACAAGTTGGTTTTCAGTTAAGACAGATTTTATTGAGAATACTGTGGCAACAGCATGGCAGGCTTAGTCTTTAAGGGACCAGCAACAAGCCAGACAAAGGGTGTCATATTGATATAAATTTCTGGACCAGCTGTCACAGGCTGTTGGTTCTTATATGGTAACCACAAGGAACAAAAAAACATATTTTCAGGATGTGGCTGTCTACCAGCCAGGTTCAGGGAGCTTGGATCATGCTATATGTTTCAAAGACCTTAGTAAATAAGGTCTATCGTGTTTGCCCTAGTCCCAAAATAGCCTCTGTTACTGAGCAGTTTTCACTGTTGCTAGGCAAGTTTTCAACAAGATAAAAGGCAAGGGCTAAAGTCCATTGCATCACCCTCAAGGAGCTTACAATCTAAAGGGGAAGCCACATAAAAGAGTTGAAAAGCAGAAGGATGAGGAAGGAGGGGGGTAGAAGGAGACCTGGAGAAGGGATATGATGTTCTATGGAACTGAAAAGAAACAAAAGGAAAAAGTAAGTTCAAAGCTCTCTATAAAAAAGTGCAAATAATTATCTACAAAGAAGCATTTTAATTCAGTTATGTTTGATTTTTTGTGACTCTCGAGTTTTCTTAGCAAAAATAATGGAATGGTGAAAATATATATATATATCCTGGAATGGTTTGCCATTTCCTGCTCCAGTTCATTTTACATATAAGGAAACTGAGACAAACAGGGTTCAGTGGCTTACTTAAGGTCACACTGGTAGTAAGTGATCACATATTTAGATTGAAGTCTTCCTGACACCAGGCCTGGTACTCTATCAACTAACTGCACCACTTAGCTGTCCATACAAAGAAGATACATATAGGGAAATTTAGGACAATCTCAGGTGGAAAGAACTCAGATTAAGAAAGACTGAGACAAGTCTCTTGTTGCCAAGATAGAACTTTAGCTGAAGAAAGCCAGGGGAATTCAGGAAGCAGAGATGGAGGGAAAAAAGCTCGGAACATGGAAGGGGCAGCCAATGAAAATTTTGTTTCGTGTTTGAGGGCAGTGTCATCAGATGACAGAGTATATGGAGGGGAATAAGATGTTAAGAAGACTGAGAAGGTAGCAAAGGATCAGCTTATAAAAAGCTTTAAAAGCCAAACAGATCTCATGTTTAATCCTAGAGAATAGAGAACTTCTGGAGTTTATTGAATAGTGGGGGTGACATGATCAAACCTGTATTTTAGGAAGATCATTTTAGCAGCTGATGGACTGGAGTGTGGAGAAATGATGTAGGAAGATCCAACCAACAGACTATTGTCATAGCCTAGGGATGAGGTGATGAGGGCCGAGTGTTGGAGGAGAAAAGCAGACAGAAAGAGAGAGAGAGATGTAAAAAAGGTAGAAACAACAGGACTTGATGACTGATTTAAGATATAGGGGTGAAAGATAGTGAGGAGTAAACGATGACAACCAGGTTAGCCTGGATGACTGGAAGAATAATGGTAGGGGAGAACTGCAGGGAAAATAATGAATTTGTTTTGAATAAGCTGACTCTCAGATGTCTATAGGATATCCAATTCAAGATGTCCAATAGGCAGCTGGAGATGGGAGACTAAGAGCCAAGAAAAAGGTGAGAGCTAGATAAATACATCTGGGAATAGATCTGCATAGAAATGCAGATTGAAATTCATGAGAAATGATGAGATCACCAAGCGAAATATTATAGGGGAGAGAGAGAAAAGGCAGGTATGTGGTACAGTGGTTAGAACTCTGGGTCTGGATTCAGGAAGAGCTGAGTTCAAATGCAGCCTGAGATACTCACTAGTTATGTGATCTTAACCTCCATTTTTCTTGGTCCACTGGAGAAGAAAATAGCAAAGCATTCCAGTATCTTTACCAAGAAAACCCCATACAGAGTCAGGAAATAGGAAATGTTGGCTACAATTGAACAAGACAAGGAAAAGAAAAGAATTCAGAAAAAGAGGGTTGGAGTATGATCTAGATCAAAGTTTCTTAAACTGTGATTCATGAAACATACGGAACTATGCAAATGAATATGGGGGTCACAAAAATTTGGCAACATTAAAAGTTTTCTGAATGCTCTGTATTTTGTAGTATCAAATGTTTATTTTTTAAATAATGGCTTTTTATTTTAAACATACATGCAAAGGATAGTTTTCAGCATTTACCCTTGCAAAACCTTGTGGTCCAAATTTTTCTCCCTCCCTTCTTTCCACCTCTCTCCCTTAGACAGCAAATAATCCATATTAAATATGTGCAGTTCTTCTATACATATTTCCACATTTATCATGCTGCACAAGAAAAATCAGATCAAAAAGAGAAAAAAAATGAGAAAGAAAAAAAGCAAACAACAACAAAAAAGGTGAAAATATTATGTTGTGATCTATATTCAGTCCCCATAGTCCTTCCTCTGAATGCAGATGGCTCTCTCCATCACAAATCTATTGAAATTGGACTGAATAATCTCACTGCTGAAAAGAGCCAAGTCCATCAGAGTTGATCATCACATAATCTTGTTGCTATGTACAATATTCTCCTGGATCTGCTCACTTCACTTTTTAGCACCAATTCATATAAGTCTCTCCAGGCATCTCTGAAATAATCCTGCTGATCATTTCTTACAGAACAATAATATTCTATAATATTCATATACCGTAACTTATTTAGCCATTTCCCAACTGATGGACATTCATTCAGTTTCCAGTTCCTTGCCATTACATAAAGAGCGGCTACAAATATTTTTGCACATGTGGGTCCTTTTCCCTTTCTAATGATCTCTTTGGGATACAGGCTCAGTAGAGACACTGCTGGATCAAAGGATATGTACAGTTTGATAACCTTTGTGCATAGTTCCAAATTGCTGTCCCAAATGGTTGGAAAAGATTTAATTCTTTATGTAAAACTAAACAAGCACATTTATCTTACTAGCATTCATTTCATCTTTAATAAGTGGTAATATATATGTATATGAAAGAATTGTTTTAAAATAAATTTCTTCTGAAACCACACCAAGGCCACAGAACTAACCAGATGTTTCTAGAGGAAGGGAGACATCTACTTTTCCCCTTTGTGCCTTTTATCTGTAATGTCTACTTATCAAAGGAAAGTGCCCTCTTTGATTTTGTCAGTGTTATCAAAGAGAATTACCTCTTTGATTTTTGTCAAAGCACCATCCATGTTTCCCTTTTCCCCTCACATTGTCTCCCCTCATAAGTCCCATAATTAGAAACCCTTGATAAAGTGTTTGATGTATGTTTGTCCACAATTGTCTATAGTCTAAAAGAGATGGCCAAATGTGGTTAATAATCTCGATCTTATTAATAAAATGATTAAATTCCTCCCAAAATAAAATAAATTTATCATTTATTATCAGTAAACATTTTCTATTTCTATTTTTAAGTATTTTTAATTTTTTTTAGTTATAGTTACAATTTTTTTACATTTGTTTTTAAACTTAAAAAAAAAAGTTCCAGATTCTCTCCCTTATCCCCATCCCAATCCCCATTAAGAAAACACATGTGAAGTTATTCGAAACAAAACATCTGATTTCTATACTATTTTATATACCTATATACTCAGGGTCAGTAAAAATTTCTCTGGCACAAAGGGGTCATGAGTAGAAAAAGTTTAAGAAGCCCTGATCTAGATGAAGATCCATCAAAGCAGACTGAAGACACGTAGATGAACAACCATCATGAAAACCTTACAGAAAGTATCAAGAAAAAGAATAACAATTTTAAAGGTTGCAGAAAGATCAAGGATGAAAATTGAGAAAATGCCTTTAGAAGAACCCAGGAGATCATTGTATAAAGCAGCAAGAAGATATACCATGATCAATTTTCAACAATGAGATGATCCAGGACAGTTCCAATGGTCTTGATGAAGAGAGCCATCTGCATCCAGCAGAAGAACTGTGGGAATCCAGTGTAGATCACAATATAGTATTTTTACTCTTTTTGTTGTTTGCTTGCATTTTATTTTATTTTCCATTTTTTTCTTTTTGATTTAATTTTCCTTGTGCAGCAAGATAATTGTATAAGTGACATGTACATATTGGATTTAACATATATTTTTACCATGTTTAACATATAGTGGATTACTTGCCATCTAGGGAAGGGGGTGGAGGAAAGAGAGAAAAAAATTACAATACAAGGTTTTTTGCAAGGATTAATGTTGAAAAATTATTCATGCATATGTTTTGAAATTTTAAAAAAAATGTCATTGGTAACTTTGGAGAGAAAAGTTCCAGTTGAATAGAGTTTTGAGCTGCAGTGAACACCACAGATGAGATGTCTCCTCTAAATTAGTCCTCCACATGGTGACTCCCTGGGAGCAATGAACCTAAAGTAGGACAATTGGACCCAGCTTGGATTTGGAGGAGGTCAAAGGTCACATGATGATCAATAGTTGGATTAGGCTATGAGTGACCTCTGAGTTTCTACGTGGGCAAAATGAAGAAATCCAGTCTTTAAAAAAAAAGCAAAAAAAAAAATTTAAAATAAAAAAGGAAAAGACTTCCTATAGGATTTTGAAAAGATTGTCAGGATTCTAAGAAGTCAAAGTGAGAAGCAAGTATGTTCTAGGATACAGCCTGTTGGAGAAAAAGATGCAAAGTGTCATGTGTGAGGGACAAGAAGATGGTTAGTTTGGGCTGACCACAAAACAGGTGATGGCGAGTCATGTATGACTACATACAATGGGAGGATGGAGCCAGGCTGTGAAAAGCTTTCATTGCCAAACTAAGGACTTTGTATTTGACTGTAAACATAGCTGCCAGATTGATAATCTTAAAATATACAAAGATCTGATTAGTCACTTCTCTGTTCAAGAAGCTTCCTTGGCTCCCCATTGCCCTCAGGATAAAATACTTCATTGTTTGGCATTTAACACTAAAAGTTAATTGAATTAACATTAACTGCTAATTGACATTGATGTTATTTTTTTTTTTATTATTGTACTATGTTATCTAATTCTTGGTGACTCTATTTATTTATTTTTTATTTTAAAATGTATTCATTTATTTAAAACTTAAATGCAGTATTTGGATTTTTTTTTTGTTGTTTTTTTTTGGTTTTTTTTGGCAAAGATACAAAAGGGTTTGCCATTTTTTTCTCCAGTTCATTTTATAGATGGGGAAACTGAGGCAAACAAAGTTAAGTGACTTATCTAAGGTTACATACAACTAGTAAAATATGAGGTAGAATTTGAACTCAGGTCTTTCTTGACTCCAGGCTTGGTGGTCTATCTATTGTGTCACCTATTTTCCCAATTTTACTATAATTTACTCTGATTTCGCCTCTCTCTTTAAATAAAACATAACAATAAATAGAATTTTACTTTGAAATGAAAATTTTCATCCTCCTCTTATTTGCCTTATGGATAAAAAAAAATGCACTGTGTCATATTGGTTCTTAGCGTTATTCTCAGATTGCTGTTCTTTAAAGTCCTTGACAATCTGATCTCACTTTATCTTCTCAAACAGCTCACCTGTTGTTACTGTGTCTAGCATAATGCCTGGCATCTACTAGGTGCTTAATAAATTTTGAGTGATTCTATTTCAAAGTCCAACTCTTTTTGTACAACAAAATAATGGTTTGGACATATATACTTATATTGTATTTAATTTATATTTTAACATATTTAACACGTATTGATCAATCTGCCATGGTGGGGGGAAGGAGGAGGAAAAATGGAAACAAAAGATTTGGCAATTGTCAATGCTGTAAAATTACCCATGCATATAACTTGTAAATAAAAAGCTGTAACAGAATAAATAAATAAATAAAATTTGAGTGATTGGTTGAAGGACAAATTGGATAAAAGAGAGAGACTGGATTAGGGAGACACGGGAAAGACATTTCACAAGTCTGTGTCTGGGCCTCTGAAAAGTGAGGGGTTGGATGAGCTGACCTCAAAAGTCCCCTGAATCTGCTTTGATCCCTTATATAATTTAGGAAATAAGTCTTAGAGAGTTGCCAGGGATCAGAGGAATTAAGTGTCTTGCCCTGGTTAGTCCCTCAAGTAAATTACCTTTAATAATAGTCTAGTAAAATTTTGTTAACCCTGTTCAATCTCTCTTGGCCTAAGAATCCTTCCAATTCAACAAACATTTTGTAAAACACCTATCAGAATATGTACCTTGAGGAAAAATTACATGGTTGCAACTTGCACATGGACATAAATACAATTCAAGGTGGAAAGTGACAGATGCAGAAGAAGTCCAGACAAAACACTGCGTGGAAATTTGAACTATTTGGGGAGAGGTAAAGCAGTGGAATGTAAAGGTTTCTCAGGAAAGATAGTGTGACAGTGGGAAGGAAGCTGAATTTGGAGTCAAGAAGATAAAAGTTTGATGTTTAATCTATATGGGATTGCTTGCTATCTTGACGAAGGGAGAAGGGAGGGAGGGAGAAATTGAATACAAGGTTTTCCAAAGCTGAATGTTGAAGACTATCTTTGTATATCTTTGGAAAAATAAAATACTATTTTAAAAAAGGATCAAAGTTTGAATCCTGTATGTGGGCAAATTGGGTTTCTTTTTCCTCATCTGTTAAATGGGAATGGTAATACCTACCATGTCAGGAGACAGCTAGGTAGTATCCTGGATAACGGGAAGACCTGCCTGCCTCAGCAATTACTTGGTCTGTAACTGAGCAAATCCCCTAACTTCTACCTGCTTCAGTTTTATCATCTGTAAAATAAGGATGATAATAACATATGCTTCTCAGAGTTGTGAGTCTCAGAGAAATGTGTTTTGCACTACAGTATAATACTGTAACTGGCTCACAGAATAATATTGTTGTTCAATTGTGTCCAATTCTTTGTGACTTTATTTGGGGTTTTCTTGGCAAAATGCTGGAGTAGTGTGCAGTTTCCCCCTCCAGTCCATTTTATAGATGAGGATACTGGGTTAAGTGACTTGTCCAGAGTCACATAGCTAATAAGTATCTGAGGCCACATTTGAAGTCAGGTCCTCTGGACTCGAGGCCTAGTGCTCTATCCATTGTATCAATTATCTGCCCCACATAGTAATAGAGAAGATTAAATTAAATGTGAAAAATGCTACAGCAAGTGGCCAGGATAATATATGCAAAATAAAGATAGTGTAGGTAAAGTGCTCACAGCTAGGGGGTACTGACCTTATTTTCTAACACTTTGGTGACTGATTTCCTTTTACAATCTAAAGTATCCTATTTTCTGCATTTAAAAACATTTCCAGAAGGGGCTCATAGGGCTGACAAAGGGGTCCTTGCACATAAAAGTTTAAGAATCCCTGATTTAAGCTTTAAAGAGAACTTTTCTACCCAGGAGGGATGATGAAAGAAGTTGTTATTTCAATTACAGGTGAGGAATGAAGGAAGGTATAGGATGAGCTGAGAAACAATCATGGAATTGGCATAATACATAAGGATCCATAGCTTTTGTTTCCCACATAGGCTGAGAGGAGGGAGGAAGGAGGGAGGAGGGTATGGATTGGGATATACCAGTGAGCAGGGCTGGGTGGTGGTCACAAAGCAGAGGGGAATCCTCCATCTATTCTTTTTTATTTAGTATTTTATTTTTCCTCAGTTACATATAAAAATAATTTTTAACATTTGTTTTTAAAACTTTGAGTTTCAGACTTACATGAACTGATGCTGAGTGAAATGAGCAGGACCAGGAGATCATTATGTACTTCAACAACAATACTATATGATGATCAATTCTGATGGACTTGGCCATCTTTAACAATGAGATGAACCATATCAGTTCCAATAAAGCAGCAATGAATTGAACCAGCTATACCCAGGGAAAGAACTCTGGGAGATGACTATGAACCACTACATAGAAATCCTAATCCCTCTATTTTTTGTCCACCTGCATTTTTGATTTCCTTAACAATTGTACACTATTTCAAAGTCTGGTTCTTTTTGTACAGCAAAATAACTGTATGGACATGTGTATACATATACGTATATGGACATATAAAAACAATATATGTATTTAACATATACTTTAACATATTTAACATGTATTGGTCTACCGGCCATCTGGGGAAGGTGGTGGGGGGAAGGAGGGGAAAAATTGGAACAAAAGGTTTGGCAATTGTCAATGCTGAAAAATTACCCATGCATATATCTTGTAAATAAAAAGCTATAATTAAAAAAAAAAAAAAACTTTGAGTTTCAGATTCTTTCCCTTCCTCCCTCCCCACCTGCCCCTTGTGAGAATACAAGCAATTCAATATAGGTTACACATGTGTAGTCATGCAAAATGTTTCCATAATAGTCATGTTGTGAAAGAAAAAACAGACCCCCCCCAAAAAAAGTCCTCAAGAAAAATAAAGTAAAAAAGTATGTTTCAAACTGCATTCAGATACCTTAAGTTCTTTCTCTGGGTATGGATAGCATTTTTCATCCTAAATCCTTCAGAGTTAGTTTGGATCATTATATTGCTGAGAATATTTACCATAGATCATCTTAGAATATTGCTGTCACTTTGTAAAAATACAATTCACATTGCGTTAGCTCATAGAAGTCTTCCTAGGTTTTTCCGAGAGCACCCTGCTCATCATTTCTATTACTGCCACAATAGTATTCCATCATAATTACATATCATCATTTATTCAGTCATTCCCCAATTGATGGGAATTCCCTCAAATTCCAATTCTTTGCCCTCAGAAGAGTTGCTATATATGTTTTGTACATATAGGCCCTTTTCCTTTTTGATTTTTATCTCTCTTAGGATATAGATCTAGTAGTGGTATTGCTAGATCAAAGTGTACCATGGTTTTATAGCTCTTTGGGCTCCAAATTGTTTTACAGAATGGTTGAATCAATTCACAACTCCACCAACACTGAATTAATATCTCATTTTCCCCATGTCTTCCAATATTTTCATTTTCCCTTTTCTGTCCTATTAGCCAATCTAATAGATGTGTGGTAGTACTTCAGATTCTCCAATTAACAATGAGTTATTGCAGCATTTTTTTCATAAAGCTTTAGAGAGCTTTATTTCTTCTGAAAACTGGGAAGAGAGATGAAGTTCTTTCCAGGGGTCACTGAAAAGAGTAGGGGTGGGTGAAATTGTAAGAACAGCCCTTCATTATTAATCTGCCTGGATTTCTGTTCTCCACTGAGGGATTTGTTGAGAGGTATAGGCACTGGAATGGGTGTCAGAAAAGCTGGATTTTAATCTTTGTTCTGCCTCTTATTTTCCTTCCCCGGGTCTCAGTTTCCTCTTCAGTAAAATGAGACCTTTGGACTGGATGATTTCACAGGTTTCTTCTGGCTCTTACACTCTGATACTCTCATTTGTTTGTTTGTTGGTTGGTTGGTGGATTAAGTGACTTGTCCCAGGATCACACAGTAGTAAGCTTCAGGTGCCTGAAACTGGATTTGAATTCAAGTTCTCCTGACTCCAGAGCTAGTACTCTATTCTTTGTTCCACCTAGCTGCCACCTGATAGCATGATTCAGAGTGGTTCAAACACTTGGTCTAGACATTCCTGCCTAACTCAGACTGTATTTCAAGTTCTTTTCTAACATCTCAATGATCCACTGAGTTTCTGTAGAACAGCCAAGGCCTCCCAGTCCATGCTTTGGGACTGGGCTGGGCTCTTAAGGTGGGGCATGGGGTAGAATTCCTTTAGCAGAAAGCAACAAGACAGGGCTACAGATATCCAAGCCAAGGCCAAAAGAGGGAGTGCAAATACCGTATAAGATCAAGGCTGATGCTGTTCGTACCAGGCTTGAGGGGGAAAAAAAAGGCATAGTTTTCTCCTTCCTTTTTTCCTTTTCTTCTTCCCTCCCTCCCTTCTTCCTTCCTTCTTTCCTTCTTTCTTTCATTCTTTCTTCTTTCCTTTCTTTCTCCCTTCTTTCTTCCCTTCTCCCTCCTTCTTTCCTTTCTTCTTTCCCTCCTTCTTCTTTCTCTCCTTTCTTTCATTCTTTATTTTCTTTCTTTTTCTCTCCCTTCTTTCTTCCTTCCCTCTTTCCTTCCTTCCTTCTTTCATTCTTTCTTCTTTCCTTTCTTTCTCCCTTCTTTCTCCCCTTCCCCCTCCTTCTTTCCTTCCTTCTTTCTCTCCTTTCTTTCATTCTTTATTTTCTTTCTTTTTCTCTCCCTTCTTTCTTTCTTCCCTCTTTCCTTCCTTCTTTCATTCTTTCTTCTTTCCTTTCTTTCTCCCTTCTTTCTTCCCTTCTCCCTCCTTTCCTTTCTTCTTTCCTTCCTTCTTTCTCTCCTTTCTTTCTTTTTTTATTTCCTTTCTTTTTCTCTCCTTCTTTCTTCCTTCCCTCTTTCCTTCCTTCCTTCTTTCATTCTTTCTTCTTTCCTTTCTTTCTCCCTTCTTTCTCCCCTTCCCCCTCCTTCTTTCCCTCCTTCTTCTTTCTCTCCTTTCTTTCATTCTTTATTTTCTTTCTTTTTCTCTCCCTTCTTTCTTTCTTCCCTCTTTCCTTCCTTCTTTCATTCTTTCTTCTTTCCTTTCTTTCTCCCTTCTTTCTTCCCTTCTCCCTCCTTTCCTTTCTTCTTTCCTTCCTTCTTTCTCTCCTTTCTTTCTTTTTTTATTTCCTTTCTTTTTCTCTCCCTTCTTTCTTCCTTCCCTCTCTCCTTCTTTCTCTCCTTTCTCTTCCTCACCAATTACCCTCCTCTCCCTTTCCATTCTTTTAGGAGGTAACATAATGTAGTGGTGAACTTAGTGTATTTGAAGTCTGAAAACCAGAGGCTTTGCCACATGCGATGCTTGTATGATAGGGGGTCACGTGCCTCTTTGAATATGATAGCCCTACTAGCTTCCAATCTGTCTTCCCATGATGCCCTATAATCCAGCAGAGTCACCCCCCCCCATCCCCATAATCCCACCCTACTATTCTCACCTTGGGTATAGAGTCATCCTAGAAGGATTTAGATGCCCGCAGGCCCAGCTGACACTATGCCAGCCCCAGGGTCCGAAAACCAGTGGTAATGAGGCTCTCTAACAGCCAGAGGGAGGAGCAGGTGGTGGTAGAGGGACAGGTGGTAGCCATGAACGGGAAGACATGCTTCGCAGTACAGCTCCCAGTTACTCCACTGAGGCTCCTTAATTCTGGGCACCGAGTACAAGGCTTCTGATGAGGGGAAGGCAACGCTCCCCGCCCCCCTCCAAGCTCCACTAGGGCGCTCTCCCAGTGTAACTCACTTCCATTTCCCATCACAGCCTGTAGGAACTGTCCCTCTCCGGGAGGAGATGGAGAGGAGTGTGAGGGTAAGCGGAAGGCAGTTCCTTACAGGCGGAGAAGAAAGGTCCCCTTCCCCCTCCCCACCCCGGGTGCCACAGAGTGGGCTCGGTGAGTCACTGGGTCACGGGATTCAGGGCCGAAAGATCTGGTCTTACTCATTTATTCTACAATTAAGGAAACAAGCCTAAGGAGGAGAAATGCCTTGTCCACGGCCGTACAGGTTGTAAAGGGCAGCTCTGGAAGCAGACTTCCTTCTCGGGCTGGAGACACGAGAACGGTTACTTACCCAGTTTTAGAACCCCTTCTCGTGGGGTACGCAGAAAAATCCAGCCTTACCGCCCAACGATTCCCTCCTCCTGGAGCACGGCGAGGAGAGCAAGATCAGACCTGACTCCCAGGCTCCTGCCCACTCCCCGTGCTCCTCCCGCCTCCCCGCTCCATCTCTGTGCACTTTCTGCATCCTCCCGCGGGAGGAATTCCTGGAGGAATAAGGGTCCTTGGGGGCTCTGTGCTCCCGAGGTCCCCTTTCTCTTTACACCTGAGACTGCGGGTCGCCCTTAACCAGACCAGGGCTTTTCCTCCTCCCGGAGCAACTTCTGGGAGGCGGGGCGGGCGCTGGGAGGGACCCCGCCGCTCCCCGCCTCCCTGCCTTCCCCGTGGGCGGCGGGCACCCAGCGCTCCTGGCACAGCCTGGCCCAGAGCGGGGAGCGCGGCGCGCCGATCGGGCCGTGGCACGGGGCGGCGGCGGACTCGGAGTCAGAAGCCAGAGCCCGCAGAGCAGGTGAGGGCAGGACCGAGCCCCCGGGGCCCGACCGTCCCAACTCCGCCCGACCCCCTGCGGGCGAGACGGGGAGAAGGGAGGCGAGCTTCGCGGAGTGAGGGGCTGGAAGTGGCACGGGGGCCTGGGACTCTGCCGTCGGGGAGCCAGAAGCAGCCCCCGAGGTCCCCTAGTCTTCTCCTTGGCTCGCACCGCGCCGGCCATGCGCTGGCTCTAGGGAGTCTCCACTGAAAGGGCATCGCCCTAGAGTTGGACCATTGCCTGGAGAGGACCCCAGAAGCCATGTAGAGCACCCCCTCCCTTTGCAAGGGAGGAAACTGAGGCTGGGGAGGTTAAGCTACTTCCAGGCAGGTTCTCTGACACCAGAACCCTTCCGATGTAGTAGCCGGCGGTCGGCCAGGGCCTCTCAAAAAGAGAGCCGGTACAACTGAGCCGGCCATCAAAGCCGTCTCCCCCCGAAAGGAAAAAAGAGTTCTGTTTCAAACCCCTGTCTCGGCCTCAGCTTCTACTCTCTCCCCCCCAGCATCCTCTGAGTTTGAACCACAGAGAGGAAGCAGCCCGAGCAGATCCCTGGCCTCGGGGAAAAGATTCAAAGCTGAATAGCGCCAAGTGTGGGTTTCCCCTCAGCCCCCCACCAGTTCCATCTCTCGGGAGATGCTTTGGGGTCCGAGATTCCTCTGAGAGCCAAGGGCACAGTGAGGCACCAACTAGATCTCTCTTCCCCGTTTGCAATGTATGTGTCTGGAGTGGGGGAGGGAAGTAGGGGTGAATATGGCCTTTAAGACCCGTGTCAATACACAAGGACACATACATTCGCTCTCTTGCATGTAGTGCCTCTGTTTATACATTTGCGCCTTATGGAACCTAAATGCTAATTAATATTGCCATTTTTATCTGGGCACACCATCTGGTTTCTGTGCTCCTTCAGAAAAATTCAAGGGTGGCCAAGCGCTGGGGATCAGATATACATACACATCTGTCCGATGGACGAGCACTGCTCCCCGTTCCAGCTGTCTCTTCCAACTACCCCCCTCATTCCCCGATGGTTCTACAACTATCTGGAATGAAAGGGCCTCACACAGATATTTCTGTCTGTCTTAGTCCAGGAAACGCCATGCCTTGGGATTAGTTCTTCATCATAAATATGGAAATATGTTTAAAAGGATTGTATGTTTAACCTATATTGGATTACTTGCTGTCTAGGGGAGGAGGGAGGGAGGGAGAGCGGGAGAAAAATTTGGAACACAAGGTTTTGCAGGGGTGAATGTTGAAAACTATCTTTGCATCTATTTTGAAAAATAAAAAAGCTATTATTTTAAAAAATAAATGCAAAAAAGTAAAAAAAAAGTAATATAGAAACATTGTTCTTCAGTAGTAGTTCTAATGTGCTCTAAAGGACAACAATTAACAGTTAATAAAGAACTTTATATACTTTATCAAAAGAACTTTATATACTTTATCAACTCTAATAAGGTAGTTAGTGTGAGACTTATCCCTATTTTACAGATGAAGAAAATGAGGCTCAGAAAAATTAATGCATTGCTAGCGGTCATATGATCAGTAAACATTGGAGCTCACATAGGAACCCAACTCACTGACCCCCAGACCTAGTCTAGGGCTCCCACCTGAGCTACAGGAAAGGTAAAGGAGAGCATTCTGCCTGCCCTGTTCCTTGGGGAAGCGTTGGAGAAACTGAAACAGAAAGGGGGAAGCCAGTGGTAAAACCTTCATTCTAGAACCCCTGGAAGAGGAATCTCCTGTTACCAGAGAAAGAACTGAAGACAGTTCTGGGGCCGCTAGGAAGTGCAGTGAAGAGTGTCAGACATGGTGTCAGGAAGAGCTGAATTCAAATACTGCTTTGGACACTTAATAGCTGACTCTAACTCAACCTCAGTCTCTTCGTCTGTAAAACAGGGATAATAACAATATTTATTTGCTTCAGTTGTTTTGGGGACCAAGTGAGATGATATTTGTAAATCACTCTGTATCCTTAAAGCACCATGTAAATAATAGCTATCATCATCATCATCATCATCATCATCATCATCATCTCTCATTCTATCTTTGGGATGGACTGGTTTTGTTACTTTAGGGACACACACACACACACACACACACACACACACTTTTTTCCTTCTCAGAGGTCAATCCATGTTCTTTGTTGACTGGCTGACAGGAGGAATTGGCTGGGGTGCCATATGTGGCACATGAATACATATGTGCACGGCTTAATGTAATGGGTCAGATGGCCTTTGGGTCTTTTTAGTCTCCCATAGATGCTTTTTTACTTCCTTCTCCAATGTGTGGAAGGCCAGCATCCTTTTTATTTCTTTTCTATACATTTGGGTGAACTAGATTTGGATTTTGGATCTTTCCCCTTATTCCCCTGATTTTGGACTCCTAAATCAGGCATTGGTACTCTAATGGAGTTCAAGGGAAGGACAGCCATTGGTTCGGCACCAGCCTAAGACATCTGGTATAGTCTGAATCACTTCAGGCAGGGTGCAGTGAGGGATTCTCTAAGTTCTCTGCACTAGTTTCTCAAAGGGCATGCCCGATATACAGTAGGCACTTAATGTTTGTTGATTGAAATGTAAAGGAATATTTGTTTGCTGTGTTTCTTGGGCTGTCATGAGATGTCATAAGAATGACCCATCTGTTTTTCTCACTATTGAGGAGTTGGCAAATTGGCAACATGACCAACCAGATGATCTTCAAGTCTTACTGGTTGCTCTCCAACTTGGCTGTTCCCACTCTACCTACCCTTCCAGAGCTCTGTGGGTTTTTTCAGTCCCTTCTTGAGAGTAAGTGATCTTAAAACTTGGAAGAAATCAACATTTCCTCATCAGAAGGAGGTTGGGGGACCTCTAGCTTAAGGAAACTTTTTACTCAAGATGGTTAGTTACCTCATCTCTAGTGGAAAAACAAATAATCCAGATTGACTTTGAATTTAGTTTTGGCAGCAGAACCAACTCATTTTATAGAAGATTAAGCGACAATTTTGTGGAAGTTTTAAGCTTCATGGCAGAAACTTTGATTGGTGAAATAGTTTCCGAATCCAATACTTTAGCTATTAGGTAGCATTGTGGATAGAGTGCTGGGCTTGCAATCTGGAAGACTTACCTTCTCGAGTTCAAATCTGACCTGAGACACTCATTAGCTGTGTGGTCCTGGGCAAGTCTTGGTTGCTTCCACTGTCAAATGAGCTGGAAGAAAATCACAAACCACTCTAGTGTCTTTACCAAGAAAATCCCAAATGGGGTCACAAAGAGTCAGACATGATTGAACAACAATAAATATCCAGAATATAAATACTCAAACAGAAGGAAAAGGAAAGAGATCATGTTCTAGTGTCTATGGCCACAGAATAAGGACAATTTCATAAACTGGAGGAATGATCCAAGAAAGTGGCCCTAGGGGAAAGTACTATGAAGGAATTCAATTCAACAAAAGTTATTATAGGTGGTAAAAAAAGTAAAGGAACTATGGATGAGCATAGATAGCATCTGTGTCCCATGAAGCTAGATACAATTCACCAGAGTTTATGATTAGGTCTCTTAGGGAACACATCTCTGATTTTATAATGGAAATCAATGGGGAAAGAGTATTTATTGAAATTAATTTTACCGGGAATCGTCTGCTCTGCAATTAGGCAAAGGCCTGTTTTCCCAAGGAAACTCTGGAAAGGCTGTATCCTGGCCTGGCTTCCCTGTTGTGGTTTAATACTTGGTGTTAATTTTCTTTTGAGGTACCTGAACGGCCCCAGGAGGCTGCCTGCCTGGTCATTGTCACGTTTTTAAGCACATGTTCCTTGGGGTTCTCTGCCAGTTCTTTTTTATCAACTATGTCATTATCAATTGGGTGGGGCATTGCTGGGTGGCTGCCCAGGCTGACTTCAGATCATCTGGAAGGAGATGCGACGGGAATAGCTGAGACCTCTCTGAAAAGGAATATACAAAAAGGAGGATTTTGAGCTGTGTTTTGTTTTGTTTTGTTTTTGTCATAACCTGGGGAAGCTCCAGGATCTGGTGCCTGAATCTGCAATTAGTTATGTTCCTTGTAAAGCCCACCCTTATATTTTTTCTAGGCTAGTCTGGGCTCCCATAGATGATAGGAGGAATTGTGCTCTCCAGGGGTTATATTGGTACATTAAAATGAACCATAAGTAATTGTTACCTATTGTTATTGAATCTGGACCCTTGGGGATTCTTTGCAGTGAGATGGGTGGAATTTATCTTGGGGGGACAGTATCTTCCCTCCTCACCCTTCAACTTCTTTCCTTGTTCCTCCCAAGATACCTCCAAACCTTTTACCTGTCGTTCCTGCCTCATATACCTTCAAAATCCCTCTTAGACTCTCTCCTTTTCCTACCTCCAGTTTCTTCTGAGTGAATGAATTCAAATTGCCTTGTAGCCTATCTTTATTTTACCCCCATTATTAAAGGGGTAAATCACTTCCCTTCCTATCTGTGAACAATCAGGGCATTGTCCCAAATCAATTCTAAGATTCCTTCTAGCTCCAACCTTGTGATTTTGTATCTTCTCCTACAGGACTTCACTAACCTGATAAACATTTTTGTGAAAGATAAGCATTTGTATTTATGAGAGAGGGATGCTTCCAGCAAAAGATATGTTTTTTTTTTGTTTTTTTTTTTTTTTTTTGCTATGGCCTCCTAGAGATAGAATCCTTGTCTCTGAAGTGACCTGGACTCACATGGTGGGAATTCCAGTTCGGTAAGAGAAGGAAGCATTATGTCACTGGCAGGTGGAGGAATGACGATACCTCAGTCTCATCCTGGGGACAGTTTTCTGTCATGCTTGTATGTGGGGCTTGGATTTGAGACTCCAAAGGATAGGCCCTTTCCAAGCTTAGGAAGCATGACCTGTCAACAGGTGCTACCTGAAGACATGGGACAAAGACAGAGACTTGGCCTGAAAATGTAAATTTTCACACATCATTTCCTACATTCCCTTACCTCCTGAGCAGAGAGCTTCCACCTGCACCATCCCAGACAGATGCCAGACTTTCTGGTTCCCATTCAGGGCCTCTAGGAGTTGAAAGTCCATGGCTGTTCACTGCCTTAGTAACTTCTGTAGCTAAGAAGCTCTGACTTTAATTCTTTCTGCAATTCGAAACTAGCTATTTACTCAGCGGAGGTAGAGAGATGGAGAACTTCCCTGTATAGCACAATTCTTTGTTGGCCTTAGCCTTTGGCTCTGCCCCACCTTCACACCCCCATCTCTGGCTCCTGTAAATGAAAAATCAGACATTTCACCGAGACAGAACTCTTGAAAATCGGTGTCATAGAAACTAGTGCTGAGAGCAGACTTTTGAACAGATCTAAGTGGGAGCTGTGTTGGTGGAGGCAGCCCCTGACAGGCACATCTGCAAACAGAAGGTAGGTACCTGAATCTGGGGGGAGCAGGTACAGGGACATACTTGCCAAAAAAAATCCAAACCACCATGCAAACACGCATGCAGCAGCTGCTGCAGGATCCAAACTCAGCTCTTGGGAAATGGGAATACTCTGCAGATGTGGGAGCCGCCTTTGCAGCTGGGGGATCAAGGCTGAGCTTGGTGGGTGAGGGAGGGCTGCCAGAAGGTAGCCTTTCAAGGGTCTCCTTATGAGACAGAATTCCAGGATCCCCTTCTTCAGGGGGTGAGGGACCTTCCACTATAAGAAATGATCCCAGGCCATCTCAGCTGGATCCCCAAGATTCCAGACACTGTTAGGAAGTGGGGAGTTGGGATTGGCCCAAGCAGATAGGATGCTTCGAGCTAGAATTCTCTCTGCCCATCTGTCTGTCTGTCTGTAACTGTCACTGAAGGCCTGTAAGTGAGTAATAGTGCCTGAGCCCACCCCTTTCCCCCCATTATTCAGGGGTGACTCAGTCTTTTGGAAGAGCAGAAGGCAGCGAGCTGGGTCCTTCCTGCTGAGTAATTATCTCTTGTGAGAGAGGCCGCCTGATCCCTAGACAATGAGGTGGGGAGCAGGGTGGTAGAAAATCACATTTTGGGTATGCTTTGGGAGACCCGGTTTGGACCTGGAGACGAAGATCTTCCTTTGCCAGTACTGCCTTCTTAGAAGCTTAAGCTGGCACTCTCCCTGTGGAGAGAGAGGGAAGGGACATCCTTGCTTTTCTTCCAGTGCTGGCACGTGGGGGCCACTTGTGCCACAAGGGCACCGAGATTTTTACCTGCTGCCTTAGGGGAAGAGGAGGAGGAGAGTTACTGAGACCATTTCTACAGTGGAGCAGAGAAGGCTGTTTTTTTGCCTTGGGGAGGGGGGTGAGGAATTTCTGTCCCTGCTGTGTAGTGAAGCTGCCAGGAAGGTTTTGTTTTTTCTCTGCATTCAGGTCTAGGGTTTCAGGGGTGGTGAGAGGCCTGGAATGGTGGGGGCGCCTGGAGCCAGCTTGCCAACGGGCATGTGGCTCCTTGGAGAAACCGGGACATACATACCACACCCACACTGCCTGGCAAAACTGTGCGACTATCTCCTTGTCACTGATTTTTAAAGATGGTGTTTGAGAATGGGGAGAAACAATGGGGCAGTGTG
This sequence comes from Antechinus flavipes, assembly GCF_016432865.1. Taxonomy (NCBI): domain Eukaryota; kingdom Metazoa; phylum Chordata; class Mammalia; order Dasyuromorphia; family Dasyuridae; genus Antechinus; species Antechinus flavipes. Next base: position 259,806,425 of record NC_067399.1, on the reverse strand, counting down.
TTTGTGCCTTTATTGTGGACTCTGGGTGGGATTCAAAACGTTGCCCCCAGATGACTGAAGTCAGGCCCTGGAAGTCTGCCAGCGTGGGTCAGCAGCCTGAGTGCTCGCCCTTTCACTAGGGTGGCTGGGCACTCACTGAGGTTGGCCGGATCACTTCCCCCCAGGAACCTCAGAACCCAGAGTCCCGCTGTCTGGGGCGCTGCAGAGCTGGGATGTGTACGTGCCGTCCTCCAGGCTCTCTCAAAACTCAAAAAGAGACTATTTTAGAGCCAGGGCTCTCTGGAGTAGAAATAAAGGCGTTTTAGAATTTTCCAGCTGAAAGTAACCTTAGAGGTCATTTAATCCAACTGCCTGATTTACAGCCTGGGGTCCCCCAAAGTGCTTTGGCTAACTAAGAGGCAGTGGGGGGAGAGTCAAACACACACCTCCCAAGGCTGTTCTTCCTTCTCCTTTGATCGTTTCTCAGCCCACCAGTGCCCGGGGTCTCTGCTTCCAGACTGCAAGGGCAGGGCTCCTTCCACAGCTGAGATTAATTGGCAGGAAGTGCCTGTTTGGGGAACTTCCATTTCTGCTTCTCACCGGTCTGTTTGTGGAGGGGAAGTGTTGTCTTCCTCCTTTTTCCTCGTCCTTGAGATATCCCAAGGTCTGAGAGGACTCCGGGGGATGTTTTAGGAGAAGGGGCCTCCCTTCCCCTGCTTCCCTCCCTTACAGGAGCCAAGGAAGTGAACCTACAGCTCAGTAGGGGCTTGCTTCTGGTGAAAGCTGGGGGGAGTGGTGGGGGGGCCAGGAAAAGTGTTGTGATGCTCACAACACGGGGAAACGTACCACTAGTCTCAAGGGCTGGCTGGAGTGCAATGGTGGAATGAGGGTGAACCTTTATCCAAAAAACACCTGTTAGGGCCCTGAAATCTCAAAGCAGGGGATGACATTTTTCAATAGGGAATTAATTCAGTTACTATTATTGAGGTTCCAGAAAAGGATGGTAGGGATTTCAGAAAGTAAAGGGATTCCATCCTCCTCGGTCACCTTGCCTCAAACCTCTCCCTGCTTTAGTTTATCATCCATCCAGCTGCCAAAGTGACCTTCCCAAAGAACAGGCGGGATGGCTCATGCACCAGGAGGTCCCTGTGGCCACCAGAATCAAGCCCAGCTACAGCCTTTCACAATCCTTATCTCCCTCACCAGGTTTATCATCGCTCCCCTTCAAGCACTGTCCTTGCTATTCCTTATACAATTACACAATTCACTACATCTCCCCCCTTTGTGACGTTGCCTAAGCTGGGCCCAGGCCTGCAATACCCTCCCTTCTCAACTCTGTCTCCTAGAATCCTTGGCTTCCTTTAGAGCTCAGCTTAAGTGGTCACTTTGCCATGGTGCCTTTCTTGATCCTTCCCATCTACTAAGTAGTCCCCCATCCCCAGCAGCTTGTATTTATTTGATATAACCTTATGTTTGCATTCATGGCTTCTTCCAAGAGTATGTAAGTTCTTGTGGACAGAGACAATTTTGTTTCCATGCCCCCAATACCTGACACAATCCTTAGCCAGTATTAAGCCCTTAACTTGTTGATAGATTGATTTACACCTAAATTGGGGCCTGGTTCAAACTGACTTTTCTTCTTTCTGGTCGGTGAGCATCTCTGTATTTGGTGCCTTGGCTTGGGAAATGACCTTTCGGCCTTGGGAAATGACCTTCTTCTTCCTTTCCCATTTTACTTGTCCTTTCTCTCTTTTGTACTTTGACTAAGTTGTTGGGCTAGATCTAATAAGACGAAATTTAAAAGGAATACATGTCTTTCAGTTTAGTTACAAAAACAAACAAAAATTCAGAACAACTTCACAAATGTAAACTAAAGAGGAATGGCTACCCAGGAATCTGAGAAAGATCTGAAGGTCTTAGTATACTGGAACACACTGTGAACTTTAAGAGGGCAACCAATATAGCTAATGCAATTTTGGACCAAAGAGAATCTTAGTGACCGGACTAAGGTAGGTGTTAGTGCTGTAAGGTTAGTTAGTTAGTATTCCACCTTGGTCAGACCACAGCCAAAATATAATGTTCAATTTGGGGCATCACAAATTGGGAAGGATATTGATCTGCTGGAGTGCTTTCAAAGGAGGACAATCCCTGAGGAAGAATTCGATATTTAACCTGCAGAAAAAAGATTTAGGTCAGGAGTAAAGGGTGATAATGGAAATGTGTGTGTGTGTATACATACATACATATATATATATGCATATATATAATTTCCAAATAAATGTTTTCAGCATTCATTTTTTTTGTAAGACTTTGTATCCCAAATTTTTCTTCCTTCTTCCTTTAATCTCCCTAAGACAGCAAGCAATCTGATACAGGTTATATGTGTATAATTCTCTTAAATATATTTCTATATTTGTTGTGTTGTGCAAGAAAAATCAAACCAAAATGGAAAAAAACCAAGAGAAAGAAAAATGCAAACAAACAAACAACAACAAAGGTGAAAATACTGTGCTCTGCCACTTTAGTCTTCTTTTGTTAGACTGGAGGGGGCAGATCTTGGCACAACGGGAAGAACTTGCAGAGAAGCAGATTTGGGCTTGAAAATAAGGAAAAACATCCTAAGAATCAGAGCTATCCAGAAGTGGAAAGATTTGTGTTAAAAGGTAAAGGGTTCTTTCCCAGGGGTGTGCTAGCAATTGTTTATCAAATTGCTGGAGGGTAGAGGTGGAGAGGGAGGTACTCAGGAAATAATCTGCTTTGTTAACATTTTCTCTCTTACTTGCTTTGGTCTAGATAATCAACAAAATAAATTGAACCCCGATTTGTAGCTTTCCCCAACAAATTGAGAATGCTCACCTTGAAAATTTAACTATGGGCTCTTCTATCTAGTCAGACCTGACTTCAGGACATCCCTGGTCCCATCTCACTGAAAGCCTTCCCCCAAAGTTAAACAATCCCTTGGGAATATTAGAGGAGTATTATTTTGTCATATATTGGCCTTCAAGGGTATCCTTCAACCCAGATTTTGTGATTCTGAGCATCTTCATCCTGACCCTATAGTCCAATCTTTGCTGAGATATTAGGTTCTTAGGACGTACCATGCACCTGGAGAAGCACTTCAAAGGATACATTTAACCCCCCAAAACAGACTGACGGTGGTTTGTCCTTAAACATCCCCTGAAGAGACCCTCTGACTCCTCATGACCCATAATCCCAAACTCCGAGTCTTCATAGCAGATAAATGCTTTCTGATTTCCTGTAAGCATTCTTAAGTAAGGGCTTTCCTATCTGCTGCCTCATGGCCCCACTCAATCCCCTTCCAAGGGAGCTCAGAGCCGCCTTCGCTCAGCCTTGGGGTATTCCAGGGGCCAAAAGTCAGCCGGCGGGCCGGGACAAACGGCTCTTTGAGGGAGGGCTGGAGCGAGAGCCCTGCCCTCCTCCAGGAATCCCAGCAGCCACACAGAGAGCCATTGAAGAACAGTCTGGCTGTCTCTGCCAGCGTGGGAATGCAGGGGGGAGTAAGCAGGGCGGGGGGAGAAGAGAACTGAGAGAGCTTTTCCCTTTCTCCCTCCTTCCTCCTAGATGATGAAGAGTCTTAAAACCCGTATGAAAGAAACTGGGGGTGTTTAGCGTAGAGAAAAGAAGGCTTAAGGCAGATGTGTTCATCCTCATTAAATATTTCAAGACCTGTTCTATGGAGGATAGATAGAATTGTTCTGCTAGTCCCCAGAGAGCACAGGTTGGGCGCATGGAAGGGAAGGGACTCGGATTGGGAGTCGGCTTGAGATGTCTCCAACTACTAGCATCCGATCTGGCTGTTTTATGAGGGAGTGAGCTCCCTGCCATCGGGACCGTTGGAGCAAAGGGCTCTGGGAGAGGGGATTTATTCTGGAGTGGAGAAGAGGGCCAGGCCAGTCTCTGAAGTCCCTTCCGGCTTGGAAGGCCGTGGGGATTCCTATGGACAAGACTCCAGAGTAGCCAGGCTGGGCACCTTGTAAGGGGTCCCCTCTCAGTGGGCAGTCATGCCCATTTGTAAAAAGAGAGGCAACCACTGTGAATCTCAAGCTTGAGCTAGTTATGGGGTCGGAGGCAGCTGGTTAAAAGGAGGAAACCAGGGGGAAGGAAGGTCCTGCCTGGAAGAAGTGGAGCAGTTGGTTTGGGAGAGCTTCAGAGCCCTTAGCAGCTCCTGCTGCCTTAGTTTCCTCAGAGCAGGGCAGGGACTGCTCTACAGTGACATGGGATCTTCTGGAGTGGGGGCAGAGTGGGATCTATTCTTAGGGTGCCATCCCCTCTCAAGCTCCCCATCCCCCAAACGCACTGGTGTGGCCCCTGCTCCAGCTAGACAGGAGGCCTGCTTCTCCTGCCCCTGGAGCTGTCAGAAGCACATGCTGAAGCAATTACTTTGTTCCCTCGGGAGCTAAGGCTTCCAGAAACGGCCCCTGAACAACAACAACCACAGAAATGGGCCCTGCCCCCACCTGGGCTACCCCCTGAAAGGGAAGGGCTGGGGCCAGGGCCATCACCCCTTCTCTCTCCCCCCACCACCCCGCCTCCCCCCGCAGGGCCTGCCCTCTGCTTGCCCAACTACAGGCCTGTGTTGGAGTGGGGGGCCGGGGCAATGGCGCGTTCTTGGGGTGGAAGGGACCATTGGTGTGCCAACAGGTGGTTCAGTGAGTGAAAGGGGCAAGCTGCTAAAAATAATCCAGATATCAAACCCAGAAATCTGTCTAAGAATTTAGCTACTAGACAAAGAATTAGTGATTATAATAACTTCTATTTGGGTTTAAACTTACAGGCTGAGACATAATGTGAATATTATTGCTCTTGTTTTATAAATTGCAGGTGTGGAGAGCAAAAGTGACAATTTATAGCAATAACTTTAAGCAATAACAGTACCAACAACTCATATTTCCATAACCTTTGAAGACTTATAACCACTTTCCTCTGAATCAGGGAGGAAAAGAATTGTCCCGTTTCACAGATGGAGTCACTGAGGCTGAATGAGTTAAGATCTATGCTACAATGAAAAGATTACTAGCTCCAGAGCCAGAAAACCTGGGTTCATTTCTCATATCTGATTTTCCTTCATGGACCATTTAACCTCTCTCAATTTCCTCATCTGTAAAACCAGGAGGGTGGTTTCTGAGGTCCCTTCCAGCTATAGCTCTGTGTCCCCATGATTAGCCCAAGGCCACACAATTAGTGCTGAGCGGAGTCTCTGCTCCCAGGGCTGGGCCCGGGGTCAGAATCTGGCTGATCCCTGTTAGATCCCTCCTTTCCACCAATCTGCCCCAGGACACACACACACACACACACACACACACACACACTCTGATCGGTCCTTAGGTCCCAGGCTCTCTGCTTTATCATCCTCCAGCAATCATGTGTGAGACGGGCACAATGCCCCCCGAACTGGCCAGCCCAGGGGCCTATGATGGTGAGTCGTCGGACACCTATCTCCAGGTTGATCGCTGGCAGAGACTACGAACAGCTGTCCGGAGGCTGGAATTCTGGGAGAACTTTGATGCAGAACTTATTGGGAGTGGCTTCTTTTCTCAGGTCTATAAGGTAAGACTCCAAGAAGAGATCTCTCTTGTATGTATTGGAGGTAGAAGTGGAGGGAAAGCAGCCAGGGGACCTTAAATGGCTCCAATGTATAAATTGGTTTTGGTGTGAGGCAGGTGCTGTTTTCCTGTTTTGTGTATTATTTTGAGGTATATTAAGTTGTGTGTCCCAACTCCTTCCTATCCCTGACCCGAGTGAAGTGGAAAGTCAGGAGCAGGAATGGACCTAACCCATTGGCACTGCCCACCCAGAAGGCTCCCCCTTTCCCCCTAAAACCGCCCTTCCCACCAACCTTTCTGTCTGTTAATGGCACCTCTTTTCCAGTCTCCCAAGCTCATAACTTTGGATTTGTCCCTTCCCACCTGGCCAACTCCCTATTATTTCTGCCATAGAAATACACGACCAAACATATCACCAAATCCCGCGTCCTCTTGTCTCCCTGGCTCCTGCAAATGCTACCGTGTAGGACCTTTCTCTTCTCATCTAGACTACTGTAATAGCCGCCTCCCAGGTCTGCCTGCCTTTGGGCTGTCCCTTTTCCAATCCATTCTTTGCCCTGGTATCCACATAATCTTCTTAATGCTCCACTTTGATCATATTCCTCTTTCCCTCAGAAATCTTCAGTGATTCCCCATTGAAGATTAAGTTAGAACCCTAGCATTCAAGGCCTTCCGCAGTATGGCTCCAACCTACCTGCCCAGACTCTCTCCTAAGATCATAAAGCATAGATTTTGAGTAGGAAGGGCCTTTGGAGGTCATTTAGTCCGGCCCTCTCATTTTTAGAGATAAGGAAACTGGGACCCAGAGAGATTTAGCGACAAGGTCACATTGGGAGTAAGCTGGAAAACTGAGATTCAAACCATTTTTACATTTTCCATGTTCTATCATTATCATTCAGCCATTTTCCATCTTTGAGATCTAGAATACAGTTCCTTCCTCCACATCTCCATTCATGAAAATCCTTCCCTTCAAAGCCTGGCATATACCTCCTGGGTGAATTCTTCCCCTCCCTGCCTCAGCCAGCAATCCGGCAAAAGTGATCTCTCCCTCTTCCCATTTTTCTCTCTCTCTTTCTTTCTTTCTTTCTTTCTTTCTTTCTTTCTTTCTTTCTTTCTTTCTTTCTTTCTTTCTTTCTTTCTTTCTTTCTTTCTTTCTTTCTTTTTCTAATCTTTTCTTTCTTTCTTTTTCTATCTTTTCTTTCTTTTTTCTCTCTCTCTCTTTCTTTCTTTTTCCTTCCTTCCTTCCTTCCTTCCTTCCTTCTTCCTTCCTTCCTTCCTTCCTTCCTTCCTTCCTTCCTTCCTTCCTTTCTTTCTTTTTCTTTCTTCTTTGCTTCCTTTTTTTTTTTTTTTTTTCTGAGGCAATTGGGGTTAAGTAACTTGCCCAGGCCCACACAATTGGGAAGTATTAAGTGTCTGAAGCTAGATTTGAACTCAGGTCCTCCTGACTTTTAGGCTGGTGCTCTATCCCTGTACCACCTAGATGCCCCCACTCTTCCTATCTTTCAAAGCACTTTCTCCCCTTTATGTCACAGCTCTCTCCTTAGGCTGGACTTCCCAGGGAACAGGATCTTTAATGTCTCTGAAGTTTTGGTCCCTAACCTTGCTGGCAGGTTGAACTCAATAAAGGTTTGCCATCAAATCGAGTATCTTGGTGCCCTAGGGGTGTCAGGTTTGGTGAATGCTTGGATTAGATAGTTTTTCTCTCCCCTTGCCCTAGAGGCAACTAGGTAGTACAATGGTTAGAGCATTGGGTCTGCTCTAAGAAGACCTGAGTTCAAGTCCTAGCCTACATGACTATTAGCTATGTGACCCTGGTCCAAGTCTGTTAACCCCTGCCTCAGTTTCCTCAACTATAAAATGGGGCTCTGTAAAGTGCCTTTCACTTAGTAGATACATAAGAAATATTTGTCCTGGTCTCTCATTCCCTTTTCTGGGGAGCCTCCAGGATATCTATACCATTTGAGCGGCTTGAGCTGATTCCCCTACAGCAGAGAATCTTAACCTTTTTGTGTGTCTAAGCAATTTAGTAAAGTCTATGTGCCCCACTTCAGAAAGATGTGTTGAGTGTATTTTAAAAAAATTTATAATGGAAGGAAATGCTAAATTTCAGTTAGAAGTGAGTAGAAATAAAGATACGATTTTTTCCCACTGAGGTTCCCAGACTCCCTGAAATCCATCCCTGGGTGGGGGGGTAGGGGGAGGGGAAGAACATCAGGGTAAGGACCCCTCCTCCAGAGAAAAGAGTGCTTTGGATGGACAGAAAGAGGGGAGCTCTGATTGTCCCCGCTCCTGTATGCTCTTCTCAGCACATGATTGGAGAGACCTGGACTTTTATTTGATCAGGGGTTGGGGAAATAGCCCAGGCCAAAGACTTGTTTATTAGCATGAGGTTTGGCCATGAGCATATCTGCTCCACCTCCCATCTCTTAGGCTCAGCTAAATTGTGTGTGAATTATACCCTGTCTTTAGGAATATAGTAAGCTATATTTTGGCTGAGCAGCTGATGGTAGGGATCCCTGCCAAGGATCTTTTTTTCTCAATAGTATTTTATTTTTCCAAATACATGTAAAGATAGTTTTCAACATTCATTCTTGTAAAATTTTGCGTTCCAAATTTTTCTCCCTTTCATCATTACTTTCCCTCTCCCCAAGACAGTAAGAAATCTGATATAGGTTAAATATGTTCAGGTCTTTTAAACATATTTCCATATTTGTCTTGCGATACAAGAAAAAATCAGCATCAAAATGAAAAAAAAAACACACAGGAAAGAAAAACAAACAAACAAACAAAAAAGTGAAAATACTATGCTTCAATCCACATTCAGTTTCCCATAGTTGTTTCTTTGGATGAAGATGGCATTTTCCATCCGAAGTCTATTAGAATTGCCTTGATCATTGCTAAGAAGAGCCAAGCATCAGAATTAATCGTCAAATAATCTTGTTATTGTATATAGTGCTCTCCTGGTTCTGCTCACTTTACTCAGCTTGTCTAAGTCTTAACCAGTTGTTTTTTTTTTGAAATCAGCCTGATAAACCTTATTCTTCTCCCCCCTCCCAGCTGGTTTTATTTATTTAAAAAATAATAATAGCCTTTTATTTTCAAAACATGCAAAGATAGTTTTCAGCATTCACCCTTGTAAAACCTTGTGTTCCAAATTTTTCTCCCTTGTTTCCCCTACCCCTCTCCCAGACAGCAAGTAATCCAATATATGTTAAATATGTGCAATTCTTCTATGCATATACCATTTTTTTTTCTGTTCTTGATTCCTCCCCAGGGCTAGAGCGAATGAAGGTAAGAACCAGACAATCACTTCCCTATAGATCTGGGCTCCCTAAATCTGTAAGAGAACAGCTTTAAGGTTCATAGTTAGGGATTAAAAGGTCAGAGAAGGTATTTGGAAGCAGAGGGAATTCCATGCTCCATGGGAGGTGATAGGATCATAGATCTAGGAGTAGAAGAAACCTTAGAGAACCTCAATTTTATAATTGAAGAAATTGAGAGCCAATAAGGTTAGCTGACTTGGAGACAGCTAGGTGGCCCAGGGGCTAGAGTCCTGGACTTGGAATCAGGAAGCATCCTGCTTCTGAACTTACTACTGTGATTCTGGGGAAGTCACTTAACTGTTCTCAGTCTCAGTTTACTCATCTGTAGAATAGACATAATTATACCATCTACCTTTTGTGAGAGCTAAATGAAGGAACATTTACAAAGAGCTTTCTAAGCCTTGATGTTGTTTACTATTGTTGCCCAAAGCAGAATGGGTAGTAAGCTGAGATTTGTGCTCTGACTAGGAGTGTGGGGCAGGAGAGGCAGGTGCAGCTTGGATGGGGACCTTTCCTTCCCGCATATGGACTAGAACTTATCCTGAGAGCTCAGGCGAGACCTAAAACTCCCTGGTCCGAAGCAGCCTTCTCTACCCCCTACTCCCTACCCCCAAGGGGTAGATCCAGGATCCCCAGTGAGAAAGACACCAGAATGCCCCATCCAAGAGGATAATCTGGGGCCCCAGAACCCCTCAGACTTCCCCAACCAATCCAGCTTTTCTGCTGCTCCCAGCTCCACACAAACATCCTCATCCTACAGGCTCAACTCCAGGTCACCATGGTAACAGTTGTAGCGCTTAGCTCTTATCAGGAAGCAACCTCCCCCTCCCCCCTTAGTATTTCCATCACGAAACTAAGTCTGAATAAAGAATGAATCATTCAATCAATCTGAATCTTCTGTTCTCTAAATACAGGAGAGCCCCCTCCCCATCTTGGAATGTGAGGGGAGGGCCTGACTCATAATGTAGCTAGAGTTCAGGAGAGGGGCGAGGGGTTTTTGAGATCTCTGATAAATTTTAGGGGGTCTCTGTATTCCTCTGTGGAGGGAGATTTTTCTGTGAGATTTCTTTGGTTTTTGTGATTCAGTCTTTAGAGGCACATGAGGGCACTAATTCCTTGGATCTGGGCCTAGGGGAGTGCTAGGAAGTGGGGGGCTTCAGTCTCCCCCTCTCTGATACGGTTCTGTGCAGTGGGAATTGTCCCAGAGAGAGGAAGGTATGTGGAGCCATCCAGCTCCTCTTGGGCTGATAGCCTGCTTCCCAATGGCCTCTCCCACACATTCCCTTTCTTATCCAGGTTCCGCATGGAAGGTCCAGCCCCCGGGAGCCACACAGGGCTGGGCTGCCAAGGAATCAGAACCTGGCTTATCCTGATCTGAACCAAGGTGTGGCCTCTCAGCCTTAGAAAGAGCTGGGGGGACATCACCATTGATGGAGCTGATCACCATTTACAGCAATGTAGAATAATAATAATAATATTAGAAGAAGAATGTAGCATTTATTTAGAGCCTTAAAGTTTTCAAAGAGCCTTTGAAAACAACCTCATCTTATCCTCACAACAATAGTGTGTATGTATATACGTATATGTGTGGATAGATATTATTATTGTCCCCATTTTACAGATGAGGAAACTGTGGCAGATCAAGGTTAAGTGATTTGCTTAGGGTCACATAGCTGTGTAGGTATCTAAAATATAATTTGAATTCAGTCTCTCTGGCCCCAAGTCTGGTGCTCTATTCACTGTGCTATACTTGTCCCTAGGTATGTAACAGATAGACTATTAGACTTAAAAGGTCCTGGGTTCAAATTCCACTTCAGTCACTTCTTAGCTGTATGATCCTGGGCAAGTCATTAGCCTTTGTAACCCCAGTTCCTCTAATCACCCTGTGGTCTCTATTTGGGGAAGATTTGGGAGTTCCCAGGGCCACTGGGCATGAAAGGGAAGCTCGGAGGTGAAAGCTGGGGGATAGACCCCCAGCTGGCCCCACGAAGAAGGGTCCGACACAGGAGGGCTGACTGACGGGGAGAAAGCAGGTTCCTGGGGGGCCATAGTTTGGGAGGTGGAAGCCAGTGCCAGGAGATGGTACTGGCAGTCCTTCTGGCACCGGGCTGGCTCAGCACAGCAACGCCGTTAGCAGCCCAGCCAGATATTTCCACCTCAGCCCAGGCCAGCAGAAGGGGGAAGGGGAGGCTCCTGGCCCCCCTGAGCATTGGATGGTCATGGAGGTAGCCCTGGAAGTAGCTCCCCAGGAGCCCCTTCTGGCGCCTTGAGACCGAGGGACTGGTGAGGAAGGAGAGTTCCATCTATTCTCCTCCCCAGTTCTTTGTTTCTCCTGGAGGGAAGGCCGAAGATATCAAGGTTCCTATTGCTGTTATGGTAACCGGGGTAACTCCACAGGATAATTTTGGTGCTTTCTGGGCTTCCCTCTCTGGGATGGCTGGGCCTATAGGATCAGGCTACGCTGGAGGGGGAGAACCAGAGGGCCAATGCAGCTCAACTGGACACATTCCTTACAGCATCAGTAACCAGGGAGTTTCTGTCATGGAGATATTGGATTGGATCAGAAAAGGGACAGAGCAGAGAAGGGAAAAACCTGGGCCCAGATTGGCTTGCAAGATATGGGCCAAAAAACCAGTGGAACAGCCCGAGCTCCCAATGCTGGTTTTTTTGTTTTGTTTTTAGCTATTTCATGTCAAATCCAGACTAATAAAGCCAATAGTTTCATTTTTTGAGACAGTTGGGGTTAAGTGACTTGTCCAGGGTGACACAGCTAGAAAGTACGTTTTTAAAAAATAAAATAAAATTTATTCTTTATAATAGCTTTTTATTTTTCAAAATACATGCAAAGATAGTTTTCAACATTAACCTTTGCCAAACCATATTTTTCTCCTTCCTTCCCTCTTCCTCTGTATAGCAAGTACTCCAATATAGGTTAAACATGTGCGACTCTTTTAAACATATTTCCATACATTTATCATACAATTTTAGGCTTCCTTTCTAGTTGAATCTGGATTTGAACTGAGATCCTCCTGATTCCAGAGCCAGTGTTCTAACCACTGTGCTATCTAATTGCTCCAGAATAATGTTTTTAAATGAATAAAATAAAATATATAGGATTATTAAAGAAACCAATTATTAAAGAAATCATCATTGAAATATGGTTATCAAAAGATTTTAAAAAACAATTCTTGGATCCCAACTTAACAGAACTCCTGTATCTAGTGCTAAGAGAGAGATCAGTAACTCCCCACCTTGAGACAAGCACATCATCAACATTTGGCAGTTATTTTGAGAACTGTCCTGTGCCCTCCAAGACCTCACCTAGAACTCAATGTCTCTCTCCTCTTTTATGAAGGTAGGAGCTCCACCAAAAGGACAGAAATTAGGGGGTCCACTTTCTAAGGTCATATGTCAATATATGAACAAAGGGTCCCTTCCCAGAAGATTGGACCCTTCCTATGCGGATGTGTGTGGGGGAGTATTTCTCATCTTCCTAATACCTTCCCCCCTGATCTTTCTTTTAAAATTCACTTATCTTTAGTGACTCATATTCAGTATATCCTAACATCACTGCACTCCCCCCTCTTCCTGCCACCCCCATATTCACAGGCGACAAAACCACAAGGCCCTTGAACACAAAGCCCCCTCCCCCCCCAACTCCTCTGCAGCTTTGCAGATGTGAGATGCACAGTGATGTGTCAGCACAGACAGGTCCCAGTACCGATCTCAGCTGGGTACCGGGGGCTCAGATGTGAAACAGTTCAGACCTGCAAGCTGAGCCTGAGTGGGAAAGGAGATGAGGTACAGAAGGGGAAAATCAGAGGGAAAAGACCAAGAAAGGGAGAGATTTATATAGAACAAAACACACTCACAAAGTGACATCAGTCAACCAGCATGTATTAAGCATTGATGTTTCAGGAAAGGACTTGTCTCTAGAATGTCAGAAACATTGAAAATAGACTTTGAGGAGCTCGGTCCCCACTTTGTATGTCATCCCCCATCCTGTCCCCAAGACCAGAAAGGGTCTTTGTTGGTAGGAGTCTTGGGAGCTCTCAGCCTTTGATGGTACCAACCTTCACAAGAGGTCTTTTTCCAGCTAATTTATCCAATTAGCCCTTTTGTGCAAATGGCCTTCTGACTCAGGGTTCTTAACTTGGGCTCCATGAATTCCCTTAAAGAGTCCATGAATAGACTGTAGGAGGTACATAAACTTGGATAGAAATAAAAAATTACATTTTTGTTTTTACTAACCTCTAACTGAAATTTAGCATTTCTTTCAATTATTTAAAAATATTTTGATAAGAGACCCATTGGTCTCACCAGATTGCTGATGGAGTGGTCCATGACCCCCAAAACTGCTTCAGTTAAAATGACTGGGACTCTTTTCTCCTCTTCAACCCAGCACCATGTCATTCTGTGGAAATTCCTCTCTTTCTTCAGCATCCACTAAGATGTACTTTCCTGAAGCCTTCCTAGGGTACTTTAGATGAACCAGATCTTTACTATCTCAGATTTTTCATTCCTTGACAATTCCATTCAATTAGCATTTTTAAAGCATCCACCATGAGGAAGGAACTATTCTGGGAGTTGTGGCCCACAAGGAGCTTAGGATCTCCTGGTGTGTGGGAGTCATAACATTTATGTAGATATTTTATTAGATAATTCAATACCAGATAACTTGTTAAGGGGAAAAGGGAGAGGAATAAGCATTTATTTAGTGTCTGCTATGTGCCATGTACTGTGCTAAGTACTTTACAAATATCTTACTGGAAGATAAAAGTATTAACAGTATGGGGATCAGGAAAGGTTTCTCACAGAAGGAGACACCTGAGCTGATCCTTGAAGAAAGCTAGGAATTGTATTGTAAGAGGGGGAGGACAGAGGTAGAGGAGGGAGGAAAGGAGGAAGGGGGGCATTGTGACACATGGAATACTGTGCAAAGAGGGAGAGGATAGAGGTAGAGGAGGGAGAAAAGGGAGTAAAGTGCATTCTAAATACATGGAACAGAAATGGGATGTGGAATTTGGAAAAGAGCAATATGTAGACTGAGACTGGTACAGAGAATATGTGAAGGGGAATAATAAATCTGGAAAAATAGGCTAGAACCAAACACTGAAGAGCTTTATTTTTTATGATTTTTAAAAGTGTTTTTAATTGAGAATTTCTTTTGATATCTTTTTTTACAGCATCTTCATTTCCAAATATATGCCTCTCTTTCTCCTCTCTCTTCTCTTTGTTATAAGGAAGACACTTTTTAACAGACAAAAAAAACAGTTCCAGTTCTGTAGAATTAACCAACACATCAACCAAGTGTGACATTATACTCATTAATGCACACTCATAGTTCCCAACCTCTGCAAAGAATGGGGGGGAGGTATATTCTCATGTCCCTTCTCTGGGGCCGCGCTGGGTCTTTATAATATATGAAAGGCTCTAATTGCCAAAGGAGGAGTCTGCATTTTCTACTTCTGGCAACAGGAAATCACTGAAAATTCTTGAGTTAGGAAATGACCTGTTCCGAAGATTCTGTTGGCTGCTATGTGGAGGATGCAAGCTGAGGCAGAGAGGAGGGAGAATGGGGGGTTATTATAGTAATCTTGGCAGGAGATGAAGAGGTTAGGAAATATAAATGGTAGTTATGTGAATAGGGAGAAGGGTATTTATAAGTGAGAGAGTTTGTGGAGAGAAAATTGCCAAATTTATTAACTAATTGCCTGTGGGGAGTGAGAAAGAGTAAAAGAATCAAGGGCCATTCTGAACTGCGATCGTAAATTGTTGGAAGGATAGTGATGTCTTCCCCAGAAATGGGGAGTTAGAGGGGCAGCAGGTTTAACAAAGGAGAGAGATAACAAACAAATTCCATGTATTTGTTGAGTTTGAGACATCTACCACAGGCTTAGATGGTCAACAGGCAGTTGGTGATGTGGACCTGAAACTCAGGAAAGAAAGGAGAACTGATTGGTTGATTTAGGAATCATTTGCATAGAGATAATTGAAGTCTTGGGATGGGAGATCCTTAAGAGGGAGAGTATATAAAGAAAAGAGAACCAAGGCCAGTCTAGAACCTTTGGCTGTACCCACCCTTGGGAGTGGGATACAGAGGATGATCCAGCTTTTACTCTTAGAGCTCAGTTGGCTGAATGCTGGAAACAGCTTGAGTTTGTTTTTCTATCCCTTTCATAATACTCATTGTAAATGGCATCATGGGGATGAGAGAAGGTGGTTTGTGTGATTTCAGGGTCTGAGATATATTTTGATAAAATTTTAAAGTAAGTTATAATTAGTCAATAAGCATTATATGTGGCAGATAATGTGCCGGCTTTTAGGGATATAGATATATAAATTTGAGATCTTTGATCTAGTAAAAGAAGTCACTTTTATTAGACTAAATCAACCTGAATTGATTTCTGGGAGCCATAGGGAACCCAGGCTAGTCTGTTCCTGAATATATAGAAAGTACTTAATAAATGATTATTGATGAGTTGTTTGATTACTGTGAGATTTGGGATAAAAATTGTAGGAACCCAGATTGAGCTTGGGTCCTGCTTTGTATATCATAGAGAGAGATTGGAGGGAGTCTGAGAACTCGAGCACCTTGCAGTCTGAAAGTTACCTGGTGATTTATGCAGAAGCAGAATTAGGAGGAGTTGTGGCTCCCAACCACTTGCCTTCCTGGTTCTAGTGCCTCTGTAAGGCAGGTGTTTTCATGGAAAGAATCCCATTGCCATTTATATGTCAGTGTATTCTCCTTCAGGAAAATGATAAGCTACTTGAAAGCAAGGTATATATCATCATCAACATTATATCCTAGCCAAAAAGGACTGCTAAATTATTGCCTGAATTTGATGTTTCATCTCTTAGAGCTTTCATTAAAGTTGTATTACCACCACTTCTATGTATCTAAGTATTCAGATCTATTCTCCCTGAGCAGAGGGAAAGGCTCTGGGACCTAGCCACAATTCTGGGAATCGTAGTCCTGAAGGGCCACATCAGTTTCCCTTTCAGCATCGAGTCACCAGATGGTCAGGAGTTGCTAGAGAGTTCTTTCTTTCCATTCTCAAATGTTCTCATACATGTGATTATATGATACATGGTAGTATGTAATAAATGTTTTATGATTGATCAGCAAGAAACAGGCAGGACACATTTGCCCATGCTCTACCCAACTCATGTTATATTTGTATTTCAATTTGCATTTCAGGATCCTTTTCTTCCTTCAAGAGTCAACTCAAGTGTTATCTCTAAGAAGCCTCCCATGATCACTTGAGCTTGTACATTTTTCTTCCTTAGAAATTTTTGTGGCACATTGTCGGATTTCCCTTCCATCTTGTTCCTGTCCTGTATTATATTTATCTGTGTGTATATGCCCTACTTTTCCAGGGCTAGCATAGCCACATAAAAAGGGGCTCATTAGGCTGCCTGTAGAATGATGAATTCTTTGGCCACAGCAACCCATCACATAAAGAAAGGTACAAAGTGGTCCTCATTCCTGTGAAGCTCCTTTCTGCTGCTGCAGTGAGAATAACAGAGTTGGGGGAGAGAGAAAGGATCACTCATTTGCCAGCTGGCTTTCCTGGGCAGCCGCAGCCACTGTGTCTTCTCCCATCCTTCTCTGAGAAAACACTTCTCCATATGCTTTGACAGTCACAATATCCCCACGTTTTGCTCTCCCTCCTCCCTACCCCAAACCAGCCCAGGGACCTATCCTTGTTCAGATGGCCTCAGAATGCAAGTAGCTATTGAAATATTCTAAATTTTGTGTGATACAAAAATTTGGAAATGTTCCAGGCCAGAGGAAACAAGAAAAGAAAGAAGACAGTTATCTTTTGTTTCAGAGCTGACAAAAAAAATGCATCATTGTAGAATAAGGCAAAGAGATCTTAGTGGGAGAGATGTCGGTGTAAGCATTACAGATCCTTTCAAGCATTTTGTGGGAACACTTCCTGAAAAGGACTGTTCCTACGCTTTATGTGATGCAAGTTTTTAAAAGAAAGAAATGAAGAAAAGAAAAATTGGTATTTTTTTCTTTTTTTTTGTAACATGTATATATTGAAATTTTATTTTAGGTGAGCAAATGAAAAGTTAGCTTATATGAAATGTAAATGACAGTTATGGCAAAAAGAGCAGAGAAAAGAATGAAAAACAATCTAAAAGGGAGGTACACCTAAAGCATGAAAATTCACATCCTTTAGTGTTTCAGCTTCAGTTTTGATTGATACATGTGGAAAAAATTTTTAAACAACAAACTTTTAGCACCAGTGCTAAGATTTGTGCATTCACTTTGTGATTGACTTGTTATCCATTTACAGAGTGTATGGTGCAATTTGTGACAGTGTTGAGAAAGCAATACTTCCCTGAAATTAGAAAGGACATTCTAAATTTAAGACAAAATGGAAGTTTTTTCAATGGGCTTCAGAACTAGCACTTCTCAAAAGTAAAATGATTTATACAAGCTCCAAGGATGTAATAAAAAAGAAACTTCAAATCCATTGTCAAGTAATTGGGCCAGAAGACCTCAAGTGGATTAGTTTTTCTGAGAAAATAGGAGAATACTTAATTGTAGCTTTTTTTTTTTTTTACTTTTTCAATAGTATTTTATTTTTTCAAATATATGTAAAGATAGTTTTCACGATTCATTTTTGCAAAACTTAGTGTTCTAAATTTTTTTCCTTCCTCAAGATAGCAATCTGATATAGGTTAAATATGTGTAATCCTTTTAAACATATTTCCATGTTTGTCATATTGTACAAGAAAAATCAAACCAAAAAGGGAAAAAAACACAAGAAAGAAAAAACCAAACAAACAAAAACATGAAAATACTATGTTTTGATCCATATTCAGTCTCCATAGTTCTTTCTCTGGATGTTAAAGGCATTTTTCATCCCAAGTCTATTGAAATTGCCTCAAATCACTACATTGTTAAAAAGAGCTGAGTCCATCAAAGTTGATGATCATACAATTTTGTTATTATATATAATGTTCTCTGGTTCTTCACTCAGCATCAGTTTATGTTGATCTTTTCGGGCCTTTCTGAAATCAGCCTGCTCATCTCAACTGTAGCTTTTTAAGGAAGTCCTGTGTAGATGGACATTCTGTGCCAAAAGCTAACAAGCTTTTGTGTTTAATGTATCTTCTTATTAAATTTGTTAAACAAATATATTTAGGCCAGGAGAAGCTGTCTTATTCTAGATTAAATAGATATGTAAAAATCTAAATAAAAAATTTTATGGTTGTATATTACATTTTTGCTGGCTGAGAGTCTTTTTGGCTGGTTGGCATTAAGATTATTGTTTAATTTCAAAAATGTTAATTGTATAATTAAAACAAAAAAAGTGGCCATAAAGATAGAATGGAGAATTAATAGATGTTTTTTATAACTTCTATAGTTGCTGTCTCTCCTTTGATGACCATGTTGGTCATAATCCAATAGCAATTTAGACCTATTTAAAAAAAAAAACACAAAACACAAAACCTCCTTTGAGCTAAATAGAAACTGATTTTAAGGTTTTAAATGAATGGAAAGAATTTCTTCTCAAAAATTAAAAAAACAACACTAATCCACTAAATATAGTAACAAGTCTATATTTAGACTGTCTTCACTTTAGCAATTAATGTGTGATTATAGATTACCTTAAAATTGTATACACTTGTAGTAAAAGCTAATCTTTCAAAGCACTACTTAATGCATATAGAACCTGGGAAGCGACTTCTTGAGTCTATTATAAAGCTCTTCCAGTCATTGATGGTGAGGTTTTGTTCTGATGAAATAATCTTTCATTTAGGAATCACAATACATTCTGCAATGATTGTGCAATACCTTTATATAACACTAAATTATTACACAAAATAAATTATAGCTCTGCAGTAACTTGGTTTGCTAATGAAAATGACAGAACATTGTGTCAATGTGCTAGGAGGCTTGTGATATTTTGAACTAGATAGATATTTTGATATCTATCAGAACTTTGCTGCTTCTATTACAGTAAACTATGGAAGATCATTAAGCAAATGTTTATTTTGGGACATGGGGAAACTTCTTAATTTCTTATAGAGACATATTGATTATATCTCAAACAAAATATTATATTATTATATATGAAACATAATATTCAATTTAATTATCTACTTTATGAAAGTTTACAGTGTCATGTTAACACCATGGGTCTTTTGAACACAATGTAGAGATGCACAAACAAATGTAAAGGAAGGCTTTATTCAATAAAAAAAAAAAAAGAAGCAGTTTTAGTAACAAAAATAAAATAAAAATTTTTAAAAAAGAAAAGAACTTGAGAATAACAAAAATGGCATAGTTTTTAGGACCATTTATTAATCATTAACCTAACTGTGGGTATTCAGTGTGTGAGACCCTTATACAGTGGATGGATTCCTAAAGGTTATGAATCAAATTAGTGTTGATATTCTCACTGTAACTACTGAAAAGATAAAAGGAATTTGTGATTAGATGGGAAGATGGTTCACAGATTCTCTTTGGAGAAGCAAATAAAAGAGTTGATGGAGTTTGTTTGATCCTTTATATCCAAAAGAAATAGGAGATTGAATTTCATGGGAGAGTTGTTCTTTGTGTATTATAGTACTTAGGCTAAGCATTTACCAAAAAAAAAAAAAAAAAAAAAGCAACTTATGCACCAGCATCTGAGGCTGTAGAGAAGTTCTGTGAAGAACTTAAGATCCTCCAAAATTAAATGATACATATACTTTAACATTCAGACTCTTCATTTCAAAGATGGACAAAAGAATGACAAAAATATGTTGGAAAATATGGGTCACAAAATAAGAAATAAACACAAACGGTCATAGACTATACTGAAACCTCATGTCTATATATCATCAATACTTCGAGAAAAGAAGAGGGAGATTCTGAATAAGGGAAATACTTAATAATGTGATAAAAATGAAGGGGATTATGTTTAAACAGGTAGGAAATGAGTGATTACTGATATGAGAATCATTTCTGAAGCAACTATCTATGTAGAATCAGAACACCAGTCTGTTTAAGTAGAAATCAAAATCAATACCAAATTAGGGGCAGAGATTCCAAACATGGCTACCATGTGAGGACCCTCTGTCCACTGGACCCTCTGTCCAGTGGCCTCCTTATCTCTCCCTTCGCCTATACTTTAACTTTGCTTATCCAATAATAAACCTCTTTTATCAATCTAAAAAAAAAATACCAAATTAGGTGAATTAATAAAATGAGGAGACATAGCACATAATTGAAGTAATTCTTGCTAGACTTATTAAAACAACCTGTTGATGCCCTCCCCCCCCCAAAAAAAAGGAAAATGGACAGAAGAGACACAGATTATAACCACTTCCTTTTTATGCATTTTTATTTATTTAATTAAATATTTCCCTATTACAGTTTTTAAAATTTTAAGTTCCAGATTCTTTCCCTTCTACTCATTTCGTGAGAAGGCAAACAATATGATATCTATTATACATAGACCACCATTTTTTAAAAGGAAGTTTAACTACTGTAAATCAGTTGCTCTAATGAGGAGATCAAAAGATCCTAGAAGCCACTTCAGCCAGCAAACCTACAATCTTGGCTAGTAAAGAGACAAAGGTAAGCAAAGGCATAGAATATATAACTCATTTGTGGAATCTTGTGATATTCATAATTCATTGAGAAGCAGTAGAAGGAAAATATTGCCAAGAATGCATGGCAAAATCCCAACTGAAAAAAAGCATCTTGTATAAGATAGATAATGGAAAAGTTCTGTGATGATTTTCATAATGAACTTTTCTCTTTCTTTTTGACAACAGTAGAAATGCCACATATAGCCTCAAGTATCACAGTGTACAATGTGCTGCAGTAGAGTATAAAAAATGACACTAAAGAAAGCAAAGATAAGAACCTAGGAATAAGTAGGAGCAGATAGATGTGGAAGTGAGTTGTACCTGTTGTTTGCTTACTTGTTTTTTCTTTCTAATTTTTCCCCCTTTTGATCTGATTTTTTTTTTGTTCAGATAATAATGTGAAAATATGTTGAGAAGAATTGC
Organism: Antechinus flavipes; assembly: GCF_016432865.1. Taxonomy (NCBI): domain Eukaryota; kingdom Metazoa; phylum Chordata; class Mammalia; order Dasyuromorphia; family Dasyuridae; genus Antechinus; species Antechinus flavipes. The sequence goes on along the minus strand of NC_067399.1, from coordinate 259,785,535 downwards.
ACCTGTTTAACCTATGTTGGATTATTTGCTGCCTACAGGAGGAGGGATATGGGGAAGGAGGGAGAAAAGGCCTTTTTCCTGAGTTCAAATCTGGCCTCAGATACTTACTGGTTGTGTGGTCCTAGGCAAGTCCCTTACCCCTATTTGCCTCAGTGTCCTCATCTGTAAAATGGCAACCCACTCCAGTATTTCTGCCAAGAAAACCCCAAGTGGGATAACAAAGAGTCAGACACAGGTGAAGTAACTCAATAACAAAAGGACTAAGTCTGCACAAACTAGAGTTGGTCTAGACTAAATATGCACAGAATAGAAAAAGGTTAGACTTGGTCTAGACTAATAGAAAAGACCAGACTTGGTCTAGACTACATATGCACAGACTAGAATAAGGTTAGACTTGGTCTAGACTAAGTATACATAGTATCCATGCTAGAGAAGACACAATGATGGTATCGAGGGATTCTTTTTTGAATTTTTTTTAAATTCCAATTTTATTTTATTTTATTTTTCTGGTCCATATTTTCTCCTGTATTCTTTGCCCCCCAATTAAGGTAGCAAAAAACCCAAATAAAATAAAATTTAAAAAACAAAACTAATAGCTGCTTTAGAGTTGGAGGAAACCTGAAAAGGTCATTTAGTCCAACTCCTTCCATTTCTAGATAAAGAAACGAAGTCTCGGGGAGGTTAAATAGCTTGTCCGATAAGTGGAAGAATCGAGACTCCACTCTAGTTCTCTGAATCTGAATCCAGCAGGACATAAGATTGCCTCTCCAGCTCTGTTAGATGAGCTTCTGGGTATTAATGTGAAATGAGGCATAAAATGTAAATATCTGCTCAGCAAAGTTATTTGCCATTGACATGGATGATGTCAAGCATAGCGAACTCATGGAAGAGGGATCCCCACAAATGGCAAGGCCTCCAGATGCTTCTGTTTGCAGAAAGACATCATGCTGAGGTCATCGAGCCCTGAAATATTGATAACATCTCTCAAATGAGATCTGTAATCATGCAAAAGAATCGAGCTTGATTAGAAACCAGGTAGATGATGATTATTTATGATTTGGACTGTGAAATGGAATATAATGGACGTCCATTGAGGTGGGCTTTCTATATCTCTGTCTTGACTTAAGACACTGAAAATGCAGAATCATCTTGATCCAGAATTGAATAGGAAGAAGAGAGCTGGAGGAGAGCAGACTGGCCTGCTATTGGAAAACTGGGCAGTGCTTATAATGACCCTCAGCTTCTCCCTGTAACAATATTCCTCCAGTTATGAGAGGCCAGGAAGGGGAGAAAAAAGAATAACTATTTATATACTGCTTTACACATTTTATCTCATTTTGATCCTTACAAAAAGTCTGGTTGGCAGGCAATCTTATTTTCCCCTTTTATTATTGAGGAAACTGAGGCAGAGAGAAGTTAAATGACTTGCCCTTGATCACACAGCTAGTGAGTGATTGAAGTTAAATTTCAATTCAGGTCTTCTGACCCAGGCTCAAATTCTGTGCACTATGACATCACCTGGCTGCCTCCAGGTAATATGATATGATGATAGAGAGCTGGTCTTGGAATCAGGAAATTCAGATCCTGACACGTTCTGTGTGATCTAGACCAACTTACTTAATTTCTCAATATCTCTATAAGGCTATAAGTTGTTGTGCAGGTGCTAATCACTTGGGGAGCTTCCTGGACTGATGAAGTCACAAGTTTGACTAAAAAAGATAGAAATATATCTATATCTCCAATAACTAGAGGAGTTTCTGTATATATATCTCCTTCCAGTGATGATATATGGTAACACTATTTTTTTTAATCTCTGAAGCATGAAAAATTGTGAATCACTCAAAAAGCAACAGAGAAGTTCTTGATAGATCTGAACAATAATAGTTAGCATTTATCTGGCACTTTAGGCAGCTAGATGGCTCAGTGGATAAAAACTTATTAACTGTGAGACTTGGGAAAGTTATTGCACTTCTGGAGAATCCACTTAATTCACTGGAGAAGGAAATGGCAAACCACTCCAGTACCTTTGCTAAGAAAATCCCAGGGACAGTATGGTCCATAAGATCAAGAGGACTCAAGTACAATCGAGTGACTGAACAACAATGTGCCAGGTTATCAATGAAGAATTGTTCAAGTTTTCAAGTTCAAGTATTTTCATTTTTTAAAATTATTCTTTGCTTGCTTTTTTCTTTCTCATTTTTTCCTTTTGATCTGATTTTTTTTTTGTGTAGCATGATAAATGTGGAAATATATTAGAAGAATCTATATTGGATTACTTGCTGCCTAGGGGAGAAGAAAAAGAAAAATTTGAAACACAAGATTTTACAAGAGCGATTGCTGTATCTTTGCATGTATTTTGAAAAATAAAAAGATATTGTTATTTAAAAAAAAACTGTTCAAGAAAAATGGCACAAAAGATATCAGCGGTAGGAAGCATGACTGGAGAGGAAGATGGGCTCACTGCCTGGTACTAGAGTAAAGGATAAGTCAGTAGCCCAGCTTTGTGTCCCACTGGTAAACATGTACTTTCTTTTTTTCTCAATAATATTTTATTTTTCCAAATACATGAAAAGACAATTTTCAACATTCATTTTTAATTTTTTCATTCTTTTAAAAAATGTTTATTGAAGCTTTTTGTTTTCAAAACATATGCAAATATAATTTTTCAGCATTTACCTTTGCAAAATCTTGTGTTCCAATTTCCCTCACTTCCCCCACCTCCTCTCCTAGATGGCAAATAACTAATATACCAACATTCATTGTTGTAAGGCTTTGTGTTTTAAATTTTTCTCTCTCCCTCTCTGACCAAGCAAGACAGCAAGCAGTCTGGTATAAGTTAAATGTCAATCTTTTTAAACATGTTTCCATATTTTAGACATGTATTTTCTTTTTTTAATAGTATTTTATTTTTCAAGTACATGTAAAGATAGTTTTCAACATTCATCTTTGTAAAACATTATGTTCTAAATTTTTCTCCCCCCTCATGACAGCAAGCAATCTGATATAAGTTAAACATGTGCAGTTCCTCCATAAATATTTCCATATTCTAGATATGTACTTTCAAGAGCTCCAATGGAACATTAATGGATTTCTTCGTGGAAGATGCAGGCAACAGTCAGACAGGATAAGTTAGATCAATAGATTGTGAATTGTACTCTTTGAAAGGATGCACAGTATTTTCTTTATGCTTTCAGCTTCTTGACCCCAAATCCCCAAGAATGCTAGAGCCTCTAAGGCTCTAGATGACCCTCTATTATCTACCTTTAAGATAGAACCTGCTTCATTTACTTGCCTTTGTATTTCTAGCATCTAGCACATAGTACGAATTTAATACATATTTGTTGATTGATTATTGATTAAGTGACTTGCCTATAATAACATAGCTAGAGAATATAGGAGGTATTTGAACCCGTCTTTCCTGACTTCTAGTTTATTATATCAAACTTCCTCTCTATTCATGAATGCCCAGGTAGGGAGCACTTGGCATGGTAGGGGTTGCTCTACTTCTGGCTCTTTGGGGCTCAGAGTTCTGTTAGGAGAGAAGTGAAAGGAGGGTCAAGTGTCAGGGATCCTGAGGTCAAGGTCCAGAGAACCGGACCTAACATGACTACTTTAAGTCTGCCAGGTAGCACCATTGAAGATCTGTCCTCACTAGTTTTCAAGGTGCTAACTGTACCCGGTGACCAGGTAGACTGCTGAGGCTGGTGCCACAGACTGGCCCACTTATTTTTTTATTATATTATAGCCTTTTATTTAAAAGATATACGCATAGGTAATTTTTCAGCATTGACAATTGCAAAATCTTTTGTTCCAACTTTTCCCCTCCTTCTCCCCACCCCTTCCCCCAGATGGCAGGTTGACCAATACATGTTAAATATGTTAAAGTATAAGTTAAATACAATAGATGTATACATGTCCATACAGTTATTTTGCTGCACAAAAAGAATCGGACTCTGAAATAATGTACAATTAGCCTGTGAAGGAAATCCAAAATGCAGGCAGACAAAAATAGAGGATTGGGAATTCGATGTAGTGGTTCATAGTCATCTCCCAGAGTTCTTTCGCTGGATGTAGCTGGTTCAGTTCATTACTGCTCTATTGGAACTGATTTGGTTCATCTCATTGCTGAGAATGGCCAGGTCCATCAGAATTAATCATCATATAGTATTGTTGTTGAAGTATATAATGATCTCCTGGTCCTGTTCATTTCACTCAGCATCAGTTCATGTAAGTCTCTCCAGGCCTTTCTGAAATCCTCCTGCTGGTCATTTCTTACAGAACAATAATATTCCATAATGTTCATATACCATAACTTATTCAGCCATTCTCCAATTGATGGGCATCCACCCAGTTTCCAATTTCTGGCCACTACCAAGAGACCTGCCACGAACATTCTGGCACATACAGGTCCCTTTCCCTTCTTTAAAATCTCTTTGGGATATAAGCCCAGTAGTAACACTGCTGAGTCAAAGGGTATGCACAGCTTGATAACTTTTTGAGCATAGTTCCAAATCGCTCTCCAGAATGGTTGGATGTATTGACTGGTCCACTTATTTGAAAGGGAGTGTGGTACTTGATCCTTCTCCGCTTCCTCTTCTGAAAAGAGTTCCACAAATAACCTTCTATGATTGCTTATGTGGGCCATTGAAGCTCCTGGGCCATGGGACTTCACTCACTTTGTTTACATCTACTCAGTACACTTGATGCTCTGCATTTTACTTATCTGGTGGGGGGTTTTATCCAGGGGCATACTTGTCAATATTTTCTGAAAAGGTAGGACATTCCATTCAAAATTACATTCACATTTTGTCTATCACTTTCATAGCCAAAAAATAATAAATCAAGTCCTGCTATATAGCATTTTAAAATTTCTGAGATGTAAATGTTTGCAGTAAAAAAAAAGTTCTCAAGAATCAATGTGAGCTGACTCCATCACACCCCGCTCTCATCCCTTTCCAAGACTGTAAGCTTCATGGAGGTAGGGACAGTGTCTCCCTTAAAGGTTTTCTGTTTCCCCCAGTTCTAGAGACCCTGTCTCTAGACAGGTGTTTAATAAATGTTTGTGGAGTGTGTGATTAAGAAGAGGGATGGCTATGTGGGAAAGCCACTGCGGATTGTCCAGGGACCTGACCTAATGTTTCCCTCAGGTAACCCAAAGTACGACCTGCAAGGTGATGGTGGTGAAGATCTATAAGAACGATGTGGACCAACTGGTGATCCTGAGGGAGATCAGCTTGCTGCAGAAACTATCCCACCCGAACATTGTGAGGTGGGCCTGGGGACGGGGGAGTCAAGGCCAGGGGGCCAGAGGGTTTTGGGATGGTGATAGAGCCCAGGGCGACACAGACACCCCCCACACACACAGACCCCCCCCAACTTCCCCCCCCCCCCCACTCCTCCCCTAGCCAGGGTTCTTCCTTGTCTGAGTTATATTGAAAGAAGCGAGGGAAGCCAAGTCCCCTTTGTCTCTGTGCCATCCTGGGCGCCCCCGCGCCCACTGGGGTCTGCACTGGTGGCTGCGCTGCTGAGCCCACACGGTCCGGCTCTCTCTGGCAGCCAGCTGTCGGGCTGGGGCGTCTCTCCCGGACGGGAAGCCCCCAATCCCCAGAACCTCTGTCCTGCCCATCTGCATTCCTCTTCATTCGGAGAAGTGTTCTCCCCTCTCCCCCACCGCTGTTGGGAACAGAATCAGCAGCTCTGAGGTTTCTGCACCTTGTCCAGACAGACTCAGACACCTGCCGCAGGTGGCCCCGCGTTAGAGTCGGCAGCCCGTCCTGGGAGCCTCGGGTTACACACGGCCCCGGGTCAGAGGAGCCTCGCGTTACCTGCAGCTGCCTGTCACGGTCGGGTGCACTTTCAGTAATAATGCAGCAGCGCATTACATGCGGGCTTACATGACCTGGCGGCATCTCATTACCTGTGCCACGCTCCCACCCGTCGGTCCGCCCAGCGTGGTCAGGATTCTCGCGGGAGCAGAGGGCGGGCGCAGGGGACCGGGGGAGGCGGGGAGGGGACCCAAGCAGTGGCCGTGTCATCCGCAGGTACCTGGGCATCTGTGTGAGGGATGAGAAGCTGTATCCGATCCTGGAGGTGAGCGCCAAGGAGAGCCCAGACCGAGTGTGAGAATGGGGAGGTCCTTGTCGTCCACCCCCTGCTCCGCAGGACTGCGCCGGCCCTGGTCTGACTAGTGAGACAGACCCCTGGCCCCGACCCCTTGTCTGATGATTCCCGGAGGAGAAGACAGCTCAGAGATGGCCAGTCGATTTGGGCATAGCCACACAGCAGACAGAGGCTAATATATAAAGGAAACCCAGTTAGAGATCAGGGATGTAACCGCTTAGTTGCCTGGGGATTCCCAGAGAGCCAAACATGGATGTTTCAGAACGTCAGAACTTAAGGAAGCTTAGAAATTAAGACCATCCTAATTTTACAGGTAGGGGAAACTGAGTCCCAGAAAAGAAAGTAATTAACCTGAAGTCCCATAGCATGGCAGTAGATTATCTAAACTTGGGGTGAGATGGGGCCCTATCCCCTGGGCTCTTTTGTGGCAAGGGATCATAGGGAAGTTAGCCAGCTTTGGCCCAGAACTCCCAGGGGTCTTATCAATTCCTGCTGGGGTAAGTGCTGGTCCCCTTTTTTCTCCTCTGTAGTATGTAAATGGTGGCTGCTTGGAAGAGCTGCTGGCCAGACCTGAAGTGCCTCTGAGCTGGAAGGAGAAGGTGGCTCTGGCTTGTGACATTACCAGGGGCATGGTGTACCTCCACTCCAAGAATATTTATCATCGAGACCTCAACTCCAAGGTAGGGGCAAGTGGAGAGCAAGGACAAACCGTGGGCTGGTTCTGGGTCCAGAATCAGCAGCTGAACACCCACAGTTCTCCTCTCCTCACCCCCTCAGCCCTAGCACCCAGATTTTCACCCCCTCCCCTTTTCTGTTTGTTGGAAGCCTTGACCCTGCTACCCGACTCCTATTCCAGCCATAGCTATTGCTTTTTCTTTCCCCCTTACTCCAGAAAGGAAAGGCTGAGTCCCAAGTCTGATCTATTAACATTAGATTGGGCCTGTCTTATGTCTTGGTGACATTATTCTCCCATCATTCAGAAGGGAACACTGGGATACAGAGGGAGCCTGAAGTCTCCTTCTAAGGTCACATAATACCTGAGTGGTTCCAGAATCCAAAGATGGGGAGAAGGGAGAGGAGGAAATGATGGAGCAGGGTCTCTTTACAGCTGTGCCCCATGAGGGGAGGTCTCTCAAGGGGATTGAGGAAGGGGTGCCGTTACCCAGAATCTCTGGTCCAGATAAGACAAGAAAGATGTGGGCAGCCTTCCAACCTCAGGTTTTCCTTCCAGAACTGCCTGATCCGTGTCTCCCCTCGGGGCCGGGAGGCCCTGGTTACTGATTTTGGCCTGGCTCGGGAAGTGGTGGAGATGCCAGCCTCAGACCCTGAGCGGAAGCTGTCCCTGGTGGGCTCTGCCTTCTGGATGGCCCCTGAGATGCTCCGGGGGGAGCCGTATGACCGGAAGGTACGGCCCGACTTCGGTGCACCACAGGCCGGGTCTGGAGGGGACGTGTCCCTTATGGAGGGGATATGTATCAGGACCACTCACTGCACAGGGAACCAGAGCTTTCTAAGCCGGAGGAATTATAAACAAGGAAGAGTCTAAGATCAGTTCCTTCATTTGGCAGCTAGTGCCTTTGATTATATGGTAAAGCCCTGCATCTGCACAAGGGTGGGGAAATGGAAATACCCTCACACAAGACTGAGGCCTCCAAAAGCGATTTACTAAAGGATGTTTGGAACAGTCGGCTAGAGCCAGGGACGGGGAGTTGCTGTGGACCTCCAAATCCAACTGGGACACACTCATAGCTACTCTAGATGTGGCTCGTTTTTTTGTTTTTGTATAGAAAGTCCCTCTCTGAGGGGTTGCTTCTTTGGGGGAAGGGGGGGCGGATTACAGATGGTAACTGATGGGGATTCAGGTTTAGAATCTTTAAGCCCAGGAATTGGTTGAAGGGAGGAGAGGCTAGAACAAGGAAGCAAATCATTTATGATGCTAAGTGCTATGAAGCCTTGTGGGCCCGAATGGTCACTTACTTAACTATGAAGTTATTATTGGGAAAGGAGGAGACTTTGACTGGTTTTAGGAACAGAAGCCAAAAATGGAGGGATAGTTAAAACTCACAGGATTCTGAAAATAGCCTTTACTTATTCATTCTATAGGGAGAAATCAAAGACCCTATGGAGATGCTTATATTTTTATTTAACTTCCTTTCTAACCCCCTACCTTGGGATTAATCTTGAAATGCCAGCTCAGATTCCAAAGGGGTAGAGAGAAGTAAACTCTTAATATATAAATATCTTAACAAGGTATTAGGGTCTTATAGATTGATATGTTTGGGAAGCTAGGTGGCCCAGTGGATAGAAGGTAGGGATTTGAGTCAGGAAAACCTATGTTGAAATTCAGCCATAAACATTTATTAGCTGTGTGACCCTGGGCAAGCCATTTAATCTCTGTTTACCTCAGTTTCCTCATCTGTAAAATGGGGTTAATAATAGCACCTACTTTGCAGAGTTGGTGTGAGAAACAATGAGATAATAATTGTAAAGCAATTGTAAAGCACAATAGTAAGAGCTATATAAATGTTAGCTGTAATCGTTATTAATATAATTAAGGATAAATGGGTGCATGCTGGTGTTTATTCCATAGTGACTGCTATTGATGTATTTATATTCTTCAGAATGAGGAAGGAGGGCCTTTGCAGTTACCACATCTCTAAGAAGCAAAACCATATGCTTAACTATATATTAAGAAAGACAAATAGAATTTCTGAGACCAGCTATTATGCGACGAAGCAGCCAAAGTTCTCTTGGCCCAGCCACAGGGTGTGGGAGCCTCTGGGATGAGCTCTTGGCCTCGGGTCTATCCCGGTTTGGACAGACACACCCATTTTCTCCTTTTCCCAAAAATGTGGCTGGAGTGGAGGCTGTCCCCACCTACACCAGTTCCAGACACCCACACTAGGCCAAAGAGGAGAATTTTAGATTAGCACTGTAGTGTTGGTATCAGTTGAACCCTTTCCAAAGTGTTGATCGGACTAAGGGTAGAATTCCATTTGGATGAGGGTAAGCCACTAGGAGGGAGATTTGTCTCCTGTGCCTTGAAGGCCTCTCACTGAGCTCGAGGGCAGATCCTGGTCTCCCTTACAGTCCCAGCTCCTCCCTGTTTTTTGACTTTGACAGGTAGATGTGTTCTCCTTTGGCATTGTCCTTTGTGAGATTCTGGGGCGGATTCCTGCTGACCCCGAGGTTCTTCCTCGGACTCAGGTGAGTCACACAAACATCATTATGTGGGTTATTATTATAAAGGGAACAGTTTGAATGCCCGATATTAAAATTATATGTGTAACCTATATAAACTCAGGGAACTTTCTTGGATTTCCCCCGGGGCTCTCAGGAGTAACCTCAAGATAAACTTGAGTTTTCTAGTGACTGAATGGCCAGAGGACTTTCCCAGACAAACCCTTTCTGTAATCCAGGACCAGGAAAAAAATTGCTTGGAAGCTGAGAAGCCCATTGAATGTCTCAGAATGGGAATAGAGATGGGGGCTGGGGAGAGTGTTCCAAGTGGAAGGCCTGGGGATACAAGTATTGGAGTTAGAGCTGCTGGTTGTATCCTAAGGCCCATATTTCCCCCATTCTGTGTAGGAAACCCTTAGCTTTTTGAAGGCAAAGACCAACCCTTATTTATCTCTGCATTCCTTAAGGCAAGCAATTAGTATTCAGTAAATATTAGTTGAATTGAATTTTCCTGGACCTCAGAGAGAAAGTGAGGGAGCCATTCTGTGCCTGGGGGAAGGACTGGGAGATCTTGGGGTATTTGATTAAGAGATTTCCTCCCATCCTTTCCAGAAATCTCTTTGTAGTTGGATTCTGGGAGGACTCATCTTGGTCACTTCAGGTGTTAGGTATTTATAAAGAATTACTCTCAGAGCAGCTGGATGGTAGAGTGAATAGAGCACTGGCCCTGAAGTCCGGAGAATCTGAGATCAAATCCATCCTCAGACACTTAATACTTAATAGTGGGCAATGTGTTGTCTCTTAACCCCAATTGCCTCCCGTAAAATAAAGAAGTACTATTGTCAGGAATCTCCAGTTAGTCCCTATAGTAATGAGAGCTTGGGGGAACAGAGCTTTCTAAGGAACTAGGTGAAGTGGTGACCATAATAGATAACCAAACTGTTGGAGGAAAATGCATTATGGGTTCTCCCCTTTTTCTTTTGTGGGTGTTATTCACAGTTATAGTACTTTTAGCAAAGAGAGCTTGGGGGAACAGAACTTGCTTGGAGCCAAGTGAAGTGATGGCCACAATGATGATGATGGATAATTGATACCCAAAGTGTCAATTGTGGGTTCTCTGCTTTTTCCCTTGTGGGTGGGTTGGGAATGAAATAGGGCAGATTTCTGTAGGAGCTTTCTCCTTGCTGGGCATAGGCTCACTCCTCACCTTTCTCCTCTCCCAGGACTATGGACTAGATGTGGATGCATTCCAAGGGATGGTCAGTGAGTGCCCCTCACACATCCTCGAGTTGGCTGCCAGCTGCTGCCGGGTACGTCTCCTCCCCTTCCACCCTCATGCTATCCAGGAAACGGTGTCAACCAGCCTGTAGTAATAGCTTTAACTAGGTGATGCAATGGTAGGGAAGTCAAGCTGTATGATCCTGGGCAAATCATTTAGTCCCCTTCACATACTCTTCTATCTGTAAAATGGGGTTAATAACAGCACCTACTTCCCAGCACTATTGAAAGGATCTAATGAAATAATTTCGGGAAGCAATATATAAATCTTAAGTTCTATATAAATGCCAGCCAATTTTGTCATTTTTTTCTTGTTCACATGTCAACCTTAGGAGAAAGTTTCTGAAGCTCAGGAAACTCTGGAATGCCTGTGGTTCTAGTCTAGGGTCTATCTGTGAGATGTGTGGACTTGAGGAAGGGTCCATGAGGTCTCTGGTCCCCACCCTGTAATAACCTCTGGAAAGGAATAACTTTTAATAGTGTACATAGAGTAGATTTTGCTAACACCCAGCTCTAGACTGATAGAGATTGCCAGTAGACCTTCAGGACAGACACTTGTGGATAGAGGACTCCAGAAAGGGTTTTTGTGTGTTCTCATTCTTTTTCTCTTTCCCGTCTCTCAGCTGGAAGCTTTGAAGCGGCCATCCTTCACTGAGCTGCTTGAAGAACTGGAGGAGATGGCTGAGATGCTGGACTCCCAAACAGCCAGTTAGCTTTTGGGGTGTGAACTTCGGTGCCTGCTCCCACCTGACCCTCCTGTAGGGACACACGAGGCTTCACTACCTGAGCCATAAGCAGATCCAGGAGGGGACAGTTCCCTCCTATATCCTCCATGGATTTGTTTGTGCTTGTGCCTCCGGCTGCTTTCTCAGAAGACTTGGTGACAAAGAGAGTTCAGCAGACATTACACAGAGAGTTATTACAGAAATAACTCAAATGGGAACATTTTCTGGAGTCTTTTGAAGCAAAAGACTTAAAGACTTATTTGTAATATAAATAACCCGAAGTGCTCACAAAATGGATGGAAATGATCAGATACCAGAATTCTACTTTGCCCTGGGGGCTCCATCCTGGGTACCCTGGAACCCCCCAACTAGTGTGGTAACCAGGTCGACACTCCTTTTGGGGAAGGAGAGGATGCTAGGTTACAGATGAAAGTCAGTTAAGGCCAGGATCTGAAACTGGAGTCTCCAGCCAGCTCCCTTCTAACGCTGGAGAAATGTCCACCCTGGACCCCATATTCACTGATTGGTGACCTCCTCTTCTGGCCCACTCTTTCAAGAACAGTGTCAGCTGTGCCTCCTTTCCCCCTACTCTGTGCACAGCCCCTCTTGTCCCCTCTCATGGGAACCCTTTCTTTCTTTTCTTCTCTCTTCCCCACTCTGGAACCATGAGCCATGACCAAATTAACTCTGGCTGTGTTCTTGCTCAGCTGACTGCTCTAAACCCCGCTCTAGCCTTCCCACCTAAGTGACCTTTCCTGGCCACTTCTCTCCTTTGGGTATCGTTAGATCTCTGGGACTGTCTTTACTTTTTGTCTTTTTTTCCTCCATCACTTAAATGAATGAATGATGGCCAGACAGGTGGGAAGTTAGACAAATGGCTCCTGAGCAGTAGGGGAAGAGTCCTTGGATCTGTCTATTCCTGGGAGGCCCATTCCCCTGTTGATCAAAGGCCTGAGGCTACAGGGCCCAAACCTGACCTCTCAGTTCAGCCAGTCAGTGAGGAAGCCAAGAGGGCTGAAAGGAGAAGGAGTTCTATCTAAAGAGCCAAATTTCATTCCCTCTCCTCCTTTGACTTGGGTGATTCCCCAGAGGAAGGAGCCGATGAGCTTTCCTGAGTCTGGAATCGTCCGTCTCACAATGGATATACCTAGTCAACTCAGAAACCTTTCTTATGGGTGTCAGCAGCATGATTCTCTCTCCCTGGGATTTACATGTCTCCTTAGATGGAGATTGACTTTTAAGTACAAGTCTTTCCTCCTGCCTTTGCAAGACACCGTGTCCTAGCATCTCCTATCTAGGCGTCTCCCCCCTTTATCTGGGTCTCGTCATCTCCTTCATCTGTGCTCTGGGAGGAGATGCTTTCACAAGCAAAACCCCAGCAAACCCCAGAGGTCCAAGTACATGGGAGGGTGTCTAATGTGTGTTTACATGTGGCAGCTTCTTGCTCCCCCTGTACTTTTTTGCAGAGCAACATAGTTTGTATCCCTGTGAATTGTTTTTTTTCCCCAATGCTGTCTCCTTGAAAACCCAGCTAACTTTCTTCATGAAAAAGTGAAGCTGGAATGGCAAGGGATATCCAAACAGAGCAGGAGATCTGGGAGCACAAAGCAGGAAGTCTGGCTAGCAAGCTTCACTGTGTCTGGCTGGGTGAATTTGAAGAAGTCACTTAAGAACTCTGGGTCTTATTTTCTCCATGGGATTAAGAAGGATGCCAAAGTTTCTCCAGATGTTCGAGATAGGGTATGACTCGCCATGGATGGATGGAGAGGGTTTCCAGCCTTTGAAGCATCACCTATGAGGTTGGTCATCATCCTTGTACCCCCTTGAAGCTAGTGCTGGATGGGGCTGAGGATAGAGCAGAATTCTGTGAATCCAGGGCTCTTGTTGTCAAACATAACCAGCCGATGTCTGGGGGAGGCAGGATGACCTGGGCAAGGTGGGGAACATGTGCAAACACAGCTGGCTCTGCTCCCTTGACCCAAAGTCCCAGAAAACATCTTACTAAATAGAGGAAATAAAACTTGTTGAATCTGATAAATGGTTGTTGTTCAGTTTGTTTTACTCATGTCTGATTCTTTATGATCCATTTTGGGGTTTTCTTGACAAAGATACTGAAATAGTTTGGCTTTTTTTTTTTTCCAGCTCAGATGAGGAAACAAAACAAACAGGCTTAAGTGACTTACCCAGGGTTATACAGCTAGTGTCACAGATGAGATTTGAACTCAGGAAGAAGTCTGTCTGACTCTAGGTCCAGGCTTCTGTCCTCCGTGTGACCTAGCTGCCTTGATAAATTGTTTAGATTCAACAGAAATTGTGTGTGTGTGTATGTGTGAGAGAAAGACAGACAGACAGACAAGGAGAGAGACAAAGAGTAACAAGGAGAAAGAGAGAAAGAAAGACAGATAGACAAGGAAAGAGACAGACAGACAGAAACAAGGAGAGAGACAAAGAGTAGCAAGGAGAGAGCAAGAAAGAGAGACAGAGACAGGCAGACAGAGACAAACAGAAACAGACAGGGAGAGAGACAAAGTAATAGGGAGAGAGGTAAGGAGACATACACACAGAGAAATAGTTCAATGGTGTCTCTGTGTCAGATTAAATCGATCTCTGTGCATGCATCTACATCTGTATTTATATAGCTATGTATATATCATTGTATGTGCACTGCTGAAAAGTTTTCTCTTTTTTAAAAAATGGCTTTTTATTTTCAAACTACATCTAAAGATGGTTTTCAACATTCAGCCCTGCGAAATCTTGTGTTCCAAATTTTTTTCTCCGTCCCTTCCCCTCCCTTCTTCCTTAGACAGCAAAGTAATCCAGTATATGTTAAACACGTGTAATTCTTCTGTACTATTTCCACAATTATCATGCTGTACAAGAAAGATCAGATTTTAAAGGGAAACAAATGAGAGGAAAAAAAGCAAATAAACAATAAAAGAAGTAAGAATACTATGTTGTGATCCATACTCAGTCCCCATAGCCCTCTCTCTGGGTGCAGATGGCTTTATCACAAGTCTATTGGAATTGGCCTGAATCTGAAGAGTATTAGTCTTAAAAGTAGTACAACTTGAATTTAAGTTCTGGTTCTGACATTAGCTGGATGACCCTGAACATTCTGAGTATCATCCCTCTGATTATCAAATTCCTCATCTGTAAAATGGGTACAAATCATGATTCAGGGAATGGTCTTTGTGGTTAAAACTTCAGTCTGTAAATCAAATTGGGGATCAGTCTGTAATTTGAGTTTAGTCAATGCTTGAAAAATATGTATGTCTCTGCCCTGGCTCCTGCTCAGTCCCTGGAAAGAAAAGTCCCTCATTCCGGAAATCCAAGGTTTTATAATTAGGTTTTTTCCCATGACTTGCTGAAATGACTCTCTATTTCCAGACATGAGGAAATTCTTCCGTATTGATCTATCTTAAGCTGAATGTAGCATGCTCAAATAGAATATACTTAGACATCCAACTGAGATTTCTTCTTTGTGTCACCCTCCACCTCTCCCCTTTCCCCCCAATATATTTAAATGTGTATATGTGGGAGGGATGGTGGGTAAGAGGAAAAGGAGTGATGCTATCACATAAATCTTTCCCTTCTGTTCCAAGCAAAAATGATCACTGGGAATTCCATCTGAATAACTCTTAATTATCTGATTCTACAATACACAGTGCCCTGATGAAATTCAGAACAAAAGGCTATTCTTTCTGACAAAAATTTACATCCCAAACCTTATTCCCTGTTATAATCCCCCAATCATAGGACAGGGGGCATTTAACAATTCTTTCCAAAGATGGCTTGAAACTAATGGTGGATATTTTGAATTCTACAGATTAAGAAATAATATTATCCAATATAAGGTTTGTATCTGAGGGTTCACCCTGGATGTACCTGAAAATCAGAAGTAGAAGAAGGAGAAAGAATCCTATTCGAAAACATTTAGGAAAGATGCTTATATTGCTATTAAAGAAATGTATAAATAGCATCTGAGTTCTCTGAAAATGGCAGCCTTCTCAGTTATCCTTACTTAGGTCCATTAAAAACTCTACAACCCCTATTGATGTTTCTTTGATCAGATCAAACCAGATGATCATGAATTTAAGGCAAAGATATTTAATGAACTTGAAGAGTTTTGCTAAAACAGGGAATTGAATTAGGTATTATACATTCTTGGCACTCATTCCCAAATAATTGCCACCTCCACACGTGTCTCATAGGGAGACCTAGTCTTACTCTCAAATAATAACCATTCAGTCCTCTCAACACACTTTGAAGGGGATAATTAATCAGAGAGAACTGCTGGAAAAATTTGCCACAGCTCTTAGGAACATTAGGCTCTAGTGGAGGAAATAAAGGCTCTCTGAAACAATGGGCTGGTTTTGAGAGTCCATCTCAATACAGAACTGGAGTGTACTCCAGAGCTCAGGAGAGATGCCTTATTCCTCCATCTTTCTCTAATCAAGCCCCATACTTTACTAACTGTATCTTGTCAGCATTTTTGGAAGGGTTTATCTATATGGAACCATGAATTTCTATTATGTACAGCTTGCTTTAAAAACCCCCACAAAATTCCAATTTTTCTTGTGCAGCAAAATAACTGTACGGATAGGTATACATATATTGTATTTAACATTTACTTTAACATATGTAACATGTATTGATCTACCTCCCATCTGGGGGAAGGGGTGAGGGGAAAGAGGGGAAAAGTTGGAACAGAAGATTTTGCAAGGATCAGTGCTGAAAAATTACCCATGCATATATCTTGTCAATAAAAAGGTAGTTTAAAAAACACACAAAATTAAACTAAAACTCCATTAGTTTTGAAGTGGTTCTGCTCAGCTATTCCTCTTGAACTTTCATCTTCTCTGCATTTAAAAAAAAATGATTCAATGACCCCTCCTTTTTTGGACTTCCCTATCACTAATCTCCCCCACAGCCCAGTGGCATATTGGCTAAGAGTAGGAAGTCATAAGTTTGAATTTTACCACAAATTTTTATTTGCTGTATGATCCTAGGTAAGTCAGTTACACTTTCCATCTTAATTTCCTCGTTTGTAAAACAGAGAAAATAGCAGTTACCTCTCAGTGTTATTGTGAGGATCAAATGAGTAATTTGCAAACTTTAAAGCACCAAGTAAATGTAAGCTTTTATTATTGTTATTATTATCATTCCATTGACATCCACCTCAAACTGGAAAAAAACGAACTCTGAAGCAAACAAACACAAATAGGGATTGGATCTATGATTTCACTAGCATAAGGAATTCCTGGTGAATGATTTTTTCGACTGTGAGAAATGAATTTTTCTTTCTTGTATTTAATAGCTAATTGTTGTATTAGGATCAAAGTTTTTCTCCTTTTCTCACTTCTTCATCAAGAAACCAACCAATATGAGAAATATCTCAGAGATTTATTCAGACCAAGATCTAAGAGGACAGTAAAAGCAATCTAAGTTTGAACTAATGGATATATTCCTGCTCATTGTGTTTGCTCAAACAAGCCCGAAGAACTGTTGATTCTCCCCTTTTTTCAGACAGATGATATGGAAATTGATGTTTCTTTAACCAAGATTTGGGTGACACAAGTCATATACCCCAAGACCCTCATTTTAGTATAGCCTACCTCTCATTACATTAACCAATCAGAATTAATTGCCATCTCTCAGGTACACCTGTTTTTTGAAGGGCATATCAACTGTAAGCCTACTGCCAGGGCAGGTTTTTGGTCTAAGAGAGAAAGTTCAATGATCATCCTTTATCTAATAAACATACTGGCCTTATAATAAAATGATTATATAACCCAGAAATTGTGTCTCTCAGAATTTTAAAAATATCATACTATCAACAAAAGTTGATACACTTAAAGTCGCTACAACTTTCTCTACACTTAAAGTCTTAGAAAGTTGTTTAGACCAGGGCTTTTTTTTTCTTTTTTTTTATGCAAGAAATTTTAAATTTAAAATATTTGAAATGATCCATTTTACACTTCAACAATGCTTGCACCTTATTAAGGTTTGATGAATCCCCTTCCTTTAAATTTTAAACAACTTTTCAATAACAATAGCTTTTTATTTTTCAAAATACATGCAAAGATAATTTTCAACACTGACTCTTACAAAACCTTGAATTTCAAATTTTCTCCCTTGCCCTCTCCCTCACCCTTCCCTTAAACAGCAAGTAATTTAATATATGTTAAACATGTGTAATTCTTCTAAACATATTTCCATGTTTATCATGCTGCACAAGAAAGATCAGATCAAAAGGGGGAAAATGAAAAAGAAAAAAAAAACAAGCAAGCAAATAACAAGAACAACAAAAAAGGCGAAAATACTATGTTGTGATTCACATTCAGTCCCCATAATTCTCTTTCTGGATACAGATGGCTTTCTCCATCACAATAGACCAGGACTTCTTAAGCTTTTTCCACTTGAGACTCCTTTTCCCATGAGGAATTTTTACATGACCCCAGGTATATAGGTATATAAAATATGTATGCAAATCAAACATTCACTTGTAACAAATCATAATTTTGCAGCTTCCATATTTATCTGTGAGACACTTATGCTGTCATGAACCACAGTTTAAGAAACTGGGTTCTAGAACACTGAGAAGTTGTCAGTCAGTCAATCAACAAGCATTCCCTTAGTATGTGACAGGGATTATGCGAAGTACTAGGAACACACCCAAAAAAGGCAAAAATAGCTCCTCCTTTTAACTAACATTCAAATAGGAGAGATGACATGTCAAGAACCAGGTACATACAAGATTTATGTATACATCCACATCCACACAATAAGGGTATACAAAGTAGAGTCAATTACTTACACACACACACACACACACACACACACACACACACACTAAAATGGAATCATATATTCAAGGCAATTCCAATAGACTTGGAATGAAAATTGCTCTCTGTATTCAGAGAGAGAACTATGAAGACTGAATATGAATTGAAACATAGTATTTTCATTTTTTGTTTCTTTGTTTGTTTTTTCTTTCTCCTGGCTTTTTTTCCCTTTTGATTTTATTTTTCTTGTACAACATGACAAATATGGAAACATTTTTTAAAAATTGCACATATTTAACTTTATCAGATTACTTGCTGTCTCCGGGAGAGGGGATGTAAGGGAAGGTGAAAGAAAAATTTGGAACACAAAGAAAAAACAAATATTGAAAACTTATCTTTACATTTATTTGGAAAATAAAATGCTATTGAAATTTTTAAAAAATGGAATCGCATACATGAATATAAAGACAATAGTAGAATCAGTCACATATATATGTATATATATATATAATACATACAATGGAGTGTGAAACAGAATCACATATATACATACATAATAATAGAATATAAAATGGCAGTGTTTGTGTGTATGTGTGTGATAGATGATCTCAGTGAGAAAGGCATTAACACCTATGGAGACTGGGAAAGGATTCCTGCAAGAGGTAGGATTTGGGCCAGTCTTGAAAGAAGCTGGGGAAATTAAGAAGGGGAGGTCAGGATGGAAAACCTGAGGCAGGACTGACAAATAATGCAAAGGCATAAAGTTAGATAAAGGATTGTGCTTGAGAAACAGCAAGTAGGCCCAAGTTGTATGATACTAAGATCATAGAGTGTGTGGGAAAAGGAATAAAAAAAAATATAAGAAAATTGAGAAGGTAGGAAGGGATCAGACTAAATGTGAAACAAGATTTTATATTGGATCCTAGAGGTAATAGGTAATCTCTGCAATTTATTAACTGACCTTCATTTTAGGAGAATCACTTTGGCAGCTGAGTTGGGGGTGGATCAGAGTGGGGAGAGACTTGATTCAGGGAGACCAATGACAAAATTATTGCAATGGTGAGAATTAATGAGTGCCTGTAGCAGAGTGGTAGCTCTGTGAGTGGAGTGAATGGGAGATATAGAAAAGATATGAAAGTAGAAATGACAAAATTGGGCAATGGAATGGACATAGGGGATGAATTAGGATGAGAAGTTGAGAATGATATTAAGGATATGCGCCTGGGCAGTTGGTGAAATCGTGGTGCTCGTTTTAATAATAGGGAAATTCAGAAGAGGGGAAGTTTGGGACAGAAAGATAATGAGTTCTCTAGAAGAACATAGGATGGTTTACCTCTCAGATCTGTGCAGGAGAAAGGAATTTATGACCTAAGATGAACTAGAGATCATTATTGATCACAAAATAGATAATTTTGATTATATTAAGTTAAAAAGGTTTTATATAAACAAACCTAATGCTGATAAGATTAGAAGGGAAGCAATAAATTGGGGAAATATTTTTACATTCAAAGGTTCTGATAAAGGTCTAATTTCTAAAATATATAGAGAATTTACTCAAATTTATAAGAATTCAAGCCATTCTCCAATTGATAAATGGTCAAAGGATATGAACAGACAATTTTCAAATAAAGAAATTGAAACAATTTCTAATCATATGAAAAGGTACTCCAAATCACTATTGATCAGAGAAAGGTGATCCAAATCAAGATAACTCTGAGATACCACTACACACCTGTCAGATTGGCTAGAATGACAGGGAAACAGAATGACGAATGTTGGAGGAGATGCGGGAAAACTGGGATACTGACACATTGTTGGTGGAATTGTGAACAGATCCAACCATTCTGGAGAGCAATTTGGAACTATGCTCAAAAAGTTATCTTTGAAAGAGATCTTAAAGAAGGGAAAGGGACCTGTATGTGCAAGAATGTTTGTGGCAGCCCTCTTTATAGTGGCCAGAAACTGGAAACTGAGTGGATGCCCATCAATTGGGGAATGGCTGAATAAATTGTGGTATATGAATATAATGGAATATTATTGTTCTGTAAGAAATGACCAGCAGGATGATTTCAGAAAGGCCTGGAGAGATGTTCATGAATTGATGCTGAGTGAAATGAGCAGGACCAGGAGATCATTATATACTTCAACAACAATACTATATGATGATCAATTCTGATGGACCTGACCATCTTCAGCAATGAGATGAACCAAATCAGTTCCAATGAAGCAATAATGAACCAAACCAGCTACATAGAATTCCCAATCCCTCTATTTTTGACTGCCTGCATTTTGGATTTCCTTCACAGGCTAATTGTACAATATTTCAGAGTCCGATTCTTTTTGTACAGCAAAATAACGGTTTGGACATGTATAATTATTTTGTATTTAATTTATACTTTAACCATATTTAACATGTATTGATCATCCTGCCATCTAGGGGAGGGGGTGGGGGGAAGGAGGGGAAAAATTGAAACAAAAGGTTTGGCAATTTTCAATGCTGTAAAATTACCCATGCATATAATTTGTAAATAAAAAGCTATTAAAAATTTAAAAAATAGTTATCTTTGATCCAGCAGTGTTTCTACTGGGCTTATATCCCAAAGAGATATTGAAGAAGAGAAAGAGACCCACATGTGCAAAAATGTTTGTGGCAGCCCTCTTTGTAGTGTCTGGAAACTGGAAACTGAGCGGATGCCCATCAATTGGAGAATGGCTGAATAAATTGTGGTATATGAATGCAGTGGAATACTATTGTTCTGTAAGAAACGACCAGCAGGATGATTTCAGAAAGGCCTGGAGAGATGTTCATGAACTGATGCTGAGTGAAATGAGCAGAACCAGGAGATCATTACGCACGGCAACAAGAAGATTATGTGATGATCAATTCTGATGGACATAGCTTTTTTCAACAATGAGATGATTCAGACCAGTTCCAATGATCTTGTAATGAAACGATCCATCTACATCCAGAGAGAAGACTGTGGGGACTAAGTGTGGCTCACAATATAACATTTTCAGTCTTTTTATTGTTTGCTTTAATTTTGTTTTCTTTTTCAAATTTTTTTCTTTTTTGATTTGATTTTTCGTATGCAGCACTTATAAATATGCATATTTATACTGGATTTAACATAAATATTTTTACCTTGTTTAACATATATTGGATTACTTGCCATCTAGGGGAGGAGATAGAGGAAAGGGAGGAATTTGGAACACAGGGTTTTGCAAGGGTTAATGTTGAAAAATTATCCATGCATATGTTTTAAAAATAAAAAGCTTTAATAAATAAATATATGTATATATTGTATGTGTATACACATACATATGTGTGTGTGTGTGTGTGTGTGTGTGTGTGTGTGTATACTTTCTTGATCTGGTAATTTGTTGTTATATATTTTGAATCCTCCCTAATGTTCTGCTGGGCACATGACAATGTTCTCTTCAGTTTTGTTCTGTTTTGTATTCCTTTTCTGTTTTTCTTTTTTCTTATCTTTTTAAAAAATAAAACAAATTTTAAAAAATTCTGGAAATGAAAAAAAAGAAAAGTTTATAAATACAAACACACATACACATATATAACATGTATATAAACATATATCTATATATAGACATAATACACACTCATATAAATATGTTGTTTTGTTATTGAGTTACTTTTAGTCATGTCTAACTCTGTGACCTTGGGATTTTCTTGGCAAAGATACTGGAGTGGTTTGCCATTTCCTTCTCCAGCCCATTTTACAGATGTGGAAACTGAGGCAAGCAGGCTTTTGTCACTTGCCCGGGGTCACACAGTAAG
This sequence comes from Antechinus flavipes, assembly GCF_016432865.1. NCBI lineage: Eukaryota > Metazoa > Chordata > Mammalia > Dasyuromorphia > Dasyuridae > Antechinus > Antechinus flavipes. The sequence continues at coordinate 259,763,651 of NC_067399.1, read as the reverse complement.
TGTCTGAAGCTGCATTTGAACTCTTGAAGATGAATCTTCCTGATTCCAAACCCTCTTCAGAGGCTTTAGGGCAGAGTCTTAGAAGAGAACCAGAATTACTAAGTATGATATAGATGAAAAATCAGCAAAGGAGATTAAGAAGGAGCAGTCAGAAAGCCCGGAGGAGAATTAAGAGCACTGAGTATCCAAAGAAGAGAGAGAATTCAGGAGGAGGTGATTACCAACATCAAAAGAAAAGATGAGGATTGAGAAAAAGGCATTACATTTGTCAACTTTGGTAACTTTGAAGAAAATAATTTCACTTGAATGATCAGGTCAGAAGCCAGTTTACAGAGGATTTGAAAAAGAGGGGCTGAGAGATGGCTTTCTCAAGAAGTTTAGCCATGACCAAAAAGAGAGTTATAGGATTACAATTGGTGGGGATAGTTGGATCAAATGAGAGTTTTTTGTTTGGGAGAGACATGAGTATATTTGTAGGCACCAAGAAATAAACCAATAGACAGAAGATAATAAAAGAAATTGGGAATGATAGTGAGGGCATTATTAATGCATATACATATGCAAAATCAATTTACCATTACTTATACTAACTAATGCAATGGAATCATTAATTAGACTAAGACTTCTCAATGCCAGTGATCAAAATTGATTAATCAAATGCATGAAAACATCAGTTCTTCTTCTTAATTAAGCAGTACAAATATGAATCTCACAAGGAATAAACCACCAAACCTGATTTCCTATGGCCTCCCAGTAAGCATGTCTGTACTGGTATTCAACAACAATAAAAGAGAGAATATAGTTGACTTAGTTCAACAAAGGGTCAAGATAAGGAATGGATGAAAGAATAGTTTGTGTAGGGGCAATGACCTGGAAAAGAACTGAGGAATGAAGGAAACAAAGATCATAGTAAAGATATAGAACATGGGTAAGTTGTAAAAAGAAGGAAGAGATGTAATGATAAAGGATTGTGATGAGATAAAAGAATTTTAGAGTTCATGAATATGACAGTGGAATCTTTTTGGGTAATGGCAAGGTTCAAGGGAATGTGTAGTTGAGGTGGAATGGGGGAACAAGCAGTAGGAATTGAGTAGATTGAAAAACTAGGAAGTTAGATTATTTGAGAAAGCATGAAATATATATGCTTAAGTTTCCTAGAATGAGGGAAGAAGTTAGGAAGGAGAGAAAGACAGGCACTAAATTCTTTGAGAAAAGAACATATCTGGAAAAGAAGGTGTACAAATATCTAGAATGAGTGTTAAATTTAAATAGATGGACCTCAAAGGAAAAGTTTCCTAGGTACGGTGCAAGAAGAAGAACTGTTAGGTAAAATCTGGAAGAAACAATGTAGAACAAAGAGAATTCTAATTCCCCATTATGACCAGTGAGTTAGGGTATATAAGATAAGCATAGTATCATCGGGAGGGAATTACATCTTAGGACTAACCAGAAAATGGGATGAATCAGAAAGGAAAAAGATTTATGATGGAAAAAAGTTTCTTAATGAAAGATCAGGAATTCCAGAGAACACAGTGGAAGAAGCACAGAAATTAGTAGGTAAGGTAAGGATTGAAGTGTAAAAGAATATGGGAGTAAGAATTTGGACACCAGGAACAGATTTATACTTTGTCAACTAAGAATCTCTGACATGGGTAGTGTATAATGGATTGGGAGTAAGCAAACTATTAAGGAGTGAGTTTAGGTAGAATATCAGTGATTGTAGAGGGGATCTTTGGAGAAGGCACATGATTAGATTGTTTGATATCCTCCCTTAAGGTCCAATTATTGAGACTAGAGACACCAGGCAGTGGATGATGCTTGATCTTGTGCTGGAGATAGCTTTGGGACAAGGCCCACAAGAATCAGGAGCTGGGGTGAACATTCTAGCATCAGAGATGACTTACTCAATGTTACACTGCAAGGATGTTTCAGAGGAACTTGTAGGACCACTTTTCTATCTAGTAAGCCATACTGCTTAATATAAAGAAAAACAAGTCCACACATTGGCCACATTTGAAAAAAAAAAAAGTTTCATTCTGCATTTTAAATCCATTAATTCTTTATCAAGCAGCAGATAGCTTGTTTCAGTATTGGTCCTCTAGAATAATTATTGATTCCCTGAGTTTCCTTATTTCTAAACAGCCTCCTAGAGAAAGTAGTTTCGAAATGAATTTGGAGTTCTTTCGTGTACATAAAATGAAATATGTAGGAATGATATCTTCCCACCTGCCCTGATATTTAAGCTTAACCACCCCTCTCCACCCAAGGTCAGAAAGTTGTTGGGATCTCAGAGTGTACAAAGGAACACTGAAGACACAAGTCTGGATGTTCGTTGAGCTGATATTCCCCACTCCCATCTAGAGTTTGGTCCTAGTCTCTACTAAGATCTTTCCTCCTGCAGATGCCCTTTGGGGTAGGTGGGACCATCCCTGGATTATATTTGGCTAATAATAATATCATAATCTCCAGATCCTAAAGATGAAAGAACCTCTGAAATCATCTCTTCCCTATGTCCAGAAAGTATAACCCAAACCCATGTAAAGTATTGTATCCTATTTCGAATGACTAAACATTCTCATTTGGTTCTTACACTAATTCTGTGAGCTAAGGACTACAGGTATTTATCTCTTTTTTGGGAAGTGTGGGAGGAGAGTAGGATTAGACCTCTGGTTTCATCAGGGTTGACAGTGCCTGGTATGGAAACTCTTCTTTTCATTGGCAGTTCCTTAAAGTCTTAGAGTATTTCTTGGCGCACTGAAAGATTAAGTGACTTTTTTTAAAAAGTAAGTAAATTACCTCAATTCATTTTGCTTCATTTCAATGCCTTCTTATTTAGCCTTAAATCACTGAATGGGTGTTGCTTCAGACAAACTGACATCTGGTCAAGGTCTCCCATTGCATCTGGAGTCATCTTCAGTCATCTTGACCCAAGTCTTGCCACTTAGACTCAGAAGAAGCTGGAGCTGTTTAGGAAGAACAGGTGAAAAAAACCAAGATCTCCCACTGCATCTAAGCATCTTCAGTTGTCCTGATCTCTATCTTGCCACTAGACCCAGATGGCTCCAGAGACGAGAGCAAGGCTGGTGGCTTTGCACAGCCCTCACTTAAATCCAATTCACTTGCAAGTCATGACATCACCTTTCTAAAGTCACAGTTTTCTTCCAGAATAAAGGACAAACAACAAATGAATTGGGTGAAGTAATCAAGTCTGAGGTTTGGGAAAGGAAAACCATAGATGCTATTCTGGGAAGGGCAGGCAGTAAGATAGACAGCCTCATGCCCCCTTAGGCCTAGGATTCTACATTTAAGTGGACGACAGTTTGTGGGATGACTAGTTATTTTTTATCCTTTCACCTAATATTTTAGAGAAGTTCCCAAACCCTTGTCATCTGTCAGTGATCTGACATGAATCTGTAATATTGGAATGAGGTGACACAATTTTAAAAGAATTTCTAAAATCTGTATATATTTTAGGCTGGTGCTACTTCTTGAAAGTAAGAAAATCTAGAAGTTTACTTCTTACTCTATAAAGTAGGACTTCTTGCTAGTCCTAAACACAATCTCTCTCAAATTCTAAAAGAATCTAGAATCCTGGGTTTAGGAAATGCTTTACAGAAATTCCAAGATTGCATTCCTGACTCAAACATGAGAGCTTAGAGCCTGTGCCCCCCTTTTCACTAATAGCTTTGCTCACCTGACCTAAGACATGGCTAGCTCTTTTTCTGATTTCTCATTTGAGTGATCTGATCTGGAAGAACTCAGATCTCATTCCCGAATTTGGCAAATTTAGTTTATTAAACTCTTTAGAGAAATGCCTACTTATCCCTGACCTTTTTTTTTTTTTTTTGAATTTCTAAACCAGTTGGATAGCTATGAAAAAGAGAACTGCAAATTTTATCACAATGCTCACACTGAAAATTTAACAATCGTCTGTCTCAAGTCAGCTCAAGCTAGCTACTACTAGACTATAGTACACTTTTTTTTAAAAGTTTCTAGTATTTATCTTTTTTTAATAATAGCTTTTTACATAACTGTTGATAGCATAAAATATTTGGGAATCTACCTACCAAAGGAAAGTCAGGAATTATTTGAGCAAAATTACAAAAAAGTTTCCACACAAATAAAGTCAGACTTAAATAATTGGAAAAATATTAAGTGCTCTTGGATAGGCCGAGCGAATATAATAAAGATGACAATACTCCCAAAACTAATCTATTTATTTAGTGCTATACCAATCAGACTTCCAAGAAAATATTTTAATGATTTAGAAAAAATAACAACAAAATTCATATGGAACAATAAAAAGTCGAGAATCTCAAGGGAATTAATGAAAAAAAAATCAAATGAAGGTGGTCTAGCTGTACCTGATCTAAAATTATATTATAAAGCAGCAGTCACCAAAACCATTTGGTATTGGCTAAGAAATAGATTAGTGGATCAGTGGAAAAGGTTAGGTTCACAAGACAGAATAGTCAACTATAGCAATCTAGTGTTTGACAAACCCAAAGATTCTAACTTTTGGGAAAAGAATTCATTATTTGATAAAAACTGCTGGGATAATTGGAAATTAGTATGGCAGAAATTAGGCATGGACCCACACTTAACACCATATACCAAGATAAGATCAAAATGGGTCCATGACTTAGGCATAAAGAACGAGATTATAAATAAGTTAGAGGAACATAGGATAGTTTATCTCTCAGACTTGTGGAGGAGAAAGAAATTTGTGACCAAAGATGAACTAGAGACCATTACTGATCACAAAATAGAAAATTTTGATTATATCAAATTAAAAAGCCTTTGTACAAACAGAACGAATACAAACAAGATTAGTAGGGAAGCAACAAACTGGGAAAACATCTTTACAATGAAAGGTTCTGATAAAGGCCTCATTTCCAAAATATATAGAGAACTGACTCATATAAAAAATCAAGCCATTCTCCAATTGATAAATGGTCAAAGGATATGAACAGACAATTTTCAGATGATGAAATTGAAACTATTACCACTCACATGAAAGAGTGTTCCAAATCACTATTGATCAGAGAAATGCAAATTAAGACAACTCTGAGATACCACTACACACCTGTCAGATTGGCTAAGATGACAGGAAAAAATAATGATGAAAGTTGGAGGGGATGCGGGAAAACAGGGACACTGATGCATTGTTGGTGGAGTTGTGAATGAATCCAATCTTTCTGGAGAGCAATCTGGAATTATGCCCAAAAAGTTATCAAACTGTGCATACCCTTTGATCCAGCAGTGTTTCTATTGGGCTTATACCCCAAAGAGATACTAAAAAAGGGAAAGGGACCGGTATGTGCCAAAATGTTTGTAGAGCCCTGTTTGTAGTGGCTAGAAACTGGAAAATGAATGGATGCCCATCAATTGGAGAATGGCTGGGTAAATTGTGGTATATGAATGTTATGGAATATTATTGCTCTGTAAGGAATGACCAGCAGGATGAATACAGAGAGGCTTGGAGAGACCTACATGGACTGATGCTAAGTGAGATGAGCAGAACCAGGAGATCATTATACACTTCGACAACGATATTATATAAGGATGTATTCTGATGGAAGTGGATTTCTATGACAGAGACCTAACTGAGTTTCAATGGATAAATGATGGACAGAAACAGCTACACCCAAAGAAGGAACACTGGGAAACGAATGTGAACTATTTGCATTTTTGATTTTCTTCCCGAGTTATTTTTACCTTCTGAATCCAATTCTCCCTGTGCAACAGAACTGTTCGGTTCTGCAAATATGTATTGTATCTAGGATATACTGCAACATATTTAACATATATAGGACTGCTTGCCATCTTGGGGGGGGGGTGGAGGGAGGGAGGGGAAAAAACGAAACATAAGCGATTGCAAGGGATAATGTTGTAAAAAATTACCCTGGCATGGATTCTGTCAATACAAAGTTATTATTAAATAAAATAAAATTTAAATTTAAAAAATAATAATAATAGCTTTTTACTTTCAAAATATATGCAAAGATAATTTTCAGCATTCACTCTTGCAAAACTGTATTCCAATTTTTTCTCACTCTCTTCCCCCATCTCCCTAGACAGCAAGTAATCTATGTTAAACATGTGCAATTCTTCTATACATATTTCTACAATTACCACATGAGTAGAGATGCATAGTTGCTGGCTTGCAGCTGTTGCTGAAAGGGGAAGAGAGAGAAGAGAAGAGAGAAAAAGTAGCTTTCTCAAGCATATCCTAGTGATAGTACCTTTCAAACTCAGTGTTCCAGGTCAGCATCTGAGATTCTCCATCTTAGCTAGCAGGTCTGCCCAATGTGACATTATCTCTGATTTCCATGCCTTTGCATAAGCTATATATACATTGCTTTTTCTCCCGAATCCCTCATGCTCCTCAGACTCCTCTAAGATTGATATCAAGTGAAATCTCCTTCAGGAAGCCTTTCTTAATCCACCCCACATCCACCTCCCAATTGTTAGTGTTCTTTCCTTCCTAAAGTCATCTGGTATTTACATACCTGTAGAAATGCTGCCTTTCTCCAGAAGAATGTAAATTCCCAGAAAGAAGAAGCTGTTTCAGGTTCTGTATCTTTTTCTGAGCAACTTGCATAGTACCTTGCTCTTACCCATGTTCCCCCGATAATAAGACACTGTCTTATTAATTTTTTGGACAGAAAAACACCAGAAGGCTTATTTTCAGGGGAGGGCTTATTTTAATGAACATTGACAGCAATTTTAATAAACAGGTAAATGTGAACAAAAAAAAGTACCTTTATTCAATAATGATCATGTCATCTTCTTCAACAACATCGTCATAAGTGTCCATACCCTGAATTCCGTCCTGGATGTCTTGCGCCTCTATTTCCTTCAGAAGAAGTGGACCCAATCTGTCATGTCCAGCAATATAGCTCTCTTTAAATGAATATGTCTTGTCCAGGTAACCTGCTCGTAGTGCCTTGGCGACACAGCTGTCAGTAATTTTATCCCATGACTTCTTCACCCAAGTCACGACTTCTTGCAGACAGGGCTTCACAAAGTTTCCACGCTGATTTCTTTCCATTCTATTTTCAATGTAGTCATTGACTTCCATGCGCAAATGGTCCTTGAATGGCTTGTTTATTGCAATATCAAGGGTCTGGAGATAGGCAGTCATTCCTGCAGGAATCATTACTTGATCTATTCTTCTCTCTGCAAGGAAGTTCTTCATTTCTTTAGTGCAGTAAGTGCTGGCTGAATCCCAGATTATTAACCTCTTTGGTTACCTCGCATAACAAGTGGCAGCATTAAATCAGCCCACTTTCTTATAACGGCTTGTGTACACCAGGCTTTTTCAGTTTCAAGAACGTAAATGCCTGATACACGTTCAATCTTATCTTTCTTGCCCTTACTGATGATTAGAGGTGGCTTTCTTTCCATCCAAACGAATTGCCAAAACACAGGTGACCCGTGCAGACAGAATAATAAAATTATGACCATCAGTCCTTCTTTTCACTCCATCATGCCCCTCAATAATGTTTTAACCCCATCATACTCCCTGAGTTCTTCTTTTATCCTCCATCATGCCCCTTTTATCCTCCATCATGCCCCCTCACTCCTGCTTAGAGGGTACTGTAATGTAGCGTGTAGCGCAGGGGATCACCTTCACTACAGTAGCAATCTCAATAGGGCTTATTTTTGGGGGAGGGCTTATTTTAGAGCACGCTTACACAGTAAGGGGAGGGCTTATTTTAGGGATAGGTCTTATTATCGGGGAAACACGGTAGCTGATACTTAACCAAGGTTTCTTGAATTGAATCACAAAATAATTGCCATTTCGTGGATGTAGTAAATGAAGTATCCATCATCATATAACTAGTAAATGTAAAAACCAGGAGATGATGTCAAGGCTAGTATGCATTCTACTTTAACTTATTATAATGTTCCCATCCTCTTAATTTCTAGGGCAGGAAGCAAATGATTTATTTCATCTGTGTCATCTCTCATATCTGACTGAATCCTTATCATTGTGAACTCCATTGATTCTCCCTCTGGTTTTCTCTCTTAGTACTTATATACTTTCTTGATAATAACTTTAAAATTTATTTTCCTGTGTTATTCAAGTGTTTTTTTCCTACATTTTTTTTCTTGAGGCAATTGGGGTTAAGTGACTTGCCCAGGGTCACACAGCTAGGAAGTGTTAAGTGTTTGAAACTATATTTGAACCTCAGGTCTTCCTGACTTCAAGACTGGTGCTCTATCCACTGTGCCACCTAGCTGCCCCTCGTGTTGTTGGGTTATTTTTTTTTAATGGCTTTTGTATCCATCCTGTCATAACCTGTCACATTTTCCAGACTTCTTGTTCTCCTCCCTTAGGCTTGACTCCATTTTTGGAAAGATGCCCTATAAAAGCTTCTTTGACTCTGCTTTTTTGGCCAATCTAGGATTTTTCCGAGTACTTGGTATTTTTATTCCTAAGCTACACTTTTCCTGGACTTCCAAGAAGGGTTTAAAAAAAAAAAAACAAACAAAAAAACCTCTAAGACTTTCTGCGGTTTGTTGGGTTTTTTTTAGCTCTATTTTTCAATGATTTTTCTATCAAAGGACCACATTTTTTTCCTCTTTTAAACTATATTTAATACATATTAGTTGCATTTCTTTGTTATCATTTCTTCTATATCATGTGGAGTAAATTGAGCTGAAATATCAGGTGTTGTCCTTGTAGCCTGTTAATGATATATAATGTTGCATTCTCTTTTTCTCCCATTTCGAGCTAGCTAGAGTTGGCTCTCTCATCCTACCTCCACTTACTTCAGCAGATCAGGATGTTCCCTAGAGAGCCAATCATGTTGTTACTACTCAGACTTCCCCTAAGGGCAACGCTGAAATGTATTTATGCAGGGAGGAGGGTGAAAAATACATTCTTGCTACTCAAAACAGTAGCCCACTGATGGGCTTCCCATTTACACAAAATTAGTAATAATGATACTATTAATTCTTAAACATAAAATATTTACTAAATGAGAAGAAAAAGAAATAACAATCATAATATAATATTTATTCATTAGAAGGCAAATGGATGAGTAATTTAAATATCATGATCCATCTATAAGTCAATGTATAGATTGTTCATAAGGGAAAAGTGGTTATGTTTTTGTTTGGGTTTAGTTTTTTTACTTAATGATCTTTTCCCCTCAAATAGATGTAAAGATATTTTTCAGCATTCATTTTCATAAAATTTTGAGTTCATGTTTCCTCCCCTCTTTTCCTTCCTTCTACTCAAGATGTGGTTGTATATTTTTAGAAAACTATCAAAGGAATATGTGAGGGAAACTGTATACCATTCACCCTGATGTCCATTGAATATGCTGTCCATGTGCTATATGGTAGGCAAACTTACTTCTTTGCTATATGCTTTTCTTCTGGTCTTCACAACTCTCCTGGGCAAAACTATTTTTCTACTGTTCTTAGGGCACTGAAACAGTGTCAAGTTCTTTTTAACACACAGCCACCACTGACAAAAAACTGAGAAAGTGTCATACTTCCTTTTCCCCCAACAACTCAAAGCAAAGCAGATGCAAGACTTATATCACCCTCTGGTTTTTCCCTTTCAAATTGTAGAGGACAGTAAAAAGCAAGAGACAATCCCCTCTCTTGTATGCTGAAGTGGTGGTGCTGAAGGCAATAAACTCAATCAATTCTTCATATCTGAAGGATTATGTTTCCTCCAACCAATTTTCAGCAGATAAAGTGCTTTCCTATAGTCAAATAGTTCCTTGCATTATCTACAAAATCAGTCTGTCAGTTGTAGTCAACTACTTTCCATTTCTGAAATCAGCCTTTTATAAGCATCTTCTTTTTTAACTTTGTTTTATTTCTGTCTCTAGTTATTTCTGATTCCTTGAATGCTCAACTTTCCCTGTTTCTTCTCCTTTTTCTTTTCCTGTTTTCTCCTGAACTTCTAATGTTTCAAATCAGGGCCTCTCCATGAGCAGTGATCTATCTCTAACTCAGGCTGAAAAACACAACAATTACAGTCCTAATTCAAATTATTCAAATAACTCTCTGTCTCTCTCTCTCTCTCTCTCTCTCTCTCTCTCTCTCTCTCTCTCTCTCTCTCTCTCTTTATATATATATATATATATATATATATATATATATATATATATATATTTCACACACACACACACACTCTCCAAAGAGTTTTGAGAGTTCAAAACCCTGAAAATTGTCATAGATGAATGAACTGGTGAACAAGGATGCCTTACAGTCATTCCCACCTTCATTCAGGGTCTTTTTCTCTGAAATAAACTGTCCTCTCTGTGATTCTCTCAGGGTAGTCTGGCCTCCTCTCAAGTACTTTTATCTGATGGAATATATTTCTTTTTAGGCTGAAGTCATCAGTATTTCCCATATAATCTCTTCTATTTTTTCCCCTTTTCATCAACTAAAATGCCTACATAACAAAGGGACAGTATCTTATACCCACATTTATGTTCAGATCCTCTTGTCCTCTTACATGGAATATTGAAACAGCATAATAATTAAATTAGAATTCCTGTCTTTCAGCCTCTCCTTTCTACAATCCATATTCCAGACAAAACGCTAAAACAATTCTTCCTAAAATACAAATATAACTGTGTCACTTCCTGGCTCAAAAAGTCTTCAAGAATTATCTATTGCTTCTAAGATAAATCAATTTGACATTCAAAACTCTTCATCTACCTTTCCATTCTTGTGAATATTTCTTTCCTTCATTCACTCTGCATTTTAGATAACTTGCCATTTCATACATTTAACATTACATCTCCTACATCATTGCCTTTGCATAATCTCTCTCCCACACCTATAATAAACCTTCCTTTCCATCCCTTACAATTATTAGCTGCTACCTGTCCCTACCAGAGCTTATATATCTAAGCCATGACCAGAAACACCACAGCATGACAGGATGCTGAGCCACTGAAATAATCGTCTTTTAATTAGTACCAAAAGACGCTAGACAGAACTGATAACAAGGAGTCATATTTATCACACTATTGATAACAGAGCTGTTGATTTATTCTAATCCATTGTTTCCCTTCTGCACTTCTCATTCTCTTAAATGAGAGATGAATTTTCTCCCCTACTCCCTTCCTTGTCTCTGTTAAGAGTATGTTCAGGCTGATTTCCGAAAAGCTTAGAAAGACTTGTGTGAACTCATGCTAAATGAAGCAAGCAGATGCAGGAAAACACTGTATACAGCAACAGCAAGATTGTGTGATGATCAGCCATGATAAATTTAGCTTTTTTCAACAATATAATGATCCAAGGTAATTCTAATAACTTGGTATGGAAAATGCTATCTACTCCAGAGAAAGAACTATGGAGACTGAATGCAGATAGAAACATACTATTTTTACCTTTTCCTTCCTTCTGTTTTTTCTTTCTTATGGTTTTTCCTTCTTGTTCTGATTTTTCTCTTCCAATATGACTCATAGAAAGTGAATGTGCATTTATAACCTAACAAAAATTAAACAAACAAAAAAGAATATCTTCACTTTCTGTATTTTTCATGCATCTTCAGAGATGTTTTCTCTAAGATACCATTTATTGTGTGTGTGTGACCTTGGAGAAAAAAGAAGAAAAACAGTTAAGCAGAAAGTTATGGTTGACTACAGAGAGGGATGGGAAGGAAATTCTTTTTTTTAAATTGCTGGAGTGCCAGCTAGGTGCTCAAACTGAACCAAAGAGATTTTTATCAAAACTATATAATAACGTTTCCCCAAAACAGAGATCAAAATAAATCTGCCCCAGATTCTGGATTTTCCTGGGCAAAGAAGAAGCTAAGTAGTCATGTTAGGGGAGAAAGAGGTAAACAAAAGTTTTTATTCTAAGCTTTTCTGGGATAGTTAACTCTTAGTAACTCCTTTTCCCATTATTCTTGACAAGTTCAAAAATTCCTCTCCCCCATAAGTAAGGAAGTGAGAATATTGGTTCTCACTGTGTCCTATTTAATATTTGTTTCTCTTGAGGCTAGATTAATGATCTTCACACAGTAGATATTTAAGTATTTGTTAAATGGAATCATAGAATAATAAGAGAAGTGTCATATAATCTACTGTCTTCTTTGACAGATTATGGAGAATGGAGAAAGTGCTGTGGAATTGGAAAAGAGCAAATATTTTCTCAATTTCTAAAAAAAAAAAAAAAAAGGTTAAAATATACAAATTATAGGTCAGTGAACTTTACTTCTATTCCTGGAAAAACCTTAGAACATATTATTAAAGGGTTGGCTTGTGAGCATTTAGGGAACCAATGATTACTAATAGCTAGTATGGCTTTATCAAGAATGTCATGTCAGACTTTTATTTGGCAGAATGATAGATTAAGAGAATGGTGCAGATATTAGAGACTTAAGTAAAACATTTGACACTCCTAATGCTACTTTTTTGGAGAAAATGAGCTAGTTATAGTCCAGTTGAATGAATTCAGAACTGGATTATTGACTTTATTTTAAAAGTAGTCTTTAGTAGATTGATACTACCTTGGAGGGAGGTCTCTGAAAGATTATTAATGATTTGTCCTTAGATCTGTCCTAGTCATCATTTCTTATCAGTTTCTTAAAGGAAGACAGTCAATCAACAAGCATTTAATAAGGACTTATTATTAGGTGCTGAACTAAATTCTGAGGCTTACAAATAAATTAAATTTTAGACAATTTGAAATAATATTTAAATTAAATATAAAATACCTCCTGCCCTCAGGAAGCTCACTATCTAATGGGAGAGACAATATAAAATTAGTTGCAAATGAGATATAGATAGATATATAGATAGGATAATTTGGGAGAGGTCTCAAAGGAAAGGTTTCTTATAGAAAATAGAATTCTATCTGAGACTTGAAGGAAGCAAGAGGTAGGGAGGTTCAAGGAGCAGTAAAGAGGTTGATGTCGTTAGATCACAAAGTTCAGAGAGGGATAACATTTAAGAAGACTGGAAAATTAAGAAGGAATCAGGCTTTAAAAGCAAAGCCAAGCAGATCAAGAAGGATTTGGTACCCTCCAAAATCTACAAAGAAATAAGGGAGGAGAGAATAAGACAAGGTGGGACATAGAAGGATGTTTACATTTATGGCAGTGGGATAAGGTGTGTAGATTAATGGGAAAAGGATAAAGAGGGAGGTAAAGGGTGCCATAGGATAAGGTGGGTACAGAAGAGGTTTTAACTGGAGTGGGATAAGATGTTTAGATTAATGGGAATGGGATAAAGTGGGAGGGAAAGGACTGGAGAGAAAATAAGGAGAAGGGCACTTGCAGGGAGATTAAGTAATAACAAGTCAAGTAGAAGAGTTAACAGGGACAGGGAATAAGAGGTATACACAAACATAATAACAATGCTCAGGAGTACAGTTTATTTGAAAAAAAGTAGGGGTGGTAGTCTCTCATTGATGACAAAATCAAATTTTAATTAAAAATTTCAGCCAATGTCAATATGGTTTTATATGTGTGTGTGTATGTGTGTGTGTGTATATATGTACATATGTGCATGCATATATGTAGGTATAGCATGTGTGTGCATGTGTGTGTGTGATGGGTGTATGCATATAAATATATCCTTGTTTGAGTGTAGCCTGCTTGAGGGAGGTGATAGGGAAGAAAGGGAAAAAAGAATAAAGTAAAAAATGTAAGGGAGAGAAAAAAGAATAATCTACAAGGAAACAAAGACAAGATGTCTTCTATTATTATATATGCTTTCTTGAAATGAAAATTTATTGTTACATATTTTGAATCTTCCCTAATGTTCTGTTGGGCACATGATGATGATTTTTTTTTCTTTTTTCTATATGTCTTTTTCTATTTTGCTTTTTTTCTTATTTTGCATTTGTTTTAAGTAAATAGAAATATTTTTTAAAAAGATCCTGGAAGTAATCAGGAATCACTGGAATTTATTGAATAGGGAGATGACATAATTGGAACAGTGTTTTGGAAGAGCATTTTGTAGCTGAGTGGAGAACTGACTGAATTGATGAGAGTTGAGACTGGGAAAGCAGTCAGTAAGCTACTGTATTAGTTTAAATATGATAAAATGAGATCTTCCATCAGGGTGGTAGTTGTGTCAGAAGAAAAAGGGAACATGTATAAGAGATGTTATGAAGATAGAATCAACAAGACTTGACAATAGATTAGATATGGATGTGGGGTGAGAGAAAAGTTAGAAAGAAGAGAGGGTTTTAGGGGAAATAAAGGGTTCAGTTTTAGACACATTGAATTTAATATGTCTATAGTTCATCCAATATGTGATGCCCAATAAGGAAGTTGTAGAGATAAGGCTAGAGGTTCAAAGAGAAATTGAGTCTGGATAAATGGATCCAAGAATCATCTGCATAGAAATGCAGATGGGAATCCATAGCAATGATGAGATCACCAAGTGAAAAAAAAATAGAAAGAGAAGGGAAGAAGTCCCAGGACAGAGCCTTGGGAGACACCTATAGTTAGCATTTGTAACCTGGATGAAAATCCAGCAAAGACTGAGAATATGTGTTTCAATAGGTAGGAAGAGAACCTGAAGAGAACAATGTCATAAAAACCTAGAAAAAAGAGAGAATCATGGAGAAGAGGATGATTGACAATGTTAAAGGTTCCAGAGGAAATGAGGATTGAGAAAAGGCCATTAGATTTGATTATTAAATAACATATATTGGAGATATTCTTGTAAGTTTATAGATAATATGAAGCTCAAAATGATAGATAATTAACATGTTGGATAACAGAAACAAGATTTTAAAACAATCTCAATAGGCGAGCATGAAGGGTCAAATTTATTAAGGTAAACTTAAACAATAAAAAAGTTAATTCTATATTTGACTTAAAAATATAATCCCTTGTATTCTGATGGAAGTGGATCTCTTTGATAAAGAGAGCTTTAATTGATGGACAGAAGCAGCTACACCCAAAGAAAGAACACTGGGAAATGTTTGCATTTTTGTTTTTCTTCCTGGGTTATTTCTACCTTCTTTATCTAGGATATACTATAACCTATTCAACATGTAAAGGACTGCTTGCCATCTGGGGGAGGGGGTGGAAGGAGGGAAGGGAAAAATCGGAACAGAAGTGAATGCAAGGGATAATGCTGTAAAAAATTATCCTGGCATGCGTTCTATCAATAAAAAGTTATATATATATATAATCCTTGAGCAAAGGTTGAAGGAGACATAGCTAGAAGATGGTTCTTGTGAAAAAGATCTCATGATTTCAGTGGATCGTAAGCTTAACACAAGTCAACATTCTGACATGACAGCCAAAAGAACTAATAGTATTCTAGACAATATTTGGAGAAGGATAATATTCATAATGAGAAAGATAATAGTTCTACTATACTTTGCTGAGGTCAGACCACTTTTGGTGTATTATGTTCAGTTTGGAGCACTGTGTTTTGGTAATGGCATAGCTGAACTGGAGTATGTCCAATAAAGGTGATAAGAGGGTGATAAGATGACTTAAAAACTTGCCTTATAAATATCTGTTGAAAGAACTGAGGATATTTGGCCTGGGGGGAAAAGGCATAGGGGAAACCTGACTGATTGACATGATAGCTATTTTCAACTATTTGAAGAACTATCATGTGGAAAATGTATTAGGTTTGTTCTATTTGGTCCTAGGGGGAAGGGGAGGAATTTACAGAGAACTATATGTCATCTTTATATAAAGAAACACTTCCTAATAAACTAAGCTGTCTAAAAGTGGGATGTACTGATAAGGAAGACAGCAAGCTTCTCCTCACTGGAAGACTTCTTGTTGGCGATATTACAGAAAAAAATTTTTTTCATCTATATGGTTGGCTTTGAGATTTCTTCTATTTTGTGATGACTATTAGTAGCATGCTAACATATTATAGCAAATCATCTAGAAAGATTGAAAAAGCTTCTGAAAACCAAAGATAGTAGTAATGATAATTTGGAGGAAGTGATATAATGCATGGCATGGACTTAAATTTTATTTTGGTTCCATGAGTATATTATGTTTTTTGTTTGTTTTTGTCTAGATCTGTGATATGATGGTCTCCCTTTGTGGAAAATCTGTAAGCCAACATGGACACTCCTCCTCTACAACTCAAAACTATTTACAATGAAATTCAAAAAATGATTTAATAAACATCCCCTACCCCTCAACCTCCTAGGAGCTCCCTTTAAATCTTCTACTCTCATTATACATTTATGTATGAAGACTAGGTATTTTTAACAGTTAAATGGTTATAGTCAATTTGTATACTGTTTGACTTCCTTTCATTTAACATTATTTCATATAGGTCTTACCATATTTCTTTATATTCCTTATATTTATGGTTCTTGCAGGTTATCTATTATCCATTACATAACTACCAGTTTTGAGCCATCTCCTATTAGAAATTTAGATTGTTTTCAGTTCTTCACTATTACAAATAACACAGTTATAAGTATCTTTATACAAAAATTTTTTTTCTCTCCTAATTACTTGTTTATGGTATGTGTGTGTAGGTATATGATGTACATACCTATATAAACATTTTTGGGGGGAGGTAATCAGGGTTAAGTGACTTGCCCAGGCACACACAACTATTAAGTGTCTGAGATGGAATTTGAACTCAGATCCTCCTGACTCCAGGCCTCCCCCCCATCTACTGTGCCATCTAGCTGCTCTTTAGGATATATTTTCAATGAGGGAATTACAGGGTAAAATTATTTATTATTCTTATTATTTATTATTCTTGCTCTCCTAAAAGATATGGCAAAAAAATGTTTGCTTTTAAAAGTTGTTCAGAATTTTTTTTAGGTGACCCAGCAAATTAACAGCAGAACCAGGTATGAAACCTCAGTCTCCACTGACTAGCACCATTAAGTGCCCCTCTTGAACTCTGCCTTGAAGACACAGATTCAGATTTTTGCATTTAAAAGAGACTTTACAAATCGTCTATGCAAACACTCTAATTAAAATAGCTAAGAGTGTGGAATGTTATGGCTATTCTCTCACATCCACTTGATTATCAAGTGGTCCTTGAAAAGGGGCCAAATATGAACTCTCAGGCCTTCAAGTCTTCTGAGCCTCTTCAAGTGCCCTGAACACTAGGAAATTCACGAAAATTAGCACTCCTCACAAAAAGGCCCTTACATCATAATTGAAATGATTGCTTCCATCTTCTGCTTAGACTGTGGATAATGGATTTATACTTGTAGTACTTATCAGTTAAAGAGCTCTTTACTGCTTTTAACTGTTCCACAGTTACTTTACTTAACAATATAATTTTTTTGGCATATGTGTGATTCATCTGTAGGTGGAACTCCCAGTAGGAAACTTCCCTCCAGTGATGCATTGGTAGCTCATGCAACTTTCAGTCTTAGAGATTCACTTGGGGTATTGAGAATTAAATGCCTTGCTTATTGTCCCATGACTAGAATTTATGCAAGTCCAGATTCAAACTTAGACCTTCCTGACTTCAAGGTTGGCTCTCTATCCATTATGCCAGATTGCCTCTTAGAAACAATGTAAAGTCATAATAGAATTTGCTTACTTTCAAGCTTTCCTAAAAATATTCTTGTTTGTTCAAAGTTTAGAAATTGGCAATAATCCCATCTGTGTGTTAGCACTTACTGTTCCTCATGTCTGGAATGCATATTTTGGAATCTCTGGCTTTCTCCAAGATTCTGCTTGGCCTTTCCTTGTCCTTCAGCTGCTAGTGCCTCCCCTGACCCCTTCCCAACCCACACTATTTGTTGATATCTGTTATATATATTATTTTTAATATATGTGTGCATGTGTGTATTCAATATATGTAATATATACATTATCATATATAATACAAATATATGTAGTACATATGTGTGTATGTATACATAATTTCATTTCTTCTGCTAAACTGTAGGATTTTAGAAGGCAGGAATTGTTTTACTTCTGTATTTGTATTCCAGGTACCTAGCATATAGTGTGAACTTAATAATAAATGCTGTTTTGATGGATGGATTTCAACAGACTTAAAAAAATTTTTTTAGCTAATAATTTGTTTATTTTAATTTTTCTGATTTTTATTAAAGCTTTTTAATTTTCAAATGATATGCATGGATAATTTTTCAACATTAATCCTTGCAAAACCTTGTGTTCCTAGTTTCCCATCTTCTCCCCACTCCCTCCCCATCAACAGACTTTTTTAAAAAAGCAACTACTACTACATATACTAAGCACCAAGTATACAGAGTCAAAAATACTAGTCCTTTTTATTTTATTAGGTGGCTATAATATGTATGCTGAATAGCATAATACAGAGGGTGGTTTGAGAAAATCAAGAGCACAAGTGTTTGGAGAGAACACAATAGGGTCTACAGAGGAGATGTCAACTGAATTCAGCTTTGAAAGAAAATAATATTTTAAAAAGCTGAGATGAGAAGGGAAGGATTGGAGGGGGAGGGAGTTTTATGAATTCACAGTGGCTGGCAGGAGATGGAACATCAAGTGAGTGTTGTCTAGTCTGGTTGGAATGCAGAGTGAATGGCAGTCGATTGAAATAAGGCTGGAAAGGTATGTGTAGCTACTTTGTGAAGGGCTTGGCTTGTTATGCATCAATTCTCTTTTATTGTCCCAACTCAGTTTCCCTAATTATCCTGACTAGGTTTCCCTAAATTGTCCTGCCTCAGTTTCCCTAATTGTTTTGCCTCAGTTTATAACTATTCTGCTCAGTCCTGCAAAACCACCCCTCCTTCTTAATCAGAATATTTGATAAGGATAAAAGATCTTATATTTTAGAATATCAGAATGCCTCTCCCCATCCCAAGCTATTAGAATATCAGATATTTTCTTATCAAGATGCCTCTCTCCATCTCCAGGGTACCTCCCCCCCCCCCATCGCTGTTGGCTCACCCCACCCTGTCAGAGTCCCATTCCTGCCCTCAGCACCCTGACTCCGCCCCTCCCTCAATCTACCCCCTGTGTCTGAGGTCATTGAGAACTCACATTGTTTGCTGGATTGTTTGAGACGATAGTCTCATTCAGCTCTGGGACCAAACCATGGATTCATTTGGTCCCAATAAATCTCTCCCTTTTAAATAAATTATTAAATACTCTCTAATCCCTATCTTGCCTCAATTTCTCCAGCATTACAGGCTCACCAATTTATGTAAAAAGGGGACCACTGAAAGTTTTGGAGTAGAACAGTAACAAAAGTATAGGAAGACTATATGTAGGGAGGATAACTAGGAGGAGAGAATTGAAGATAGGAAAAGACCAGTGGAGAGCCTATTATATTGGAGAGATAGGATGAGATCTGCAGGAAGGGTGGAAGAGAGAATGTGAGAGATGTATGAGGAAAAAATTGATATTGGTTTTGAGGAATGAGAGACATAAGAGACTAGGATAATTTTAACTACAAAGGTAGTAGCATTTTCATAAGAAATCAGGAATTTTGGAGGAGGAAAAAATTTGTGGAAAAGTGATTTCTATCAATGAATCAATCAATGTGAACTCTTAACAACAATGTAGATCCTGCATGAGTCTCACATAAAGTGCCACAAAGAGTTCATTCAATGGGTTGGGGTAACAATCTGAGATCTAAGCAAAATCAATTTATTAGCAAGCTAGCAATTGCTACTAAATAGGTCAATGGACTCTCAAGAATCAAAGACCCTGAATGAGACTAACCATCTTCTTTTAATAGTAAAAAGAAGAGGAACTAATCACAATATATATTCATGTGATTAATACATATTCATAGAATCTAATGCATATTCATGGAATTTACAGGAATGGGGAAGTATCATGAGACCATGAAATTAGGTTGATTTGTAAGATTTGCTTTGGGGACCTTCCTGACCCCACATGACAATATTAAATCAAGGTAATTGAATAATATAACAATGTGCCATAAGAGTATTACAATTTCTAGTCAAACTAAGAGTTTCTGGGAATGGGGAAATGAAAAAAAAAGTATAATTTATGAAAAACTTGTTGATTAATAGGTTAGCGGCATCAGCAGTATTAGTTGAGCATCATATGAAGAAACCATAAACTCAAATGAGGAATTATCTTTACCTGAACTGAACAGAGCAATTACAAGAATAGGGAAGTTTAGCTAAGTTCCATCAAGAAGAATATCTTGATGATATCCCATGTCCTGACAAAAGTCACATATAATCTTCCTATGATATCTTTATAAAAGCAAAGTTTGGGCTCACACAAAGGGGAATGATCACAAATAAGAGTGGATAACCAATTATACTACTAACATAGAGCCTAATCTAATCCTCATTTGATTCTTTCATCACATTCTCTTAACCCTGAATGGATGTCATTGGGGCATTTGGTCAGTCCATCAGTTGTTTCACCCCATCTTATTTTTCAATCATACATTATGACATTCCTTATATTGTTTTTCTTATAATTCTTGATTTATAACATATTGCAGTCTGCTCATGCCTACCTTGGGATAATCCTCTACTTTAATTATTCAGAAAATAAGAATGAAAAAGAAGCAGCAGTAGCAGAAGGAACAGCAATAGTATGAGCTCTAGACTTTGCAAAGCCTTTTCCAGATATTATTTCATTTTGTCCCACAACAACCCTGGTTGGTGGTACATAGTTGTCGTTTATCCTTCAACACCAATCCTAGGAGATAGATGTTATAATTAATTAGACTCACTTTACAGTTAAAGAAACTGAAGCAAATAGACGTGACTTTTGTCACTGAGAGAAACTGTAGGTAGATGAGATCATTAAAAGAATTGTATAATTTACCAAAGGCTTATCTATAGGGAATTCCTCTTTGACTATGCATCTATGCTGGACATCCTTCAGAACAATCAAGACTATCTTTGTTGAACATGCATCTCTCTGTTTTATTCTTGCTTAATATTAATAATCATTGAGTAAATAGTTGTTTCTTTTGTTATATCTTTCAACAAACCTTTTATAATTTTGTTACATGCAAGATACCTTGTATCTTTTAAGCAAGCTTTTCCCTCTACTGAAGCAAATGACGTTTTTATTGTCAACAAAGAATAAACACAATAGGATATTGTATTCCCTATGTCTTCCAATCAGTTGTGTGATTGTTAAGATAGAATCTTCTGTGGAATATTGTTTGTGAAAGATAGCCTGTTCACATCTCATTCTCTGATCAAGCATGCCCTCTATGTGTGTGTAAGAAAGGTTTATTATTATTATGTACATTTTTCCTCCCCCCTCTTCACTGAAAAGAAACAAAGAAATGCAGAGATTGTGTGTTATATAAGCACAGTCAAGCAAAACATATTCCCACATTAGTCATATCTAAAACCAAGTTTCTTGTTCTGCATATTAGGCCATTATCTCTTTGTTGTGAAGTGAACAATATTATTCTGAAGTCATGGTGGATCATTCAGTTGATTAGAGTTCTTAAGTCTTTAAAAATTTTCATTTTTGTAATATGATGTAAATTGTTCTAGTTCTATTCACTTCATTTAAGTATTCCTGTGTCTTTTTTAAATTATCTTCCTCATTTTTTTATAGTAGCCTTTAGTAATAATATTCTCTCAGTATCTTTTTGGGGAATAAGCTAGATTTCTTTGTATACCTTTGGCATCTTTCTTTTTAATAGTTATACTAAGAATTGATCCCCGAAAACCTTGAAATTGTGTCCCCTCTAGAACATGCCTCCTATTTATACTAGGTCTATGAGTCTGACTGCTTTTCTCACTTTCATTTTCTTTAGAAAACGAGAGAGACGGAGAGAAAGAGAAAGAGAGAGAGAGAGAGAGAGAGAGAGAGAGAGAGAGAGAGAGAGAGAGAGAGAATGATTGATCAAACTGAGTCCCTAAGGAGAAGTTTTTGGAATAGAGGATGTTGGTATTATTAGCACAAATTTTAAAATTGAAGGCAGGGGCAGGTTTCAAGGAAGGTGATGATTTCAGTTTTCAACATCTTGAGTTTGAGAATAATCATATGGGTTATCAGCCTGCTAGAAATACAAGGATTATAGCCTTGACTTCAGACAAGGAGCTACAAAGGGAGGGGATAGTATCTTCTTCCTCTTTGTCCTTCTCCACCCCACTCAGTGTCCAGTTCAGAGACTTACCTTCTAATCCAATCCTTAAATTTACAAATGGATAAACAGATTTGGGGACCCATAGTGATTTATCCAAAGTTTACAGGTAGCAATCTCAAAGGCAAAATTTGAACCCAGATTCTCTGACCCAGAGCCAGTGAGTACTCTTTCTCCTCTAACAGGCTTCCTCTAAATTTATGAGGCTTCATTTTCAGACATAGGTGCCAAGGTACTAGACTAGAGGCAGAAAGGAAGGGGCTTTGATCTTCTCTCTCTTCTACACCTTTCATTCTACTGGAACTGGGGAGGGAAGACTGATCGCCTGCTGTGTCTACTGTCTGATGAGGATAAGGGAGGAAATTAGTGTCTTTCACTCCATCAATGCCATGTCACTTCCAAGGCAACAGCACCACCTCAAATCTACTACCCAAGAATTTCCCTTCTGTTTCATTTGCCTGTTGAACTCCTACTTCTCCATCAAGTACCAGTTTAAATGCTATATCCCCTAATCTCTATAGTTCCATTCTGTCCTGTCCCCTCCTCTCCATTTGGCAATAGATAGGATAGAGAATGGGCTTGTGATTTCACTGATAGAGAGAATTCCTTTGAACAATGCAGATCATCATCCTCTTTGCGATTTTCAATCTTAGAGAATTTCTTAGATACTTGTTCAGAATCACATAGCTAATAGGTGTTATTTGAATTCAGTTCTGAAGCCAGCTCTACTATTCCACTGCCTCTCACCAGTCTTATAACAGAGATATATATCCAGAAGCATGCTAAATTAATTCCAACTTCCTTGGAGTGTATTGCTAAATTTTCAATGTGAGCATTTACACCTTGGAAATCAGCAAACATTACAAATCAATGCATGATTTGTTGTTTTGTTGATTGCCTAGACTAAAGAAAATGTCAGACAAAATATTAATAATTCAAATCAAACTTAAGAGTCATGTATACTTTCTCCTCCTAGAGAACCAAATGGTAAACATTTACCAGAACACCCTTACATATGGCCTTGATTTCCAGGCACCAATAACAGGATTATCCTTGACATCATTGTTACAATGGAATGTTGGTTTTTACTAAGCCACCTACAGTTTTCAGCTGAAGATGACATAGGGAAGAAGGGGGATATATCTTATGGGTCCTTAGCTCAACTTAGAGAGTTAGACTCCAAGATTCAGGCCCTAGGGCTTGGCAGCCATATTATCTCTCACTCTGGAAATATACTGTTTTATATTGAAGCTATCATTGTCTGTCCTATTCTCCCTTCTGAAAGCTTTTCAAGGTCAGAGCCCCACATCTATCTCCCCTTGATGACTTGAACATGGTAGATGCTCGATAACTAGTTATTGGATTAAAAAATTAACATCGTTATGTATGCTTAGGTTGGATATGGTATCTTTTTTTCTTGTTATGAACCACCTTCCCCTTCCCCCCCAAGTTCTGAGTATGGGGCCAGAAAGGCTAATAATTCTTGTATGATAGAATAGAAAAAAATGTGACTTTCATGGAGGGAGAATCAAGTTTCTGTGATGTCTACAAGGCCCACCTTTGATGGGGTTGAGAGAGAGCAAGATCTGTCTCTAAGTACATAGAGAGGTAGATGGCATCTAAATGAGAAATTTGGGAAACCTGGATGAATTTATGTTGAATTTTGTATCTCTTGAGCAGAGAGAATATGAGGTCCAGAGCTGCAGAAATGTTCACAGGAATAGGGTCAAACTTCCTTCCCCCAAAAGCATGTAACATAAGAGGAGAAGTCATAGAAGTCCTGCTTCCATATTTTTCTTTGAAATTATGTAACTCTACTAGATTGATTCCTTTAATGTTTTCTTTTGTGTCTTATTAGAATCTGGAGGTGGGACCCTGGGTTCTCAAAGTTGAGCCAGTAGAGGAACAGCTCTAGAAAGTTTTACCCAGAAGGAAAGACTTCAAAAAGAAGCCTAAATTTCTATAGTACTGCTGTCCTTATACTGGCCTGATTAGATTTGAAGAGGCTCACTACCAGCTTGGTTACTGTGTAATGATTTTTTTCTTTTTTTGGTTTTAGTAAATCTACAACTCTTTGAAGACCATTTGCTAAAGCATAATAACACTCCTACATTCCATCTATTTCAACAGAATCAATCAATAAGCATTTATTAACTACCTACTGTGTGCTAGTCATTGTGCCAGGTTCTGAATACATGAAGATATAAATAAAACCTGGAAAAAGTTACATGAACTGATGCTGGGTAAAATGAGCAGAACCAGGAAACCATTATACACAGTAACAGCAATATTGTATGATGATCGCTATGATAAACTTAGCTCTTTTCAGCAATACAGTGATCCAAGACAATTCCAATAGACTTTGGATAGAAAATGTTATCTGCATCCAGAGAGAGAAGTTTGGAAACTGAATACAAATGGAAGCGTAATATTTTCATTTTTTATTTTTCTTTCTCATTGTAATTCCCTTTTGTTCTGATTTTCCTTTCACAACTTGATTAGTATAAAAATAGGTTTTGAATGATTGTACATGTATAATGTACATTACAAAACAAAACTGAACAAAATAATTCCTGCCCTCAAGGAACTTATGTTTTATTGGTGGGGTGTAAAAGATTTACATAGAAATTAGGGATAGAGATTGGATCTGGTTTCATTGACATAGGGAGCTCTTGGGTAAAGAATCTCCTACCATTGCAGGTCAGCTCCTTCTCTAGCACTTAGAGCCTGAAAAAGCTTGCCTATAAACACGGAGAGACTCAGTGACTTGCTCAGTGTCTCACAATAAGTATGATGTCAGAGGTAGGACTTGAACCCATTTCTTCCTGGTTTTGAGACCAGCTGTCCATACTGCCTCTACACACATTTAAAAAATATAAAAGATAAAATTGGTGAGTATAGGAAGGCATTGATATCAGGGGTGGGGATGGGAAAAGGTCTAATGAAGGAAATGGTACTTGAGATAAACTTTGAAAGAAGCTAGGGATTTCAACAGGCATAGGTAAAGAGGGCATACATTCTTCCAAGCACAGGCCACTACCTATACAATGTCACAGAGACAGGAGATCCAGTATTGTGTGTGAGATATAGTAAGAAAGACCACAGGATTCATGAAGGTGAGTTATGTAACAAACTTGGAAAGTCGGCTTGTATCTGACTGTGAAGAACTTTTTTCCCTTAAAAAAATTTTTTTTTATTACACTGCCTTATTTTTAAATCACTTATATTTCCCAGCATATCCCTCCTTTTGTCTTTCCCATAAAAGATATCCCTTAAGACAAAGAATAAATAAGAAAGGAAAAAAAAAATCTGCAGAACTAATCAACATGTGGAAAAGATCTGGCAAATGCATGGTTCCAAAGCTATGATTTCCCCACCTCCCATCTCTGCAAAGAAAGAGGGGTGTGTGTGTGTGTGTGTGTGTGTGTGTGTGTGTGTGTGTGTGTATGTAGGGCTTGGCTTGAAACAGGAAACACAGGAGTCTTTTATTCTAAAGTCAATTAGGAGCCTTAGAGTTTTAAAAATAGAATCAGAGGTCTTTCAAGCATTGACGATAGGCTTAGAATTGTGTAAAATGTTCTAATTTTTCTGGAATTTTTGTAACAAGTAGATTCTTTCTCCTTTTTTCCATCAAATCAACGATTTCTAATGCAGTTAGAGAAAATCAGTAAAACAGAGCTAGTGTTTAAAGTGGGTTTCATGCTCTATGAGAACCCTGTTATGAATCATTATTCTCACACATTCCTTGAATCAAAATGCATCAATTATCAAAACTGACAGACACTCAGCTGGAAGACCAGTTAAAGAAAAGCCCCAGTACAGGAAACAAGGATCAATTAATAATTAATCAACAAGCAGTTATTGCTGCTATGTGTTCAGCAGTATGCTAAGCACTGAAAATAAAAATCTCCAAAAATGCAATAGTAAGAAAACAATTTCTGCATAAGCACATAGATACCCAAGTACAAAATATACACACAAACACCAAATAATTTCAGAGGATGGGATACTTGAAGCTGGAATACTTGTAGCATTTGTATTCAAACTGTGAGAGGAGTTAGGGCTTCTAAAAGACAGAGAAGAGGAAGCAGGGCATTTCAGGCATAGGATCTAGCTTGTATAGGAATATGGAGACTGGTCTCAGAATATTGTATATGCAGGACAATAAATAGGGCTGTTGGAATTTAAAGTGTGTAAAGAGGATTGATGTATAATAAACTTTAAAAGGTAGATTAGAACCAAATTGTAAAAGGCTTTGAATACCAAATGGAAGAGTTTGCATTTTTATCAAGTTCTTAGTTCACAGCAATCAAGTATTGTTGTTAAGTCATTTTTTGGTCCTGTCCAATTCCCTGGGACCCTATTTGGGGTTTTTCGAATGATTTACTATTTTCTTCTCTAGCTTATTTTACAGATGAGGAAACTGAGTCAAACAGATTAAGGGATTTTCCCAGGGTCACATAGCTAGGAAGTATCTGAATCCAGTTTTGAACTCAAAAAGGTTAATCTTCTGACTTCAGATCCAGCACTTTATCCATGTGGCTATCTAAGCTGCCTTACAAAAATAGGTGTAAAACAAAATAGACAAGAAAAGGCATTTAAATTGTATTTTCTCCTTAACTCAAAAGTTTTTAATAATTCTGAAGGGATGCAATGATTATGATTTATTTGTTTCTGTAGGAAAGTATGAATTTTGGGGAAATGAAATTTTTAAAAAATCTGACCTATATAATTTTCTATTGTTATTTAGATTTTTGAGAAATCCTTGAAGCAAATTTTAGTCTTTGGATGTAAAAAGATGCTGTGTATTTTGTCCCCAGAGCTCTCAAAATCTGTGGTTCTGTGATTTGATCACAAGGAAGATCATTGAACATTTAAACAAATACAACATTGTAGGGCAATGGCAATGTGGTTTCTATAAGAGGAAATCATTCCTGACACATCTTTTAGAAGTCAACTTCAATTTCAACAAACATTTATTAAACATCTATTACACAGTACTGAGCCCTGTATAGTGTACTTAAAGGGGAAGTGGGGGATAGGGGGCAATTGATACAACAATAAGCTTACTCTAGTAGAATCTTCAATGTAGTATGAAACATAAATACATATAGGATAAATCCATGAGAAAGGGGCCAATCAGAAATTTTGTGGCATCCTGAGGAGGAAGGAAGAAAGCAAGAAGTATTTTTTAATCTGCCAACTATGCACCAGGCACTATGCTAAATTCTTTATAAATATTATCTTATTGATCCTCACAATAACACTGAGAGGAAGGTGCTATTATAATCCCTATTTACAATTGAAGAAAGAGAGTCAGGTAGCGGTTAAATGACTCACCCTGGTCACAGAGTGAGTAAAATGTCTGAGGTAAGATTGGAACTCAGTTCCTCCTGGCTCCAGGCCCACCTAGCACTTACTATCACTAATTTCTAAGGGAATCAAGGAAGACTTCAAGTTGAGTTTTAAGGATAAGCAGGATTTCAATAAGCTAAAGATGGGAGGATAAGGGTATTGCAAAATAAGTGACCAATATGAGCAAAGACAGAGATGGGACATTTAGCAGTCTGGTTTGACTATGTCTCAAAATATATGGAAGAGAGGAGTGATACATAGAATCAGGAGAGTTGGATAGGACCAGAATATGAAAGACCTTGAATGCCAGTCACAAGCGTATCAACTTTCTTGTATACTAAATGATATTTAAGTCTCCTAGAAGTCACCTGGGGGAAACAATCAGTAGGAAAATGGAAAAAGCAAACATTGTATGCAGATATATGCTTACTAACATTTTTATTTCTTTTTCTCTTTTTTCTTGAGGAACCTTTCCAGTTCCCATTCCTTCCTTATCATGGTAGGACAGGGTGGGTGACTAATCACTGCAGCCAGGGCCAGGTGTTGTGAAGAGTACACTGGGATAGATCCTGGAGAGCTGTAATGGCAAAAATGGAGACCTGGAGCGGAGATGGGTTTAGGACATTATAGTAACCAGAAAACAATGTTAGAACAGGAAGATGGGACTAGGAGAAAGACTTCATAGTCTTAGAGGTCGAGGAGATTAGAACAGGGGACTCATCAGTATTCCATTTTTTAATTTTTATTTTGGCAGTCAATGGGGATGACTATGAGTCATGCAGTTCTGCAACTCCTTTCCGGCAGCCTATCTCATTTTCTCCTGCTCCCGATCAGTGAAAGCAGGGAAAGATCATCAGGAAATATGAGAAGATGAAGCAATTGCTTAATAGTTTTGCTATGTTACAGCTCTTTCCAGTCACTCTACTATGCATAAATAAATTATATAGCCATCAAAAAGCCAACTTTCTAGATCTTTTGGATGAGATTAGTTGATTGAGAGCACAAGATTTCCCAGTTGTGGGTTTGAAGGCTGAAAAACAAGTCAAGATTTCTGTAATTTTCTAATTTCAGAGTGAATTCTTCATTTTCTTGTTTCCAAATCCCTAGATAAATTTTTAACTTGGTCAGCATTGTCCCATGAGCCCTATGGTGTTGAGAGGCCGAGTAATCTAGAGTATATAGGGTGAGCAAGCAGTCTATGGTGACCATGGAGATGATTCGGGTTTTGGGAAATCATTATATAAACAATAATCCATGAAGAAATTACTGGGTTAGTAGTTTGGGGTTAGTGCCACATAGTGGCCAAATTATATACTACACTCTCTTGATGATTAATTTAAAAAGTGACAATCTGCTTTTCTCTTAATTGCAGAAGACAGGGAAATGAGTCTGGTATGTTAAACTTTTGCAACATCAGCAACTCTGAAGTGTAGACCTAGCCCCTATCATCTATTACATGTGGGATTTCTCATCTGGGATATTTTGGGTTATAGCTATTTTTTTCCTTCTGTTTTCCTTTTTAGTAGTTCTGTCTGGGTAACCACAAAAGTCACATTGAGACTACTCCTGAAAATATTTTTTAAATGATTGTATATTTTGAGTTGAATTTTACTTGAGGTTTTTGTTTTTTTCTATTTGAGGGATTTAAAAAAAAAAAAATTTACATTTCCTTTCCTTTTTTGAAGTATTTTCTTTTTTTTCCCCTGAGGCAATTGGGGTTAAGTGACTTGCTCAGGGTCACACAGCTAAGAATTGTTAAGTGGCTGGGACCAGATTCATACTCAGATCCTCTGACTTCAGGGCTGGTGCTCTATCTATCCACTGCATCATCTAGCTGCCCCTTTTTGAAGTATTTTCTTGTTTATTCACTGAAATTGTTTCTTTCCAGTCCAGATTTTTTCATATAATAAAAAATATTAAATTTCCCCCAAAAAACAGGTAGAAGAGAGAAAATGATCAAGAGACTCTCAATAAAATAATTCCCTTTCCCTGCAATACAAATGGTGAAATTACAAAATATAATGTGGAGAAAACAGACAATAAAGTATTAAGCTTTTAAATAAGAGTTCATACTTTGCTACCTCCTTAATGAGTATGAAGAAATAGAGATTAAATTTGATGGAATTGGAGGACAATTTAGTTAGCTATTGATTGGATAAAAGGCAAGGTTATGCACCTAGCAGTTTTTCAAAAGTCAGAGTCTCTAGGGAATCAATCAAAGTAGGAGACAAAGCAGGATATCTCTGAGGAGTGTAAACTTCATGAACTGATAAGAGAACTATCCATGAAAGACAAATTAAGCCCTCATTACTTGCTTCCCTGGAGTGAAATAGAAGTCTTCCCAGCCCCCTACAAGCCTTGACATCTTACTTTAAAATTAATTGCCCAGTAGGAGACACAGGACTCAGTAGAAGGACAGGCTCTGTCAGTCAAGGTATAAGATAGGAACAGAATCTTGATCTGAGTGTTAACCATTGGGAACTTAAATGCAGAGAGGAAAAGACCCAGGGAGTTCAAAGGAGTGAGTCAGTCAACAGAAACACTGAGCCCAAGACAAGAAGAATGAGGATACTGTAAGAAGATATCAAGGTCCTTCTAAACTAGAGGTATGAATTGCCTTGGCTACATGTGTTCCTTAAGTAGATGGCCCTCAACCACAGTATTCTACATGTATGCCCACTCTTTTCATTTATGAAAGAAGTTCCCTTGTTTGCCACTCTAAAAGGTGACAAAAGCTCTGGGACTTAATTGGTTACTGACTCTTGATTCACCTTGATTCCCACCTATGTGAAGTTAAGACTCTTTCTGCAACAGAAGCAGGATGATTTCAGAAAGGCCTGGAGATTCTTAAATAAACGAGGCTAAGTGAAGTGAATAAAACCAAGAGAACGTTGTACACAAGATTATGTGATGATCAACTCTGATGGCCCTGGCTCTTTTCAGCAATGAGGTGATTCAGGCCAGTTCCAATAGGCTTGTGATGGAGCCATTAACATCCAGAGAGAGGACTGTGAGGATTGAGTGTGGATCACAACATAATATTTTCACTTTTTTTGTTGTTTGCTTGTTTTTTCTCTCTTTTTTTTTATGTTTCTCTTATTTTTTTCTTTTTGATCTGAGTTTTCTTGAACAGTCTGATAAATGTGGAAATATGTTTAGAATTGTACATGTTTAACCTATATTGGATTACTTGCTGTCTAGGGGAGGGAGTGAGGGGAAGGGAAGAAAAAAAATTTGTAACATAAAGTTTTGCACTTTGAAAACTAAACTTGCATGCATTTTGAAAATAAAAAGCTATTAAAAAAAAAAAGAGAGAGAGACCCCTTTTGACTTCATGAGTGCTTGAAGAGCACAAGAATAACCATACCCTACCTCATAGACCAGACAAATTTCCACAAGGAGATATATACAGAGAAATTAAGTGCCACTATATCCTTATTGAATATCCTTGCTTTGTTAGGGCAAAGTAAACCTCCTTTTGTTAACTGTTCAATGACCTTTGATTTACCCCATTTTGTGCCAACATTGAACCTGAACTAACAGGATGCTTGTGGTAGGCTTACTTCTAACATCACTGTTGTCATGTGTATTTGTAGGAGTTTGTGCCCTAAGTTTATGGGGAGAATGATTTGTAATTACTATTCTTAATGATGTAATCTAAGAAAATGTTTTTGCTTTAAGCCAAATATGTCCCCAGGCTGATTGTTAAAAGTAAATCTATCAGTAGGAAAGTATAGTTTTAAGAGTAGGAGTCACAGAATACTTGGAAATTGAGATTATCTGTGTTCCTGGTGAATCCAGACTCTAAGTATAAATGATGCAGAAGGTTAGAGAGAGTCAGATCCAGACAGAATGCTACATTTGTTTTTGTTTCTTCATGGTAACTCCCTCTCTCATGATTTACCTACTGTATTTCATAAGATTATAAATATGTTCCATTTATGATTTCCATTGGTTTTTAAGTTGTTACTCATTTGCATATGGGACCAACTGCATATTGTTGGCTCATTCATAAGCTTCTTATTGAAGAAATTGCTCCAGAAATTGTCATATGCATTTTCATCAAGATTTTCAATTAATCAGCAAGTATTTATTAAAATCATTATTATATTTGAGGCACCAAAGAGATAAAGAAAAAAGTAAAAGTATCTGTCCCCAAGGAGCTTTCATTCTAACTAGGGAGAGAAAGTGCACATATGCAAGCTACCTACAAAATAAATACAAAGTAATCTTAACAAGAAAGGGTAGTTAGGTGGCTCAGGTAATAGAGCACTGGGCTTAGGGCTAGGAAAACTGCTTTCTGAGTTTAAATGTGGCTTTAGAC
The DNA here is from genome assembly GCF_016432865.1 of Antechinus flavipes. NCBI lineage: Eukaryota > Metazoa > Chordata > Mammalia > Dasyuromorphia > Dasyuridae > Antechinus > Antechinus flavipes. The sequence goes on along the minus strand of NC_067399.1, from coordinate 259,731,983 downwards.
ACTTAGTTGCTGTGTAATCTTAGTCAAGTCATTAAATCTTTTCTTTTTTAATTGTAGTAAGTTTATAGTAAGTTTATTAATTTCTAATACACATTGCTTTATGAATCATGTTGGAACCGAAAAATCAGACGAAAAGGGAAAAATCATGGAAAAGATGAACAAACAGAAAAAAGAAGTGAACATAGCATGTGTTGATTTACATTCCGTCTTCTTGGTTCTCTTTCTTGATGCAGATGGTATTTTCTGCCCCAAATCTATAGGGATTGCTTTGGACAAATCATTTAATTTTGTTTGCCTTAGTTTCCCCATTTACAAAAAGAGCTAAAGGAGGAAATGAAAAATCACTCCAGTACCTTTGTCAAGGAATCCCCAAATAGGGTCATAAAAGTCAGATGCAACAACTCCACCTTAAAAGGAAACACTGAAGCTGCTGAGGGGATAGAAAAGCCCTTCTGAATAAAGCTGAATTTTTAAGGAAAGCAGAGATCTCCTAAGGTAAAGAAGAGTAACAGCATTCTAGATTGTGAGATGAATTGTGGGTGAGGAACAGAAGCTTAGCATGGTTATATTACAAAAATTGCATATTTGTTTTATAGTTTTATTTGCTTTGAGTCCCTGTTTACATGAAGTTTGATTTTGTACTATTGGTTTTCAGAATATAATTTTAAGTAATGTTTTAATGAAATGGAAGCCAACATTGTGGGGAAATTTTGTGAAACAATAGGTGTAACAACTCCCAAGTATTTCTCAATCCTAGGAGCAGTCCTTGAGCATGAAAATAAGGACATTAGAAAGGAAAGGGTTCTCTACTGAATCTATATCCCAAAGAGATCATAAGAAGAAAAAAGACTCACAGTTGCAAAAATGTTTATAGCAGTCTTTTTCTGTAGTGGCAAGAAACTGAAAAATGAGTAGATACCCATCAGTTGGAAATGGCTGAATTAGTTATGGTATATAAATATGATTGAATATGTGCTATAGTGCTCGCTTCGGCAGCACATATACTAAAATTGGAACGATACAGAGAAGATGAATATGTGCTATAAGAAATGACAAGCAGGCCGATTTCAGAAAAGTCTAGAAAGACTTACATGTACATCATGATGCTAAGTGAAGTGAGCAGAACCAGGAGAACATTGTATGCAGCAACAAGAAGATTATGTGATGATCAACTGTGATAGACTTGGCTCTTTTCAACAAAGAGGTGATCTAAGGCAATTTCAATAGACTTGGGATAGAAAGACGCATTGGTATCCGGAGAGAGAATTATGGAAACTGAATGTGGATCAAGGTATAATATTTTCACCTTTTTGTTGTTTGTTTACTTGCTTTTTTTTTTTTTTTTCTCATTTTTTTCCCCCCGCTTTTGATTTGATTTTTCTTGTGTGGCATGATAAATATAGAAATATGCTTAGACTGGGAAAAACACTTTTACATCCAAAGGATCTGATCAAGGCCTCATTTCCAAAATATATAGAGAATTGACTTAGATTTATAATAGTTCAAGCCATTCTCCAATTGATAAATGGTGAAAGGATACGAACAATTTTCAGATGAAGAAATTAAAACTATATGTAGTTACATGAAAAGGTGTTCCAAATCACTATTGATCAGAGAAATGCAAATTAAGACAACTCTGAAATACCACTACACACCTGTCAAATTAGCTAAGATGACAGGAAAAGATAACAACAAATATTGGAGGGAATATGGGAAAACTGGGACACTGATACATTGTTGATGGAACTGTGAACAGATCCAACCATTTTGGAGAGAAAGTAGGAACTATGCTCAAAAAGTTATCAAACTGTACATACCTTTTGATCCAGCAGTGGTTTTTTGGGCTTATATCCCAAAGAGATCTTAAAGAGGGAAAGAGACTTATATGTGCAAGAATGTTTGTAGCAGCCCTCTTTATAGTGGCAAGAAACTGGAAACTGAGTGGATGCCCATCAATTGGAGAATGGCTGAATAAATTGTGATATATGAATGTTATGGAATATTATTGTTCTGTAAAAAATGACCAGCAGGAGGATTTCAGAAAGGCCTGGAAAGACTTACACGAACTGATGCTGAGTGAAATGAGCAGAACCAGGAGATCATTGTACATGGCAACAAGACTATAAGACGATCAATTCTGATGGACGTGGCTCTCTTCAACAATGAGATGATTCAAACCATTTCTACTTGTTCAGTGATGAAGAGAGCCATCTACACCCAAGAGAGTAAACTGTGGGAACAGAGTGTGAAATACAACATAGCATTCTCACTCTTTCTGTTATTTACTTGTACCTTGTTTTCTTTCTCAGTTTTTCCTTTCTTTCCTTCTTGATCTAATTTTTCTTGTGCAGCAAGATGACTGCATAAATATATTGGATTTAACATGTATTTCAACATATTTAACATGTATTGGACGACCTTCCATCTAGGGGAGGGAGTGGGGGGATGGAAGGGAAAATTTGGAATAGATGGTTTTACAAGAGTCAATGTTGGAAAAATTACTCATGCATATGCTTTGCAAATAAATAATTGAATAATTTAAAAAAAAGAAATATGTTTAGAAGAATTGTGCATGTTTAACCTATATCAGATTGCTTGTTGTCTAGGGAAGGGGAGAAGAGGGGAGAGAAGGAGAATTACTTGGAACTCAAGATTTTTGCAAAGGTGAATGTTGAAAACTATTTGGAAAAATAAAATAATGCTAAAGGAAAAAAATTTAGATAAATATACAGTCATTAAATAGCAGGGTCATACTAGAAGATACCACTCAATTTTTTTGTGTGCAAGCATTACTAGTTAGAGTTTATCACTAAAAAATTCCTGATATAGTGAAAGTAGGTGATAATGCCAGGACACTGATCACTAACCCTCATTTTGAGGGATTGATTAAAAATTTGAAGGCCTTTATGGGTAAAGAAGATTTGCATATGGAAAAACAGTTCTTTCAAAGGAAACTTCACTCACAAAGAATGCTGAGTCTAGGTCTCTTGTGTCACAAGGATATCATAGATCTAAGTCAGGAATCTTTTTAGGAAAAGATCTGTACTCCTCTAGGGAAGAACCAGTTGAAATTTGGACTGGTTATGTCACAGCAAGATTAGAGTATTGGCAAGCAACTGAAAAAATGTACAATCTGGAAGAAACTGTTTTTGCAAAGCTTGAGGACAGAAACTCCTGAAATCACAGGAATACTTACAAAGGCAGGAGAGGCTGGCTATAGGAATTTGGCTAAGATCCATGAGAGGCATATGCTAAAATAGCACCTCAAAAGGATGATGTGGTAATTAGGTTAGTCAATCCTTTGTGCTCCTAGGTTTCTAAGATGGGTTTCCTGGCATGAAAATTTCTTCTCTCATACAGGAAGTAGTATCAAAGGGTCCATAATTCTCTTCTTTTTATCTCTTTATCCAGCCCCAGCTAGAGATAGACCTTCAAGCAAAATAGCTCAGTGTTAGATCACTATCACTTCTCTGGAAATATTTTCTCCTAAGTTGATACCTCCTCACTCTATTTCCAGTTAAGTGCACAAGGAAATGCCAATTGTTTCCCCTATTTATAAAGAGTGCTGATTCTTAGATCATTCTGTAGAATGATCTAATGTAGAATTTTCTTAGATATCACTTGTATTCTATTGTAAAGATAGATTGATTTACCAAACTACTCTACCCTACTTTAAATAATGGATAAAATGTCCTATCAATCAATCAATCTCATTCATCGGTTTCATTTGTCATGTCTGATTCTTCGTGACCCCTGTTGGGATTTTCTTGGCAAAATTACTGGAGTGGTTTATCATTTCCTTCTCCAGATAATTTTTACAAATGAGGAAACTGAGGCAACCAAGATTAAGTGACTTGCCCAGGGTCACAAACTAGTAAGTGTCTGAGGATTTGAATGTATAAAGATGAGGCTTCCTGACTCCAGGTCTGATACTCTTTTCATTGCATCATTTGGTTGCTAGATTTTATATTAAGAACTGGAATGAAGTTGCACAGGAGGAAAGGATCCAATTAACTAAGAAAACTGGTTTGCCTCAGGAGTTGTCCTTATCAATTGCCAAAGTAATTTATAGCCAGGGTCTGTTGAGATGCTGGAGCAAGTATTATATTTCAATAATAACAGAGAGGAAGAGGGTCAGCTTCAGCCTTACATTCCTCTTCCTTCCATGCAAACTGATCACTCTGGGATTTTTGAAGGGTCCAGAGGATTTTAAAATTCTTATTATCTTCCTATCAATGTCCCAGCAGCAAACTAGTGGTATTGTTATTGGGAGTCAAGAACAGACTGGATACAGATTCATAGTTCTAGAAGCAATTGCACTCCCCATCTTCAGTCTCCACTGTCATTTCCAATCAGAGTCTTAGAAATACCAATAGAAGAGAACCATACCTGACGGGTGATGAGATCATGCTTGTTCTTTTCAATACCCAAAGCCACCTCTTTCCCTGATTTTTTTTCTTAAATATATGTTAAATACAATATTTGTATACATATTTATACTGTTATCTTGCTACACAAGAAAAATCGGATTTAGAAAGAAGGTAAAAATAGCCTGGGAAGAAAAACAAAAATGCAAGCAAACAATAACAGAAAGAGTGCAGATGCTATGTTGTGGTCCACACTCATTTCCCAGTGTTTTTTCCCTGGATGTAGCTGGCTCTGTTCATTACTGATCAATTGGAACTGATTTAGTTCATCTCATTGTTGAAGAGGGCCACGTCCATCAGAAGTGATCCTCATATAGTATTATGGATGAAGTATATAATGATCTCCTGGTTCTACTCATTTCACTTAGCACCTGATTTTCTTTTTCTTATTCTCTAAAGGGAAACCAAAACATTCATATATTTATTGTTCTCTTAGAGCCAAGAGCAACAACTCATCACCCCAGAATTTAGCACTGTGATGATGTCATAGTCAGTCAATTGGTGAACCAGCATTTATTAAGCATCTACCATATGTCATATATCAGGGGCATATGTTAGTGGACTGGATAAAGTGCCAGGGCTGATGTCAGGAAGATTCACCTTCCTGAGTTCAAATCTGACATTAAACACTTACTAGCTGTGTGACTCTGAGCGAGTCACTTTACTCTGCTTCAGCTTCCTTATCTGTAAAATAGCTGGAGAAGGAAAAAGCAAACCACTCTAGTATCTTTGCCAAGAAAACCCCAAAGGTAACAAAGTGTCAAATACAACTGAAAAATTTCTGAATAACACCAAAAAGAAAAGAAAAATAACTGAATAACAAAAAATAGCACAGTGTTTGACACATGGTAAGCCCCATATTATAGTAATAGTTATTATTGTTATTATTACCTCATCTTTTCTCAATGTAGATCTCATCAACATTGAAGCCACTTTTCTCCATGAGTGCATCCAATCTGCATGTCATCCTCCTAGTCAGTTCTGTAACCAAAGATACTTCAGTTCTTCCAACTGTCTTTCAGTGCTGATATTTTTGTACCCTGTCTTCATGATTGCCATTCGCTAGTACCATTACCTCTCTAGATAATGTTTTTTGTCCATATTTCTATCTCTTGCTGGATTTTCTGTCATTTCTAGGCTTTGGTTCCGAGTTCATAGTGAAACTGGATTCATTGTTTCCACAGACCAAATATGAGAAGATGTTCCAGAGATGGTGGATGTTGAGCCTACCTGATAGCAATCCCTTTCGCAGCTTCCTACTTACTTGTCTTGTACAATAAGCTTATAACCCAGTAGAAATGTGTCTTTTATAAGAGCCACATGAATGATTGGGCCATAGCTCTTGACTTGCAGAAGCCTGACCATATCCTCATCCTCAGAATCATACCCTACTTGAGAAGGTGGGAACATGCACCACTCCTGAGGCAGATTTACTACAGATTCACAGGCCTCTTACCTAGACAAGAGAAGTATATTGATAGAAAGCTCCAGAGGAGAAGGGAATGGACTAGTACAGGCCCAGAAGAGCAGATATCCTGATATCACATAACAAAAAAGCCTGGAAGCCTAGAGAGATCATTTGGCAATAATGAAATTACACAGGAAGCATAGGCCCTATTCATCCATTTTACTACTAAGCCTGAAAGAAAGGGGAAAAAAAGCCAGATGGATTCATAATTGGAAGAGGTGGCTAGCTACACAAAGTGGGAAAGGTCCCAGAATGAGAGACAGAGTGAGCAAGAGACAGAACCAGAATAGCAGATAGAGGTCCCAGGACATCTATAAAGCGATCTACAATCTGGCTTTCCTTACTTATCTTTAGTCTTAACCATGTGCCAGTCAAGCTTTAACTGAAAAAAAAAATCCCACAATATGCATTTTAAGGTTTTTCTGCTTTATTAATAATACATTTTCTTCATCACATTTTTAATAGGTACAGATGTCAAATGTTATACAATATTATTGTTCTATAAGAAACGACCAGCAGGATAATTTCAGAGAGGCCTGGAGAGACTTACATGAACTGAGGTTAAGTGAAATGAGCAGAACCAGAAGATCATCATATACTTCAACAACAAGATTATATAATGATCAATTCTGATGGATGTGACTCTTTCCAACAATGAGATGATTGAGGCCAGTTCCAATGATCTTGTGATGGAGAGAGCCATCTATACCCAGAGAGAGCATTGTGGAGACTGAGTGGATCACAAAATAACATTCTCACTCTTTTTGTTGTTGTTTGCTTGCATTTTGTATTCTTTCTCATTTTTTCCCTTTTTGATCTGACTTTTCTTTTGCAGCAAGATTATTGTATAAATATGTATACATATATTGGATTTAACATATATTTTAACAGGTTTAACATATTTTGGACTACCTGCCATCTAAGGAGAGAGGATGGAGGGAAGGAGGGGAAAATTTGGAACAGAAGATTTTGTAAAAGTTAATGATGAAAAACTATCCATGCTTGAATGTTTTTGAAATGTTTTAAAAATAAAAAACTTTAATTAAAAAAGAAAAACTAAGTGTAGATACTCAACAAAACAATAAATCATACCCTGATTTCCACAGTACAAATGCTCACACTGAAAATTAAATTTAGTGCTCAGTTTTTTGGGGGAGGGGTTTTGGTGTTTTTTTCCTGAGGCAATTGAGGTTAAGTGACTTGCTAAGGGTCACACAGCCAAAAAGTGTTAAGTGTCTGAGGGTAATTGAGGGCAGGTGCTCTATCCACTGAGCTGCCCCGGCAATCAGTTTTCAAGAGTATTGGAGTCTCTCTATGTAACAGCTCACCATTCTGGGGCGCCCCAAGGGGTGGTTCTAATGGCTCCATTGCTTCCCTGCCAAGCTCCTTCTAACTTAGCCTTGTCTGATTAGAACCATTAGAAATGATGTGGAGAGACAAGATAGGAAGGTAGACTTGGAAGCCCAGAGAAGCTCTACCCCACCTCTCCTCTGCACAGATACAGAAAATAATACAGATTAAATGCTGATCACGATACCCGAGGGAAAAAATTACAATGAACCTGGTCTCCAGCACGATTCAAAGAGGAGGCATCCCTGCTGAGTGAAACGAGCAGGGCCAGGAGATCATTATACACTTCAGCAACAACACTATATGAGGATCAATTCTGATGGACGTGGCCTCTTCAGATGCCAAATCAGTTCCAACGGAGCAGTAATGAACCGAACCAGCTACACCCAGTGAGAGAACTCTGGGAGATGACTAAGAACCACTACATAGAATTCCCAATCCCTCTATTTTTGTCCGCCTGCATTTTGGATTAACTTCACAGGCTAATAGTACATTATTTCAGAATCTGACTCTTTTTGTGCAGCAAAATAACTGTATGGACATGTATACTTATATTGTATTTAACTTATACTTTAACATATTTAACATGTATTGGTCAAACTGCCATCTGGGGGAGGGGGTGGGAGGAAGGAAGGAAAAAGTTGGAAGAAAAGGTTTTGCAATTGTCAGTGCTGAAAAATTACCCATGCATATATTTGTAAATAAAAAGCTATTAAAAAAAAAAAAAGAGGAAGCATCCTGTGTCACGTCAAGCCATGTCACACCACAAGGTGTTATGGCATGTGACGCAGAATGTCACGACATAGCTGCAATAGGGCACGACTCGTGTGTGGCTTGTGTGGGACATGACACGTGACAACAACGCACACGTGACAAGTGCACATGACGTGGCAGTATGACATGGCTTGGTATATACTCGGCATGACAAGACATTGTGACACTGCCATGTAACGCGGCCTGGATATGACATGGCGCGACATGTGACACGTCCTTGGCAAGTGCATGATGTAACTTGAAGTTACTTATTCTTGGACCAGAGGTCTTCTGAAAGCTTTTCCACGTCTAAATTCTTGTTGCTGCTGCCCCCATGTGGCCAAGATGTGGAATCACACCCTTCAAAATAGTATTCGCGGCAATGTTTTGCATGACTTCATAACTACAATGGCTAAGTGAAAGGGGGAAAGAGAAGAATTTGAAACTGAAAATTAAAAAAAAATTAAAATGAACAAAACAAATAAATGCGTGCGCGTGCTAGGATAACTAGGTGGCTCAGCGGATCGAGGACTGGACCTGGAGTCAGGAAGACCGCAGATACTTACTGGTTGTGTGACTCTGGGCAAGTCAATGTTTGCCTCGGTTTCCCCCTCTGTAAAATGAGCTGGAGGAGGAAGTGGCCAACCACTCCAGTATCTTCGCCAAGAAAACCCCAAACGGGATTTTAAAGAACCAGTCAGGACTGACATAACACCCTTGTGCTGCCATCTCGTGGTCTGCGACAATATTGCAACTGAGTGAGGAGGAACACTTTGGCTCCAAATGGTGGTTGTCCCTTAACGGGCTCTAGCTGTACCAGAGCCACTCAGAGCAAGGGGCAGGTAGCTCTCCGCTCCTCTTCTAAGCATCTTAATGCTCCCAAGGGGTATCTGGGTGGGGAACGTAATTAGAATCACAGTTTAAAAGCCGAGACGGCTTCAGAGGTCTCCCAGTTCGACCAGTGTCTGGAGTTCAGAATATCCCAGAAAAACCCCGTCTCTGACAAACTCACGTCTGTGAGAGGGAGATGATCTGGAAGAGACGGAGAGATAGGACACCTCCGAGCTCTCCGGAAACCCGGTTCCGTTCTGGAGATGACACTTTAAGGGCTTTGGTAACGGAGCAAGATGGCGGTTGCCCTGGAGTCCACGTCACATGAAGGTGAAAAAGTGGTTTCGTTTGGAGAAGGGAAGACTCGAGGGGCGCTACTAGTCGGCATCAAGCGTTTGAAGAGCTGTAACGTCGAGGGCAGACTAGATTCGTTCTGTTTGGTCTGAGCGGACAGAACCGTTCTAAGGGACATTGTTAATGAGAGCCGGAGAGACAGAGCACTAGGGGACATTTATTTGGAGATGATAAATATTGAGTGTCTGGAACCTCCCTTTTTGATCCTTAGAAGTGACTGACTTTTCCTCCTCAGGATTCCCAGAGGTTGTTAAGGATGCCTCTTTCCCTCAGTTTCTGTCTGAAAAGGGAGATATTTAAACCTCAAGTTTCTACTCCTTTTGAGCTGTTTCCAATCGTTTTTTATGTCAGGCTTTCCCTAGATAGATCTCATTTTTAGGTGAATTTTTGCCCTTAACTTAGTCCAGAGGAAATACAAATTAGAGACATGAGGAGAGGGCAGGAAGGAGAGATGGATTATGGTTACATTCAATTATGGAAGTCAGGAGATCTAACTTTGGCCTAGGAGTCAGACATTATCCTGAGCCATGAGGTTGATGAGCCATATGTCCGAGATAGGATTTAATCATCAACATGCATTTATTAAGTATCTAATATGGGCTAATCTCTGGAGGTACAAAAAAAAAAAAAAAAGGTACAAGGCAATCCTTATCCTCAAGGAATTCAGACTCTAATAGTACAGATAAAATGAAAACATCTCTAAACACACAAGATATATATAGGATAAACTGTATAGGTAATCTCAGAGGGAATGCTCTAGTATTATGATTATGATTTTACTAATAATTTTGATAAAATTCCTCAAAACTTAAGCTTTTCTTCCTTCCTTCCTTGCTTCCTAATTTTCTTCCTCCCTCTCTCCCTTCCTTCCTTCCTTTCTTCCTTCCTTTCTTTCTTTTTCTTTTTTTCTCTTCTTTCTTTTTCTTTCTTCATTCCTTTCTTTCTCTTTTTTTCTTTCTTTTCCTTCCTTCCTTCCTCCCTCCCTCCCTCCCTCTCTCCTTTCCTTCCTTCCTTCTTTCTTTTCTCCCTTGCTTCAAAAAGATACCACCTTTCACTCAACTTTCATCTGTGGCTCCAAGTACCTGTAGCAGGCTCAGCAGCTTCACTCCAGTTAAACCATTTCTCTCCCACAAAATCTGGTAAAGGTAATGAACAGGCATTTAGAGCTTGGTCACATCCATGACATTAAAGGGTGAGGCAGAGTTGTACAAAGTTGCCAATCTCACTCTCTCTTTCCACATCACTAACTGGTGATGGCCCAGGATGCAGTGGATGATCTGGACATCTTTGAGCTCTAAGCCCTCCACAGCAGCTGCATCAGCTGTCTTTATGCTCATTGGAACAAATTGTTCTCATCAGCCTATTCTGCCAATGAAAGTCTTCACTTGCTTGAGGAAGACATCCCCCTAACTCACTGGTGGATTTGAGGCTTGTTGTTTATTCTCAACTTGATTTAGTGGGAGCTAAGATGGTTCATCCCTGGTGTGGTTATTGAGCATGCTACAGATATTTGGAATCACAGGTGAGAGATGGGTGAAAGGTGGACACCAAAGGGGAATTGTTGTGCCACAGTTCTCTTTTAATGTCCTGATCCAGTTTCCCTAACTGTCCTATTTAGTTACTCTGCCTCAGGTTATAACAATTTCCTCTTAATGTTTGATAGGATAAAGGTCTTACATTTTAGACTTTAGGCTATATTTATTCCCTCTTAATGTTTAATGGGATAAAGGTCTTTATCCATTTTAGACATAATTAAAATATCAGGAACCTCTCTAGTACCTCCCATTATGTCATCATAGGTGCCTCCCCCCATTAGGTCAATTCCATCCAGGTACCTCCCCCATTATGTCATTATTTTTGTTACCCTATAAAAGAATCTTGTGTCTGACATTCAGGGCTGAATTCTTTGAGACAATAGTCTCATTCAGCCCTGGGACCAAACCATGGATCCATTTGGTCCCAGTAAATCTCTCCCTTTTAAATAAATTATTAAATTGTTCTCTAATCACTATCTTGTTCAGTTTTTTCCAGCATTACAGGATGAGCTTGGAAAGGACTTGTAAAGTCCCCATGATGAGGTTCAGCTCTGCTCGATTCCCAGTCAGGGAGCAAAAAATGATGAGGTTCTCTCCTCTCTCAAGGAGTTGTGAGAACCCCCTTCTGGTCGGCTCAGGTCATTCGTAAATGAATTTATGAACCCAAAAAGTTAAACTGGCAAAAGAAGTTTATTGGCACTGGGAAGTCAGCTTTTGCTTGAAGGCTGACTTCCTTAGTGACAGGGTACTGACAGAGAAATAAAGATATAGCAGAGAAATCCTCTAGCAGAGAAATCCCAACAGAGAGAAGATAGGATCCTGTTAGGGAAATAGGTGAGAGGGATAAAGAGGGAATAACGCTGAAAAGAGAATGTCTTTTCAGCAGGCAGAGGGTCACAGCTATGCCAAGAAGAGAGAGGTTCCCTGGCATGATTAGGCTCTCTGCAAGGGATTGGGCTAGAGGAAACTTGGTTTATGGGCAGCTCTTGGTGGGGGCTGGAGAGCAGAATAGAGAATCTTGGAATTGAATGAGTGTCCCTGAACTAATCTTCAACTCAATAAAGCTGGATAGAAATCTCCATCTCCAGCTCTGGCTAAGTAGGAGTTGTCCTGGACTCAACCAGTCTCACTCAGATAACAGAATGAAACCACTTATCTTGATTCCCTGGGGTGGGTCTCTCAGGGGAGAGCTTCTCTGAAGTAGTTTCCCAAGCTTTCCCCCCAAAGTCCAAGAGAGAGTGAGAGAGTTCTGGGACTTCCCTTGTCACTCACACTAGAGGTGCTAGTCCTTCCTGAATACCTTCTATATTCCTTGTCTTGCAGATATCTTAAACTGGATATCCAGTAAACATCTTAAATTCAATTTGTTCAAAACCAGATTCATTATTTCCCTCACTCCCTAGCTTCTCTATTACTATAGAGATTAACACTATCCTCCTAGTGTTAAGACTCCAAACATAGGAGTTATCCTCCACTCCTCATGATCTCTCACACACACACTTCCTCCCCCAATATATCCAATCCATGGTACCCTTTTCTCCTGTGACAATGCTACCATTTTGGTACAAGCCCTGTGAATAATCTATAGAATTGTATTTCTATATAGGGACAAAGACTTAGAGAAAGGTCATGTCAGCTGACTGAATCACTTGTACAAAACAAAATATTGAGCTGCTGAACTGAAATAAAAATCACTCTCAAATGAGAAGTGGGTGAATGGTACCTGCGAGCACTGAGTGCACATGCTTAATGAGTTAATTAATATTGATTTCTTCTACTCTCCAAAGGAGGAATTTTCCATCATTTTTGAACATGGATTGTATGATGAGGAAGGGGAACATGGCAAGGAGGAATATGCAATGGAAGGACCAGGAAGTCTGTTAACTTCATTATCAGCGAGTCAGGATAGGAAATAAAAGCTCTTTCCTGGGTCTATAAACAAAGATCTACCCAGACACTGCCCTAATCCTTTATTAATAGGCACTGTCCCAGAGTAGATCACCCATTTCTTACAAGAATTGTAAATAAACCAACTACATACACTCCTGAGTCATTTTTATCTTTGTAATATATTTCTAACAGCTCTTATCACCTCATACCAGGACTACTGCCACAGCCTGCTGGTGGGTTGAACTACCTCAAGTCTCTCCCCATTTTAATCAATTCAATCACTAGTAAATCTCCTAAAAGGTTATCCCTTCTCTCAGTAAACTCTAGAGAGTTCCTATAAAATACAAAATTCTCTGTTTGGCATTCAGAGTCCTTTATAATTTAGCTTCTTCATATCTTTCCTATCATCTTATTCCTCACAATGTCCTCTTTAACCCAATGCCATTGGCCTCCTGACTCCAGGAACAGCACACTCCATTTCTTAGCTTCAGGCAATTTTTCTGGCTCTCTTTCATTGCTGGCATGTTCTCCTTCCTCCTTTCTGCCTACTGCCTCTCTGGCTTCTTTTAAGTCTCACCTAAAACCCCACCTTCCATAAAGAAGCCTTTCCCAATCTTTTTTAAACTTCTGTTAATGATTTCCTATTTTTCAATACAAATATATATATATATTCATAATACACATATATGATATATATTTATATATTCATATATATATATACATATATATATATATAACATACATATTATAATGCCAGAGAAACTGAGGCAGGATAGAGATTAGAGAATAATTTGATTATTTATTGGAGAGTAAGTCAGTTGACTGGATCAGACTCTTGTCTCAAAGTATCCAGCAGTGAATATCAGATACAAGACTTTAATAGGACAACAAGAACAACAACATAATGAAGGAGGTATCTGGATGGGGATGACCTAATGGGGGGACGCACCTTGAATGACTTAATGGAGGGAGGTACTAGAGAAGTTCCTGATATTCTAATGATATCTAAAATGAATAGACCTTTATCCTGTCAAACATTAAGAAGGAATGATTATAGCCGAAAGATATAAAACCTTTATCTCATCAACATTAAGAGGGAATGGTTATAATCTGAGGCAGAGTAACTGAATAGGACAATTAAGGAAGCTGGGTCAGGACATTAAAAGGGAACTGTGGCACAACAATAAAACATATTACATATATACATATATAAAATTTTGTTTGTTTTTTCCCCATTAAATTATGAGCTCCTTGAGAGCAGGAATTGTGTTTTGCTTTTTTCATACCCCAACAGCTTGTTACAGTGCCTGTCACATAGTAGAAACTTAACAAATGTTTATTACTTAATTAAAATAGAGGTAAAGTGATTTACCTAAAGTCACACAAATTGTCTTGAATCAGATTTCAACTTAGGTCTCCCTGATTCCAGGCACAGCATTTACAGCCTACCAGTTATCTCATAATTAGATAGATAGAGAGACGCTATTATTATCTAGGAGATGAAACGTTAATGTGAAAAACTACATTAGTATTTATTAGTAATTTACTAATTATATTCAATACTAGCAGCAGATAAGGAGCTATCCAGCTCCTCCCAGAATTAGAGAAAAGGGGAGGAGAGAGGACTTTGAACAGAGGGAATTCTTCTGGCCAGGTGATCCAAAGAGGGGGGAGGGGTATGTGGGGGGAACCAGAAAAAAAAGGTTCCTCCCTCCAGTTCCCAAAAGACTGACCAGATTCCCTCCAACTCTAATTCTCTCCTCCCCTCTCCTCCCTCTTTTCCCTTTCTGCTACTAGTCACCTCTCCCCAGAAAGAGGAAAGGGTGGGGTGGCCCTGAACTCTAAACTCTTGGGAGATAAACCTGGACCTTAAAGGAACAGTGTCACCCATTGTCTATATAGTCTACAGTGAGAAGGATTTGGTTCATTCACCATTTAGGCAGGAGAGTTTAGAAAGGTCATTTTAATTTGATTAGGATTAGGGCTGGGTCAGGACTACAAACAAATAAATCCAACTCACAGAAGGAAAATCTTAATTATTAGTAAATATTTATTTAAGATCACAGACCAGAAAGATCCTTTCTTCTCATCTCCTCTTCCTTTCTCTTCTCTGCTTCCTTCTCCTCTCCTCTTCTCTCCCCCACCTCATCCTAGTTTATCTCCAAGACTGGATGGCATCAAAATCAATCCTGATTGAGGATGGATGATTGAAGGAACAGTGTCACCCATTATATAGTCTACAGGAAGAAGGATTTGGTTCATCTAGGCAGTAGAGTTTAGAAAGGTCATTTTAATTTGATTAGGATTAGGGCTGGGTCAGAACTACAAACAAATAAATCCAACTCACAGAAGGAAAATCTTAATTATTAGTAAATATTTATTTAAGATCACAGACCAGAAAGATCTTTTCTTCTCATCTCCTCTTCCTTTCTTTCTCTTCTCTGCTTCCTTCTCCTCTCCTCTTCTCTCTCCCACCTCATCCTAGTTTATCTCCAAGATTGGATGGCATCAAAATCAATCCTGATTGAGGATGGATGATTAAAGGAACAGTGTCACCCATCGTCTATATAGTCTACAGGAAGAAGGATTTGGTTCATCTTGGCAGTAGAGTTTAGAAAGGTCATTTTAATTTGATTAGGATTAGGGCTGGGTCAGGACTACAAACAAATAAATCCAACTCACAAAAGGAAAATCTTTTTTTTTTTAAATTTTATTTTATTTAATAATAACTTTATATTGACAGAATCCATGCCAGGGTAATTTTTTATAACATTATCCCTTGCACTCACTTATGTTTCTATTTTTCCCCTCCCTCCCTCCACCCCCTCCCCAAGATGGCAAGCAGTCCTATTAGACTATGTTAGATATGTTGTAGTATATCCTAGATACAATATATGTTTGCAGAACCGAACAGTTCTCTTGTTGCACAGGGAGAATTGGATTCAGAAGGTAAAAATAACTCGGGAAGAAAATCAAAAATGCAAATAGTTCATATTCGTTTCCCAGTGTTCTTTCTTTGGGTGTAGCTGTTTCTGTCCATCATTTATCCATTGAAACTCAGTTAGGTCTCTTTGTCAAAGAAATCCACTTCCATCAGAATACATCCTCATACAATATCGTTGTCAAAATGTATAATGATCTCCTGGTTCTGCTCATTTCACTTGGCATCAGTTCATGTAAGTCTCTCCAAGCCTCTCTGTATTCATCCTGCTGGTCATTCCTTACAGAGCAATAATATTCCATAACATTATACCACAATTTACCCAGCCATTTTCCAATTGATGGGCATCCATTCATTTTCCAGTTTCTAGCCACTACAAACAGGGCTGCCACAAACATTTTGGCACATACAGGTCCCTTTCCCTTTTTTAGTATCTCTTTGGGGTATAAGCCCAATAGAAACACTGCTGGATCAAAGGGTATGCACATTTTGATAACTTTTTGGGCATAATTCCAGATTGCTCTCCAGAATGGTTGGATTCGTTTACAACTCCATCAACAATGCATCAGTGTCCCAATTTTCCCATATCCCCTCCAACGTTCATCATTATTTTTTCCTGTCATCTTAGCCAATCTGACAGGTGTGTAGTGGTATCTCAGAGTTGTCTTAATTTGCATTTCTCTGATCAATAGTGATTTGGAACACTCTTTCATATGAGTGGTAATAGTTTCAATTACAGAAGGAAAATCTTAATTATTAGTAAATATTTACTTAAGATCACAGACCAGAAAGATCCTTTCTTCTCATCTCCTCTTCCTTTCTTTCTCTTCTCTGCTTGCCTCTCCTCTCCTCTTCTCTCCCCCACCTCATCCTAGTTTATCTCCAAGACTGGATGGCATCAAAATCAATTCTGATTGAGGATGGATGATTCTGTCCCCAGTCAGGGAAGATGTGTGAATCAAATTAAATTTATGACCCACTGCTTCCAGCAATCTCCTGGTTCAGCCTGGCCCAGCCCAGAGGTCAAAGCCTAAGCCAGAGACACCATGATTCCATAGTATAGTGATTCAACACTAAGCTCTGTGGAAAACAAACTTCCCAGAACCCATATTGTGTCCTAAGGACTTTAATGGGACTCTATAAGGGGGTAGGGGGTGGGGAGGGAGAAGGAGAGGGAGAGGGAAAGGAAGAGAAGGGAAAGAGAATATATTTTTTTAATTTTTATTTTAACTTTTCATTTATAAGATATATATGCATGGGTAATTTTTCAGCATTGACAATTGCAAAAGCTTTTGTTCCAATTTTTCTCTTCCTTCCCCCACACCTTCCCCGAGATGGCAGGTAGATCAATACATGTTAAATATGTTAAAGTATATGTTTAATACAATATATGTATACATGTCCATACAGTTATTTTGCTGCACAAGAAGAGTCGGACTTTGAAATAGTGTACAAATAGCCTGTGAAGGAAATAAAAAATGCAGGCAGACAAAAATAGAGGGATTAAGAATTCTATGTAGTGGTTCACACTCATTTCCCAGAGTTGAAAGAGAATATTTTTGTCAAGGATTAAATCCCAATGGGCATCATAAAGAATCAGATACAACTGAATATCAACAACTCGATTGATATTATGGCTCCCAGGAAGATCCAAGAAGGGTAATTTATTGGTACTTGGGTAAGTAAAATACATAGAAGCCCCAGAATACAGAAGCCTCCCTCTTGGGTCCTCTGTAGGGGTGATGGGGGGTCCTGTACAGGTCAGGCATATGTACATAGATGCATAGGGAAGGGATCTTCATTTCTGATAACTTTGTTTTCACTATCACGAGAAAATAGCTCTGAAACTTCTTTGCTGAGATTCTAATTCCTCTGCTTGCTTCCAAACCCTAGAGTATGAGCTTCTGGGTAAGATGAAGGGTCAGCCGGTGGTAGAAATGGGAGTGTGACTGCTGGGCTTTTTTCAGACTCCACCTGGTATCTAGGATGAGTCACAGGGACTGTAATGAGGTCTCTTGGTTGGAGAAAGAACTCAGGAAATGGAGCAGTGACTTCTTTGGACCCAGAAAAGCCCCCACATTCCAACCTACACCTTTTGCCCTGCAGTGACCACAACAATCATTGTGCTCAAGAGAAGAAACACTTTGGCCAAGTACCAACTCTAGGAGCTCCCAAGGAAGAGGGAGGGACCAGGAGACTCAGGCTACAGTGAAGGGAACATCAGAAAGATCTACCTCCTTTTTCATGAGAATGGCAAACAGGATTATCTACACCATTCAGCTGAGGTCTAAAGGCACTTCCAGTACCTGCTGGGGTCACTGGCCTTTCAGCAGTCCACACAACAGAGTTTCAAGTCCATTCTCACTTGGGAGTGGGGAGAGGGGGATGGAGAAATAATAGGGTGGGATCTTTAGTTCACTTCATTTAGCATATGAATTTACATTAATTTCTCCAATTAGAGGATTCTTTGGAAGGTAGAGGTCAGCACTGTTATAGCTGGAGTGAAGGAAGGGGTAGCAGATTAATGGTAGAAAAGTGGGGGAATTCATAAAATTCAAAATCTAATCTAATCCGATCCCTCATTTTATATTTAAGACCTAGAAAGATTAAATAATTTGCTCAAAGTACAGTCAAAATTTGAACCCAGAGCTTCTTTCTAGTCCAAGTCCATTGCTATTTCCAATATGATCTTCTGCCTAGGCTGCTGATGGAGAGCAATTCCCAAATGATAAATCCCACCCTACTTCCCTTCCAGGATAGATCCTCCACCTCTCCTAGGTTACAATTTCTGCCCCTACTCTTGCCTCCTTATCCTGGCACACCTGGGGTTAATACCGGGGGCCCCTGCCCAGGGACAAGGGGAGGGCTTGGTTGAGTAAATAGCCTTGTGAAGGGTGAGTCCAGGCCACTAGTCTCCTGTGAGGGCTGGGCCTCCACTCTGGCTGGGCCTCTGCCACCAGAAAGGTGATTGGTTCCGTGGAGGTGAATGGGAGGGGAGGGAACCCGAGGAGACCGATTACTGGGATTAGAATGAGCGTCGTAGCTGATAAAGGAGCCATCCTGAACCAAGTCCTGTCCCAGACCCTGTTCCGTGCCTGGCAAATATGTCCTCCAAGCTTCTATGAAACCTTTTTACCTCTCCCACACAGCTTAGTCCAGGTGAGCAGGGGTGGGGGTGGGAACTGGAGGGGACCTTAAGGGAACAAAAAGGGCAGGTGCCAGGCAGGAATGGCATTGTTTTGACTCCAGCGGGCACAGAACCCCTGCATATATTTGGGGGAGGAGGCAGAGGGTAAAGCTCAGACTGAGCTCAGGATTGTCTCCTGATATTTGCAGACTGTCCCCTTGTGTCAGGGAGTATGTCACCTTAGATCCCCATCCCTTATTGTTGCCTTAGAGGTATGGCATCTGGTCAGGGCCTGCAGACACTGATTTGACCATAATAGAAACTAACCCCACTTTGACCCCACTCTGTGCTGATAAACAGATAGATGGACACCTAGACCAGAGCTGAGAACCATGGGGGCCTTGACAGGAATTGGCTAAATAGGGATTCTACCCTTCTGCGGCCTTCTCCACCCCACCCAGTCCTTTTCCACCCCATCTCTTTCCAGTTCCTTTCAGACTAGCAAGAGTGGTACTTAGTTCTCAAAGCAGGAGCCCCTGCCTGGCCTCTGCAGGGGCAGAGGGCTGGCTGCCAGGAGGAGACATTATGTATGTCAGGCATTGGACACGAGTGGAAGTAGGGGGCAAATGAAACCAGCAGGTGTTAGCTGAGAGAACCAGTGTAAGTCTGGGATGAGCAGGAGATCAAAATAGGTGTACACTCTCTCCAGTAAGGAGTGAGAGGGATACAGTCAGTACCAAGAGCCTTATGTTCTAGGGTGGCCAGGGGAAGTGCAGTGGGAACCCAGTTTACTAATGGAAAATCCATCTGCCCAGCCCCTAGGGAGGCTATGAAATTGTTCTTTAAGTTGATGATTCTTCCACCTCAATCCACCACCATCAATCAGTCCCATCCAGAGCCCACAATCCTTTGAAGTAGCTCCCAGAGAGCCCCAAATTTCACAGGCTTAGAATATTTACTCCTCCCCTCCCATCCTGGGGTGGGGGTGCAGGTCAGTGAATGAGGTGCCTCCAAGAAGCAGAGATATCAAAGGTGCATTCCTAGGATGGCTGAACTCATTGGGATCCAGAACAGTTAAAGACACATTGTTACTAAGAGTGCTCTGATGTCTTAGGGATTGAAGATAGCCATGGAAGAAGATGGTTTCTGGGTTGCTAGCAGTGAAGAAGCAAACTGATTAGACATTAGAAATTTCCAATTTCAGTCCCTCTCCCCCTTTCATTACAATATTCCTATCCAATCTATTCTTGCCAGGGACTTGAAAGCATAGTGTATAGAGTCTGATCAAATCCCACCTGTGACAATATTAGCCTGGTTGCCTTACTTTCCTCATCTGTGAGATGGGAATAATTCCTATCTGCTATGAAACTGAAACTGAGATAAGTAAACGCTTTTCAAATTTTAAAGTGCTGTATAAATGTAAGCTAATTTTCTTGCTCTAGTCATTCCTCTCTCCCTCCCAAGTCTTTAGCAGATCCTTGTAAATATTCAAATGACGTAAGAATAGCTATCATTTATATAGTTAGTGTCTTAAGGTTTGCAAATATCTCATTTGCTACAACAACCCTAGAAAATAAGTGCTATTATCATCTCCACTTTACAAATGAGGAAACTGAGAAAGGCAAAAGTTAACTGAGTTGCTTCTGGTCATAGGGCTAGTAAATGACTAGCTTTTTTGAAATCAGGTATTTCTGATGCCAGGTCCAATGTTCTATGTATTGTGCCAGGTAGATATAATTTACTTTGACTCCAATATTTTACAGGCATATCATGTTTTATTTATTTTGCTTGATATTCGGTCTGGTACCAATCTATTTTTCAAGCTTTATCTCGTGATTTTCCTCCATTGACTCCATGTTTTAGCCAACCTGGAGTACTCACAATCACTCAAACACACCGTGTACTCTTCCATCTCTGGGTCTTTATTCATTACTCTTGATTCCTGCATTCTCTGCCTCCTTCTTCCTGCTTACCTGCTGAGCACCTACCTATCATGGGCTCTCACCTTCATGAAGCCTTCCCTGATCTCCACAATGGGAAATGACTTCATCCTCCTCAGACCTCACCAGGCACTCTGTACCTCTCTCACGTACAATTATCATGTATGGTTTTGAAATGTGGTTATGCTTGTGTCAAATCCCTACTCTGAGAAGGTAAGATCAGTGATGACAACAGGGGCTGTCTATATATATATATATATATATATATATATATATATATATATGCTTTGAATCTTCACTTCCAAGCTAGAACAGTTCCTTAGATAAAAGGCTGTTTCATACCCTTTGCTGGATTAAATTGAATTTCATTATATAATTTAGGTCAGATTATTTATTTTAGAAACTACAAAAGATTGTTTTTATTTAAGATACACTAATGCTTGGAGGCATTATCATGTCTTTTGGGAATGCCAGTTTCTGATTCCATAGTTTTTTTTTTATTTAATAATAACTTTGTATTGACAGAATCCATGCCAGGGTAATTTTTTACAACATTATCCCTTGCACTCGCTTATGTTTCGTTTTTTCCCCTCCCTCCCTCCACCCTCCCCCCACCCCCAAATGGCAAGCAGTTCTATATATGTTAAATATGTTGCAGTATATCTGATTCCATAGTTAAGAAAATATAATTAGGGCAGCTGAACGGTGCAGTGGATAGAATGGTGGGCCTGGAGTCATTTTTATGAATTCAAATTCAGTGTCAGATATTTACTAACTATGTGATCCTAAGCAAGTCACTTAACCCTGTTTGCCTCAGTTACCCCATCTGTAAAATGAGCTGGAGAAGGAAATGGCCAAACCACCCTAATATCTCTGCCAAGAAAACCCCAAATGGGGTCACAAAAAGTCAGACAGGACTGAAAAATAGCCTGACCACAACAATTATAACAATTCACATCTATATGGCACTTTAAGATCTGCAAACCAATTTTCCTCCAACAACTATATAAGATAGGGCTGATTTGTTTAATTGTTTTAGAAAAGTTGCATTAAACAGGTTTGTCAGCAACAGATCCTAGTCTGAATATACTAGAGGCTCCATCCTTTAAAGGGATCTTTATAAATTACCCTGGCATGGATTCTGTCAATATAAAGTAATTATTAAATAAAAATAAAAAAATAAAAAAATAAAGGGATCTTTATAAATTATTCAAAAAATTTTGAAGACAAGTAATTGTTCTGATGGACCTGGATGTTTAATTAATCTGTAGGGATTCTTACTTAACCTGAGGGTCATCCCTTCCCCACTACTCCAAGGCGAGGACTTTATGGATCAATTTCAGGGCAGCAGTTGGAAGGTTGGGGGGGAAGAGGGGAAGGGGTGTGAGGAACATTTTGTAAACCTGAATAGGAATTACATCGTTATTTCAATATAATTGGTTTCCTACATATTTCCATGTTAAAGATTCTAAAACATGATAATGAGAAGGGGACCCTAATACAAAACAATGTTAAGGACCTTTGATTGGAAGAATTCTCAACAAGCAGAGCTGCTCAGCATCAGCTCTCAAATTGGATTTCCATCTCTACAGAAATGTAACTTGATCATGGCAATAACTGAAGTTACAGGAACTTTATTTGGTAAAATAAATGATTGCATTCATTTGAAGGATTGGACGAATTTGGCTAGTTTGGACATCTCTCTAAACTAGAAATCACAAAGATATAGATTAATATAAAATTATATAAAACTTTCTGACAAATTAATACCTAAACTCAGAGTACTAAAGTTTTTTTTTTTCCCTTCAACATACCTTATTAAATAAACACTTTAAATTCTCGTTGTTTGGACCCAAGGTAGCCAAATCTTTCATAAATATCCATGATGATTTAGGGATGCATTCTCTATCAATGATTTCATTTTTTAAATTTAATTTTCAATTTTCAATTATTAAAAAATTTGTTTTCTGTCTCCCACTTTCTCCTGCCCTGCTGGGGGAAAAAAAGAAACAAAATCTTTATCACAAATATTCACAGTTAAGCAAAATGAAGTCACTGGCAATTTGGGAATCTGTTTTCTTAACTATGAATATTAATTAGTAAGATAAAGAAATTATATCTGGATTCTCCAGGTAACTTTTAAAAGTCAGGTCACAATTCCAGAAGGTACAACGGCCCTTTGGCAACACAAGCCTACCTATTATAGCGGCGATCAATGAGAAAAACTTGGTAGAAAATAATGGTGAAATTCTGTCTTCCTGATGAGAAATAAGTCATTTTATAGCATTAGAGCTGAAAGGGATCACAGTTACCATTGAGTCATTTTCAGAACATATCTCAGAGTAACCTAGTGCATAGGTCACCTGAATTAAGAGTCAGGAAGCCTCAGTTTACCACAGTTTCCCCATTTGTAAAATGGGGATAATAATAGCACCATCTTCTAATGGTTGTTGTGGATGAGATCATGATTATGAGATCATGAGATAATATGATTATAAAATGCTTAGCATAGTATCTGACACTCCAAGATCCCATGGACCATATCATTTCAATATTATCCATGGGATTTTCTTGGCTACTGATACTACAGTGGTTTACCATTTCCTTTTTTACCCTGAGGGTGGGGGATAGAGAAGGAGATTAAGTGACTTGCTCAGGATAGCCTAGCTGGTTGAGACTATATCTGAGTTAAAGTCTTCATGACCCCGAGAGTTGATGCTCTATTCATTGTTACCTAGCTGCCAGGACCATCTCCAGGATTGATCTATATATCTGGACCCAGATGGCTTTGGAGGGAAAAGTGAGGCAGGTGACCTAATACATCCCTCTCTCACTTAAATCCAATTAATTTACAGGGAGGGACCATCTCCCTGATGTCACGGTCCTCTTCGAGGTTGAAAGACAAACAACAGCTGCCCTACTATTTCCTTCCCCAGTAGATTAAGACAGCATCATATAGCTAGTTCATGTCTGAGGTCACATTTGAACTCAGGCCTTCCTGAGTATTCTATCCACTGATCCACCTAGCTGCTCCTCCCATAATAAACTCTATTTAAATACTATTATCATTAGTATATAATGATGCACACTCTTCAGCCTACTTGAAGCCTGAAGTACAAGTGATTTCCTGGATATTTTTCTCTTTCCTGACTCCCAAACCCTTTAACAGAATTATTTTAAACATCTTAAAAAGCAGTGGGGCTTAGTGGATAGAGGGCCAACCTCAGAGTCAGGAAGAATTGATTAAAGTACTATCTTTGCCTCATACTAGCTCTGTGATGATGGCAGGTCACTACCTCTCAGTACTCTAGGTAATTCTCCCAGGTACTTATGAATGAGGATTATCTTGATCTCTTAGTGGCAGAGGGGCTTATTTCTCTCAGTTAGGAAAAGGTAATTGAATCCAAATTCCATCTCTGATATTCATTTGACTCTGAGCAAATTATTTAGCTTTTCAGGTCCCCCGATACTTTTATAAATAATTTTATAAATTACAAACCAGAGAACAGGGCTACTATGTTGAAAAGAAATCCTCTTTGTGGGGCTAGTTTAATCATATGTCTCAACCAAAAAAACCCAACAAAAAAACATCAGTTACCATCTGGACCCCGGGCTATTCCTGACTCCAGTATTATCCAGAACTGACTTGATAGAATCATAGATTTATATCTGGAAGATATTGTGGGGATCATCCAGTCCAAATTTTCTCCCCCCCATCTTAATTTTAGAGAAAAGGAAACAGAGATACCTAGAAATAAAGTGACTTGCCCAAGATTACACCATCAGTAAATAGTAGAAACAAATTTTGAATCTGAATCCTCTAATTCTAACTTCTATGCCCCGTTTACTACACTTTCCTGCCTCTCCAACCACCATATTTTTCTTTTTTTTAATAGCATTTTATTTATTCAATATATATATATAAAGATAGTTTTAAGCATTCATTTTTGTAAGACTTTCTGTTTCAAATGTTTCTCCTTTTATTCCTTACCTCACTCCTCACCAAGAGAGCAAGTAATTTAATATAGTTAAATATATTCAATTCTTTTAAATATGTCAACAATCATCATGTTGTGCAAGAAAAATCATTCCAAAAGGGGAAAAAAACAATAACAAGCAAGCAAAAAGCCCCCAAGAATGTGAAAATACTATGCTTTGATTCACATTCAGTGTCCATAGTTCTTTCTCTGGATATGGATGGAATTTTCCATCCAAAGTCTATTGGAATTGTCTTAGATCACTGTATACTGAGAAGAGCTAAGTTTATTGCAGTTCAGCATTGAAAAAGCATTCTATTATAGTGTACAGTATTTTACTAGTTCTGCTTACTTTACTCAACATCAGTTCATATAAATCTTTCCAGGCTTTTTTGAAATCAGTCTGCTCATCATTTCCCAAACACCATTTTTTAAGGCAATTAGAGTTAAATGATTTGCCCAGGGTCACACACTAATAAATATCAGTGTTCAGATTTGAATTCAAGTCCTCCTGACTGCAAGGCTGGTGCTCTGTCTACCACACTATCTAGCTGTCCCCTAACACACTTTTTACAAGTTATTTTCAACCTTAGGATTAAAACAGAGTTATTATTCCAGTGTTATAAGGAATATCCAAATTCAGAAACTCATTGATTGAAGTCAGCATCTTCTCCTTTATAATTTATAGTCTCAGAGTGTTGCCTAGAGCACTCAGCTAAAATAACTCAGCAGTGTGTGTTAGAGCTAATACTCGAATCTAGGTCTTACTGGCTTTGAGGACAACCTTCTATGCACTCCTACAGGCAGCTTTTCACCATTGTTCTATATCCTTGACTCCTGAACAACAATGTTATAATAGGATTATTCCTAATACTGGCTTCTTAATAGGCAGTTTTCTTCTTATACTGTCTAGTATTCAGCTGAAGATATGACACAAGAGGAAGAAAGGGCTGGGTATCTGGAATACTATATCCTACGTTCCTAATTCAGGCCTCAATCATACTCTCTGGAATAGAGTTGATTTAATGAGAATCATCAAAAGAAATACTGTCCCCAGAAGTACCCAACCAGAGAGTGAAACAGGAGGGGCCAAGACTTTCCCAGAGCATCTGACTGTCAGAGCCAGGCTTTCTATGAATTCAAGTCTGGCTAGTCTCCGTGATGGCTCTTACTGGTCAGGTCTCTCTTACTAGAAGTTGGAAGGAGTGAGACAGGAAAAATTTAAGATGAAGGCAAGTTTATTGCCTTTGTAACAGGTCTTGCAGGGTTACAGTCGAAAGGGTGAATGGTGTTTGTTTGGGTCCTTAGGGTGGGAGACTTGAGGAGGAAGGAAATAAGCAATTGGGTGGTAGAAAATGAGGAATGGATTTTGGATAATGGCCTCTGTGGGTTCAGAAACCCTAAGATTTGAAGAATATGACCAGATTAATCATTCAGCCAAAGGCAACTCTCTTCCTAAAGGAGGCTAGAGATCAGAGTAAAGCTAATGCCGCAGCCTGAGATGGAAGGCACTTGGTCAGATGGAAGACTTTCAATTCTTCTCTAATCTTCCCTCTAAAGACTGGAGATTAAGCTGGCAACTGAGCAACAGAAGAAGGAAATAGCTGTTGGAAGCTACTTTTCCAGACAGTCGATTGTCATTCAATAAACAATTTTATGAAGGCCTTACTATGTGACTAGCACCATGCTAAAGACTGAGGATTCAAAGAAAAGCAAAAACAATTCTTGCCTTCAAGGAATGGAGGGGAAAAAATGCAAACTATGTACATGCAGATTAGATGGGGAAGGGGCTGGAGGGGAAGGGAAGGGAAGGATGGAGAAAGTTCTGCAGAAGACAAGATCTGAGTGATTTCTTGAAGGAAGTCAGGGAACCCAAGAGGCCCAAGTGAGGCGGGAAAGCAGTCCTGATATGGATAGAGAAGAATCATTTTAAAAAGTTAAGGTAGCTGAGAGATTATGCATGAGTACCATCAAGAAGGTAAGTGTTGCCATTTTGTAAAATACTGAGGGAAGCAAAGTATAAGAATGTATAAGAATCCTAGAATGGTGGCAAGGGATTGAGTTATGAAAAATTTTATATTCCAGACAGGAATTTATATTACTCAGAGGTAATAGGGAGCCACAGGAGATTATTGAACAATGTAGTGAGTGAAATGTGTAGCTAAAAAATTGGGATTGGGGTGAACAGAGATTTGAGTCTGAGAGACCATCCAAAAGGCTCTTGTAATACAGTAGTTCAGGAGTGAGGGGATGAAAACCTGCACTAAAGTGGTTCTTTTCTGCATTCCCCATGCTTTGGCCGAGGGAAAATCAACTGCTGTCTCTGGCATCCCTGCAGTTGATTTTCCCAAAGCCAAAGCATTCCCAGCTATGGTGGGAATGGAGAGAGGGTTTGCAGAAACTCTGGAAAGCTAGAAATACTACAGAAGTTTGAGCTGGAGCTTTAGAAATAATGTAGGGGATGTCAAGAAGGAACAGATGGATGAATTCACATTTGGAAAACCACAAATGAAAGGAATGGGCAGAAAGGCAGTGTGGGTAGGATGAATGGCCTCAGAGTCAGGAAAATCAGGATTCAGGTCTTGCTTTGGGCACATACTAGCTGGGTGACCCTGAGAAATCAAGCTAACTGTGCACTGGGTGACTCTCCTAAACAAGTGCCAATCTTATAATTAAGCAGGCCTGGGACTTGGTTTGCCACCTAGCTTCCAGACTCTCCCTCTTTTAGTTTGCACCTTTGCGATCTCTAAGACTGTATTTCCCCTATTAAAAAATCTGCTTATGATGAAGAGCTTTGCTAAATTCTCTTCAGGACTAAGCTCACTATGAGATACTGTCTCTCCTTCATAATACTTTCCTTCTAATGGGGCCATTCTCCTTTCTCTAGATAACTCTGGCTAGTCTAATTTGCCTGACAAACAGCTTTCTTTCATGTTATGGAGTATTTCCCTTCTCCTGGTTAATTGTGAGTTCCCCTGGAGAATTTGTCTTTTTCCTTTGCTCTCCCAATTCTATTTCATACTTAGCAGTCCTGCAGTCTATTGTATCCCTTCATTTTGTCTGTAACCCCTTCTCTTAAATAAATTTTTCTTTTGTTTAAAAAAAAAAAAGAGTGCTAACTTGCATCAAAAGAGAGATTTTCCTTGTGGGGAGTTCCCGATGTCAATGAAATCAGAGATTCAATTCCCAGCCCTAGAAGTTGTTACTGAGTCAGGAGACTGGAAGTCTAAGGACTTCTATCTTCAGGTCTGTGAAATGTTAATGAAGGACTTTTCTTGGAGGATCCAAGCAAGAGAAAACTGGTTTAAATTGATATTTATTATTAGAAATTTCAATTACAACCAAGGAAGGACTTTCAGATCACAAAGGAGGTAAAAAACTTTGGAATACATAACTGAGAAAGACCTTGGGGTCTTTGCTCTTGAAGATTTTTTAAGACGAGCACAGATAATAATGCGTCTCTGGGAACTACATACAAGTAAAAGCAAAAACTTTTGGGGGGTCATTAGCTATTTTTTTAAAAATATTTTTTATTATTTTTTTATTAAAGCTTTTTATTCACAAAGCATGTGCATGGGTAATTTTTCCAACACTGACCCCTGAATAACCTCCTACCGCAAATTTTCCCCTTCTTCCCCCCATTCCCTCCTCCACCTGGTAGGCAGTCCAACACATGCTAAATATGCCAAAATACATGCCAGATCCAATATGTGTATACATATTCACACAGCCATCCAGTTGTGCAAGAAAAATCAGATCAAGAAGGAAGAAAAAGAAAAATTGAGACAAAAGAAACAAAATGAAAGCAAATAATAACAGACAGTGCGAATGCTGTGCTGTGCTCCATTAGCTATTTTAAAAAGCAAGGAAGTGGAGTTGGAATATTGCTTCCCCCCTCCTCCCCTTAGTTACATGCAGCAACAGTGTTTATGAGCAAGCAAATGAGTAGAAGCTGAATTTCTTAGAAATAAGAAGCCTAAAATTCTATTTCTGGTTATGACATAGACAAAAACAAGCTACTTACAGCCTTTATTATGTTTAGATATGGGGAATAGGAAATAGGGAAATGCAAAGGCCAAAGCCAGCCTGCTTGAACCAAGTCTCCTGTCTGCTTTTCACCTATATTTAGTCTACTCAGCCCCTTATCGTAAACCCAGTCCAGGCAAGCAGAGACTTAGTCTTCCAGGGTCATGGATCTTTCCCTGAGACAAAAGGCAATGCAGGTCAAATTCTGTGCTGTTGTTTTCAGAGTGACTATAAAATCCAAGTGTAGACTTTCAAGCCAATAATTGTAGGCCTCATAGTAGACAGAGGAACTGATCTTATAGGTAGGAAGACTCTGACTCTGATACATGCTAACCTTGTAAGCACAGGCAAATCACTTAATCTCTCAGGGTTACAGGTGACTTTCTAAAATTAGAAATTACAGAAGAATTGCTGATCTGTATTGATGCAGTGTATTTTCCATATTGGAAATTTCACATAACAATGAAATCACAAGCCTGGACCAAAACTCAAAACCATACAACCATCATACCAAGAAAAGTCATATATAAGTATTAAGTTCAATGACTCCAGTGAAGCAGAATGGATTTAAATAGAATAAAGTTTCTCCCTAAAATTGCATGATAGGGCCAGCTAGTTGATAAGGGATAGAGCACTGGCCCTGGAGTGAGGAGGACCAGTGTTCAAATTTGACCTTAAACTCTTAATAACTATGTGACACTAGACAAATCACCTAACCCCCCAAATAAATTTTGAATAGAAAAGTAAGAAATTAGAGACAGAATTTTAAAATAACAATTGATATTACAGTTCTTTCAGTCTTCCTCTCTGAATTTTTCCACTTTTTAGATATCAATTTCTCTTTCTGTACCATCTTCCTCCTATCATTCTCTCTGTATCTTTTGGTTTTTTATCTTCTTTCTCTTCACAGCCTTCTATCACTGTCTTTCTGCCTCCATCTCATGCTTTCTCAGGATGTCTGTATCTCCCAGTTTCTTTATCTCTGTATTCCTCTGTTTTTTAAATTGTTCTTGGTCCCCCTGTGTTTCTGTTTCTTTCTTACATTGTATATTCACTTCTCTTTTTCTCTCTTTGTCTCTGATTGCTTGTGTATGTGTGTATTTCTTGTACACTACACACACACACACACACACACACACACACACACACACACACACTTTTCCCCATGTCTATCTCAGTTTCTCTCTGCATTCTTTTGTCTCTGTTTCTGTCCCCATTTGATTTTTTTTTTCAGTTTTTTTTCTGTGATCTCTCTCTGACCTTCATGAATAACCCTTCTTTCCCAGTTCAGTTTGATTTTTAAATTCTTTTATAATAACCTGACCCTGCTGTATTCCCCTTCAGGTATTCAGTGATCCAGTGACGTAAGATTTCTCTTTGATCTTCATCTCCCTGCCCTAAGCGTTTTCATTAACCATTCCCCATTCTTGAAGTTCCCTCCCTTCTTATCTTTACCTATCAGGTTCCTTCAAATCTCAGCTAAAGATCCACTTTCTGCAAGAAGCCTACTAATCCTCTTTTACACTTGTGTTTTCTCTAGGAGATTACCTACAAGTTTAGTCTCTTGGATGTACATAGTTGTTCTCATGTTCTCTTCCCAACTAGACTTTGAGTTCCTTGAAAGTATGGACTGTCTCCCTGTGCAACAAGAAAACTGTTCAGTTCTGCACACATATATTGTATCTAGGATATACTGTAACCTATTCAACATGTAAAGGACTGCTTGCCATCTGGGGGAGGGGGTGGAGGGAGGGAGGGGAAAAATTGGAACAGAAGTGAGTGCAAGGGATAATGCTGTAAAAAAATTACCCTGGCATGGATTCTATCAATAAAAAGCTATTTAAAAAAAAAAAAAAGAAAGTATGGACTGTCTTTTGTCATTTCATCACTTAGAACATAGTAGGTACTTAATAAATGCTTTTGACCAGCTGACCTCAGGCTCTGAAGCCACTATACTCAGAGTTCCAACATTTTACTTCTTCACAATACCCTGAGAAGAAACCAGGACAGTAATTATTATTGCCATATTAAAGATGGGAAACTGAAGTACAGGAAAGTTGAAAGACATGCTCAAGTTAAAGACAATTCAACTGGAAAGTGCTTTAGGTTGAAGTAGTAAGACTTAATTGATTTTTTTCCTGAAGAACAACATTTTGTAGCTCCTTCTTTGTTAACAGTAGAGAATTTGAGTTTCTCTGCATTTCTATCAAGAGCCTTTCTGTACCAGGATCTTTAAGGAAAAAGAATTGTAGAATTAAAAAAAAAAAAACAAAACGATAATAGCTTTTTATTTTTCAAAACACATGCAAAGATAGTTTTTAGCATTCATTTTTGCAAAACCTTGTGTTCCAAAATTTTCTCCCTCCCTCCCCACCTTCCCTCTCTCCTAAACAGCAAACAATCCAGTATAGATTAAACATGTCTGAATTATAGACTATTAAAGCCTTTAAAAGCCATCTAATTTAGCTCCCTAATTTTGCAAATGAGGAAAATGAGGCCTAATGAGGAAAAGGAGATTGTCTCAAAGATCCACAAAGGATAAATAGCAGAATTCAAATTTTAACCTAGTTCTCTAACTAAATTCAATACCACATTTCCTCAAACACTGCCCAGTTCTAATTCTAATACTAATATTCACTTCACGGATCCAGATAACTATTAAACAACTTGAACTTCACTCTAGACCATCTTATAATATACACTTGAAGTCTGATGAACGTATATGTAACTGTAGTACATATGTATATTATTTGCTGTAGAAATGCCGCATCATTTTTTTGAGGGTCTGTGGTGGCAGAATTGGAATTATCCATGAAATGTGAGGATACTCAGTAAAGACAGATGATTCTCTATTTCAGGCAAAAAGTCCACAGTATCATCTATACATCCATCCATCAGTCTGAAGGTAGAGACATTCTCATTTGGTCTTTCCAGAGTTCTTTCTACATCTGCAAGATTTAGTGCAAGGATTTAGCTTGAATAACAGTGACTGAAGGAGAAATACTCTGGAGGAGACCAAGGTTTGGAAGGGGCAAATATTGTTTGGGGAGAAATCATGGGTGGCTGAATTGCAGGGGGAAGAGGTTAGGCTAAAGTTTTCAATGTATTCTATACCCCCAGATTCCAAGTGAATATGGGCATCTCCTACAGAAATGTAGTCTTCAGTGTCTTCCTGGGAGCCACAATAATAGCCGGAATCATTGCTCTCATCGTCTTTCTTGTGGGTGGCTCAGACATTGTCCTGCCTCCAGAAACCAAGGTAGGTGCTCTTCTGCCATATTCCATCCTCCCTATTTTCCTTCACCCCACTGTATCTCCATCCAACCCACACACACACACATACACACACACAGTTTCTATCTTTGGGGCTGCTATATTGGGATTTCAGTATTTTTAGATCCAATGAATTATCTTAACAAAGCACAAGTGACCTGTATCTCATGGTTCCACCAGTATGGAATGGTGTTTGATGCTGGATCCTCACACACATCTCTCTACGTCTACAAGTGGCCAGCAAACAAAGAGAATGACACCGGCATCGTGAGCCAGACTCTGCTCTGCAACGTGGAAGGTCAGTTTGGGGCAGTATACACGGCATCAAAATTATAGATTCTGAGCCAAAAGTTATTTATAGCATGATGCTTCATAGCTATATTATGAATCTCTAGAATCTCAGAAGTGGAAAAATCTAATCCAAGATAAACTAGTATAGGAATCTCCTCTGTTATTTCCTAATGAGAGAGAACATTCAAATTCTATTGTGTGCTCTTTCATGATGGAGAATCCCTGTCTCTCCCAAGGTAGCTTATTCCCTAATAGTTTATTTTTATTCTTTTCACTTAAGAGTATTTTATTTTTTCAATTATATGTAAAGTGTTCAACACTCATTTTTATTTTATTATTATTATTATTATTAATTTTTTCTGAGTCATTTGGGATTAAGTGACTTGCCCAGGGTCACACAGCTAGGAAGTGTTAAGTGTCTGAGGCCAGATTTGAACTCAGGTTCTCCTAACTTCAGAGCTGGTGCTCTACCCACTGGGCCACCTAGCTGCCCCCATCAACATTCATTTTTGTAAGATTTGGTTCTAATTCTTTTTTGAATTTTTTCACCTTTCCTTCCTTACCTAACCCTTTCCACAGACTGCAACCAATCTGATATAGGTTATACAAGTACAATCATTTTAAACATTTCCATATTAGCCAACAAAAGGAAACAAAAGGGAAAAACTAGAAGAAAGAAAAAAACAACAAAAAAGTGAAAATAGTAATCTTCAATCCACATTCAGTTTCCATAGTTTATTCTCTGGATGCAAATTGCATTTTCCAACCCAAGTCTATTGGAATTGTCTTAGGTCACTGTAATACTGAGAACTAAGTCTATCATAGTTGATCATCACACAGTGTTGCTGTTACTGTGTATACTGTTCTCTTGGTTCTGCTCACTTTACTTAACATCAGTTCATATAAATCTTTTCAGTCTTTTCTGAAATCAGCCTGCTCATCATTTCTTATAGAACAATAATATTCCATTACATTCATATAACATAACTATTCAGCCGTTATCCAACTGATAGGCATCCATTCAATTTCCAATCCCTTGCTACCACAAAAAGGGCAGCTCTAATAGTTTAGAAGTTAATTTGTACTGAATTTTGGAGGGAATTTTCTTTCTGCCTAAAGATAGAAAAGTCTTCACGACCCAAAGGGATGATGGTATGTGATAGGTAGAGTATAATCATTGTTTGGAAACATTGTGAAACATCTTTGTTGCCTTAATGCATGGATGATAAATGGTGAAAAATAAAGAAACTAGAAGAAAGTTTAGATAAATTCCTGAATGGCAGATTCCTATGTCAATATATTAAAAACCAGGAATTTGGTTGGGGGCAATAACTGCTCATATTAATGCAGATGACAATCTGTAAGTTCATTTTTTTTGTTTGTTTTTTTATAGCTTTTTATTACAAGATATATGCATGGGTAATTTTTCAGCATTGACATTTGCAAAACCTTTTGTTCCAATTTTTCCCTTTCTTCTCCCCACCCCCTCCCCCAGATGGCAGGTAGACCAATACATGTTAAAACATAAGTTAAATGCAATATATGTATACATATCCATACAGTTATTTTGCTGCACAAGAAATGTGCAGAAGAAAATCGGACTTAGAAATAAGGTAAAATTAACCTGAGAAGGAAATCAAAATGCAAGTGGACAACAACAGAGGGAGTGGAAATGCTATGTTGTGGTTCATATTCATTTCCCAGAGTTCTTTCGCTGGGTATAGCTGGTTCTCTTCATTATTGAACAAATGGAACTCATTTGGTTCATCTCATTGTTGAAGAGGGTCACGTCCATCAGAATTGATCATCATATAGTATTGTTGTTGAAGTATATAATGACCTCCTGGTCCTGCTCATTTCACTCAGCATCAGTTCCTGTAAGTCTCTTCAGGCCTTTCTGAAATCATCCTGCTGGTCATTTCTTACAGAACAATAATATTCCATAATATTAATATACCACAATTTATTCAGCCATTCTCCAATTGATGGGCATCCACTCAGTTTCCAGTTTCTTACCACTACAAACAGGGCTGCCACAAACATTTTGCACATACAGGTCCCTTTCCCTCCTTAAAGATCTCTTTGGGATATAAGCCCAGTAGAAACACTGTTGGATGTATGCGCAGTTTGATAACTTTTTGAGCATAGTTCCAAATTGCTCTCCAGAATGTTCATAATGTATCAGTGTCTCAGTTTTCCCACATCCCCTCCAACATTCAGCATTATCTTTTCTTGTCATCTTAGTCAATCTGACAGGTGTATAATGGTATCTCAGAGTGTAACTTCATTGTTTTAGAGAACTTCTTAAAAGTCAGAAAGATGACTTACCCACACAACTAGACTTGTCAAAAGTACTATTGGAACTTCAGTCTTTCTGATTTCACAAATCCAGCATTTTATCCATTTATCCAGGCAGATCTATGTAGCAAATAAAATGAATCTTTGCAAAAAGGAAACCGAGGGTATTTGACTTGTGAGGTGTTGGAAGTTGACCCATGGAAGATTATCAAGATTTTCCTTAAACTATGTTTAGTGACATCATAGTTGGGAATGCTGGGCTGGAAAAACTATTAAGTCCAAGGTATGGGGCACAGAAGGAAGGAGGGGACACAACAATCACTTTTTTTAAATTTCTGGATTAAAAAATATACATACACAGTAATTAGCATTTATATAACTCTTTGAGGCTTGCAAATATTATCTAATTTTTTTCTAGAAGAACTCTGGGAGGTAAATACTATTGATAACAGTAGGATTATTGTGAGGATCAAATGAGAAAATATATATAAAGTGCTTAGTACAGTGCCTGGCATACAGTAAATGTTACATAAATGCTTATTCCTTTTCTTCTTTCACAAATGAAAAAACTGAAGCAAACAGAGATTAAATGACACAGCTAGTAAGTGTCTCAGGAACCAGCACTCTATCCATTGTACTACTAGTTACCTCTTTCTGGCATGAAAGTATAATGTATATGGACTTGACTCCAAATTAGATCTCAGAGCCTTACTAGCTGGGTGCTTGTAGTCTAGTTAATTAATTACTCTTAGACTTGACTGTAAATTGGGGCTAATTATACCTTGCTCTGTCACTGTGCAGAAAGTGTTCTAAAATCTTTAAAACATAATATAGATGTGTTCCTATTTCTCTCCTTTTTTCTGCCTATCTTTCTCCCTATCTCTCTTTATGCTTCTTTCCTTGTCTCCTTTTGTTAGTTTCTCTCTGTATTTCTATTTTATTTTTCTCTCTGAATCCCCCATTCCTATCCCTTTATCACTGTCTTTCTCTCTTCCCCTCCTTCCCTCCTTCCCTTACACCTTCCTCTAAATCATTTCTCTCTCTTATACACCTTCTCTTATACACCTCCATCTCTCTCTCTTTCAGTTTCCCTTGACATACATTTGCTCTTGTATCTCAGTCCCCATCGCACACTTTTCCAGTTTATTTTTCCTTCCCACTTTAGACTCTGAAGCCAAGTCTTGCACAGGTCCACCATCACCCTTTCAGAAAATAGGAATAAACAGTTAAATTCCAGTAAAGATCCTAATTTCTAGAGTTGTTATTTTTCAGGACCAGGGATTTCTCATTACGTCAATGACCCAGTGAAGGCTGGGGAGAGCCTGAGAGCTTGTATGGAGAAGGCGTTGACCCTGATCCCAGAAGACAGGCATCAGGAGACTCCCACTTTCCTTGGGGCCACAGCAGGGATGAGGCTTCTGAGGTTGATGGGGACCCTGCATGGATGTTAGTGGGGAGCAGGGTGGGAGATACTATCTATCGGTGAAGGTGGAGAGACTTAAAAAATACGATTTTGGAAGATGATGGAATCTATGATTCCATAGATTTATGGAAAGGTATCTAATAGAGGTAGGTAGAAAGGGCAAAAGTCCCTTCTCTTCTACCTCTCAAATCAGCCCCAAGGGCTAATTTGAACAAAAGTGGCTGAATTTGAGATCAGAATTTGGGGGAGTGGGGTAGGCAGGAATCTCAAGAGAGCCTAGGATGAATGATAAATAGATGTCTACTTGTTGAGTTCTTAGCTTGCTTATGGGTGAAGGAAGGCCAACAGGGACCTGGAGATTTACTCTCTTGCTGCTTCCTCTAGCTCTCATCTCACTTTGTCCCAATTCTGTATTGAATTCCTTCATGGTTCCCTCTCTGTACCTCCATTTCCCTTGTGTGTCCCTAATAGTTATATATGGGGAAAACTGAAACGACTGTGATTCACTCATCTCAAACTGGATATTCAGTAAGTGTAAACTGATTAGCCTTAAGCTGGTATGATAAGAGTTCAGAATGGGAAATCAAGAGATGTCTAGATTAAAATCTCAACTCTGATACTTACTAGTTAGCTGTATGGCCTAAGGCAAGTCACTCTGGGAATAATAATAGTTGGTATTTATGTTGGATTTTTCTTTCATTCATTCATTCTTTCTTTTTTGCCAGGCAATTGGGTCTAAGTGACTTGCTCAGGGTCACACAACTAATATTAGGTGTCTGTAGCTGGATTTGAACTCAGGTCCTCCTGGCTTCAGGGCTGGTGCTTTATCCATTGCACCATTTAGCTGCCCTATGCTATATTTTCAAAGTACTTCACTTATATCATTTGCTCTTCACCACAACCTTGGGAAGAAGGGGGAATTACTATCTTTGGTTTACAGATGAGGACATGAAGACTCAGTGAAGTTAAGGGATTTGCCCAGGAATACATAGCTAGCCAGCATCAGAAGTAAAGACTCAGGGCCATCTTTAGCATTCCTTAATGTGACAAGGTTATAACCCTTAAAGTGCTTTTAAAGTGCTACAGATATGGAAGGACTTAGATCAAAAGACAATTTTTCTCTATGGAAGGGGTCTGCAGCCACTTCACTCCCTACCCCCACGCTACTTTCAGAGAGAAGAATAGTTCCCAGGCAGATCGGATCTTTGAAGAAATCAGCAAGACCTTGAACCAGTTTCCAGTCAATTTCCAGGGGGCCCAAATCCTGACAGGAAAGGATGAAGGCTCCTTTGGCTGGATCACTGTTAACTACATCCTGGGGACTCTGGTGAAGGTGCCTTGGGAAATTGGGAAGGGAGAATTGTACAGACCCAAACCATCAATGCCTGGGAGGGTCTGAGTTATTGGTGTACATGGATTTGAGTCACTGGTATTTGGGGGGATCAGTATTCTTTCTCAGGGGAGTGGATCCAACCCCCTATGGCTGAGATGGTGGGAGCCCTAGACCTAGGTGGAGCTTCGACACAGATCTCCTTCCTTCCACTTGACCCCATTGCTGACCCAAGCACCCAGGGCACCTTCCGCCTCTATGGATTTAACTACAGCATCTACACACACAGCTACCTGTGCTATGGGCAGAACCAGATGCAGAAACGCCTCCTGGCACATTTGGTACAGGTGCGTATAGGGATGGGAGAAGATAAAAGGAGTCAAGAAGAGAAGTTGGAGTGTGGGACACAGGAACAAATTCAGCAAGTGGGATGGGGTCAAAATTTCAGGCGTAATGAAACAGAGAAAGGAAAAACTTGAAGGAAAAGGGGACCTTGGGACCTCTATCTAGATGCCAGCTGAGAGAGCAAAGCTGATACCAAAGTGAGATTGAAATGGGATCTAGATGATAAAGCGATGAACAATCTGGAGTGGGGCTAATGACTGTATTTTTCCTAGATCAGACCTTTTGAAGTGGTTCGCAACCCATGCTACCATGGTGGATATGAGGATATGACATCTCTGGCCGACTTGTATGACACACCTTGTGTCCAGAACTCCCAACACTTTGGTCTCCCGAGGAACGTCAAGGTGGAGGGAACAGGAAACCCAGAAGCTTGTTACTCTGCTATCTATAGTCTCTTCAACTTCTCCACCTGTCAGGACCAGAAAGACTGTGCCTTTGATGGCATCTACCAGCCTCAGGAGCATGGCCAATTCTATGTAAGATCCTTCCTCCCAAAAGTTCCACATATACCCCCATCATTTCCCACCCCAAACTTCCTCATGGCACAAGCAAAGGGAAAGAAAAGGTAGAGGGAAGTAGAGACAAAGAGATGAGAGAGAGGAAAAGAAGAAGGTGAGAGAAAAAAAGAAGGAAGGAAGGGGAGAGATAAAGGAGGTAGAGAAATGAAATTCAGGAAGATAGGATTTTCATTCTTGGAGATAGCTAAATTGGACCCTACTATTTTGACCCTACTATTTTCATTCATAAGTACTTTCAGCTCTACAACATATCACCTGTATGACTGCACTGACCTCTAAGAATCCTTCCAGCTTTAAATTTATGGTCTTGTGTTTGGAAAAAGTCCTAAGTTTATAAAAGTGTAACTTTTGGAAGTCTTTAGATGACAAAATTTTTGATTAAAGAAAAGACTCCTATATGTTGGAGGCTGTTAGTGCTTACTAGTATAACTAGTTAAACCATTGAACAAACCCTTTACATCCTGAAGTAATTGTTTGAAGTAGTTTTTCTTGGAAGAAAGAGGCAAGGATGTAAGGTTGATAGTTACTAGGATTGAAGATAAGGGAGAAAGATTCTGAACTTGCCTTTTCCAGTATCTCACTTTGGGTTCCTAGACCCAGGATTTGAGAATTCCCCAATTTCTGGCTCGGGTTATTGAAAACTCTGGAGTCAACCTTATATAGGAAGGATGGAGGCAGAAGAAGGATTTTGAAAACAAATTTTTTCCTTCACAGGCATTTGCTGGATTCTATTACACTTTCCACTTCTTGAATCTCACGGATGGCCAGTCTTTATACACTGTGAATAGGACTATTTGGGAATTCTGCCAAAAGCCCTGGAAACAGGTGAGAGCTGCCATTTGCAACCCCTCTGGGCAAATGCACAAAGTTTGTCATCTGAGATCTGATCTTTTTTTAGGAGCAGAATGCACAGTGAACCATTATCATAGAAAGTTGGAAGAGATTTTAGAAATCTTTTGTGGGTGTTGAAACTTAGAGAATGAGTGAGTCAACCCAAGATCACATAGCTAATTAGTTGCAGGGTAGTAACAGTACTCCCTGGTTCTTTCAGCTATTTCACACTATAACTTAAATATCTTGGTGCCTTTCAAATGTACTTAGCATGTTCTGCTGTGCATTGGAATTAGCTGTATCCCTGTCTTCTTTCTCCTACCATATTATAAAGTTGATGAAGACAGAGATTAGGCTTTTTTTTCTTATTTCTCAGAAAAGTGCTTTGAACTGTTTGAAGATGGTCAGGCCTTTAAATCATAATACCTATCTATGACCAGGACTTAAAAAGTCAGCTTCATAGCATCATTGACCCTAAGAGAGTAGACCTTATCATTAACAGGTCTATACCTAACTAACACAAGCAGCCACTCATCTCTCCTATTCTTCCTCACTCCATCACAGGACTATCCTTTGCTAATACCTATATTAACATCCTAAGCTTTTTATATCTGACCTTAGTCTCTCACCTTTCTAATCTCTTTTTCTTCTGGCTCCAGATGTAATTTAGCTCAACTGATCTAAGGCTCTTTCTCCAGTGCCTTGAAGGCCACTAAATTCCTTTTTGATGTCCTTTTTAACTTGAGTCTGTGGATGTGATGAGAGAAAAGTCTTCCAGGAAGGGATGGAAGCTCCAAAGTTAAAAGGAGTTCCATAACTTCACTTGCTCTCTAGCCACTCTTTACCAATGATAGCTTCAGTTCCTTGGAGCTTGCCTTTTCCTTCCATGTTCCTCATGCTACATCCAGCTCCTCTGGTTGTGAATGGTGGTAATGAGGGGGAAGGCCTTGAACCTCATTTTTTTCTCCTACCCCTAACCATGGGGCCTGCAGGTGGAGGCTAACTACCCTGAGCAGAAACAAAGGCTACCCACCTATTGTACTAATGCCATGTACATCCTCATCCTCCTGACCAGAGGCTACAAATTTGATGATGCAACCTGGAACAACATTCACTTCCGCCGACAGGTAATGGTTCCATTCTCCCCCTTCCAGGAAAAGGTTGAATCCACTTCTGTCATCTACCCCCTGCTCCCATGGGAAAGGGAAAGGAATAAGCATTTATAATATGCTGAATACTTAATAAAATGTTATCTCAGTGGATCCTCACAGGTGTGCTAGATGGGGCTGTTATTAATCCCCATGGGGCTCTCTATTCAGATGTGTGCAGACACAAAGCAGTGCCAGGTTCTGAAGATGAGGGTGCTACCTGTGAGCTTTAATAAATATGAGCATCATTTACCTTTCATGTTACTGTGTCCATTTCCCACAAGAATTCCAATAGTGTAGGTTCACCTGCAAACTTAAGGGCAAGTAGTGAACAGTAACATTATCCAACTTCTAAATAAATTTTGTTGGCTTATGCTGTGTGTAGCCTCATTTAGCCATTCTAAGGCTGCATCTAATGTGCTTGCTACAGGACAGACCCTTTCTGTGTCTCTTTCAGGCTGCAGGTACAGACATTGGCTGGACCCTAGGCTACATGCTGAATATGACCAACATGATCCCGGCTGAGGCGCCAGTCATTCAGATGACAGAAAGTTATGGTGTCTGGATTGCTGGTATCTTCTTTATTGTCCTGGCCATTTTAACGAGCATTATTTTTGGAGTCATCTACTGTTTTTGGAGCCCTGACTAGGTCTCAAACTTAAGTCACTGTGATGAACACCTTTGGGGTGAGGCCAGAGGAGCATGATTCTGAATTTCTGATCAACTAAAAGACTGGTTTATTTAACTCATGGGGGAAATCATTCCATGTCAGCCTGGGGACTTCAAAGTCTATAGGAGGGAACTTCTGTTTCTGACAAGTTTTTGAGGTTCCTTTTAAGTATGCTGACTATTGTATTATATGTATGTTTTCTGTGGGTAATTCTGAGCCTCATTCAATTCTCTGGAAGAGCCTGGGCTTGGGGTGATATTTAGGCATTGAGGGAGAGTGACAGTCTAGGGGCTGAAGTTGGGGTGTGGGAGTATGTCGGTTGGGAGAGAGAGGACTGGGAGAAGAGGAGAGATAGCAAGGTATAATGAATAAAGAACTTGATTGAAGATTTAGGATACCTAAACCTAGTGCTGCCTCTGCAAACAGCTAGTTGTATGACTAGGACAAGCAATTTCCAATTTTGGAACCTCAGTTTTTTAATCTATAAAATAAGGCAGGGGAGGGGTGCAGACCAGATCATTGAGGGTCTCTTCCTGTTCTGCAATTATATGAAAATGACAGAATGATTGAGGGAGCTCTGATTTTTTTCAGAAAGGGATTTGGGGGATGCCTAAGAATGACATCCAAGTATCCCTGGAATATGCACTCATATTGTTGTCAAAGGTGAACTCAGACCACCAGAGACAGGAAAAGTAGCTTCAACAGTACCAAGCCTGAATTCATCTCAGGCTTCTCTAGGCTGAGGATTTTTGTACTTTTTCCTCTCTTCATCTGGATATGGTTACCTTATTCTATAAAACTTGATCCTCCTCCTTCCCTCTCAGTCCTCAAATCCCAGCCTTTTGACTCTTAAGTGTTATCATCCTACATACTTTTATGTTGATTTTTCCATAATGTCTTCCCCATAGATTGTGAGCTCCTTGAGAGCAGGGACTGTCTTGTTGTATCATCAGCATTCAACACAGTGCCTAACACATAGTAAGTGCTTATTAAATGCTTTTTGACTGATTAGGGACCTTATTGACCCCTCAAACCTTCAAACCTAAGTGGCTTCATTCTGCCTATGGTTCCAGAGGCACAGCTCTCACTCTAGGGTCCAAAGCCTAAGCCTCTAAACCTGAAGAGTATTCCAGGAATACCTTCCTCTGGATGCCTCAAAGTTTTGGGAAATGTGCTGTTACTTTTATTAAAATTGCACTTATCCACAGGTTGATTTCTAGTTTTTTTTTCAGCCTTTATATGGCCCACAAAATCATTTGCTAAGGCAACCAAGGTGATGATGAGTTGAAAGTTAGGTAAAACATCCTCCCGCTGTTTTGAGTTCTTTCAGTTGATAATTTTTATGGCCCCTGAATGATGTTACAAATATCCAAATGACCTTGGCAGAAAAAAAGTACCCCACCCCTGCTTTAGACTGACATCTGAGTTTGGGTGAGAGAGGAATAATTCATTTCAATTATGTTATTAAAGATTTATTTTATTAGGCACTATGATGAGCACTGGGAATAAAAATAAAACATCCCCCCTCCTTACCCCCTCCAGGTATAGTCCTCACCCATAAGACTTACATTGCTTCCTGCCTCTATATTTAAAAAAGAAACAAGTTTTTCATCACCTGGCTTCTAGGGAATAACACTGACATTGCAATTAATCTGAATTTGGCTGCCTTTTAGTGTTACATTAATTTATATTATTATAATCAGTATATTCTTGCTTTGCACCAATTTATACATATTTTCCCATATTTTTCTGAATTCCTTATATTCTTCATTCCTTTTTTTTTTTAATTCTTCATTCCTTAAAAGTACAATGATATTACTATACCACAATGCAGTAATCTTTCAATTGCTGATCACCCACTTTGTTTCTAGTTCTTTGTCATTATGAAAAGTACTGCTAGGATTCCGTTAATTTAAACATTTTCTTATGGATGATCTTTTTTATATGCTAACTTTCATTTCTATATATATTCATCTCCTTATCTGTGTTCAGAAAAAAGAGAAAAAAACACATAACAGAAGACTAAAGGCCCTTTATCAGTAAGCCATTCCTTTGTAATAAAGGATAAAAGGAGAAAAAAGTTTACTTAGTAAGACTAACATCAGCCAAAAGGGGGAAGGGAAAGGAATAATCTCTTATATAGTTCTTGTTATGTGTCACACTGTATTGTTCCATGCTCATAGTTTGCTAGTTTTGCAAAGAGAAATGCAGTTTTTCACTGGGCTTAAAACTGGGTCATAATATAATTGTTTCTTTTCTTGTTTTTTTCTACTTATATTGTTATCATTGTCTATATTATTTACACCACTCCATATTTATTCATATGATTCTTCCCATGCTTCTCTAACAGGTATTGGAGCTGAACATATATACTCTTGCTCCAGGGATTCACATTTTCTCTTGCTTGTTATATGCCCAATGCTAAGGAAAATTTCTATAATAAAGTTTGGGTATAAAGTTCATGTCTAGGGTCTACCCTAAAAGGGATTAACATTGATGCTTTTAGTAAAGGTATTCAATATAAAAAGCAGATACTTGGCATAGGAGCAGCTAATTTTCCCCATTACAAAAGAAATAGTTAAAACAAAAGCTCCATAAGTATATGTTAACAAATACTTAAAACATAAAACAAAAACAACATAACCATCAAATATATATATGTGTGTGTGTGTATATATTTATTTATGTTTATATTATACTTTTCCCAAAGGTAAAGATACTTTGTAAGACTGCTAAAAAAAATTTCACTTTTACTCTAGGCCTACTCTCTAGAAAGGATTCTTGTTGGAATACACAGGAATCACCTAACAGTGACTGCTGGAGATCCAACCTAGAATGGATCTCCTCTTGTGAGAGGATGATATAAGGAGACTGGGAGGCAGTTGCTGTTCTCTGACCTCTCTCCTCTTCCCTCTGCCTCCAATTTATCTCATTCCCAGTCCGTAACACCTGTGTCAGCCAAGGTTACCCTGCAACTCCCTCAGATGCTATAATCTACAGCTGTGGAGGCTCTCCGAGAATTGATCTGTCCCTTAACAGATTCTGGCTTTTGTCCTTTTACTGTGGAATTCCAATAGTAGAGCCCTTCCCCTCACAGAAAGATCGTCATCTCTTGCCAACTGACATTAATTCAATGACTCCTGATCTCTTAAACTCAAAAAGTAGGCCCAAGGAGGAAAAAAATGCTCATCTCCTAGGAGTTCTGGTTTCACAGAAAGAAATTCAAACCAGGAGAGACAGTTAGGGCCTTATGATTCTAGAGTCTTTGATTCATCTAAGCAAATACACATTGCTCTGTCTTGTGCCTCTTAACTGCTATGGCTGTTAAGGGCTGGGGGAAAAAGAGAGAACTTAAACCCCTACTTTCCTTTTCCAATTGCCAGATGTCCGTGGGAGATCTGTGTTCTGAACCAGACAAGGCTAAAGATGTTGGAAATCCTTTTTTTGTTGTTCTTAAAACTTACTGAGTAAGGGGCTCTCCCTGGCTCAGTTGCCAAGCCTTTTTGACAAAATTTCCAATCACAGAAGCCAATAAAGATCTGTCACCCCAGTGTATAAAATCTTCAGCTCTGAGCCAGAGCACAGATGAATCTCCTCAGAGCCAGAGAAGATTCACAGATCCATTCCCCATGTTGATTCTTCATATCCATAATTTCATACAGCATAGGAAAACTCCACTAAATTTATTTACAATGTGTTTAGCTCTTCCCTGAATCAAAGGAAAACAAATCTGCTTTGTTGTATAAGGTATCTTGGAGGATGAAGTTCTGCCACTAATGTTAGACCACAAGCAAGTCTCTTCTCTGGACCTCATCTGAAATATAAAGAGGTCTGAGGCAGTTAGATAGAGAGTAGATAGTGTACTGGCCCAAGAGTTAAGAGGACCTGAGTTCAAATATCACCTCAGACACTTGACACTTATTAGCTATGTGACCCTTGGCAAATCACTTAACCTCAATTGCCTTGCCTCTCCCCGACCCCGCCAAAAAAATAAAAAGAAGAGGAAAATAAAAAGTTAGAACTAAAACGCATCTAAAGCAATGGGCTAGGAGGTCTGGAATCCTGGTTTCTAAGGCTAGTCGGGCATGATCTGGCTGCCCTCTAG
Organism: Antechinus flavipes; assembly: GCF_016432865.1. Taxonomy (NCBI): domain Eukaryota; kingdom Metazoa; phylum Chordata; class Mammalia; order Dasyuromorphia; family Dasyuridae; genus Antechinus; species Antechinus flavipes. The sequence continues at coordinate 259,687,072 of NC_067399.1, read as the reverse complement.
CATCTTTCTAATTTAATGATTATTGGGCACAGTGGAAAAAGTACTAGATTTAAAAGAAGATCCAAATTTAGATCCCTGTTCTGCTATTTCTTAACTTTGTGACCATAGAGTCTCATTTTCTCCCTCTACAAAATGAATTTAGTGATTTTTAGTCCCTTTTCCCAGTTCCAAATCCTATGATTTGATTAGTCAGGAAGCTGATGTCCTCAGAAATGATTCTCTTCCAGGAGCTATGTGCTCAGCTCTTCTAAAGGAAGCGAGACATGCTGGTTGTGTGATCTTGGCCAAGTAACTAGAATTCTCAGTGCTCTAGCCAACTTTCTAAGACCACTAATTACAAACAAGATAGAGGGAGTTTTTCTCACTTGATAATTCCCTATGCCAGTGAAATCACAGGTCCAATCAATCTCTTTGTCATACAGTGTTAGAGTAAAAATCTAGATGACCATTTATTAGCAAAAGATTACAAAATATGCCAATCTTTTCACTGTAGCACATACTGGATTGTTAACATTGTTGTGGTGCACACTCAGGGTGTCCCAAGGATCTTGATGCAGTTTTGAGTTATTGAAACTAAGTGCAGAGACTTTTCTGGGGGAATCTTTATGTAAATGGGACTTCTGGGGAATGACTTCTGGGGAACACTCTGACTAGGGAAATGGGAACTCCAATGACGGCAAGGATCATGTTCCTTGTTCACTTCCTGGTGCTGGTTCTCCTAGGGAAGGCTTCAGAAGCTGTAAATCATGGGTGGTTCAATAGGAGGTTCCTCTTTGGTCACACTCACCATCTGAGCAAAACACTTGGGAAAAATGCCAATGTGACCTGAGCAATGGCCCTCTAGCCACTCATCATTCACTGAAAAAACGGAGGACATAACAATTAGAAACCAAAAAGTTTCAAAGAGATAGTCTTTAAGTAACATTTTGAAATAGCCAGATCTAAATGATTCATACTTTTGACCAATAGGGAGCAAAGATGTGAAGAATTCTAAAATTTCTATCAAGTTTGGGAAGATGTTTGGAAGTTTACCTCTCAGCAGAGAAGGAACTGGCTATAGAAATTCTATGAGGGGATTGATGAGGTATGGGGGTTGAAACCAGAAAATATATTGGGGTTTGGGACCAGTGTTATATCTCAAAAAAATGTGTAGGCTTACAGCATTTCCAATTTAGACGGAAATATTTTATTATGCTGTTGGCAGCAGGCTAAGTTCCAAAAGAAAGTTTAACAAAGTAGGGGATTATGCCATTGACTGATGGGCTAAGTTCCAAAAAACGTTTAGCTCATATGACCAAGGGAAAAAAAGGATAACCTGATGCCAAAAGGAAGGCAAAATTCTTAGAGAACTTGTTGCCATAAGGTGGGCAATTCCTAATGAACCTGTTATTGTGGCCCTTAGTAAGCAAACTAAGTTCCTAAATGGAGTTATCTAAGAAGTAGGGTACCAGTAGGTTCTTTTATAAGATAAAAATAACCTTGGGAATTGATATCTATAGCTTGGACTTCTGAATGGATACAGTAATTATGAGGTTATGATAGTTTTCTCAATGCAAATGTTTCTGCAAGGAATTCAACAAGGGCCTATTTAAGGACAAGATTATCAATACTACTCTCTACTTGCTTCAGGGAGTAGCAGTGGGAATTCATCTAGGGACCACTGCCACAAAAGCCCACTTAAATTCAACAAAAGCCTTCTCTCCCTATGGCCCACGAAGCTACCAAGAACTGGGGTCTTATTCACCCCACCAGATGATTCAGAATATTTGCATTTTATTCCTTAAAATGCTTTAAAAAAGGGACAAACAACACAAGAATGGGAGGGATTAAGAAAAGCAGTACAACTGCTGGTGATCTGCGGGCAGGTGAAACTGTCAACCTGACTTGCCACAGAATTCAATTTCTGGTCAGGGACCAGGTTCACACAGGCATCTTATCTTTAGGCCTTATTGAATCTTAATTTTTAGAAAAAGGAGTCATAAGATGGACATTTGGATTCTGTCTTTTCCTTTTCCACCTGTATGAAGGGACACAAACTCTTTGGGTCTCAGTTTCTTCATTTTTAAAATGAAGGGGGAGGGACAGTTAGATGGAGCACCAGTCCTGAAATCAGGAAGACCTGAGTTCAAATCAGGCCTCAGACACTTAACACTATTAGCTGTGTGACCCTGGGCAAATCACTTAACCCCAATTGCCTTGAAAAATAAAAATAAAAAATAAAATGAAGGTGGGATGGTGGACTAGATCAGGGCTTCTTAAACTTTTTCTTCTTGTGGCCCCTTTTCACTGGAGAAATTTTCATATGACTCAAAATACATAGGTATATAAGTCTACAAATCAAACATTTGCTGACAATAAACCATAATTTCATGAGCCCCACATTCAGTTACAAGATCCTATATGAGGTTGAGAACCACAGTTTAAGAAGCTGGGGACTAAAAGGACCTCTAAAACCCCAGCTTCTAGAGCCTAAGATCTCTTGAGGTGGTGAACCTCATTTGAAGAGCCTTGGGGGTAGCCAGGAATATACAAGAAGCTTACAGACCAACCTGAGGGAGGCCTAGATATGACAAGTAGTAATTTTTAATGACTGGTCCTGGCAAAAGGAGCTGCCCAAAGGCCAATACCTTCAGAGAGAATGTCCAGAGTATCTCCTTTCTGGAACTCTAGGTCTTCAGGTCCCTTTGCAGAGTAGCTGTACTGAGCAACCATTTGATAGAGCACACGTCGCCCTCCACAGCACTCTGTTCCCTAAGGAGAGAAGATAGCCAGGGCTGAGTGAGAGGTACAAGGTGAGCCAGATTAAGTCAGAGGAGGGAGGGGAACCAGACTGGATAAGGAGAGGAGGGGACAACCAAGATGATGAGAAAAATAAAGCTAGTTAGATGGTAATAGAAGAGAAAACAATTGGTGGGAAAGGTCAATGTGAAGCTTTGGAAGGACAATCAAATACTTGGTCTAGATCTGAATGTATAATTAAGACTAGAATCAACTCACAAGAGTCTGTTAAATTTTCAGTGTGACTGCTGAGGTTCAAAAAGGAGACCCCCAAAAGGTTGGGATCACAGACCAGTGTTTTGAGGTATCTCAAAAGAATTTGTGGCTTGAACCCATCTCCAGGTCAAGGGGAAAAGTTTATTGTAATTGTAACGCCAATTGAAGTGGTCTAAGTTCCAAAAAGATTTAGCAAAGAACCTGGAGCAAGAAGATAAATTTATAGGAAAAAGAACAGGTGCTTCATGTCATGGATATGCTCATTTTATGGCTTAGAGATAGAACTGGAGTGATCCTAGAGGTGGAGTTGAGTGGTTTGGTATATACTTCATTAGTGAATTCTATGCCTTAGAGGTAGAGTTGAGGAGTGGTCTGATACATACCTCATTATTTTCTCAGAAATTTTGATATTTATTGACCAACAGATTGTTATCTGACAGCCAGAATTTCTTATGGAACTAGGCACTACCAAGGCCCAGTGGCCCCAGGGCTATTGCCAAATTTCTTTGAGAAGCTATATCCCATTGATGTAAATTGTGTTCCCTTTAACCTTTGGGAAGCCCCCTGAAATTCCATCTCCCTTTGAGGGGAAATGATGTGAACTGCATCCCCGTTAATCTATGGGGGGAATGATGATTGGGGTCTCAAGTTCTCCCCTGGGAGGGTCATAATGATGCGGGAAAGATTCCTTTCTAGATTCCCACCCTCTCCTAGTTAATAATGTAAATTGCCCTTTAACTCACAAATCCTGGTCCCTTTGAATTCCAATAGAAGATCTGACCTGTTCCCAGCCCTACCCGGATATGAGCCAACTTTGGGGCTACACCCGAAAGCCCCTCGAGCTAAGTCTCCTATTATAAAAAGGCCACGCTGGGAACCCCTCTTTGCAGAGATTCCAAACATGGCTACCATGTGAGGACCCTCTGTCCACTGGACCCTCTGTGCAGTGCCCTCTTTATCTCTAGCTTCACCTATACTTTAACTTTGCTTATCCAATAATAAACCTCTTTTATCAATCTAGCTCTCTGGGCCAATAAATGCTTTTATTGGGAACTCGCACCACTACTAGACCTCCTTGCGCCGAATCTGTACCCCAAACCTGCCATTAGACCTTAACCCTAATTTCATTTAGGTACCCCAAAGCTAGACCTCAACAATACCCTTCCCAGACAACACCCTTCCTAAAATAAGTAATCTCATTCAATTGGAAATCTCAGTCTAGGGCATAGTCAATGTCCTCTATTGAGTGGCTCAAACTGGCAGTTAAGTAATCTCATTTAATTTTGAATTGAATTGAAGCCCCAAGCCTCAGAAGGCTAATAAAAGACAACTCTGAACCCCAAATCTTTGCTAAATCCTAACAGGATTTTGTTCACTGATGATATTTTCTTCTCAGTGGATATGCACCTTTGCTAACTCCTAAACAAGACTCTGCCCACTAAGAAAGCTGTCTTCTTAAGCAAGCTATCTTCTTAATGTAAATAAATCCCCTTTTGCCACATACTTTGGGTTTGTGAATTGTTTTGCAAGGGACTTGCCACATCAACCAGAGGGGATCTCTTACCTTCAATTCTTGCATCTCATCACTATCATGAGCATTTCCCCAGAAATTGATGAACACATTAAGTGAAACTTTACATTTTACTTGTTTTGTTGATTTCTAAGACTTGTAATTCCTCTTTTGTTTTCAAAGAGGACATCATAGAGTGATTGTACAAGAGCTGGATTTTAGGGAGAAAGTCCTCAGCCTCATTCTCTCCTACAGGGTCACCAATGACAAGACAAAGGTCAAGATACCTGATGAAGGCCCAAGATACAATGGGTAACATTTATCTGAGGCAAGCCCATTCAATGACTAAAGGCTAGATAAGAATTACGACAAAAGATGGTCCAATTCGCCAATCATAAAATGATCAATTTAGAAGGGAAAGACCTTAAGCTTCTAGCTTAAGAACAGGAAACAATTGCTATTTACATTCATCCTAAACCATAAAAAGTTTACATTCTTTTTAAAAAAACACAACTTTTTTTTCTCCCTCCCTCCTTTCATTCCTTTACCCCTTTCCTTTCCCTTCTAATGGGTACTTTGCCCAAAGAAATGTAAATTTCGATTGCAGAAAATCAGTAAGATATCTTGGAGTTCATGGTCTAGATTTCTTCCTTAAAGTTTCACCTACAAGGACCACAAAAGGTGCCAGGCCAAGTCACTTGATGGTTTGATTTGGGCCCTGATTGCTTCAGAATGAATATAAATAGCAATTGTATCTGTAAAGGCTGGAAACTTTTAGGACCTTCCCCTCCCATATAAAGGGTAGGTTTTGTTTTGTTTTACTTTGTTGACTAAATAAAAAAAGGTTAATCTTGGCCTTATTTCTTTTTTACCTAGCCTTAATTACTGAATGGGCATTGCTGCAGTCAAACTGAGATCTGTTAAAGACCTTAATTTAAAAAGGCCAAGCTCTCTCAATGCATCCAAGGCCAGCTCCAGTTATCTTAAACTATATCTGATTACTGGACCCAGGTTGCTCTGGAAAAGAAAATGAGGCTAGTGGCTTTACATAGCCCTCCCTCCAATTCACTTACATCCACTTCACTTGCAAGTAATGGTCTCACTCCCAGAAGTCCATCTCTAGAGAATGAAGGACAAACAACTAGAAGAAATCATCCAGACCTAAACAACTGAGCCACAAAGACTTGGCTAGAGGGCTATAACTGACTATTTAATGAGTGATTTGAATTTAAGTAGAAAAGTAGCTCCATTTGAAACACACTGGGTTTTTTTCTTCCCAGAGCTACATGATTGTTTAGGACCTAGATTTTTATTTAAAAAATTTTTAATTTCTATCTATGCTATCTTAGTATTATTTTTTCTTTTTGGGGAAAAAAAAAAAAAGAAAATCTGGGACAATTTACTTTTTTTTCCTACACGGTTTTTATTTAGACTTAAAGTGATAGAGAAAATATTAATGTTAATAATGAAGATTGTTATGCCACAGTTCTTTTTTATTGTCCTGACTCAGTTTCCCTAATTATCCTGACCCAGTCCTGACTCAATTTCTCTGCTTCAGTTTATAATAATCAGCTCAAAGCTCAGTCCTGCAAAACCTCTCCCTCTTTATCAGAATATTTGATAAGAACAAAAGATCTTATGTTTTAGAATATCAGAATGCCTCTCCCCATCCCAAGCTATCAGAATGTCAGATCTTATCAAGATGCCTATGTTGTGGTGTCTCCCCCGTTAGGTCATCCCATGCCCCATGCCCTGTCAGAAGGGATTATCAGAGTCCCCCGTTCCTGTTCTCAGCATCCTGACTCCACCCCTGCCTCAGTCTGATCCATGTGTATATAGATCATTGAGAATCACATTGTTTTCTGGCTTCTTGGAGACCATAGTCTCATTCAGTCCTGAGCCCAAACCATGGATCCATTTGGTCCCAATTAATCTCTCCCATTTAATAAATTATTAAATACTCTCTAATCTCCATCTTGCCTCAGTTTCTCCAGCATTACAAGATTAAACTTAAAATGTACTTTGTTGTTGTTTTTGTTCCAGTTTGTTTTTTAGTAAGCTGGTTGTTAAAAATTTATGAGCTCATTTCTGGGTATTAGGACTCTAATTGGAAATGAAGTGAGCAGGGAGTAAACAAAGATGAAACCAATGATGATGAATTGATGTAAACAGGCCAGAACACACCTACTGCAATTATTACAGTTCTTTGAAGGAGTATTCTGCTAATTAGCCCCTGCACTGCAGCTGGTCTTTGCTAATAACCCTTGAAGAAGGCTGTCACAGTACAGAGAAACAATTACCTTTCTGGGAATTTAGGTGAGTAAATATGTATTTATTCTCTACATTTAACCTGCCATAGTTAGACCCTGGTGCACCAGCAACTTTTGCTTCTTTAGAACCCAGATATGAATGGATATTCTACAGGAAAGGCAAGAGAACTGATAGGTAGAAAAGTGCCCAGAAAGCTGAACAGAACATATAGGAGGAATCTGGAATCTGGAAGCAGAGCAGCTTAGACAGGGGCTTCTATCCATTCCTGGGCAATTCTTATTTCACGAATATTTCTTACTGCCTCCTTTGCCCAGAGGCACTGGGATTCTTACCTGGCAGTGGAGTCTCAGTCTTCTGTCTGCTGCTGCTTCATGCCACATCTTTTTACATGCCTCTTCCCCAGAAATAGGAACAAAGCTCTCACTGTCCTGATGGCTATAACTGCAATGGAGATTTACTTATTGTTCATTTCATGTCACGTGTGTATTCTACCAGGGGATAGACTTCTTATCTGGCAGAGCATGGGCATGTGGCAGAAGATTTACTATTAACACCTAATTTCATTATAGAGGCTTAGGGTCCACCCACCCTGGTCACAGATTGAAATAGATTTTGCCCCTCTAGACAAAAGTGCCCTTTAAACAATTCTTCTGATGAGGTCTTAAACATTAGGTGTGATTAGCCTCAGGAATTGATAAAAATTAATCCCTTAGGCAAGCAGGAAGAGGGCTCTGATAATGGAGATCAGTTTAGTTCCTTGGTCCCACCCTCTAAAGGTGATCCAGTCAGAAATCTAAGTTAAGTCAAGAGCCTGAGGCTAAAATTTCCCTATAAAACAACGTATGGCCCATGGCTTTGCTGCAGCTTTCCTTTGGGTCAGCAAAGGAAAATATAGCCCTCTTCTCATGATGTCTTTCTGCTTACCTTCTCCATGCCATGTGGTATCTCCCTAAACTCCACTATGCTTCTCAATCCCACTTCTCCTTGTAGCTAACTAACTCTTTTAGGTGGTTAGTCCCTTTCAGGATTTAGCCTGCCAGCTAAGGGCTTGCCCCAACCTCATGGAATGCTCCCTATCTACTGGGTAATTTTTGAGTTTCACCAAGGAACTTGTCTTTCATATGTTCTCCCACTCTATTTCATATTTACCATTCCTGTTTTCTATTGTATTCTGTCATTTTGCCTGTAACCCCTTCCTTAAGTAAATCTATCTTTTGCCAAAGAGAATAGCCATTGTGAATTCTTCACATGATCAAACCGCAATTTTTTGTGCCTACCATCATTTAGTGATAAACTCCACATTATAATGTACTGTCTTGGTTTCCGTGATGGCTTCCTTCCCCGCCCCCTTCCTTGCCCCATTGGGACTGAGAGAATAGGGACCACTGGCCACTCTCACATTCCAAAGTTATAAAACTCCAGACGGCTTGGCTCAAATACTTGGGTATCTAATGGGTCCAGACTTCTTTTCTCCTGCTAGATCTGTGAGAATTAAAAAGTTATGATCCTTCCTGGAATTTTCACTCATATAGTGTTCTTACTCCCCCCACCTTCCCCCACCCCCCAACTTTGTTTCCCTAATAGCTAAAGCCCTATAAAAGTCTCTGGAATTAATTGCTAAATGCTGGATACTTTGAGACAAGAATCCAATCCAGCTGACTGGCTATGGCTAGTCCAAATTCTTCACTATTAAAATATTAAAAACCCTAAGCTCTGTCTTGCCTCAGTTTCTCCCAGCATTACAATAAATCATATTACTTCCATGAAAAGACTAATGTTCTACCCTAGTTATTAAAGATGGGTCATAGCCTGAGGGAAAAACTTGAATATTCAAGGCCAGAGCAGAACATCTAATACACCAGAATTGCACATATTTGGCCAAACCCTAACTGAATTATCATTTCTATTTCCTCAGCACAATACTCAGATTCTGCTGGATGGAGCTAAAAGAAGCCAAAGAACCTCACTGAAATGATTGTTGTAGAGTGTCCGCTCTTTGACTCTAATGGAGTGCTTTCTCCAGCTCATTTTACATATAAGGAACTGAAGCAAATTTAAGTAAACCAGGTTAAGTGGCTTGCCCAGGTTTACATAGCTAGTCAGATATGAACTCATGAAGATGAGATTTCCTGATTCCAGTCAATCCTTAAAGTCAAAAGATTTTTTTCTAAAGGATACCACATCCTGAGAGACCGTTCCAAACTCCTATCTTCTCAAGCCTCCTATGCCTCTCCCTCTTATTTACCCCTCTCAGCTAAGTAACTTGTTTCATACTTTATGGAGAAAATAGAAATCATTTACTATGAGCTCCCTATTCTATTCTCTATATCTTAAAATCTGATGACATCCCAAATTGTTTCCTTTAGTCTCTGATTAAAAAAGCTTCCATACCCAATGATCTCATTCCTTCTGTTGCCACTGGATTATTCTTACTCTTTGCCTCTAGATTTTTTAATCTCTTCATCTAAAACTATCACTTTATCAACTGTATTTTTGCTATCTACAAACAAATCCAAGTTCCTCTCTTGTCCATTTCACTGCCAAACTCCTAGAAGCAGTTGTCTATAATCCCTCTAGTTTCTTTTGTCTCACTCATCCTTCAACCCTTTCCAATCCAGCTTTTGACATCATCACTAGGTGGAATTCACTAAATGAAGATACTCTCATGGGTATATAGCTTTAAACTATACTTTAATTGTGACTTGAGACTTTATTATAACAAATAGAGACACAGCTAAAAAGTCGCAGGTATTTTTCCTCTCCTGTTTCCCATTACCTCTTTTTTTTTTTTTTTTTTTTTTTGCTGAGGCAATTGAGGTTAAGTGACTTGCCCAGGGTCATACAGATAGGAGGTATTAAGTGTCTGAGTCCAGATTTGAACCCAATTCCTCCTGACTTCAGGGCTGGTATTCTATTCCCTGTACCAATTAGCTGCCCTCTACCATCTCTTAATTAGTATTTAAGTATCTCTTTTAAAGGTAACTTATTCTTTTATTTCTGAGTTAGATTTCTTCGATTAGAATATAAACCCAGACTTCCCCAAACAATGGGAGAAAAGATTAGGAGGGAGTGGGGGCTTCTGTGTTCAGGGTATTTTGATCTTGTGTTTTGCAGTTTATGCTTTACACTCCCTTTTACTGACCTTGTCATATGGGAGATACTCTTTCTCATAAGATCATAATAAACCTCTTTTTGCTTTTTCTTACTCTGAGAGTCTGATTGTTTTTGTGGTCAATACTGTCCCACATAATCATTCAACCCAAAATTACCAATGATCTCTTTTTTGGTTTGCTTTTTGCTGAGGCAATCGGGGTTAATGACTTGCCCAGGGTCACACAGCTAGGAAGTGTTAAGTAGTCTGAGGCCAGATTTGAATTTAGGTCAAGACTTCTGGGCTGGTGCTCTATCCACTGCACCACCTAGCTGCCCCATTCTGTGATCTCTTAATTGAGAAATCAGATAGCTTTTTCTTAATCTTTAGTCTTCTAGATCTCTCAGTGGTCTTTGGCATTGCCAATTTGTCTTTCCTCTTTATTTATTCTTTCTTCTTTTGAGTTTTCATGACAGTGTTCTCTCTTGGTTTTCCTCCTAGATATTTGATCATTCCTTAGTTTTCTTTTCTGGTTCTTCATCCACGTCATGCCCCATAACTATGGGTGTGCTCCAGGGCTTAGACTTTCTTCTCTTTTCTTCTCTGTCACTTGGTAACCTTATCATCATTTCCCGAATTTCAGTTCCACATCACCAATGAAAAACCTATTGGATATTTCTAAGCAGATATTCATTGGCATCTCAAATATGTTTGAAACATAACTTGTTATTCATCTCTTTAGAACTTCCAAAAAACACCCTCTTCAAAACTTCCTCATTTCTGCTGAGGGCACTATCAGTCTTCTAGGATCACCATTTTATTAACTGACTCCTCATTCTACATTACCCCATAAATCCAATCAGCTGATAAATCTTGTCATTTCTCTCTCCACAATATCTCTCATACTACTTCCTTCTTACTCATATGACCATCACCCTGGGGTCAAACCCTCACCAGGAACTACTGCAGGTTTTCCACTTGATTTCTTAACTCAAATCTCTCCTGTCATCATTTTTCATACAGTCACCAAAGTGATTTTCCTAAATTCCATATCACTCTTCTACTCAATTAAGTCCAAATGCTCCTTAGGGCTTATAGGATCAAATATTAAGTTCCTCTGTGGAACATTTAAAGCCAATCACAACCAGGTTCTGACTTATCTTTCCAGTCTGAATCTCTATTACTTCCTTTCTTCTGCTTTTTGGTCCAGGCAAACACATGACAGACATTCCATCTTATATCTCCTTTGTACTGGCTGCCCTCCACAAATGTAGTATGTTTCCTTTTCACCTCTGCTTCACAAAATTTTTTCTTATTCCTTCAAAATTCAGCTCAAGCACTACATTTTTTTTTTTTTATTTAAACCTGGGGTTACTTGTAATTTAACTTTTTAATTAATTAAATTCTATTTTCCTTCTTTCCCATTTCTCTCTCCCCATATGGAAAAAAAAAGGAAAAAAAAAATCTTGTAACAAATACTCAGGCATCAAATTTTGTGTGAAGCCTTTCCTGATCTCTACACCCCCACCTCTCTACCCCTCAGCTGTTAGTATCCTTCCTCCCAAAATTATCTGTTACTTATTAGAATTATCTCTCCAATTGGATATAAGCTTCTAGAGGGCAGGGGCTGTTTTTTTTTTTTTTCTTTTTTCTTTTTTTCCCCTTATATTCCCAGAACCTAACATGTTATCTGGCATATAGTACAAAATAAATTATAGTTGATTACAACCCTACGAAGGTCAAAGCCTTTATGAATACAGTGGAATGTTAACAATTAATTGTCATAATGTTGTCTACACTAATATAGCTCACTGTATTGTTTCAGTAAAACCAGCAGTAGAGTCTCTGCTGTAATGACCTTAACAGCAAATTGCACAATGGGCCCACTCCAAAATGCTCCTTTAATGTTGAGATGTCTTTTGTCCCTATTAGATATAAATGGAAATAAGAACTTCTAAGTTTCAGGATGGCCCAGTGCTCAGCCAAAATGGGGTTGGGCAGAGGATAAGGAAGAGCAATAAAGAAAATAATGTGACAGGTGAGACTGAGGTCATTAACTGGAGGGTGGGGATAAGAGAGGAAACTGAGGAGACACAGTTCTGGCTCCAGGACAGTCCCTAATTTGAGAAGAAAGATAAAGATTTTTATTTGTTGGATCTGATTCAGAGGACATAGAATCACAAAGTCATAAATTTAGAACTGGAAAAGGCCTTAGAAGCCATTAATTTCAACCCTCTCATTTTATAGGTAAGGAAAACTGAGGCACAGAGTGCTTAAAGTGACTGGTTTATTGTTTTACAGCTAGTAAATGGCTGAGGTAACATTTGAACCCAGATCCTCCCAACTTCAAATCCAATGCCCCGTAGGGATCCAGTAACCCTAACATTACTGTGCCATTATGTCACTACCACATCAGACAGTTTTATGATGGAAGTGGGAGCTGGACTGAAGGAATTTATGAAAGAAATAAGGTGATGATGAAGTAGATATAATGGAAAGAACTTCCTTCAAGGGAAATCTGGCTTCTTGGAAGAAGAATGATCACTGGGGACATTCTTTCAGGCTGCAGAAGAGACATTTGGTAAGAAGTGCTGAACTTAAGTCAATCTTTCTTTAAGACAGGAGCAAGCCAAGCATGTTCAAGGACAGAAAAGAAGGGGCTAGTGGTAAGGAAGAAACAAAGAGATTAATTATGAGAAGAGGTCCTTCAGTAGGTAGGAAGGAGGGGTGAGAAGGAATCAGGGACCTAAATTTTACTGTGATATTTGGGGCTATTCATCATGAGCTCCTTCTTTTCTACATTTTAAAATCCTTTGATATTACATCTAACTGTTTTCCTCTACTCCAGTTTCTGATAGAGATGGTCCCTCATCCCTTGATCCCATCCTTTCTTTCTTCTTCAGCAGATTAACTTCATAATCATCACCCTTCTTTTCAATCCCTGTCTTAAAAAAGGAAGAATTTTTAGTTCCAGGAACTGAAGCTAGGACCAATAGCAGTGTTATTCAGTTTTTCATCCTAATAAATATCCCTGAATTCTCCCTTTGCCCATGAACTGATTTTTCTGGAACCAGTTGGGTTCTTTTTCTTTTTAAAATTAATCTTTATAACAAATATGTACAATCAAGCAAAGCAAATTGACTCATTTGCTTTAGCCAAAAAATATGTCTCATTCTGCACCCTGATGTATATCACCTCTCTGTCAAGAGGTGAATATCATGATTCTTTCTAGCAGGTGCATGTATGCTGGAGCTCACTGTCTTACACAGGGATGCCCTATGTCCTCTCAGGTCAGGACAAAATTCATACCTGAGCTGTGCACATTCTAATTGCTGCAGGAGTTTGTCTTTCAACAGGGCTCTGAGGACAGGCACAGATGCTCCCCTTTCCACCTCCAGGTTCATGGTGAAAGTACATTGCACACTGAGGTTGATGGATGTGTCTGGGCTGCTGGACACCTCTCCCTGGATTGATGGGACCTGATAGGAGACAGAATGAAAATGGGTTGGGTTTAGACAAAGTTACATTAACCAAGTGTGTTCCCAAGGGAATAAGAAAAGATTTATCTTAGGAATATATATCAATAGGAAAGAGAACAGTTGGTTCCCCAAAGAAGAGATGATATAAAGAACTGTAGACTGAATCAGTTTTCCTAGGTCTCCCTTTTGTCTGAGGATGGAGCTGGTGCTAAGCTTCAGAAAAAAAAAAACTTCTACTGGCATATCAGCCTGGACTGGGAGAGATGCTTCCAGAAAACCTGTCTAGAGATATAGTGGGTAAGATAGTAATCTGGGAAGATGGGAGAGGGTTGTTGGGATGAAAGTCTTTGTAAACCTTAAATCCATATAAATGTAAATTATTATTATTTGTGAATCAATAGGCTTTCACTTATATATTTGACTTAGTTATTGGTGTAATCAGCTTGGGGTTAAAGGCCCATAACATTTTTTTTTTGGCTTTTATTATTTCTTATACTACCATGCCTTAAAACATAGATGCATACTGCACAGAGAATCTGGATTTGAAGGTGCTAGCCCCACTTCTAATATGAACGTGCTCTTGTTCACATTACTTGCCTTTTCTGAGCTTCAGGATCCTTGAATGCTAAATAGGAATAATAATACCTGACCTACCAACCATGGTTTTTGTAAGAATCACCTGTGAAATTTCTTTGGAAAATATAACTGCTCCAGTAGTACAGCCACAGCTACTGAAAATCCACAAATAAAAGTTTTTGTCATCAGAATCCTAGGCATTTCAAGTGGATCAGCATTAGAAAATTATATAATTTTATCAGGGGAAATGATATTAAAGAAGAAGCATTAACATCTGCTTTGCCACTATATCCTAATGACTATAGGGTTTTCCTATCTGACTTGCAACTGAAACTTTCCATTTGAGTATTCTCCTCACTAGAATGTAAGTTCTTCAAAAGTAGGGACTATCTTCCTTAGAACAGTGCTAAGAATAAATGCTTTATTCATTCATTTATTTATAACATGCCAAATAGAAAGTTATCATCATTATCATCAACAGCAGTATCATCAACAGCAGTATCATCATCATCATCATCACCATTATCATCATCAGTTCCCTTACAATTCAACCCATTGTCATATCCTGGGGAAGGGACAAAGCAGCAAAATTAAAGGATGCCAGAGTTTTAATGATATACAACAGGATTCTGATGACAAAAACTTTTATTTGTGGATTTTCAGTAGCTGTGGCTGTACTACTGGAGCAGTTATATTTTCCAAAGAAATTTCACAGGTGATTCTTACAAAAACCATGGTTGGTAGGCCAGGTATTAATATCTCTATGTGAACTTGAGATAAGTATAATAGCTATGGAGCCCAACAATATCACTGAATAATACTACTGAATACTTTAGCAATATTACTAAATATACTTGTCAGTGAGATGAAAATGCTGCTATTGAATCTAAGAAATAAATGGAATGGCACAGAGGTACAATCTGGCCTTTCTTAAAGCTATCATAATGATGTAATTGATATAGAGAAAAGCAGAATGAAATTTTTTTGTTTTCCACTACCACAAGAAGCTGATACAATGAAACCAATCAGAAATGTCAAGATCCCATAGGTATCTTTCAGAACAAATAGTGTGCTAAAGTGGGCAATCATGTGTATAATGAAATGAATCTAAGACATAAATACAATAATTTTCAATTTTTTTCTCCCATTTTTATTGTATTTTCTTTTTTATTTTTCATTTTAAAGCTTTTTATTTTTAAAACATATGCATAGTTTTCAATATTCATCCTTGCAAAACCTTATGTCCTATTTTATCCTTTCTCCCTTTCCTAGACAGCAAGTAGTACAATACATATTATATATGTGCAATTCTATTATACATTTTTCCATAATTATCATGCTGCACAAGAAAAATCAGATCAGAAAGGAAAAAAATGAGAAAGAAAACAAAATGCAAGCAAACAACAACAAAAAGAGTGAAAATTTACATTGTGACCCACACTCAGTACCCACAGTCCTTTCTCTGGGTGCAGATGGCTCTCTCCATCACAAGACCATTGGAACTGACCTGAATTACCTCACTGTTGAAAAGAGTCACATCCATTAGAATTAATCATAGTATAAAGATAATGTTTATAAAGATAATCTTCTTGTTGCTGTGTACCATGTTCTTTTAGTTTTACTCACTTCACTTAGCATCAGTTCATGCTTCCAGGCCTTTCTGAAATCATCCTGCTGATTCTTTCTTTCTTTTTTTTTTTTTTGATCATTTCTTATAGAACAATAATATTCCATGACATTCATATACCACAATTTATTCAGCCATTTTCTGAGGATATCTTGATGGGTATTTACTCAGTTTCCAGTTCCTTGCCATTACAAAAAGAAAGAAAGAAAATTTTCACACATGTGGGCCCTTTTACCTTTTTTATGATCTCTTTGGGATACAGACCCAGTAGAGACACTGCTGGATCAAAGGGTATGCAACTTGATAGTTTGATAGCAACTTTGGGCATAGTTCCATATTGTTCTCCAAAATGCTTGGATCAGTTCACAACTCCATCAACAATGTAATAGTCTCATTTTTCCACACCCCCTCCAACATTCATCATTATCTTTTCCTGTCATCTTAGCCAGTCTAAGAGGTGTATAGAAACAAATACTTTCAAAAGGCACCAACATTACCTCATAATCAGAATTAAGCAAGGACCACATATTTTTGTCAATGGTACCTTCAGCGCAGAACAACTAAAAAAAGAAAACTTCATCCTTGAGCCTAATTTAGATGAGATAAGAAATGAAATACATTAAAAAAAAAACCTTAGGGAATAAAAAATATTCATTTAATACACACCTCAAAAATTGTATCTAATAAAAAACAATCAGTGGGGGAAAGCTTAATAAATTTATCTCATAACAAAATAAATGACAGAACAGAACCAACATCTCAAATAATTTTGAAAAAAAACATGAATATATTTAGACTGGAATTCTGAAAAGTCTTTTGAGCTTCATGGTATGAATTAATAGAATAATTATACTAAAATATTCCAAAAAGCTGGCATCTGCTGTTACCAGCATAAATTAAAGCATTCATCCACAGTATTTAACAGAAAGTATAAAAATATTCCAGAACTTCTACTCAACTGCATATGTAGCAGCCTCACCATCATAAGAACCATAAAAAAAGGTAGCGCTATCAAGGAATTATCTTTAAAGACAAGTGTCCAAGCATCATCATGGCAGACATGACCCGAGAAAACTATTAAACAATCATGAAAGATAACACCAGCATCTAGCTGGTACATGAAACAGAAAACTTAAAACACAATATTGCCTAACTAAAGATAACAATAACAACAACAAAAACAACATAGAAAGAATAAAATCTGCAGAACAAAGATGTATCAGAAGTTCAGACTCCTTTAATTAGCAATTGAAAGCAAAGAAAATCAGAGAGTGAGAGAACACCTGAAGAAAGGGGACATATGGAAAATTCTTGGTAATCTGTATGTGTAATTACAAGAAGTCTCACATAACAGGAAAACACT
The DNA here is from genome assembly GCF_016432865.1 of Antechinus flavipes. NCBI lineage: Eukaryota > Metazoa > Chordata > Mammalia > Dasyuromorphia > Dasyuridae > Antechinus > Antechinus flavipes. The sequence continues at coordinate 259,670,161 of NC_067399.1, read as the reverse complement.
AATGCATTGTTGGTGGAGTTGTGAAATGATTCAATTACTCTGAAGAGCAATTTGGAACTATGCCCCAAAGGCTATGAAACTGTGCATACTCTTTGATCCAACAGTGCCACTACTGGGTCTATATCTCAAAAAAATCATTAAAAAGGGCACTTAACATGTGCAAAAATGTTCCTAATAGCTCTTTTTATAGTAATAAAAAATTGGAAAATAAGTAGATGTCCATCAATTGGGGAATGACTGAATAAGTTATGGTATATGAAAGTAATGGAATATTATTCTTCTATAAAAAATTACAAACAGGTTGATTTTAGAAAGTCTTAGAAAGAGCTACATGAACTGATGCTGAATGAAACAAAGCAGAACCAGGAAAATATTGTACACAACAACAGCAAGATTGTGTAATGATCAATTATGATAGACCTAGTTCTTCTTAGAAGTTTAATGATCCAAGGCAATCCCAATAAACTTTGGATGGAAAATGTCATCTGCATCCAGAGAGAACTATGGAGACAGAATGTAAATCAGCATATAAGGAGACAATGTAAATCAATCTGTGCTATGTACACTTTTTTCCCTTCTTTTTTTTTTTTTCTCATGGTTTCTCCCTTTTGTTTTAATTTTTCTCTCCCAACATAATTCATATGGAAATATGTTAAAAAAAATGCATGTGTATAACCCCCCAAAAACATTTTACGTGTCCCTGGGAAAATAAGCAAAAAAACAAGAAGTACCAAGAAAGAAAATTGTAAGTTAGCTCAAGCAAGAAACAAAGAGTACACTGTTAATATAATGAATAGAGAAGGAGGGGGATGAAATTCTAATTTTTCTTCAAAACTGTTAAGTGATGGGGTCAAATGAATTGCAAAAAGACCATAATTAGTGATTCAAACTAGTCACAGTGACACAAATTATTAATAAAGCACTTTACTAGTTTCCAGTAATAGATAAACCTTATTCTAAGTAGAACCAAAAAGTGAGAATACTAGCAATTCCTACAAAGACAGGCCAATTTGCTTTCAGAACTGAAATGAACATTATGAATTTGAAAAATATACTAATAAAACATTCAAAAAACACAAGGGCTATTACCCTATGGCAGCTCTAGAAAGAATAATAACACACTTCCTTGTCAAAAAGAGTAAGAAGATTGACAGTCCTTTTAGAGAAGATCATTAACAGTTAAAAAGCTGACAGTTATACTCTTAGGATAAATAAACATCATTTAATGAAGTAACAGTATAATTTGATAAAGAGATGTGTATCATTGCATTTGTTGGATGTAACTAAAATATAATCCAGGGACAAAACCAAAAGGCCTTCCACAGTTGATAGCTACATGAAATCCATCAAAAATATGCTGACAAAGAAGTACGGAGCAAATAGCTGAATCTTTCTAACTTGTTTGGGGAAAGAGAGAGGTTTTCTGATATCAATTTAGTCATTGCTACCCAAAATTAAAGAAGAACTGTAGGTCATTACTATAAGAAATTTCAGAAACTTAGTGATCGATATAGAGTATATGAGGAAACAGTAGAACCCGCCCAGCACTGTAGGTGTTTAGCACCTACAGAAAGGTAAGGCAGAATGAGACACATTTTTGGAGATGGTCAATATGGGAATTTTGCTTGACTCTGCTTATTTGTTTTAAAGGTTATTTCTTCCTTTTTCTTTTTTCAGTGTGCATGTGTATGTAGTTAGAGAGAGAAAAGTAAATTCTTGATCTTTGAAAAACTTAATAAAAAACATTAGCTCCTACCAAATACCTACTAAGACTTAGTAGCAGGCTATTGCAATAGCGCAGGTGAGAGTGGTGGCAATACCAAAGGGGAGAAGGGAACATATTTCAGAGATGTTACAAAGGTGAAATCACAGGCCTTGTTGATTAAATAGGGTAAGATAATTGTCACTGTATCATCAGTTATACTACTGGAATTATGCTGAGGATGCTTTCAGTGATCCAACAGAAGATGCACTGACATCTTAATGCTTTTATTCAACTACAAAAAGCAGTTCACAGAACATTAGATTCGAGAAAATAACAGCAAGGTAGCAATTTATCCCAGGACATTTTCTCTGTGAACTGCATTAAAAAAGGTGGGAAGATTTTTTTTTTTCCTTTTTGATCTGATTTTTCTTCTGCAGCATAATAAATGTGTAAATATGTTTAGAAGAATCATACATGTTTTAGCCTGAATTGGATTCTTTGCTGTCTGGAGGAGGGAAGAGGTGAGGCGGGATGGAGAAAGATTTGGGTTTTGTAGAGGTGAGAAAAAAGTATCATTTAAAAAAAGAAGAATGAAATAATTACAATAATGGTGATGATGATGATAATGATAATGGATGGCCCTGCCCTTTGGGAGTTTAAAAATTAGTGCATAGGACTGAAGGATAAAAGGTTAGCTTTGAATTTGTACAAGGACAATGTGAGAAAAACATTTGGAGGAAAGGTGAAGGAGGAATCATCACAGTTCTAGTATAATATTTGCCCCCTATGTAGTCTACAAGTGTGAGGGAAAAGTTACTGAAAGAATACTTCACACAGAGGCAGCATGGAATAGTGAAAAGAACACTAGACTTGGAGTCAGGAAGACTTGAGTTTGAATCTTGCCTCAACCACTAAGCTGTGTGACCCTGGACAAGTCACCACTTCTCTGTGCTTCAATTTCTTCATCTGTAATAGGAAGGAATTTTGACTTGATGGCATCTAAGATTCCTTTCCGGTTTTAAATCTAGGTTTCTATGATATATAATCCATTCAGGAATGACATCCTGAAACAGCTGCTTAACTCTTACCGATATTTCAGGACATACTGTGGAACCCTTGCCAATCCCTTCAGGATGAGGGAATCCTGCAGAAAAATGAAATAGAATGAGGAATAAACTAACTTGAGGCCTCCTGTAAAAATGGCTTTCCTTGTTAAAATTTTTAGGGGAAAGAGTTAGTAGCATGCCTGTGACCCATCAACAGAAAGCCCTTCTTTGAGCTAAGAACTTGAGTCATCTTACCTTGAAGTGGAGAAACTGGTTTACCAACTTGGTTTAAATGGGGCCTTTTATGAGGTCCTTTTGTGGATGAAAATGGGATTCCACTGTGACTTTCCTGCAAGGAAGCCAAATTAAAAAGTCAAAGTATGCATTCACTAGTGTCAGCCTTTCTACATGGAGTTAGCTGTGTGTGTTTCACCAACTTGATGACATTGTATGGCCTATTTATTCTTAATTTTGGTTGTGGTTGTTAATTAAGTGGTCTTACAGTATTTATTTACTGCATAGGAATTTTAGCTACCTCAGAATTCATCAGTGACAAAGGCAAAAAATGAAGCACTGAAATTTCAACTGCATAGTTACTGTGATCTTTTTGCAAAGAGAAGTTTTAGAACTAGTCAAATTACCCAATCCCAGGTTACTGCCACCATTGGATTGGAGTGATCTTGTTTCCACAACATTTGTACTAACTAGGAGTTCAATGGACCTTGACACTCTCAGAAAAAGGCACTAATTTTCCAATATTTGTCTTCACTGTTATTTAACAGAATCTGGGACAAACAGAAAGATTTGGAAATGCTAATATTGTCTGACATGGCTCTGGAGGAGGATTCCTTTCCATATAACAGATAGAGGGACCTGAAATCTTGCTCCAGTAAAGGTATGAGGAAATTATGCTAGGCAGCTAATGGCCTAACATTTCCCTATAATCTGGGAAGATCTTAGCTTTTATATTTTCTAGACTTTTCTTACGATAAATCTAGTAAGCAAGAAATTAAAAGTCTTGAAGACTGTTGCAGGAAATCTGAAAGAGAGCTAAGTTATTATAAAGCTAACAACTTGGTTCTTGGTGGATTCCTCACTTAGGGGTCATTCAGGAAGGACTGACTTGGTCTTGGTTCACAAGATGAGTCTCCTGGGGGCCTTTCTCATTCATTCATTCTTCCCACCCTACCATTCCCTTCTATAGCGCTTTTAAGTCTCACTGATTTGACTACCTTCAGGGGATTGACAGGCTCTTTCAGGGAGATTGGCCAGTGGATTCCCTGAGAAAAGATCAAACAGAAAAGGTACATTTGATTTCATGTGATGGATGGAGAGGAGGGACAGTAGTTCTCTAATTGCTTCTTGGATCGATTCCTACAGTTGGAAAAGGGAAAGGGACCACCTTAAGGGAAATGACCAATAAGCAAAACTCCAGGATTTTATCCATTTCTCCATCCACCTCCAGGCCCTTTCTTTATTTAGACATATCTTCAACTACAATTAGGAAAGGAACATTATGACTAGGCCTGCCACACTTTGACTCTGACAATGCATGAAAGAGGGAAAAACAAAAAAATTGCCCTTCTGCCTATGAGCCTCCCCCTTCTGCTTCTCAGATCACTCTCCTATTACCTCTCATTAAAAAGTTCAAACATTAATGGGACAGGGTCTAAACCTTCTCTTCTCCATGCTGGGTTAGCACAATTCTCTTTAACTCCCCCCTCCCCGCTCCCCTCCAAGTATTTGTTATTCAATTTAAATGCCAACTCTAGAATCTTTTCAGGCTTTTCTCCAGGGCATCAGCAAGATGTCAACAAGAACTGAACCAGGGAGGATATCCTACATTCCCCAAATCATGAATTTTAGACAAGGAGTAACAAAATTTCCCCCCATTTTGAACAGGAACCTGTTGTAATAGTATTTGTTTTCCAAATACATGTAAAGATAGTTTTCAATATTCACTTTTGTTAAGACTTCATGTTTTACACCTGTCAGATTGGCTAGAATGACAGGGAAAGATAATGCGGAATGTTGGAGGGGATGTGGGAAAACTGAGACACTGATACATTGTTGGTGGAATTGTGAATACATCCAGCCATTCTGGAGAGAGATTTGGAACTATGCTCAAAAAGTTTTGATCCAGCAGTGTTACTACTGGGCTTATATCCCAAAGAGATATTAAAGAAAGGAAAGGAACCCGTATGTGCAATAATGTTTGTGGCAGTCCTCTTTGTAGTAGCTAGAAACTAGAAACTGAGTGGATGCCCATCAATTGGAGAATGGCTGAATAAATAAATTGTGGTATATGAATATAATGGAATATTATTGTTCTGTAAGAAATGACCAGCAGGATGATTTCAGAAAGGCCTAGAGAGACTTACATGAACTGATGTTGAGTGAAATGAGCAGGACCAGGAGATTATTATATACTTCAACAATAATACTATATGATGATCAATTCTGATGGATGGAGCTTTCTTCAACAGTGAGATGAACCAAATCAGTTCCAATAGAGCAGTAATGAATTGAACTAGCTATACCCCGCGAAAGAACTCTGGGAGATGACTATGAACCACTACATAGAATTCCCAATCCCTCTTTTTTTGTCTGCCTGCACTTTTGATTTCCATTACAGATTAATTATAGACTATTTCAAAGTCTGATTCTTTTTGTACAGCAAAATAATTGTATGGACATGTATACATATATTGTATTTAACTTATACTTTAATATATTTAACGTGTATTGGTCAACTTGCCATCTAGGGGAGGAGGAGAAAAATTGGAACAAAAGGTTTTGCAATTGTCAATGCTGAAAAATTACCCATGCATATATCTTGTAAATAAAAAGCTATAATTAAAAAAAAGGTTTCATGTTTTAGATTTTTCAGTCTCCCTTCCTTACTTCCCTGTTCCCCAAGACAGAAAGCAATCTGATATGTACAATACTTTTAAACATATTTGTCATGTTTCACATTTGTTTTGTTATACAAGAAAAATTTGACCTACCCCCCAAAAAAACCATGAAAAAGAAATAAACAAAAAAATAAAAATACTATGCTTCAATCCACATTCAGTCTCCACAGCTCTCTCTCTGGATGCAGATGGCATTTTCCATCCAGATTTTATTAGAATTGCCTTGAATCACCACATTGTTAAGAAGAGCCAACTCCATCATAGTTGATCATTACATAATCTTGTGGTTGCTGTTCTCTTGGTTCTGATCACTTCACTTAGCATCAGTTCATGTAAGTCTTTCCAGGCTTTTCTGAAATCAGTCTATTAATCATTTCTTATAGACCAAAAATATTCTATTACATTCATATGTCATAATTTAGTCAGCCATTCCTTAATGGGCATCCACTCAAATGGATAGGTAAGTAGTAAGAAATTAAAGCAACAATTATACATAAGCTCACTTTTCAGACTATATCATTTTGGTAAGGGAAAAAGACTGGACTAAGGTCCCAAAAAGTCTGGGATACCCAATTTTGTGCTACTTGAATAATGTTTCTGCCACAAATATTCCATCTGATTTTAGGAAAAATTGTGCATATATACTCTTACTCATGAAATAGGGAAAAATGAGTTTGGCCAAAGAACTCTAAAGGTTGGTAGGCCATATTAAATGAGCCGACAGAGAGCCAAAGTAGTACAGTGGGGGAAATCCTGGCTTTGGAGTCAGAAGAGTTGGTTTTGACTCTTGACTCTGCTGGTTACCCCCTGTATGACCTTAAGCATGTCATTTCCCTTCCTCTGGGTCTCAGTTTCCCATCTGTAAAATTAGGAAGTTGGATTAACTGACCTCTAAGTCCTTTGACTGTAAGTGAAAGTGCTTTGAAAATTATAAAGCTCCATATGTTTAAGTGGCACGATTATAAAAACATGCCATCCTAATAATCTAATTGAACACATTTGTTCCATTCCAGTGTCTGTCATGGTGCCTGCACATAGTAGACACTCATGGTTGTTCTTTGATTGTTGCTATGAGCACCACTTTCCAAAATAAAAAGTAAAGTAAAATAGGAAAAAGTATACACCAGTCCCTGCCCCCAAAGTATCTGAATGGGTTCATAAAAACCCTTATTCTATAACTTTTAGCTGGAGAGTCATTTCACAAGGAAGGAAAACGTGACCCAATGGGAAAGATCTCTTCTTACCTGTGGTCTGAGAGGCTCAAAACCAATGTATTTGTCATTAGGATTAACAGATGAAATGACCTAGGGCAGAGCAAGAAAAATAGAGACATGTTCTTGGTGAGATTCAGAACTCCATCTTTGGGCATGTCAGAGTGACAAACAGCTGCTCCTGTGCATTTTTATTCTACATAGCTATCACTTAGCTATTATTTACATATTTACTATCTAAATTACTTAGGCTGTGAGTCTGTAGTACTAAATATTCTATAATACAAGGTTGGGAATTCATGTTTTTTTTCATAAAATACTTTGAATATTGGCTCATTCTCTTTAGTTATTGTCTTCCTTAAAATTAGGTTAAATATTAGAAACAGCTGGGCTTCTGTGGGGCAAGGAAAAATAGGTCCTCATCTACAACAATTTTCATGCTAAGGTTTCAACATATCATCTTTCTTCCTTGTTGTCCTTCATCTCAGTCCCCCTGGCAAACTTTCCACGTTTTACCCCTAACTCTACGATCTCACCTCAATATCCTCACATTCCTTACTCTCTTTCCATTATTATCTGGACAGAATCCTATGGAGTTGCTGTCTATATTCCTAATACAGAGTGAGTTAGGTAAGTCTAAGACTAATCACCTAGGAACAGGTGGATGGATGAAAGCCTTTACCAACATTTCCGATTTGTGAGCTTACTTTATGCTTGTTATACAAGATTTAACTTAAAATAGGAAGAATTCTGTTATGATTTCAAATTTTTCTCACTTTGAAAAAATAGATTCAGGATTGGATCCTTTGTTAGGGCTAAGACTCACCCTTCACCCTCTCCTTTTTCCTTTTTTTTTTTTCCCCCCCTTTCCCTTCTCTTCCCTTCCTTCCCCTCTTCTTCCTTCCTGATTCAATAAGACTTAATGATTTGTCTCTACTCCTGACCTCCCCTGTCCCTGTCTCTAGGACTTCTGGGGTCTCAGCTCAAGGTCCTGCTGATTTGAAATTTAGGGGTTTTTTGAAGTTTAAATTAACAATTTGAGTCACTAGCACCAAGCAAGGACTATGATCTTAGCCCAATCTAGTTCTGGGGAAGGTTTTATTGATCCATTCAACTTGTAAGAATTTATAGCTTCCAGAATCCCTATATAAACAAGGCCCTAGAGACTTAGTAAAAATAAGGCTGCTTTACCTTGGGCTTCCCCAGGAAATCCTTTGCATGTAGTTGTTCTACATCCTTCTTTGGGGGACGAAAGATCTCACCCTTGGGAAATTGCAGAAGATCCAGAAATATTCGTTTCTAAGAAGAGGCAAATAATGTTTTTTTTTTAAAAAAATTTTAAACTTTTTATATTAATAGTATTTTATTTTTTCAAATCCATGCTAAAATAGTTTTCAGCATTCATCTTTTTTTGTTTGTTTGTTTAGGAAATGCTGCATATAATTTTATTTCCATTTTATAGATAAAGAAAAAGAGAGGGAAAAAGTTGATAGTTCTAGGAGGAAAAAAAAAGAAGATCGTTGATTGACAACATTCTTACCTTTCATATATACTTTTTTTTTAATAAAACAAACATTTTTAATAGGCATATGTTAAAAATTAAGATAATACAAAATTGTTAATAGGCACACATTAAAATTAATATATATATATATATTACACAAAGATTGTTAATCGGTACATATTAAAATTAACACATAATATATAACACAATAGTGTTAATAGGCACATATTAAAATAAACATATATAACACAAAGGTTGCTAAGGCATATTAATAAGGGCATTTTGGGTGGCTCAGTGGCTAGAAGGCTGGGCCTGGCATCAGGAAAACTCTCTGGTTGTTGCTCAGTTGTGACAGCCATCAGCATTCATCTTTGCAAAATCTTATGTTCCAAATTTTTCTCCCTCCCCAAGAGGGCAAACAATCCAATATAGGTTAACTGTGTATAATTCTTTTTTTCCCCCTGAGATAATTAGGGTTAAGTGACTTGCACAGGGTCACAGCTAGGAACTATTAAGTGTCTGAGGCTGGATTTGAACTCAGGTCCTCTTGACTTCAGAGCCAGTGATCTATCCACTGTGCCATCTAGCTACTCCTGTGTGTAATTCCACCCCCCCCCCCCAAGGTAATTGAGGTTAAGTGACTTCCCCAGGGTCACACAGCTAGGAAATTAAGTGTCTGAGATCAGATTTGAACTCAGGTCCTGACTTCAGGGCTGCTGCTCTATTTACTGCACCAACTAATTGTCCCCTGTGTGTAATTCTTCTAAACATATTTCCGTCTTCATCATGTTGTGCAAGAAAAATCAGATCAAAAACATAAGAAAAAAAACAAGCAAACAACAACAATAACAAAAGGTGAAAATATTATGCTTTGATTCACATTCAGTCTCCATAATTCTCTCTCTGAATATGATCCATGTCTCTTAGAAATGCCTTAAATCATCTCATTATTGAAAAGAGCCAAGTCCATCACAGTTGATCATCACATAATCTTGTTGTTACTATGTGTAATCTTCTCTTGGTTCTGCTCACTTCACTTAGCATCAGTTCATGCAAGTCTTTCCAGGCTTTCCTGAAATCAGTCTGAGGCAAATAATTTCTGATAATGGCTTTGTGATTTTTTAAAAAAAATGCGTCTCCTTGAACTGTTCAGTTCTGCATACATATATTGTATCTAGGATATACTATAACATATTTACCATGTATAAGACTGCTTGCCATCTAGGGCAGGGGGTGGAGGGAGGAAGGGGAAAGGTCCGAATAGAAATGAGTGCAAGGGATAATGTTGTAAAAAATTACCCATGCATATGTTCTGTCAATAAAAAGTTACAATAAAAAAAGTACAATTGGCCACTAAAAAAAAGTGTCTCCTTTTATACTCATTATTATCTCTGGCTATAAGCAATTACCACCAAGGTTGACTGGCACTGTGATAGTCATGGGAAGGATTAGGCTCAATCCTTTGATGATTTGGGGCAGAGAGTGAAAAGACACATACTTGGCATCAGAAAGGTCTCTGTAGGGGAGAGAGTGGTTAGGATGGGGGGTGGGGGAGTTGTCAGATAGCTTCGACAGGAAGGAAGGGAAGAACATAGCATTCTCATTGGCAGAAGTTGTTGCTCCTGGATTTATAGTCAGTGTGTGGGGGCGGTAGGATGAGACTCTCACACATGGTATAGGTTCCTGTGACAACAATAGTTCAAGTCCACCAATTCACTGCTATGAAACCACAGGGCTGATCTCTTTCTGGGCCACTTCCATTGGACCATGGCATGGACAACATTACTGCTGATGTGAATGCTGAAGTATCCTTAAATTGTTCTGGGAGTAATCTTCTGTTCTGGGAGCAGCTTCTGCCAAGACAGTGTCCTTTATCATGCGGCTAGAAGTATAAACCATGTTATATCCTTCCAAGACTATATAAACTATGGGACCAGAGCTCATATGATTGATCAAGTTTGGATAGAAGGACTTCTTTAGGTCACGATAATGCTCAGCAAGGACTTTCTCTGGGGCCAGCCTCTTCTGAACTTTACTGTCATCAGTGTCTGTTCTTGATTCTAGTTAAGTCCCCAGAGATGTAGTGGTGTGGAATGGAGGTAGGCACCCAGGAGGCTCCATAGTGTGCAGCATGGGAAGAAACCCATGTCTTGCCCTTAGCCCTGGGCCCTGGGAGACTGGACTTCTTGCCCTCAGCCTGTCAGTCTTCAAATCTGGCTTGGTGACTTTAGACAGAAATAAGGTAAATAGGGCTTTCTTCATTTTCTAATATTTGGCAGAAGATTATAATACTACAGGAATCTTTAATCCTTAGCTTGGGTGGTACTACTTAAGGTCATCTGATCCTTTCCCTTGTTTCTGGGAAGATTAAAAAATCAACACAACTATTTAATCCACTGACCACCCCTTCTTCTTAGAAATACCAATCACTGTGTCTCAGTCTGATCTGATCATGTGCCTGAAAATTGAAAGTATGACTATTAGACTAGAGAAATCAATATAAAGGGTAAAGATTTGTGTACAAAATAGAAGAAAAAGGGACTGATCTTTTTTGATGAATCTCGAGGCAAACAAGGCACTAAAGACTTAACATAAATAAGACTGTTCTATTTTACTATTATTTCTGATGTCCCTGACCTAGAGAAAGTTTACCTGAGAAGTTTTCACCAGCTTGACAGGTGCCTCTTCTCAGGGATGAGATTCCAGTGATATTATCCACCTGCTTGACTTACCTGTACCTGCTCTGCAGCAGCTTCTAGAGGGGCTGAACTCCCTTCTGGTCTCCTGGAGATGGCCTTTTCTAAGCTTCTGATGGCTTCTTCCCAAAGTCCCAAACGGCACTGAACAGCTGCCATATTGTACAACACCTGAGAATGGTAGGGAAAAGAGAGCTGTAGTAAATGTCATCCCAAAGCATTAGCAGGGATTACATCTACAAAGAAAACTTCACTACAAGGAAAACTAAGTATGAGGCGCTATCCAAATCCCTGTGAGTTGGTTGGTTGGTTGGTTGTTGTTCTTCATACTCAAAGAGCAAAATAGCATCACTAGATTGAGATCAAAGTACAGCTGATCTATTATGATTACTATGAATTTTTATGAACTCAGAAGGTTCTACCACAAATCGTCTGTATGAACATTTGGAATTGTGATGTCTCTAAATTTGTGCATTTACATTTGTTTCGAGTTACTGCAATTCTGCTTATCTGTGCAACTAGGTGATACAATGAATAGAGTGCTCAGTCTGAAGTCAGGAAGATTTGTCACCCTGAGTTGAAATCTGGCCTCAGACATTTACTAGTTGTGTGACCCTAGGCAAGTCATTCAACCCTGTTTACCTCAACTTTCTCATCTCTAAAATGAGATGGAAATGACAAACTACCCTAGTATATTTGTCAAGAAAACCCCAAAAGAGGGCATAAAGAGTGAGACATGACTGAAGAACAATAATTATGCTTTACCCATAAGGGAATGCCTTCTTTAATACATGCCATTTTGGGCAGTCCTTGTTCTGGTGTCTCCCATGTTTCAAACCAATTCCAAAGTTCTTCAGAAAGAGACCTTGAGAGTGAATTTGTATTGTTTCTTCTTTCTTCTGTGTGAGTACTTTTCTTGTGTGAGTTCTCCATAAAATATTCTTTTTGGCAAATGTCCTTTGAACATGGAGAAAATATTCTGAATTTCTCTTGTGTAGGAAGTCTATGTTGAACTTTATCTGAGAGGAGAAATAAGTAACACTGAGCCACCCACGATTTCTGTCTTGATTTTCTTTGTGACCAAACACATAAATATAGCAGCCAGGGGATGAAGCTAACTAACCTACATGGGAATTAAACCCAAAACTCTGACTACTGATTTTTACCTACTGACTCAGATTTGGGCTGAAAGATACTTGGAATGTCTAATATGCAGAATTTCCTTGCTGGATAATTTTTCTTTCTTTTAAAAAAACTATTAAAATTTTTGGATGCATTTTGTTTGGATGCAATGAACACCCAAACAAATTCCTTTACAGTTATATTATTTACCCTGTTCAAACAATTAGGTTATTGATTATTTCCCAAAAAAAGGAATTGTTCTTAAAACTTTGGCAGTATAGTACTGACATTAAACACTATAACTAACTAGAGGTTTTTCCTATCTTTCCATGTTTAATTTATTTACTTTGGTATAATCATTATATATGTTGTTCTTTAAACTCCACTTTATTCACTTTGTATCATGTTATTGGTCTTACTATGTTTTTTAAAAAATATTTTATTGAAGCTTTTCATTTTATTTTCAAAACATATGCAAGGATATTTTTAAACATTGACCCTTGCAAAACTTTGTCTTCCAATTTTTTCCCTCTTTCCTCCTACCTCCTCTCCTAGGTAGCAAGTAATCCAAAATATGTTATACATGATAAAAGATATGTAAATCCAATATAGACATACACATTTATACAATTATCTTGCTGCACAAGAAAAATCAGATCAAAAAGGAAAAAAAATGAGAAATAAAATAAAATTTAAGCAAACAACAAAAGAAGTGAAAATGCTATGTTGTGATCCAAACTCAGTTCCCACAGTGCTCTCTCTGGGTGTAGATGGCTCTCAATCATCATCATAAGATCATTAGAACTGGCCTGAAGAGCCACGTCTATCAGAATAGATTATTATATAATCTTGCTATTGTAGTATACAATGATCTCCTGGTTCTGCTCATTTCACTTAATATCAATTCATGTAAATCTCTTCAGGTCTCTCTGAAATCATCCTGCTGACCATTTCTTATAGAACAATAATATTCCATAACATTCATATACCATATCTTATTCAACCATTCTACAACTGATGTCTTACCATGTTTTTGCAAATTTTTCATATTTATTTTTCCTTATAGTTCAGTAATAATATTCCCTTATTTACACCCCATAATCTGTTCAGCTATTTTCTAATTACTAGATATATTTTATTTCTAGTTCTTTGAATGGTTTAAATAATGTTGCTATAAATATTTTTGTACACATGAATCTTTTCTTACCATTAATAACCTCCTCAGAATATTGTCCTTAGGAATTTTATACTAAAAGTTAGAAACAATATACTACCTTTTTAAAAAAAATTTTTTTTCAAATTGTTTTCCATAAGAGCTGAACCATATCATAGCATCATCAGGAGTGAATTAGTGTGTCTTTTCTCCCACAATTCCAACCCACCCCAGTCATTCATTTGTTTGTCAAAAAATATTTATTAAACATTTCTATACCAGGCACTGTGGATATAAAGACAAAAATTAAACAATTCCTGCCCTCAAAGAGCTTAATTTCTATTGAAAAGAAAACATGTACACAGATAAGGAAAAGCAGCATTGAGTGAAAGGTGAGGAAAATATGCATTTTAGCTATAGGGGACAACCTATTCAAAGACTTAGAGATAGGAAATGGAATGTCTTATGTGGTGAATTAGCCAGTTTAGTGGAATGTACAGTTTGGTAGTATTGCATAGGATGTGGTAAGCCTAGAAAGATAATTTGAAGGCAGATGGTGAAAAATCTTGCTAGCCTGATAGATGGGAAGTGATAGACCTTAAGGTTACTATTAGTCTGTACTTTTTTGCTTATAAATACTCATTTAGGTAACATAATACCAGTCTGTATTCTATAGATTATAGGATGCCTAAAAGTTCTTTAAAAAGTACTTACCTCATGTAGCAAAGAACACTAAAATGCAGTTTGTATGTTTGTTTCTATGTCATTTAGCTATCAAACTATTATGAGATTTAATATTGGACCATGGGTCCAGGCCCCACCATTGGGCATTTTAATTATTCTTTTTCAACTTCATAGATTATGAAATTTTAAAGAATAGGAACCAAGTTTTTTTTTTTTTTAAATTTCTATGTAACACAGGTTGATGTAGAATTTGGCCCAGTATCTGACAGCTCTTATCTTTGTTCTTCCCAGCTCTTACCCTTCCTAAACCCTTAAAATCTATGTTGCCCTCAGCCCTCATCTCTACCCTTCTTGTCCTATGACTTGAAACTTCACTATCACTCAAGTTACCCCAGTCTCTTATCTTGCCCCTTACTACTATTCATTTCATTCCTATCTATCATTTCCTAGCTATCTTTCCAATTATACTGGGAACAGATCTGAGAAAAGGAGATCAAATGTGGTTCCTATTCTCCTGTGTCCAAAAGACCCCGTTCACTTGTCCAAAAGTCCCTGTTCACTCTTCTAAAAGTTTAAAAAAAAAAAAAGGGCACAGAATATCCCTCCTATCCAATAAGTTTTGAAAAACTTGTCAAAATTTATTATAAATATTTATAATATCATATTTGTATTTGTTTTATATAATATACATTTACATTTATAATGTAAGAGGCACTATGTTTTAGTGGATAGAGGGCTTGGGTTCAAGTCTTTTTTCTTATAACATACAGAGTGTATGACTTGAAGCTAGTCACTTAACCTCTCCCTGAGTATCCTAGGCAACTCACTAAGACTGAGCTGGAAGGAAGGTGTCAATTTACACTGGTCAACAGAGCATCCTCATTGGAAGTTCCCTATAATGAAATCAAAAGTCTAATAAAGAATCAAAATTATCACAAATATTTAAACCTGAAAGATAAATGGAAGCCAAGAAACACTTGTTTTTTATTGGTCTATTTACTATCCCTCACATATGACAATCCATATCTCATCTCCACACATGTGCACTGGGTATCCCCTATGTCTAGAATGTCCCCCAAACCTCTTCAGCTCTGTCTCTCTGAATCCCTGGTTTCCTTCAAAATTTATCTTGAAATCCATTTTCTGTAGGAAGCCTTTCTCTGTTACTCCAGTGGCTAGTACCTTTTCCTTTAAAAGTTATCTTGTATCCACTTTATATCTTATGTAAAATAAATTTTGTATATATCCACATATGCACATATTGTCTTACTCATTTAAATGTAAGTTTCTTTAGGGTAGGGGATGTTTTCACCTTTTGTTTGTTTCTCCAAGCACTTAGCAAAATATCTGGCATATAGTAATAAATCTTTTAATAAGTGCTTTTTGATTAACTGAGTCTTCTCAGAACCATTTTTATAAATTTCAAAAATACTTTAAGATACAACTCACTTCATACACCATGGATGTTGTTCACCACCATCTGCTTAGTTGTTTAAAATTATAATAAATACAAATATTTGCTTTATTTAAACAAATAAAGGAAAACCTAGACAGTATATCCCTTAAAAAACTCTAGCCAAAAGCCTTCAGGTCAATTAAGTTGGAATTTTTAATAAACACATCAACATATAACATAGCATAACAATTTTGATGTTCATTAAGCTAATTAGAAAGAGAATTTGTCACCAGAAGTGTTTGTAAATAATGACCTTCATATGAACATTTTGATAAAATGGATCTTTTGCCCTTTTCTGTAAATTAAGTGACAATGGGTATTGAATATTGCATACTATCAGACTCTGCTGATGTATAGGTTGGTTTTGTTGAACTAAGGAAATATAAATAAATTATAATTATATGTGTATATATATGCACACACACACACAGACACACAGACACACACACACATATATATCTCCATTCCTTCTTTTGTTTGAGAGAAAAGGAATTATGGATAGAGAATATGGCATGTACTGTCAGGTGTCACTGCTGTATCTTTATTTTTTTCCTCTGTCACAAAGAACTGCAAAACATTAGTGAGGGGCTCAGGGCATACGACTAGAAATTACAGTGTAAATTAAGTGACTTGCCCAGAGACTAGACTTGAATAAAAACAAAAGGTATCAATCAGACTTAAGAAAAGTGCTGAGTTTATTAGGCAGACCAATGTTAATAAGGAACAAATGGATAAACGAGTTGGTTGTTACTTCTTTTCTCCACAGCTCCTGGCATAGGGATGGGCACATAGGAGGCATCAGAAATGCTTACTGAATTGGACTGAATGTTATCCTTTGTGTTCTATATGTAAAGAAAACAGTCAGGCTACAAAGGGATAGGGCAAGAACTAGCACTCAGCTGTGGGATTGTTGATGAGAACAGAGTAGAGAATGAAGTCAAATCCTCCAGCCTGTTTACATAATTTTAAGAACATTTAAAATGAGATATCCAGGGCCTACAGCAATAATGATTCTGAGCTCTGTTTATACATGTACTTTGAGCTATTTTTGCTTGTAATAAGAGGAGCCTGTACATTTGGGACCAGAGGTAAGCAGTTAAATTACTTAATTACCCAGCCCAGGTTGCATGTCATAGGAGAAACAACTAGGATTACTATTAATATTACTTTTATAAACATACATATTTTCTTTTTTTTTAAATAACTTTTTATTGATAGAACGCATGCCAGGGTAATTTTTTACAGCATTATCCCTTGCATTCACTTCTGTTCCGATTTTTCCCCTCCCTCCCTCCACCCCTTCCACCAGATGGCAAGAGTCCTTTACATGTTGAATGGGTTGCAGTATATCCTAGATACAATATATATGTGCAGAACCGAACAGTTTTCTTGTTGCACAGGGAGAATTGAATTCAGAAGGTATAAATAACCCGGGAAGAAAAACAAAAATGCAAGCAGTTTATATTCATTTCCCAGTATTCTTTCTCTGGGTGTATCTGCTTCTGTCTATCTTTGATCAATTAAGGCTCTCTTTATCAAAGAGGTCCACTTCCATCAGAATACATCCTCAAACAGTATCATTGTTGAGGTATATAATGATCTCCTGGTTCTGCTCATTTCACTCAGCATCAGTTCATGTAAGTCTCGCCAGTCCTCTCTGTATTCATCCTGCTGGTCATTCCTTACAGAACAATAATATTCCATAACATTCATATACCACAATTTACTCAATCATTCTCCAATTGATGGACATCCTTTCATTTTCCAGCTTCTAGCCACTACAAACAGGGCTGCCACAAACATTTTGGCACATACAGGTCCCTTTCCTTTCTTTAGTATCTCTTTGGGGTATAAGCCCAGTAGAAACACTGCTGGATCAAAGGGTATGCACAGTTTGATAACTTTTTGAGCATAGTTCCAAATTGCTCTCCAGAATGGCTGGATGTGTTCACAATTCCACCAACAAAAACATACATATTTTCAACATCAGAATATTCTTCTCAGTAGGGTTTGTAACTATTCATATAGTATTCCATTTAAGATCCAAAAAATGCTTTGTATCAGCTCTGATGACTGGTACTACATACTCCCCATCCCTGACTATCTCCCGTTTTCCTTCTACTCCCTACCCCAAACTTTTTCACACCCTCCACCTTCTTTCCCCTTCCTCCAGCTGAAGAATGAAAAATAATTCTCTTGGTGTCAAAGAGAATAACTTGAGAAAACATAGATCTGAATGGGTGTTGACTATATCACGTCAGTTTTAGGACTTTAGCCCTTTGAAAGGTCAAGAACTGGGCATTTCCCTATTCCCTGCACATTACCCAATAATTTTTGTGAACCATAGAATGGAATGCTGGTTAATGTTTCAGCAGGAAAGAATCATTAGCAAATCATGAATCAGTGTTTTATTTACCCCCCTATCATATTATTATTAGCCTTCAGATGATTCCAAGACATGTGAAATGTAAGATGTCTGAAATTCAAAAACACATGTGCACAAATGCTTTGGTAATATCCATTTATTTATTAAGCACCTGTGCTCAGTCTGGAGCTCATCTGAGGTTAATACAAAGATAAGAGGTTTCTAGCTTCAGTAAGGTTTATAGTCTAATAATGATAAGACACCAATAATAGGGTGATATGACACATTACATGTTAAGTACATCAAAGACTATAAGTACTATATAAAGTCTAGGGAGGAGCAGGGAGTCAGAGAAGACTTAAAGGAAGAGAAAACATTTAAATTAAACTTTAAGGGATAAGAAGGAATTCAATTGAGAAACAAATAAAGACAAAGGATATTTGAGGCAAAGGGAACAGTTTAAGCAAAAGAAGAGACAGACATTCCAGGTTTGAGCAAGCAGGGATTTGTCCCAGGCTTGGTAAATTTAAAGGGTGCAAACTGGTCCCATAGGCACTGTGGATGGAATATAAGGCTATGGTCCTTCTAATCTAAACTAGGGAGAGTGATGTGGAGATGAGCAGCACAGCCAACACGCTGTACTTTGGCCCTCCACTGTGGTCTTGAGAAATTGCAAAATCAGCTCTTCTTCCACGGGAGCACTAGTTAGAATGCTCTGGGTATCTCCCATCCAAGCCAAGTTTAGCAGAGTGGTTGGGGGCTAGGAATAGGAATGAAGGGTAGCTCTCAGTCTTTAAACCTCTCTGTTGGGGTTTAGCCAGGAAGGGGACATGGAGTTATTCTCTTTCTAACATGGGTCCCATCCAGAATAATGTGAGGCTTAGGCTTGGCACGAGTTAGGAAGATTCAAGGGCATTGGCAAGCTGATATCTGACTGAAGCCGGATGGGGTGAACAACTCCGCTTGTTGAGTATGTTATAATAAGAATTCTTTTTCATATACAGATTGGACTATATGGCCACTGAAGTTCTCCTTAATTGTCAAATTCTGAGATTTTGTGGGCAAGATGACAGGTTATCTTACAGGGATCAAAGGTACTTGCTATCATAAGCCCCCATTCACTCCCACCTTGGAGCATCTAGAGCAGAGGTTGGCATAGACATTGCAGGGCTCTGATATGGTTCCTGCCTACCACCCCCTCCACACAAGGTGGGGAGATAAGGCCATTTGGGTACACATCTGCTTGGCCTATGTTGGATGGTTAGGCTAACTCCTACTTTTCCATGTCTTCACATTTTGGTGAATCTTCACTCTTTGTCATCACCTATTTGAGGCTGGGTCTTATTTACTGTGAGCACAGAAAAGAAAAAAATGGGTGCATGTGCCTTCATAAAATGCATTCATTTATACAAGAAGAGTGGTTAATGAAGGGAAGCAGCTGGTTGGAAAAGAGTACTGGGTCTTCCCGCCTCCCCATCAGCTGCCACCCTGATCACACTTACCTAGTACCTAGTTAACAAAAATAATGATTTAAAATGTGATGCTATCCTTCCTTCCACAGCGAAACTCAGAAGTTTTATAAATTCCTCACCTCTCCTTTCTCTCCTCCTACTCACTTAACTCTTTGCAATCTGCTTCCCCACTCAAAATGCAATTGCATCCCCACTCAAAAGTAACTGATCTCTCCAAGTTGTCAAAGGAAGTTTTGACTGTTAAATTCCATGGCCTTTTCTTAGTTCTCCTTCCTTTTTGCCTTCTCTGCAGCTAGATCTGCCCTTTTCTGAATCCTTTGCTGAATCATCATCTTCCACCCCAACTAGCTTGGGATGTTTGGAGGCATTCTTCTCTTTTCTTTCTACATCCTCTCCCCTCACCCTGATCTTATCAGTTCCCATTTGCTGACAACTCTCAGATCTTGTTCTAGTCACTCCTCCTGAGCTCCAGAACCACATCATCAACTAATTAGACATTCTGTAGGCATCTTCAATTCATCATGTCCAAAATTAACTTGTTCTTCTCCACCTGCCCAAACTTTCCTATTCTGTTGAGAATATATCATCTTTCTGAGCACGCAGGCTTGCAATGATGCCATCATCCTCTATTTGTTCTCATTCCTCAACTGCCATATGTCAAGTTTTGTTGCTTCTAATTTTACAGCATTTCTCACATCTGTCCCTTTTTGTCCTCTCATGTAGTCACCATCCTCATTCAGTCTTCATAAGTTCTCATTCTTAACTTTTGCAATAGCCTCCTAATTTTACTCCTAATTTCACAGATCTCTCTCCCTCCTCTCTGTATTGTACTGTATTTTTGTTTATTTTGTTAAACATTACCTAATCACGCTTTTTAATGCTTCAATCTGTATTCATACACAATCAGTTCTTTCTTTGGATACAGAGAGCATCTTTCATCATAAGACCTTCAGAATAATTTTGGATCATTATATTGCTGAGAATAGCAAAGTCATTTACAGCTTGACTTTTTTCTTAAACATCTTTCACATGGCTGCCAAAATTATTTTTCCAAAATGCTAATATGATCATGCCAGTCCCTAACTAAAGAGCTTTGAATAACTCCCTATTGTCTCTAGGATAAAATTCAAACTCCTCAGTTTGGCCTTAAAGTCTTCCAAAATCTGATTCCAGACTACCTTTTCAGATTTATTTCACATCACTTTCTTTTGTGCATTCCATTTAAACTGTTCATCTGACTAATGAACATTTGCAGGAGGTTGATCCCATGCTTAGATTATAATGCCCTCTTTACTTCCACTTGTTAGAATCCTTCCAGGCTCACTCAGTTCATATTGTTCTTAGTCTTAACTGCACTAAGTGGCTAGTATTCTCTCATGAAATATATACTTATTTGTTTACATATTATGTTCCACCATCCCCTGTGCACTGCACCCCTCAATCTCCAATACAATGTAAGGGAGAAAGGGATAGCAGGGAATTAATTGTTTTTGTCTTTGTATCTCTAGTACTTATTATATAACTCTTGACTATAGCATTTGCTATAGTCAAGACATTAATAAGACATTTGTTTGAGGCCAAAGACAAAAGTTTCCATTAGACATTAAAATACCAAAGTAGCACTCTTTTTTTGTGGTTACAAAGAATTGGAAACAAAGTAGTTCCCCTTTGACTAGGTAATGGCTAAGTAAATTGTGGCACATGAATTTGATAGACTACTGTCCCTCAGTTGTATACTTTGTAAACCCATAGACCATAATGTTCATGAAATTGTCTTGGCAAGGATAATGAAGTAGTTTACCATTTCTTTTTCCAGAAGATTAAGACAAACAAAGTGGCTTGCCCAGAATCATATAGCCAGTTAAGTGACTTGGGAGTGGATTTGAAAAGCAACAACAACAAACAATTAAACTAGATACTAAGTAATTAAAAAGACAAAGTTTGATTTAAAAAAGAAATGAGGAAAGGTCCCTTTCTTCTTTGTAGAAATTGGAGACTATGGGTATGGAACATTACATGCACTGTTAAACTCAATTTGAGTATTGGTTAGTCTTGTTGAATTGCTTTTGAAATCTTTTAAAAATTATTTGCAATAAGAGATGGCTTGCTGGAAAGATTTACATGAATTAATGTTAATTGAAGCAAGCAGAACCAAGAAAACATTGTACACAATAAGATTATGTGATGATCAACTGTGATGGATTTGACTCTTTTCAAGAATAAGGTGATTCAAGGCAATTTCAATAGATTTGTGATGGAGTCATTTGTAGCCAGAGAGAGAACTATGGAGATTGAATGTGGATTAAAGCAATAGTATTTTCACCTTTTGGTTGTTGTTATTGTTTGCTTGGGGTTTTTTTTTCCTCTCGTTTATTTTTTTTACCTTTTGATCAGAATTTTCTTGTGTAGCATGATGAATATGGAAATATATTTAGAATTGTATGTTTTTAGCCTATATCAGATTGCTTGCTATCTATGGGAGGAGGTGGGAGGATGGAGAAAGAAAAATGTGGAACACAAGATTTTGCAAAGATGAATATTGAAAACTATCTTTATGTGTATTTGGAAAAATAAAATAAAAATACTAAAAAAAAAAAAAAAAAAAAAAAAAAAGGAGGAAAAAACAAAACACCACCAACAACAACAACAAAAAAACCCCCAAAGACAAAAACAAGAAATGGCTTGCTGGAAGGAGACAGGAAAAGAAACATTTATTAACTTGATTTATTTCTGTCATCACCATTCATACATTCTTCAATGTTTATAATATTTTTATATTATCTTTTATTCTCTCTTCTCTTTTGCCTCTCATATCCTATCAGTCCTGTTAATTCTACCTTTGCAAAATATCTCCTACTCTTTGCTCCTATTGCCACCATACTGATAATGATAATTTTCTACTTCCTCGATTATTATAATAGTGTCCTTATAGGTTTCCTACTTCCATTCTCCTCCTACTCCAAAGCAGCCTTCAAATAAATATCCTTTGACTCCTCAGAAATCCCTCAGTATGATCAAATGTGAATGACTTTGCCATTCTTAGCAAATCAATGATCCAAGACAATTTCAAATGATGAATGAATAATGATGAAAAATGCTAACCATTTCTGATCAAGGTATACTTTTTAAAAATTTTCTTTTTCTGGGGGCTTTTTGGTTGGTGTTTTCTTTAACAAGATGGCTAATATCAATATATGTTTTGCATGACTGCATCTGTATAATCTATATCAAATTGTTTGCCTTCTCAAAGTAAGAGAAGAGGGAAGAAGAAAAAATTTGGCACTCAAAATTTAAAAGACAAATGTTTAAAAAATTTATATTTAATTGGGAAAAATTTTTTTAAAGAAAAAAAAGAAATTTCTTCCTATTATTCCTAAAATTTCTCTGTAAGGCACTCAAGAAACTCCATAACTTTTCCAGTTATTGATTCTCTTTACTCATTTTATGCTTCAGCAAAACTGGATTGTACTCTGTCCTCAGAATGCCTACTACATTCTTATACTTCTGAAGAGTCATAAATAAGAATTCTTGTACCTGGAATAAGAGTCAGCAAAGGTCCCTTCAGTGAGAGGATAGAAGTAGTAGAAATAGAGACTTTAGGACACTAGAAGAGGGTTTGAGCCTTAAGGGATTATTTCTATAGAACATAATTTCCAATCTAATCCAACAAGTACTTTTAAAAGTTATATCGATATTATTGTTTTTATATCACTTAATAAACATTCAGTGCCTGCTCTGTGTTAGGTACTATGCTAAGTGCTAAGGCAAAAAAACGCTTTCTGCTCTCAGTTTCATATTCTAATGAGGGAAACAACATACAACCAACCATGCACAAAGATACTCTTTGAAAAATTGGAAATTTATCCTACTTAACTAATCCAGGAAATAAAATTCCCTCTGATAATCTCAGAGGGAAGACAATGAAATTAAGGGGAACTGGGAAAACTTTTTGAAGAAGATGGAACTTTAGCTGAGGCTTGAAGGATGCCAAAGAAACTAAAAGACAGATGAAGAGGAAAAGAGTTCCAGGCATTGGAAACAGCAAGTGAATATGCTTGGATCTGGGAGGTAGTGTGTGTGTTTAAGGGAGAGCAAAGAGGCTAGTTTTAGTAGACCAGAGTATATGAAAGAGAATAAGGTACAAAGCAGTCAAGTGGTACAATGAACAGACTTGGACTTGGAATCAGGAAGATCTGAGGTTAAATCCTTTTTCATATACTTATTTCATTATGTAAACCTGGACAAGTCATTTAATTTGTCTTGGCCACAAAGTGGAGATAATAATAGCCCTTTTCTCACTGGGTTATTATGAGGATAAGATAACAGTGCAAAGTGTTTTGCAATTCTTAAAGCAATATATAGATGCAAGTATGATGAGGAAGAGAAGGAGGATTCCCCTTGCTCCTTCCAAATCGTCTCCTTATAAAAAGGGTACTTCAAATCATTTGGGGGATGTCCATAAGCAATATGTCCACAGTTCTGGATTATAACTCTCAGAGTGATGTGGAGAAACAGATCCAGCTCTTGAATAATTTAGTGCTTTTCAAGAATGGTATGTCATAAGTGGCATGGCAACTTTCCTTCTTTCTTTTAATACTTACCTCCCAAGTCTGTAATTTGTACCGAAGACCCAGTTGCTTATAGTCAATGAAGGTATTGTTTCTCAGGTTGGCCAAGGCCATGGCATAATCAGAAAGAGCTTCTGGAAACCTGTGACCCAGAAGAGAATCAATTACAACCCAAGATTACTATAAATATAAAGGAGATTCTGTGATGGACCCTCAGTGACTCAATTGCTAAATGAAGGATTTTGAAGCAGAGAGTCAAATTCTTGGACTTAATCTTTAGGACAACAGGAAACCCCAACAAGACACCAAGGACAAAGGTGGTGGTGGAAAAAGAAAACTTTAACATCAAGAACAGCAGGAGGTTGAATACAGAACAAGATATGATAGTTTGGATGAAACATGACTATGGCCATACAATTCTATATAGAGACAAATAAACATGAGAGAGATTATGATGACCAAGTGGGTAAAGTACCAAGTATAGTCAGAACTATACTGAATTTCATTTTGTTGCAATAAAATACTATTTTAGATTTATTCTGAATTGGGACCTTTGAGAGTTTGGCTAGCAACTATCTGTTAATAGGGCAAAAAGTACTTTCCAGCGGGGTGGCAGGGTGCCCTTTACATTTACCTACTTGCTCACCTCCCTCTCCTATGCCACAGGTGTCCCAACTGAAGAATTTAAGGGACACCTGCATTCTAGTCTAGAGGTCTCTGTGGAATTTGTTTCTTCTCATCTTCCCAATATCCCTTTATAACAGACCATGCTTCTCTATTTATATTACTTTATTTCAAAAGATCCCTGATTTCATCAATTTGGGAATCTTGTCCACTGACAGTTTTGAACACCTTCCTGCCTTAATAGATGGTTTCATGAGTTAAAACAACTAAAATAATTTATCCCTTTATGACCAACTTTCTGGGGATGACCCTCTCCCCACTTAGACTAATCCTCAAACAGTAAAAGCATAGTCCATTGCTGGTCCCATGTTACAAACCACCTCAGTTTGGTGTGACCTGTCAGGGTTTATGTTTTCTGGGTATAGCCTTGAAGATTCTGAGTCACCTTTAGATCACATAATGATTAGGGCAGTAACGGAGAGTATGCTTTTTTTAAAATATGATCTTGGTTTGGAAAAGCAGATCTGGTTAGGAGGAAAGTAGGGAGATAGGAATTATATACAGAAGCATCCAAGTTTAGGAACAAAATAGAAAGGTTGGCAAATGCTTGTTTTAAAAGGCAACTGTTAGAATGATAATATTAAAAATGCTGTTAAAGATAGCTAACAATAACGACAATAACAAAGTTAGGAAAGGTTGAGCTTCTTTGCCTTTACTCTTACAAAAAAAAGAGAATGGGGGACAACTGATGAATTTATCTGGAAATGGGAGGGATAGGAAGCATCTTTAACATAAATATCCAACTTTATTAGCAATGCTGTCACTGCTTCCTTTACATTATCTCCCATATCAATACTCTATTCAGAATGTCATAACCCGTCATTTCTCATCCAGATTATCACTCTCAGTCTCCAGCTGTGCTTGATTATTCTAAAACAGTCTTCTCTGTTCACACTGATTGTGCCACCTTCCTTCTTGGAGTCCTATCATGGATTTTTATTGTTCTAAAAGTTAAGGCCATGATCCTCTTCCTGTGCTTCACTGCCCCCAAGGTCCAATGGATGATCTCATCTCTTTGGTTTCCTAGTTCCTACTCCACCTTCCTTAGGCTGAAAACCCCTTTGACATGATTTTCCTGCATCTTCCTCTGAATCTTTAGATATATCTTCTCCTACTTCCCATCTTCTACCTCTAGAAGCATTTAGAAATTCCACCTCTTTCAAAAGATTTCCAGCAATGATTAGAACACTAGTGGCTACCCAAATAATTTATCTATCTGACATGGAAATCTTGTTTCCTTGCTGCATCCTTGACCATAGCCATAATGTATTTTAATATAAATTCTATGTCTTTACTGAATCATTCAAAGTAGGAACTATTTTTATTTTTCTCTTTATGTACCCAATTCCTAAAACAGTGCTTTGTGCACATTAGGAGCTTAATAAATATTTGTTTGAATTGAACTGAATGTTAATATTTCCTTTATTTATAGTTTATCATATATATATATATATGTGTATATATATATATATATCTTTATACATACCATAATCATTTCCAGAACTTCCAGACCCTTAATTCGAAAGCCTTCTTTTGGAATAAAGAGAAACAGTAAAAGATTGTGATGTTGTTTTAGAGTCTTTTTACACATTGGTCTCACCAATATGTCTGATAAACTCTGAAAGGACAGAGAGAGACCATAGCCATCACTATGACTAGCAGAGTAGGCCAACTTTGAAAAGCGAGAAAAGAGGAGAAGCAAGAACAAGGTATATTGGAAACAATAGACTGTAAGAAAATAAACAAGGAGACTTTGTACTCACCTTTCTAGATGAAAGTGAACCTCTCCTCTCAGGAAGAATCCAACAGCCAGACAAGAGTCCTTAGTCACTGTTTGATCTAATGCCTAAGGATCAAAGACAAGGCATCAAAATGCTAAACTGCACAAAACAGCTGCCCTGTCTTGATGTACTAATAAATATAACATGATATATTTGTGAAATAATGCAACCAATTTTCGTAAAATATACACAGAAGTCAGTCTCCTATAGGTCATATCAAAAATATGCTATAAGGTCATTTCAGAATTGTGCACAATTATGTGGGTATTACTTTCAAAAATGCATATCACAACTATTATGCCTTTTCATCCTGTACAAGTTGTATCTAATTCTTTGATAGTGGGTCTACCCAGAATGCTATGGGATATTTATATCTATATCTATTTATCTATCTATCTATAGTGTTGGAACTAAATATTTAGCACTTGTTTTAAGTGGCAAATTGTGTAAAGTATTAAAATTATACAATTGATCCCTTTTCCAGGCTTAAGTATTCTTTTGAATGTGCCTTTAACGAAGACAGCAGCCACCAGTTAAATAAATAAGCCAGCTAGTTGAAGAAAATAATTGTTAATAAAGATCTGATTCAACTAATTTGATAATCACTATGGTCATTATATAAGGGAGACAGCATATTATGAAAAGCACACTGAACTTGGATTCAGAGACATTAGTTTTAAAACCCAATTATGACTTCAAGCAAATCACTTTCCTCTGATATTCCCTTTCTTCATTTACAAAATGAGAATTCCACTAAAAATGACCTTCAAAGTATCTTTTAGCTCTAAAATTCTATGAAGTTGACTATGCTGTAAGTACTGGAGAAATGCTGAAAATACTAGGAAAATTTGGAGAAAAGAAGAGATAAGAATAGGTTTTTTGGGCAAGAGTTTTGAGCCATCTTAAATGATTGGCGGAGTAGATGAGGAAAGATGTTTCAGGTTTAGGCAGAACAGGTTCAAAAAAAGAGGCAGAAATTTATGTCTGAGGGATAACAAGTAGATGAATCTGATAGAAGTAGATGGACAATATTGGGAAGCAACAAGAGATAAGACTGGAAAGGAAAGGGTATAGTGAAGTGTGAAATGCTAGGCTGAAAATTGAAATTCTTTATAAGCAACAGGATGCAGGTTCTTAAACAGGGTTATGAGATCAAACACTATTCAAAGAATATAATTCTAAGCAATAGGGTACCTAGGGTAGATTAAGTAGAGAAGAGATTGGAAGCAAGAAGATCAGTGAGCATGAGACAATAAAGGCTTGGCTGACACTCTCTACAAGGTCTCTGGCTGGAGTTTTAGCTTGTATCATTCTCTCATCTCAGAATAATATTCCTGTCTCAGATTAGGCATATACCTAATGTTTTAGTTTTTGTTTTAGTGTGTTTAGTATAATATGGGCACTGTACCTAGGTATCCCAGTAAATGTTTAATAATTGGCCCTCTAAAAAATACACATGGCATACTTTTCATTTTAATCTGCATTCAATTTAAATTTCTAAAATATAGACAATCAACAAAATAATAAATCAAGCCCTGATTTTTAGTATTTGTCCACTTCTGCTTACCCTGAAAACTGAGCTATTTTCAGCAAATTCTTGGAAGTTTCCTAAATTATTAATATTCCATTTTAAGTCACTTGTATTTAAAAATGACTCAGCATATAATTTATGCCCATCAGGCATTTTCTTTCATGTCTACTTAATCATTTAGACTGAACTTCTTTCACCTTATTTTGTAATGTTCTCAGCACAGTGCCTAGCACACAATAAATGCTTAATGAATATTTATTGAATATTGGATTACTTGCTGTCCAGGGGAGTGGAGTGGGGAGAATGAAGGGAGAAAAATTTGCATGTATTTTGAAAATGAAAAGCTAATGTTAAATAAATATTAACTTTCTAATTATAATCTTAGAAAGTTGTTTATATACATGTCAGAGACAAGATGTGAACCCCCATCTTTTTGCCTCTGAAGTAGTCTCTTTGTCTAGTCTATCACAAATGCCTTACAGTCTATCACTCCAGATGCATTCATTTCCTCCCACTTTTCACCTGAACTACTGAAAGAAGTCACTGATCTTCCTGATTCCAGTTTCACCCCTCAATTCCATATTGCAGCCCCAATAATCTTCCTAGGCTAAAAGACTGACCAAAAAAACCCACCACAATTTGCTTCAGCCTACTTTCCTAGTCCTATTTTATTCTCCTTTTCCTTATAAAGTCTATATTCTAGCCAACTGACTACCTAGTCTTTTTTTTTTTTAATTATAATATTGCATCTTCTATTCCTAATTGTTTATGCTCTCTTTGTCCTCAGGTTTTGTTTTGTTTTCTTTTGGATACAGAACTATATGTAATCTACTGGAAGAGAATCTGAACTATTTTCTGTTTCCAAATTGGAAGCTAGATATTAGAAGCAGGATTTCTCCTTTTTCAAACTGTCCCCAATTCCACCCTTCACATAGGCACAGAATAATCAGTCTTCTACAATGAAGAGCCTTATGCATATGGACTTAAGTCCCAAGTCACATTTATATTTATATATGTTGCATCCTCATATAAGATTCTTGATGACAAGGTACTGCTTTGCTTCTGCCCTTGTATCTCCAATACCTTACACACAGATTCTTTTCAAGGCCAACTCCTCTATAAGTATCCTTTATCCTGTTCCTTATCTTCTCTAGCAGATTGCAACCTCAATTACTTCCCCCTTTCTTATTCTTCTCTACAGCCTTCAAACATACCCAAGTATTTCCCATCTTTAAAATACTTCCTGGAGTAAAGCCAAATTGGTGGAGAAAAGGCAGGGACTAGAGTCTGTTCTTCCAAATTTCCCCTCCGAACAACTTTAAATAACACTTCAAAATAGATTTTGGAGCAGCAGAATCTATAAAAGGATGGTAATAATTTTCCAGTCCAAAACAATTTAGAAAGTGGGCAAGAGGAGCTCAGTCCAGTGCAGGCTGCTCCACAGAGGGCCTGAATTGTTTGGGTCTGAATTGAGTCAGATTAAATGTAAATAGCAGTCATCTTTGCTTTGGCTAGGAACTCTGAGGGTCTTCCCCTCCCAGAATTATTATTTATATTTCTTTGGATAAGATGAAAGAGGAGATTCTTTGTCTCAATTGCTACCTTGTCTTAAAAATTGAATGGATTCTCCTTCAGTCAAACTGAAACCTTTTGAAGACTTTAGCTCCCATTTCATCCAGGATCTTGAGCTATACCATGTCACTGGACCCAGATGACATGTGACCATGCACAGTCCTCCCTCACTGAAATCTAATACACTTGCAAGTCATGGCATCACCTCCTTGATATTATAGTCCTTTTTGAAAATGAGGGACAAACAACAACAAAATCTAGAACTATGCCTAGTATGGATTTAATAAGTGTTGGCCTGAGGAAGACTATTTTTGATTTGATGGGTCAGGGAAAACTTTGTGAAGCAGTTCTCTGAACTTGGCCTTGAAGGAATTGAAGAGTATGATAGACTCCTAGCTTTAGAACAGGAAGAGATCTTAGGCACCCAGTCCTTTAATTGTACAGATGAGGAAATTGAAGTTTAGGTTTGTTGAATTATTGCCCAGAATCAAGTAGGGTGGAAGAGAGTTTTTTTTAGTCAAGCATGGGAGCAACCTGTCCAGATGGGAAAGTGCAGGAGAAGTAAGTTTTAAACAGTAAGCATGGATAGAACATACCATATATGAAGAGAAGTAGCTGAAATTAAGCTAGCAACACAGGTCACAATGCAGTTGTCATTAGCTTTAATTGAGAGGTAATAAATACATAAACATGAACAAATTTTATACCAAATTTCTTTAATAAAGATTTCATTTCTCAGATATATAGAGGACTTAGTCAGGTTTATAGAAATAAGAGCCATTCCTCAATTGACAAATGGTCCAAGCATATAAACAGGAAGATTTTAGATGAACTAATCAAAGCTATCTAATCATATGAAAAAATATTTTAAATCACTACTGATTAGAGAAATGCAAATTAAAACTCTGAACTACCTTCCCATACCTATCAGATTGGCTAATATGTCAGAAAAGGAAAATGACAAAAGTTTGAGATATGGGAAAATTGAAACACTAATACACTATTGGTGAAGTGGTATACTGCTTCAAACACTCTAAAATAATTTGGAACTATGTTCAAAGGATTATAAAATCATGCATGCCCTTTGATCAAATAATATCACTACTAGATCTATATCACAGATTAAAAAAAAAAACAACCTCAAAAACAAAAAAAAAAGAAAAAAAGACCTATATGTACAAAAAATTTTATAGTAACTATTTTAGTGATGGCAAAGAATTAGAAATTGAGAAGATACCCAGCAATTGAGGAATGGCTTAACAAGTTGTATATGATTTTGGTGGAATTTTACTATACTAAAAGAAAAGATAAACAGGATATTTTCAGAAAAACCTGGACTTATATGAATTGATACAAAGTGAAATGAACAGAACTTGGAGAACATTGTATATAGTAAAAGCAATATTGTATGATGATTATCTGTGAATGACTTAGCTATTTTCAGCAAATAGTTCTGAAGGACATGATGAAAAATATTTTCCATCTTCAGATAGAGTCTGAATGTAGATTAAAACATACTTTTTCTTTTGTCTGTGCTTTCTTTCACAACATAACTAACATGGAAATGTTATGTCTGACTACACACGTCTTATCCAAATCAAATTACTAGTTTTCTTAAGAAGGGGTGAGAATTTGAAACTCAAATTTTTTAAATGATTGTTAAAATTTGTTTTACATTAATTGGGGAAAAATAAGTATTACATTAAAAAGTTATCTACTAGTTCCATTACTCCCTTAAGCCCTATATCTCTGCTCCTTTACTTAGCCAAACTCCCAGAAAAAAAACTGTTTTATCCTTGTTTCCTCTACTTCCTTTCTTCACAGCCTTTTGCAATCTGGCTTCAAACTCAACAGAAACCAATCACCAAAGATGCCACTGGTCTCTTCATTGTCAAATCTGATGGTTTTTTCTAGTCCTCATCCTCCTCTACCAGTTTGATGTATTTGTCATTGCTGATACCCTCTCCTTCTAGATATTTTCTATTCTCTGGGCTTTTGTGAAAATATCCTCCCTTGGTTCTCCTCCTACATAACTAACTGCTTTTTCTCGGTCTCCTTTGCTGGTTCATTAACTAGATCACTTCCCCTAACTATGGGTTTTTCCCCATGATTCTGTCTAATCCATAACAGCTTGAATAAATTTAATTATCTTCTTTCTGCAGAAAAATGAGGCAGCTAGGTAGGGCAGTAGATAAAAGCACTGGACTTGGGATCAGGAAAACTCATGTCCTAGAATTCAAATCTGACCTCAGATATTTATCAGCAGCATGACTCCTGGGTATATCACTTAATCCAGTTTGCCTTAGTTTTCTCATTGATAAAAATGATTTGTAAAGGAAATGACAAACTACTCAAGTATCTTTGCCAAGAAAACCCTTCATGGGGTCATATAGAGTCAGATGTCACTAAAATAACCGAAAAACAACAAAATGCTGATGAATGACAAATCTATATATCCAGCCCCAGTTCTTTTCCTGAGCTTTAATCCTGTACAATGCCACTTGTCTTTTGGGCATTTCAAATTGGATTTCTCAAACTTAATATGTTCAAAACGGAAATCATTGTCTTTCCCTTCAAACCCATTCCTCTTTCAAACTTCCAGATTTTTGTTGAAGGTACTGTCATTTTTCCAGTCTCCCCGATTCATAACCTTGGTGTAATAATTGACTTCTCATTCCCCTTCACTTCACATATCCAATCAATTGCCAGATCTTTTCATTTTTACTTCAATAGTATTTTTCTCATACATCTACCACCTTAGTTCAAGCCTTCATCCTTTTTCACCCCAATTCTTGCAATGGCCTTTTAATTGGGTCCACATCCCAACTCATTCGCTAACTCAGTCTCTCCTCCACAAAACTGCCAAAGTGATTATTTTCAAGCATAGTTCTGACCTTGACACTGCTACTCCGTCAACCCCATTGGCTCTTTATTGTTTTAAAAACAAAACACAAAATCCTAGCTTATAAAAACTCTTTATTACCTAGCTCCAACCTATGTCCCCAGGCTCATTGAATTTTGCTTCAACTCCTTCAATCTCAATCTCAACAAACTGTTCTTCTCTCAGTTGCTCAACCAGGACACTTAATTCCCTTTTTCCATGGTTTAATTACATTGGCTGCCCTCTACAGGGACTGTACTTTCTCCTCACATCTGCCTAATATGATTTTTCTTCCTTGGAGATGGAGCTCAAAATATCACCTTTTGTGTAAAGCCTTTCCAGATCATCTCAATTGCTTCTGCCCCCTCTGCCAAGCTTCCTTGTATTTACCTGCTTTGCATTTATTCTGTTTACACCTACATATGGCCAGTTGTTCTCTTCCCTTAAGCTATAAGGTCCTTCTAGCAGGCATTTTAAACTTTATTGTATTTGTATTCCTTGTTCCTAGAAAATAGTAGGACTTTAATATTAAGTGATATATTGATGTCATTTACATGTGGATCCTCCCATTAAAATGTATGTTTTTTTAAGGATGGAAATTTTTTAAAAGTACTTCTTTGTGCATTTTGTCTTTTTTTTTTTTTTTAAGTAAAAAAAGGTTTGAGCTACAATTCGTATTCAAACACAAACAGTTCTTTCTCTGAATCCGGATAACATTTTTCATCATAATGTAGTGGGTTGTGGTCCCTTTAAGAAACTGTATTTCCTATTGATCTATGATTCCTTTCAGATTCCCAGCCTCTCCTGGCTGAAGCATATCCTCCCCAGACAAGTTGTCTTTCCTGGATGCCGGAGTCTTTGATTCACAAATCCTGGTCAAAAAGCATCCCTTTGAATTCCAATAGGAGATCCAGGCTTATCCCAGCCCCCACTGGTTCTGATCTGCTAGAGCTTCCCAATCCCCACCAAGACACTCGGTAAAACAGCTTCCATCAACCAAGATCTTTCCAAATGGACCTTGGTAGCTCACACAGCTGCCAGGAATTTCTGCCCACTGAGAACTGCATTCTCAGTGCAAAACTTCATTTTCCATAGATTTGCCACTATAGAACTCAGTCTCTTGGTAAACTAATTTCTATCTAACAATAAACTTTCATTTTGCAATGAATATTCGGGAATGAGTGAATTCTTGCACTCCTAAAACCTGCAGCAGATTTAAAGGGGATTCTTAATAACTCTCTTACAGCCACTAACCTCTAGACCAACAGGAATCTAGACCTCTAAACCTCATCAATAAGTCTGTCAGAGTTGTCTTGAATCATTGTATTGCTGAGAAGAGCAGTTATTCACAGCTGATTATCTTATTATATTGCTGTTACTTTGAAAACAGTACATTTTACTTTGCATGAGCTCATGGAAGTCTTTCCAGGTTTATATGAGAGTATCCAGCTTGTCATTTCTTATACCACAAAAGTATTTCATCATAATCACATATGACAATTTGTTCAGGCATTGCCCAATTGATGGATATCTCCTCAATTTCTAATTCTTTGCCCTGAGAAAAGAGCTGTTATACATATTTTTGTACATATGGGTCCTTTTCCTTTAATTAAAAAAAAAGTTTTCATCTCCTTTGAAATATATGCCTAGTATTAGATCAAAAGGTATGCATGGTTTTATAGCCCTTTGAGCATAGTTCTAAATTGCTCTACAAAATGGTTGAATCAGTTCATAATTCCATCAATGAAGTATTAATATCTCATTTTTCTCACATTCTTTCCAACATTTGTCATTTTCCTTTTCTGGCCTATTAGTCAATCTAATAGGTAAGAGGTAGTACTTCAGGATTGTTTTAATTTGCATTTCTCCAATTAGTAGTGAGTTAGAATATTTTTCTCATATGGAAATAAATACCTAGATTACTTCATCTGAAAACTGTTCATATCTTTTGATCATTTATCAATTAGGAATGACTTTTATTTTTTATAAATTCAACTCAGTTCCCTATGTTTGAGAAATGAGACCTTTATGAAAAAAATCTTGTTAAGCATTCCTTTGTTTCTTAAGAGCTTAGGACAGTGTCTGATATTTAGTAGTAAATCTTTAGTGAGTTCTTTTTGATTAATTTTGATTGGCTGATTTATAAATGATTATTGAATTAAATTTAATTGGGTAAGGGGTTATTATTCTCATCACTCAGATACAAATGAGGTTCAGGGAAGCTGAATTGCTGGAGGTCACAAGTGGTGAAATAGGAACTAGTATCCTAGAGTCACAATTATTTTCACAACCCTTCGCCACAGAAGAACATGATTCAGTATTAGGGTAGTGTGCCAAGGAGATGGAGATGAGATGTACTAAAAAAACAGTGTCTAAAATGTCTTCTGCCCATAACATGATAAAGGGACCAGAATGCATTTAGAAATTTTTATGACTAGGCTATGTTCTAAGCATTGTGTTTGTTCTTTTTTTCAGCCAGTCTTGTAAGCACTGTGCTTCTCATTAGTTTTTGAGATTGACCTCATTCATATGCCCACAAATAGGTCAGTCTCTGCCTCATAAGGAAGCAAAAAGCTCAGATGCTAGCAAATTCTACCTTAATAAAGATTTGGTCTAATTCCATTTTTTTTTTTTTTTTTTTGTAAGATCTTCATTTTTTTTTAAATTAAATATCCCCCCCCCATTACATTAAAGAACAATTTCAACATTCTCTTAAAATTTTAAGTCCCAAATTCCCCTTCTTTTTTTTCCTCCCCCTTTCACTGAGAAGGCAAGCAATTTGATATGTCATACATGTGTAGTCATAAAAAACACATTTCTATATAAGTATTGCATGTTTAGATCTGACTCTTTTATCCCAAGTTGTGCCCTTAGTGGTTGGAGAGCTGGGAAGTCAATTCTGGATTGGGAAATATACTTGTATCTCTTGTGAGGATGTGCTTAAAGTGAATAGTCTTTTTCTCTCATCTAGGTTCTTTTTTTTCTTTTGATTCACATCCTCATGATCCTGTTTTTCCTGAAAGTTATAGGATGCTTAGGAGGTTGAGGTGCTGACTAATCCTTATTGATCCCAGACATTGTGTATCTGAGCTACAAGGTTGGGATATAATCTTAGGCCTCACTAATACCCCTTTCCTTTGCCCACTTACCAGAAGGGCTGCCTCTGGATTCCCTGTCAGCAGATGCACACAGCCCATGTTGAAGCATATCTTGGCAAAAGGCTCTTCAATTCCGGAGAATAGTTCCAGGGCCAAACCCCAGTCTTCCCTATCCAAAGCTTGGACAGCTTCATGCCAGCTTTTCACCAAATCTTTGTATGACATTAAGGATAATCCTAAAGTGAAGTCTGGCCCAGTAACTCTGAAGGAAATAAAGAGCTCTTTGAAAAGGAATAGAGTGAGCACCCTATAGTTTAGAGATTGTAAGAGAAGCCGACACTCCCCTGAAGGCAGCTTTACGAGTGCGAGAATCTGGGCCAAGCAGGAAGTAAAGCCCCTTTATATTTACCTAAGTAAGAAGAGGTGGAGGCAGCTCTGTGTGTGTGTGTGTGTGTGTGTGTGTGTGTGTGTGTGTGTGTGTGTGTGGAGAGGGGAGTAAAATG
This sequence comes from Antechinus flavipes, assembly GCF_016432865.1. NCBI lineage: Eukaryota > Metazoa > Chordata > Mammalia > Dasyuromorphia > Dasyuridae > Antechinus > Antechinus flavipes. The sequence continues at coordinate 259,634,214 of NC_067399.1, read as the reverse complement.
TAGCTGGCTGAAAGGATCTTTCAATTGCTGAATTTTGGGAACACCAGCCTTTTAGAGCTAGAGAAAAGGTTCTGTTTCTAAAAGCTATTGTGGGAGTGGGGTATGAATAAGAATAAAATGTTTCACTTTTATACAAGTATTCATATTCTGCATAGACTCTCACCTGTGGTATCTCTGTGGCAGTGCTGAGTGATGGAGCACCTGCTATCAAGCTGCTGTTTGTGTGTTGTGGGGGGTGAGAACAAGAGGGTCTCAGCCTCATCTGTAAAAAACAGAGGAGGATAGCAAGAACCTTCTGGTTCTTTTTTTTGTTTTTTTTCAGAAAGACTCCACAGCCACTGTCCCTGCGGTCTCCCACATTTAAGTCTTTGCCTTGAGCTGAAAGTATTTTAAGGATGTGGTTTAGATTTGAAAATAATAATCAGATTGAAGTTGATTAAATAAAATGGAAAAAAAAAAGATTTCATTTGGTTACTTTATAGTTATGGCATGGGACATGAGGAATTATTCGTAGGAATATGGGGCAGGTAGGATGAGAGGAGAGAAGGGACATATGTGGGAGAATATCTCTGAGGAAAGTGGGGGAAATGTGTGTGTGTGGGGACAGAAGGGCACCTAAAAAAACAGAATGGAAATGTATTCCATGAAGAACTCAAGAAGTTGAGGGGCTCTAAAGGGGCCTGGAGACTAAAAGAATATAATATGGGGGAGATTCTCTGAGATAAGGAGGGGTGAGAAGGAGAGTTTTGGAACTAATTTGATGTAGGAAGATAAATCATGGCTCTAGGTCTGTGTGGGTTCAGGGGTCTTGATCCTCTAATAGGCTTCTAAGGATTGGTGAGTTCCTTGCTCAGATTCTGTTTCATAAGAGGCCCCAGTCATAGGGGTCTTTATTTCTGGCTCTATTCATTCTGAATTCTCCACTTTCTCAACAGTAGCCCTCTCACACTGGAGATATCTTTGCTCTGATGACAACTTTCCTGATTGCTAAGTCCCTAGCCAAGTTATTTCATTCCCAGTAATTCAGGATTTCTCCATTTCTTCATTAGTCCATTCACCAGCCACCTCGGCTGGATACTTTTTCCTTTCCCTTTCCCTCCCTTTTCAATTATATGGTCTTTCTCCATTAGAATATAAATTCTTTGGGGGCAGCTACATGGCACAGTGGATAGAGCACCAACCACGAAGTCAGGAGGACCTGAGTTCAAAAATGATCTGGGCAAGTTACTTAACCCCAATTGTTTCAGCAGAAAAATAAAAAAGATATTAGCAGAGGGCCTAGCACAAAATAAATCCTTAATGCTCTAGTTGGTTAGGCCAGTGGATGTAGCACTGGATCTAGTCATGAAGCCCTGTGTCAAATACAGCTTCAGATGCTTACTAGCTGTGTCACCCTAACTCTGTGTGTGTCTGTGTGTGCACGTGCGCATGTGCCAATCTGATAGTTCTTGATTGGTGAAGTTCAATTAGGAATTTAGAGGGAGAAGTCTAATAAGGAATTGGGGTATAGGAGGACTTTTAAGGAAAAAAATGGTTATATGTTAAGGACCATGCCTAAGTGAAGGAGCAGGTCAATTCTCCCAGAGCCTCCACAGCTATGAATCATAACACTTGAAGGAGTTGCAAAGCAGCTTTAGCTGATGCAGATGTTCCTTGTGGATTGGGAATGAAATAAATTGGAGGCAAGCAGGAAGAGGAGAGAAGTCAGAGAATACAACTGCCTCTGTCTTCTTGTATCATCATCCTCTCACATGAAGAGATCCATTATACAGGTCTGAGTTGGATTTATATATAAATATAAATATAAAAATATATATATATTGGATTTATATATAAATATAAATATATATGTATATGTATATATATATACATATATATGTATATGGAGGTAGAGCTCTAGGACCTTTTTTTGGTGGATATTTTGAGGAAACTCAGTAGCTGGAATAATAATGATATAGATAGATAGATAGATAGATCTAGCTATATCTATCTATCTATATATGAAGAGGTAGAATTCCAGGTCCTTTTTGGTTGGGATTATTTGAGTGATGGAATAATGACATATGTGTATGTGTGTGTGTATGTGAATTTATATATGGAGGTAGAGCTCTAGGACCTTTTTGGGGGGTTGGGGTATTTTTGGGGAGACTCAGTGGTTGGAATAATGATATATATGTATATGTGTGTGTACACACACATATATATATATACAAGCATTATAAGGTTGACAAAGTGCTTTCTATGAATAAATCTCATTTGATCCTTACATCCCTGTGAGATAGCTACAACAGGCATTATTCATATTTTCCAAAGGAGGGAACTGAGAGGTCATGTAGGCCCATTAGCTGGTCATCATGAGAGGTAGGATTCTCTGGGATCTAGGATAGGGAAGCTCTGAGGGGGAAAAGATGATGTGGGATCTCAAGAATTGGTCTTGTTATGTGTGAAATACTAGGATTGTGGGAAGGGACAGAGAGGAACTTTGAGAGTGCTGAGTCTTGGAGCCAGGAGCCAGATACAGGATCTGGATTGGGGGACTCATAGGAGTCTGAGAGAAATAGAATATAGAGGACTTTGGATATGGAGAGACTGAGAAGATAGGATACAGGAAGACTCAACGGAATAGGAGGTGGGGGATTAAGAGGACAGGTGGGGGGAGACTGGGGATACTGAAAATAAAATGTGGGGGACAAACGGGGAGAATATGGGAAGACTGAATGGAATGCGCTGTCGGGGGACCCTAAGGGGACAGGATATGGGGGTTCTAAGTACCGTGTTGTGAGACTCTGAGGGAAATAGGATAGGGTGGGGGAACACTGAGAGACAGAACGTGGTTGGATTCTGAAGGAAGATCTGGAGGGCCTTTGAAGAGATATGCCGACTCTGCCAGGAAGGGACAGGATATGGGGGGGATTAAGAGGGACAAAGTGGGGGGCGGACAGATGGAATCTGGATGGCTCTGAGGATTGAGGGAGCCGGATATGGGAAGACTCAATGAATCATGATGTGTGAGGCCTCTGAGGGAATATTGGGGGCTTTCAGGAGGAGAAAATATGGGGAACTCTGAGGTGACAAAATATGAGGGGATTTAGAGAGTACGCGGAAACTGTGGGAAGACAGGATATAAAGAAAGCGAGTGAAAGGAATGAGAAGGGCAGTGTAGAGAAACTTTGAGAGGACAGGATGTGGGAGGGGATCCTGAGGGCGATGCACCTGTGGCGACCAGGTCGGCCACTTCCCGGAGAGCCACACCCCACCGCTGGGAACATTGGGCCCCATAGCCCTGGGCGGTCCACGCCCACAGGGTAGGCCCGAGGCCTGGGGAGCCTGTGGGGGCCTCCCTGCCCTCAGCAGCGCTCGGGCCCGGCCGGCTTCGGTGCCCCCGGAAAAGTCGTCCGGCACCATTCCGGTGCGCAGCTCCGCCGCCGCCCTGCCGCTGACGTTCCGCTGCCGGGAGGGGAGAGGGCGCCGCCCCGCGGGCTCCGAACGCCGGCTCCACGTGAGTGGCCGCGGGCACACCGGGACATGGGGACATGGGGACACGGGGCCTCGGGGGCCGGGTGGGCCCTGGGCTGGAGATCACGGCTCCGTGATCCGAGAGGGCACCCGTGTAAAAGAGTTGGGGAGCATCGGAGCGGTGTAGGTGGGGGTGTCGGAGGGGGGGAGGGGTCCGGGGCACCTCGTGTAATGGTGGGGGAACTCGCGGCTGGTAGGGATGGTGGATCTGTTCAGGGGTCCCTGAGCCCCACCCCTTCCTTCTCCCACAGGGATCTGGCCCAAAGTCCAAATTCCCAGACCTCTGAGACCTCCCAAAGGGAGCGTCCAACCTCCAGGCATGGTCTAGGATAGTCACCTGCCAAAAGCACCTTTAGTGAAGGTCCTCCCTTTTTTTAAGGTCCAGCCGAAGAGCCACCTCCTCCATGAAGCCTTCCCGGAACGCTTGCTTCCCTCTCTTCCCTTCTCCGCCTCCCCTGCATCCCTCGAAAACCCCCTTCTCTCCCACCCCTCACTCTGGAAATTTTAATTCTCTCCTGCTTTAATTTCTCCGAATACTTTATTCGATCACACCTATATACTTAATCGCATATTTTGATTTGTATTCTTACATATTTGTATTTGGATTTCTTCCTTCCTGCTAGATTGAAAGCTCCCTAAGGTCAGGCCTGTGATTTTCTTTATATTTCCAGCTTAAAATAGAGCCTTGCTCCAGGAGGTGTTTGGTGTTTTGTATTTGTTCAAAAGAAATGGTTTTGGGGTAACCCTGAGCATAGGGAGGTGAATGAGAATTCAGGTCCCAATGTGACTGTAATGTTTAGTTTGGCCTTAAGGTGTCAGTGCAGTCTTGGGAGGAAAGTAGTTTAGGTTAGGAGTAACTATGGAATATAAATATCAATAACTGTTTCTGTTCCTGAGTACAGATACTGTACATTTTAACTAAATGTACAAATGTGCTCTGGTATTTTTGGACATTTTATTTAGTGTTTGCTAACACTAATAAAAATGATTTAAAAAGAAACTATTGAGACTACATTAATTTAGAATTTAGAATTAGATCTAGAGTTGGGCAATCTAATCCATCCAATCAAATCCCCTTTAACCTCCCTCAGTGACTTGCAGAGTAACCAATATTTGAATATTGGTTATCAAAGATTCTTTGACTCCAGATATGACTCTTTCCATTATACTTAGACTGACCAGAAATTTGTGTTAACCCCATTCATAAAGAAAATTCTTATTTGTAAAGTTAATAATTCTTTTAAGACTGACTGAATGGTTTAGTTTAAGGAGTCCTGAATTTGGGAGGTAAGCTTTAGGCTTGTCTTCTACTGCCTTGCTATATAATTTTGTCAAGCCACTCTGTGGGTTTCTTTATATATGCATCTTTATATTCTTTATAATATATCTTTTAAAAAAATGAGATTGGATTAGATGATCTCTATAATCCCATCTAGCTCTAGGCTCTCTGATTCTGAAGATCTCAGAAAGAATGTTTAACAGATTTAGAAGAGTTATTTGTATGTAAATACTGGAAAGAACACTGACTGTGGGAGGCAGAAAAATGAGGTTCCAGTCTAGTCCTTTACTGGAAAGTTTAAACATAGATCATTTTAATCTCATTATTATAATATTGTACTAGGTAATCTTTGAGAATCCTTCCAACCAGATATTTTTAAACATTGCTAAATATGGTTCATGTAAAATAGCTTAAAGAGATATTTCTCAATACTGTTTTTTTCTATTGATTTCTGATGTATTTATTTCCCCAAAAGGGAGAACAATAGATTCTTTTCAGTGTTGTTAATAAATTTATATAAGCATTTATCATTTACAAAATAATTTATGAGTGTTACTCAGTAGGCAGTAGAAGTAGTATTATACTAGTTTTACAGATGAGAAAACGGAGGCTTTAGAGAGATAAAATGGACTGCTGAAGGTCTTATAGTTAATGATTATTAGATTCAGGGTTTAGAGGAAGCTTGATGGCACAGTGGATGGAATATCAGGCCTGGAGTAAGAAGACTTGGATTCAAATGTAGCCTCAGATACTAATTGTATGACCCAGGCAAGCTACTTAATCCTATTTGCCTTAGTTTCCTCATCTGCAAAATGAGCTGGAGAAGGAAATGGAAAACCATTCCAATATCTTAGCCAAGAAAACCCCAAAGAGGATCACAAAGAATTGGACATGACTGAAATAACTGAATTACAACTAGAACCAGGCTTTAAGACTTTTTGTTCCAAGACCGTGAATTTTTTTTCACTCCCACTTAATTTCACTGTTGATTGCTCCCTACATGGGTCTAGGTTATTCAGAATTTCATTTTTTGTTCAATATTAGAGGCTTAATGATAGCTCTTTGAAAGGACTGAGGCAATAAGTATGTCAGTGATGCCTGTCTGGATATCATGTCATATTAGATTCCAAAAAGAGGTGTTTGAACCACACTGAGAGAAATATTAATTTTTAGTTTGATTGTACTTTTTTTTCCCCCTAATTTGAGGGGGGAAAGACAACTATATACCAAGATATAGGAGATTCCTTTTAAAAATATTATAATTTGGACCTGTTGGGTAGAATGTTATGAAACGGGGAATTGTAAAAGATGGTAATAAATTGGTTCATATTTCCTCAAGAAAGAAATTTGAGCATTTTGTGAGTCCTCTGAAATGTTATTATATATAAGTGGGGCCATCCACATAATGTTCTACTTTGCCTATCTTTGGCATTAGTTACCATAGGGAAAACAAGGGGATAGGGGAGAGTCCCAAGATTAGATTAGAAGGGACCTCAGAAGTCACTTAACTCAATTCATAGCTGAATGATAATCCTCTCTGTACAATTCCCTCCAAATGGTTAACCAGACTTAGAAAACCTTCAATAAGGAGGAATTTAATTCCTTTTGAGAGCAGTAATTCCACTTGTGATCAACACTAATAAATACTAAAAACTAATAAAAATAAACAGTAATAAAATAAAAGATTTTATTTCATCAAAACTAAATTTGTCTCTGTAATTCTTACCCACTGATCCTAGTTTTGCCTTTGGGTACCAAACAGAACAATTCTAGGCCTTCCACATGTTATATCTTCATATCTTTGAAGGCAGCTATCATGTTCTCCCTAAGTCTTCTCTTATCTAGGTTAAACATCCCCGTTTTCTTAATTTGATTCTCATATGATATGAATTCTAGACTTCATATTCTTAATTACCGTACTTGGGCATTTTCCAAGTGATTTTCCTAAAATGTGACACCTAGAATGGAGTTAAATAGTACTATAGATGTGCTTTGACTAAATTTGAGAATGTAGTTATCACTCCTTAAATTTCACATACTATGTTTCTCAATGTACTTTAAGATTGTATTAGTTTGAATGTGGGATCAAGGTGTAGTATTTTTACCCTTTTTGTGTTTGTTTGCTTGGTTTTTTTCCTTTTTATTTTTTTTCTCCTTGTGATATGATTTTTTTTCTCAGTGTGATAAATATGGAAATATGTTTATAAAAATTGCACACATCTAACCTATATCAGATTGCTTTCTGTCTTGGGGAGGGAGGATTGGGGAAAAGAGGGAGAAAAAATTGGAACACAAGATTTTGCAAAAGTGAATGTTGGAAACTATCTTTGCATGTATTTGGAAAAATAAAATGCCATTTAAGAAAAAAAAAGATTGCATTAGTTTATTTGACTATCATATCACGCTTGATTCACTGAGTTTGCAATCCATTAAATCCCTTGGGTATTTTTTTTACAAACAATTGTGTTTTAATTATGAAGTTATTTTTTTAACCCATGGATAGATAGTACTTTATTTTTGTTTATTACATTTCATCTTAAAAGTGGATAAGTATACTAAGTGCTGGGAATACAAAGAAAGGCAAAAACAGTCTCTGATCTCAAGGAGCTCATAGTTTAATGAAGGAATCAATATGCAAACAACTATGAACAAATAAGATATATACAGGATAAATTGGAGGTAGGCTCAGAAAGAAGACACTAAGAATAAGAAGTACTGAGAAGAGCTTTTAGCAGAAGGCAGAATTTTAGTCGAGACTTAAAGCCAGGGAAGCTTGGATGTGGAGATGAGAAAGAACATGCCGCATGGGTGATGGCAATGAAAATGCTATTAGTACTTATGTGAGAATGTGCCTCATATGAGGAAGAGTAAAGATCTAGTATCACTAGGTCAAAAATAGATGGAGGAAAAAAATGTAAGAAGACTAGAAAGAAAGAAAAGGGCAAAAAAAAATTGCACCGAAATTTATTGAATGGAATGGGCATATGTGTGATATAGTCAGAACTGTGCTTTGGCAAAATCAGTTTCACAGCTAAATGGAGAGGGGATTTGAGTGTGGCAAGGACAGCAATTAGGATGCTATTGTAATAGCTCAGATGTCAGGTGATGAGAATTTAGACTAGAATGGTTCAGTGTCAAAGGTAGTAAAGGGTGGATTTTCTTTTTAGTAGTATAGCCACAAAGGGGAAGAGAGACATTGGTTATTCGTGGCTAGAGGGGAACAAATGAAGGTTTTTTTTTTTTTTTTTTTTTTTTGAGGTTGAGGGAGACATGAGCATGTTACATTGTAGGCAATTGGGAAGTAATTAATGCAATGGAAGCAATTGAAGATAAGTAAGAGAAAAATAATGGATACAGTAATCTGAGAAGGGTGGAATGGGATCATTTGTGTCTGCAGAAACATTTACCTTGGCAAGGAGAAGGGCTCCTTATTTCTGTGAGGTAGGTGAAGATGGAGATAAATGGCATCTTAGTTATGTGAAATGATATAAAAGGAAAAAGAGGGAACTTTTGGTGAATGGTCTCAATTTTTTCATCTGAAAGGGTAGGAGAGGGAGAGTTAGGGAAGATTTAAGGAAGGATAAAAAAGGTTTAGAAAAAACACTAGGGAGGTTTAAATAAGAGCTAGCATTTCTATTTAAGATTTTTTAAAATTAAAGCTTTTTATTTTTCAAAACATATGCATGGACAATTCTTTTAGCCCTTGTAAAACCTTGTGTTCCAATTTTCCCTCTTTTCCCCCATGTCTTTCCCTAAATGACAAGTAGTCTAATATATATTAAACATGGTAGAAATATGTTAAATCTAATATATATGTATACATATTTATACAATTATTGTGTTCTATAAGGAAAATAAAATCAAACCAGCAAAAAAAGAAGAATAAAATGCGAGCAAGCAACAACAAAAAGAGTGAAAATACTATGTTGTGAACCACATTCAGTTCCCACAGTCCTCTCTTTGGCTGTAGATGGCTCTCTTCATCACTGAACAATTGGAACTTGTTTGAATCATCTCATTGCTGAAGAGAGCTTTGTCTATCAGAATTGATCATTGTATAATCTTCTTGTTGCCATGTATAATGATCTCCTGGTTCTACTCATTTCACTTAGCATCAGTTCATGTAAGTCTCTCCAGGCCTCTCTGAAATCATCCTTCTGGTTGTTTCTTACAGAACAATTTATATTTAAGATTTGTAATACCTCATCTGTAAAAGATTCAAAAGGATTCTTTTGTTGCTGTGAAGGCCCAGATGAGTATATAACATAAACTTGTCATAGATCCGCTTCACCTAGCTTTATGATCTCTAGCTTTGTTCAGTAGTATGTAAACAGGGACAAAGTGCATGTGGGGAGTAACCCAAGGCCACGTTTAGTAGGGCAAATCCTTTGATAGGACAAATAGGCAAGAAACTTGAGAAGAGTGATTGGTTCACTAAGGGTCAAGGGGTCCAAACGAGAATGTAACTAGTGTAGGAGATCGTCTGGGAAAGACCTGAGGGGTGCAGATATTGGAGGCTGCAGTTAGGACAAAGAACAGAATGTGGTGTTGCAATGTTGAGGGAGTGCTGGAATGGCAACAGATTATGCTCAGGTAAAGGAATTTCTGAGATTGAACATGACGTGGAACAACTGTTGACCTCTAATTTTGGATCTCCAATTGCCTTTTAGAAATCTCAGACTAGATGTCCAGTAGACATCCTAAATTCAACGTGTGCAAAAGAACTCTATCTTTCCCTCTAAACTATTCTTCACTTCTATCTTTCCTATTACCATGAAGGGCAACACCATTCTTCTCACTATTCTCCAATATCTTGGAAACATCCTTGTCTCCACAATCTCCCACTCCCCCATGTCCAAGCTGCTAAGGCCTACTGATTGAACTTTTCCAACATCTCATCACTTTGCACCTTGATTACTACAACAGTTTGCTAGTGGATCTGCCTGCCTCAAATCTCTACGTATTCTATCTCCTTTGAGCTACTAAAGTAATTTTCTAAAAGGTAAGCCTGATTATGTCACACTACTCCAAACTCTAGTGGCTTCCTATTGCCTCCAGGAGCAAATACAAAATCCTGTTTGGCATTCCAAGTTCTTTGTAACCTATGCCCCTTCTACCTTTTCAATCTTCTCACACTTTATTCCTCAGCACATACTCTTCAGTCCAGTGACATCGACCTCCTTGGTGTTCCAAGAACCAGGTACTCTTATTGCAGCTCTGAGCATTTTCTCTGGCTATTCCTTATGCTTACAATGATCTCTCTCCTTAGCTCTGCTTCCTGACTTCCTTTAACCTCCAACTAAAATCCTGTCTTCTACAGGAAGGCTTTTGCAGTGCCATTTAGTGCCATTTTTCTGTAACATATTTCCTATTTATTCCATGTACATAGCTTGTTTGTTGTCTTCCCCATTAGATTGTGAACTCCTTGTGGCAAATGCTATTTTTGCCTTTTTGTATCCTCATCATTCAGAATAGTGCCTGATACATAATAGACACTTAATAAATGTTTATTGATTGATGATTGATCCTATTCCCACTAAACTCCCTCCTCCTACAGGAAGACTTCCCTAAACTCCTTCTAATTCCAGTGCCTTCCTTTTATTTTCCTTTTTATCCTTTGTATAGCTTGCTTTGTATATATTTGCACGTTATCTTTCCAGTTAAGATTGTTAGTTCTTTGAAGGCAGGTACTATTTTTAACCTTTTTTTGTATCTCCAGAGTTTAGTACAATGCCTGGATTTGACATTCTGGCAGGGTATCTAGATAAGATGGTTGATACTAAAGAAAGAGCTTTGGAATTCATCTCATACTTGAATATTTTAAAGTTTCTGTGGCTTGACCTAACACTGTATACCAAGATGAGACATAAATGATCTAGACATAAAGAATGATATTATAAACAAATTAGAAGAACATAGGATAATTTACCTCTCAGATTTGTGGAGGAGGATGGAATTTATGACCAAAGAAAAACTAGAGATCATTATTGAACACAAAATAGATAATTTTGATTATATTAAGTTAAATGTACAAACAAAACTAATGCAGACAAGATTAAAAGGGAAGCAATGCATTGGGAAAATATTTTTACATTCAAAGGTTCTGATAAAACCCTCATTTCTAAAATATATAAAGAATTGACTCGAATTTATGAGAATTCAAGCCATTCTCCAGTTGATAAATGGTTAAAGGATATGACTAGACAATTTTCAGATGAAGAAATTGAAACTATTTCTAGTCATATGAAAAGGTGCTCCAAATCACTATTGATCAGAGAAATACAAATTAAGACAACTCTTAAGATACTACTACACACCTCTCAGATTGAATTAGATGACAGGAAAAGATAACGAAAAATATTGGAAGGGATATAGGAAAACTGAGACACTGATACATTGTTGGTGGAACTGTGAACAGATCCAACCATTTTGGAGAGCAATTTAGAACTATGCTCAAAAAGTTATCAAACTGTGCATACCCTTTGAGCCAGCAGTGTTTTTCTGGGTTTATATCCCAAAGAGATCTTAAAGAAGGGAAAGGGACCCACACATGCAAAAATGTTTGTGGCACTCCTTTTTGTAGTGGCCCATCACTTGGGGAATGGCTGAATAAAATATGGTATATGAATGTTATGGAATATTATTCTGCAAGACTTCAGGATGCACTTCCAACAGGATGGCTTCAGAGAAGCCTTGAGAAACTTACATGAACTGATGCTAAGTGAAATAAGCAGAACCAGGAGATCATTTTACACGACAGCAACAAGATTATACGATTATCAATTCTGATAGACGTGGCTCTCTTCAACAATGAGATGATTCAAACCAATTCCATTTGTTCAGTGATGAAGAGAGCCATCTACAGCCAAAGAGAGGACTGTGGGAACTGAGTGTGGTTCACAACATAGCATTTTCACTCTTTGTTGTTTGCTTGCATTTTATTTAGCTTCTCTCTTTTTTTTTTCTTGTGTGGCATGATAATTGTATACATATTAGAATTAACATATATTTCTACCATGTTTAACATATGTTAGACTACTTGCCATCTAGAGGAAGGCATGGGGGAAGAGGAGGGAACTGGAACACAGGGTTTTGCAAGGGTTAATGTTGAAGAATTGTCCATGCATATGTTTTGAAAAATAGAAAACTTTAATTAAAAAAAGTTTCTGTAGGTTTATAGATCTGGTTACTCCTAATAAATCAAACTTTAATCCACTAATGCATGCTCATTTTGTGTAACTCTTGCCAATATCTTCCTTAAAAATGCTTGGGGGCTTTATCTAGACCTCTTGACGTGTAGATAGCTGTAGAATTATTTGTGGATTAACCCTCATTTTCACCATGTGACGGTCCCATTTTCCCCTCCAGAACTAATAGGATCATTGATATCACCAAGGGAAGGAATACTGAGAAGTATCTGAAATATAAATTTAAATGTAAAAGAGGAGAATATTTTCTGTATTTAGCCCACTCAGTGAATACTCTCTAATAGATTGGCTGTCTGCAGAAGAAAGAACACTGGGGTAGACAGTGTGTTAAGTTTGGATAAGCTTTCCATCACTTAGGCTTAAATGACCTTAGTGGCATTAAGCATTATCAGAGCTGAGAACAGGGGTAAGGAAGATAGTACTACCTTCCAGGCAATGGTTTATTTTATTATAACTTTTTATTGACAGAACCCATACCTGGGTAATTTTTTTACAACATTATCCCTTGCACTTACTTCTGTTCCGACTTTTCCCCTCCCTCCCTTCACCCCCTCCCCCAGATAGCAAGCTGTCCTATACATGTTGAATATGTCACCGTATATCCTAGATACAATATATGTGTGTAGAACCGAACAGTTCTCTTGTTGCACAGGAAGAATTGGATTCAAAAGGTAAAAAATAACCTGGGAAGAAAAACAAAAATGCAAACAGTTTACATTCATTTCCCAGTGTTCTTTCTTTGGGTGTAGCTGCTTCTGTCCATCCTTGATCAATTGAAACTGAATTAGATCTCTTTGAAGAGATCCACTTCCATCAGAATACATCCTCAAACAGTATCGTTGTTGAGGTATATAATGATCTCCTGGTTCTGCTCATTTCACTTAGCATCAATTCATGTAAGTCTCTCCAAGCTTCTCTGTATTCATCCTGCTGGTCATTTCTTACAGAACAATAATATTCCATAACATTCATATACCACAATTTACCCAACCATTCTCCAATTGATGGGCATCCATTCATTTTCCATTTTCTAGCCACTACAAATAGGGCTGCCACAAACATTTTGGCATATACAGGTCCCTTTCCCTTCTTTAGTATCTCTCTGGGGTATAAGCCTAGTAGAAACACTGCTGGATCAAAGGGTATGCACAGTTTGATAACTTTTTGAGCATAATTCCAGATTGCTTTCCTGAATGGCTGGATGTATTCACAATTCCACCAACAATGTATTAGTGTCCCTGTTTTCCTACATCCCCTCCAACATTCCGTATTATCTTTCCCTGTCACTCTAGCCAATCTGACAGGTGTGTAGTGGTATCTCAGAGTTGTTTTAATTTGCATTTCTCTGATTAATAATGACTTGGAGCATATTTTCATATGGCTAGAAATAGTTTTAATTTCTTTGTCTGAGAATTGTCTATTCATATCCTTTGACCATTTATCAATTGGAGAATGGCTTGATTTCTTATAAATTAGAGTCAATTCTCTATATATTTTGGAAATGAGGCCTTTATCAGAACCTTTTTTTTTTTATAATAACTTTTTATTGACAGAACCCATTCCAGGGTAATTTTTTACAACTTTATCCCTTGCACTCGCTTCTGTTCCGATTTTTCCCTTCCTTCCCTCCATCCCCTCCCCCAGATGGCATGCAGTCCTATATATATTAAATAGATTACAGTATATCCTAGATACAATATGTGTGTGCAGAACCAAACAGTTCTCTTGTTGCACAGGGAAATTTGGATTCAGAAGGTATAAATAACCCAGGAAGAAAAACAAAAATGCAAGCAGTTTATATTCATTTCCCAGGGTTCTTTCTTTGGGTATAGCTGCTTCTGTCCATCCTTGATCAATTGAAACTGAGTTAGATCTCTTTGTCGAAGAAACCCACTTCCATCAGAATATATCCTCATACAATATCGTTGTTGAGGTATATAATGATCTCCTGGTTCTATCAGAACCTTTGACTATAAAAATGTTTTCCCAGTTTATTATTTCCCTTCTAAAATTGTCTGCATTAGTTTTGTTTGTACAAAAACTTTTCAATTTGATATAATCAAAAATTTCTTTTTTGTAATCAGTAATGATCTCTAGTTCTTCTTTGGTCATAAATTCCTTCTTCTTCCACAGGTCTGAGAGGTAAACTATCCTATGCTCTTCCAATTTATTTATAATCTCATTCTTTATGCCAAGGTCATGAACCCATTTTGACCTTATCTTGGTGTATGGTGTTAAGTGTGGGTCAGTGCCTAGTTTCTACCATACTAATTTCCAATTTTCCCAGCAATTTTTGTCAAATAATGAGTTCTTATCCCCAAAACGGGGATTTTTGGATTTGTCAACCACTAGATTATTAAAGTTATTGGCTGTTTTGTCCTTTGAACCTAACCTATTCCATTGATCAACTAGTCTATTTCTTAGCCAGTACTAGATGGTTTTGGTAACTGCTGCTTTATAATATAATTTTGGATCTAGTACAGCTAGGCCACCTTCATTTGATTTTTTTTTTTTTTCATTAATTCCCTTGAAATTCTTGACCTTTTTTTTTTTTTTTTTTCCATATGAACTTTGTTGCTATTTTTTCTAGGTCATTAAAATTGTTTTTTGGGAGTCTGATTGGTATAGCACTAAATAAATAGATTAGTTTAGGTAGCATTGTCATCTTTATTATATTTGCTCGCCCAATCCAAGAGCATTTAATATTTTTCTAGTTGGTTAGATCAGACTTAATTTGTATAGAAAGTGTTTTGTAGTTTTGCTCATAAAGTTTCTGATTTTCCCTTGGCAAATAATTCCTAAATATTTTATAAATCAATAGTTACTTTAAATGGAATTTCTCTTTGTAACTCTAACTGTTGGGTTTTTTTTAGTGATATATAAGAATGCTGATGACTTATGTGGGTTTATTTTGTATCCTGCAACTTTGCTAAAGGTGTGGATTGTTTCTAATAACCTTTTAGTAGACTCTCTGGGGTTCTCTAAGTATACCATCATATCATCAGCAAAGAGTGATAATTTGGTTTCCTCACAGGCAGTGGGTTTATATTGCTTATTTTTTATTAGTACCAAACTGGGGTTTTGATTCTGTATTCTGAAGTGTGCCGATACTGACTTCTCTGTTGTTGTTATTATTATTTTGTAGAGTAACAGAAGAGATTGCACAGCTGTTAGAGATCTATCACCTTTTCACAAGTAAGTGTTTTTTGGGAGAGACCAATGATAGAAATGTGTGATTATGTCTCTTATATTCAGAAAACTGCTTGCTAGTCATGGAGGACTGAAGATTATACTTGTTATGTCACAGCAAAATTGTTAGGTTTTCCCTCTCTTTCTCTGTCAGTGTTCTCCCATTTCTTGCCCTTTTCCTCTCATAATGCTGAAAGCTTCAAAGAACCACCTTTAAGACAGGATCTTATGCTCCAGTGTTTTTTGACTATTTTCTTCACAGTATATCTCCACAGCACTCTGATGAAGATTTAGAGGTACTTAATTAGATATATTATTTCAAGATAACGTATTAATGGTTTGTAATAGCTCAATTTCTTAATAATCCCTGGCAACATTTGCATCTTTGCATGGCTTTATTGCTTTAACTCAAAGGCAGGGTTGATATCATAATGTGGCTCCAGGCAAGGCTAAGATGATTCCTAATAAAAGGCTACCTGATTAGTCACAGCCTTAAGATTTATCAGAAAAATCTGTGTAATTTCCAAATGGGAGTGAGAAGCATCCAAGGCAACATCTTCCATCTAATCTAGTCCTTTCACATTTTAGCTTTTGCCCAAGACACATAGATAGGTAAGGGACAGAACTTTATTTGAATTCAGATCCTCTGACTCTAAAACTAACATTCTTTTTCCTATCCTCTACCTGGAACTGCAGAAGGGCAGTGAATTAAAAACAACATAGTAATAAAAATGAGTTGGATTGCTTTTTGGAAACTGCTAAATCTGATTGCTTTTTTTCCCCCTCTCAATTATTGTCCTTTTTAATCCCTTTGTAGTATTTAACAATGCTGACCATCTCTTCCTTCTGTACATTTTTACCTTTTTTGATTTTTGTGACAATATGCTCTCTTGGGCATCTTCTTGTCTCTCAGGTCATTTGTCAGGCTGCTTTGTTAGATTATCTATGTCCTGTCCCCTCATTGTATATTCCTTAAGTTTTTGTTCTGGAGCCTTTGGTTCTTCTTTCTGTATGGTACCTTGATGATCTCATCATTTTCCATAGATTCAATTATCATCTTTGTGCTTTAAGAACTTTATAACCAGCCCTAGTCTCCTGAGTTACTCATTACATCATTTCTGAATGTCCTATAGATATTTCAAGCTCAATATATTCTAAGGACCTTACCCCCCTTTCCTAACCTTATCTACTTCTGTAGTACCATTCCTTCAAGACATTCAAATTCATGAACTGAGAGTAATCTTTGATTCTTTATTCCTTTATTCCATGTAATTCCAGTTCTTCTTCTACAACATATTTCCTTTATTTCCTCTTTTCTCCATCCACATAGCCATCACCCTAATTTGGGCCCTTATTATCTCGCCTAGGTTACTGGAATACTTTCTTTAATTGGTCTTCCTGCTTCAAGACTCTCTCTCTTCCTCTTTTTTTTTTTTTTTCCTATTAAAACTTTTTTATTTTCAAAACATATGCATAGATAATTTTCAACATTCATTCTTGCAAAACCTTATGTTCCAAATTTTTTCCTGTCCCTTATCTTCCCCTCACCCTCTCCCCTATATGGCAAGTAATCAAATATATGTTAAATATAAGCACTTCTTCTATACATATTTCCACAATTATGGTGCACAAGAAAAATCAGATCAACAAGAAAGAAAAATGAGAAAGAAAACAAAATGCAAACAAACAATAACTAAAAAAAAAAAAAAAAGTGAAAATACTATGCTGTGATCCACACTCAGTCCCCACAGTCTTCTTTCTGGATACAGATGGCACTCTTTATCACAAGGCCATTGGGACTGGCCTGAATCACCTCATTGTTGGAAAGAAGAGTGTCTTCTTTAATCTATATTCTAGGCAACTTTCAAATTGTTTCTAAGGCATAAGTCTAACCATATCAGTAGCCTATAAAGAGCTGCTTGTGGCTCTATATTGCCGCTAGGATGAAATATAATCTTCTCCAATTGTATTTAAAATCCTTTACAATCTGACTTCAGTCTACCTTTTACCTCCCTTCATACGTGCTATGTTTTAGCCAAACTTGCTATTTGGTCATCATTCTTCCAGGTTGAAATGTACTTCCTCCTTGTTTCTGTCTCTTAGTATTTCTAGCTTCTTTTCCAGTTCCATCATAGAACCACTTCCATCATGAGGCCAGTCTGGCCCCATCTGCCATATTGCCTCTCCCTTAGCACTGACTTTTTAATGACATAAACTTTGGATCACTTGTTGTTCTGATCAGTGCTATATTTTCTGTGTTTTGAAGTTGAGGGAAGTTTTCTTATATTATTTTTGGCATTATGGTGTTGAGATATTTTGATTTGTCATTTTCTTCAAGGAGACTTGGACAACTTAAGTTGTTTCTATTCATCTTGTTTTTGAGGTTAGTGATTTTGGCTTGTATAAAGATCTTGTGTGCTTTTAATATTATTGCCTTTTGCTTCTTTCTAGATGGAGGAAGACCAAAGCACAGTGGTTGGGTCCACTGTAACAAGTCATAGTGGGAATAGGTGGAGAAAAGTTACATATGTTGAGCAATCATGGTTGCTTTGTGATCTGCATTTTGTTGGAGAGAAATTCAAATTAATGATATCATAGATACTGAGTTGTATAGGTATATGCTTTTCCCCCAGTAGAATGAAAGCAGAAGTTATTTATTTTTGTTCTGTATTTCCAGCATCTAGCACTAGTGCTCGGGACATTATCAATGCTTAATGGATGCTTGTTGAATGAATAGTGGGAATACCCAAATTCTGATGAGCTCAAGAATCTACTGAAGTATTGACATATACAGAACGCCTTCTATAATATTCTTCCCTATGGAGTAGGAGATGTTAGACCAAGCTAAAATGCACATTATAATTTGATTTCACCTTTAAGAGAGTTTAGTGCATTTAGTACATGAACAATATTATAGAAAGGTTTTGTCAGCTTGTTTTGTACAAATAAAAAGTTATAGGAATGATGATTACAGGTTTTAATGTGGTGTCTTGTTTTGGTGTCCTTTCTGTTATTTATTTATCCTTCTAAGATTTTTTGTTAACTTCTTTTGTTTTTATATTATCTTTATTTTAAAATCGATCCTTTTAAAAAAATTCTTCCCCAGTGACTCATCTCTCTAATGTTAAAAATAAAATATTAGCAAAAATTTTCTAAAAAGAAAAGAAAATAATGCAATACATTAACTAATTTGATAGTATTTGCAGTATTCCAAACTCATTACCTCCCAATTCTTCAAAGAAGGAAGAGAGTTGAATTTTCTCATTTCTTTGGAGATAGGCTCAGTCATTATAACTATACAGTCTTCAATTTCTTTTTCATTTTCTTTTGTTCTTTCCATTTACCTTGTTAAAATTATTATGTTTGTTGTTTTCTTAGTTCTGCTTACTTTATTCTGCATCGGTTTATAGAAATCTTAGTTTCCTGTATTCTTCATATTCATAGTTTCTTGTAATGCAATAACATTATAATCATGTACAATAATTTCTTTAGTTATTCCCCAGTTAGTAGTTATCTTTTTTGCTTCTAATTTTTTACTTCAGGAAGACATGCTGCTCTAAGTATCTTGAGGCTTTCTATCTTAGACTTACCTTGGAGTAAATGCCTTGTAGTAGGATGTTTATAGCTAGGTAATATTGGGGATAGAGTACTGGTCTAATCTTCATGAATTCAAATTCTGTTTCAGATACTGTGTGATGCTGGAAAAGTCACTTACTCCTGTTTGTCTCTGTTTCTTCATCTGTAGTTTACAAAATATCAAATTCCCTTTGCTAAGAAAACTCCAAATGGGGTCATGAAGAATCAGACATGACTGACCCGACCAAAAAAAAAAAGTGGGATAGTTTGTAAACAGATATGAATGTTACTTTTCCAAATTGCTTTTTCAGAATGTTTGGCCATCAATTATTTATAGTATCAGTATTCTTATTTTTCCATATCTTTTCTAACAATCAACTGGGTGCACTATTGGTCATTCTTTCCA
Source organism: Antechinus flavipes (assembly GCF_016432865.1). Taxonomy (NCBI): domain Eukaryota; kingdom Metazoa; phylum Chordata; class Mammalia; order Dasyuromorphia; family Dasyuridae; genus Antechinus; species Antechinus flavipes. Next base: position 259,615,040 of record NC_067399.1, on the reverse strand, counting down.
GTTTGCAGAATGTGAGGAATTGTTTTAATGTATATTTTCTTATTGATACTGATTTAGAGGAGTCTTTTTGTGTTTGTTAATAGCTTGTAGTTCTTTTGATAATTATTTGTTCATGTCCTTTGGCCACTTATCCATTGGGGAATATTTATATATATATTTAATTTCCTGTATGTATCTTGATTATCAGATCATTATCAAAGTTTTGATGCAGTTTTTTTTTTTTTTTCAAATTGGTATTTTCCTGTCTTATCCTCCTTGAGGATTAGCATTGATTTTGCAAGTATGAAAACTTTTCCATTTCAAATATCTACATTGTCTTTTGTGATTACATCTATTCTTTATTTGGTTAAGAACTTTACCTGTACTCATCGCTGTGAAAGCTACCTGGTTTGGGTTTTTCCTAATTTTTTTAATGGTATGACCTGATTGTATATTAGTTTTGAGCATATTATATGTGCTAATAGGAGATGTTGCTTTCACCCTAATTTCTGCTAAATTATTTTCTATTTTCTCAAAAGTTTTTGTCAAACAGGAAGTTTTTCTTTAAGTATTTTTATGAAATTGGTTTATTGAACGTTGGTTATTGAGTTTATTGTTTCTTTTTCTTCCTTATCTATTTTTAGTCCATTATTTTTTGGTGGCTTTTAAAAAGTCAATTGTTGATATCACTAGAGGGCAGTATTTCCTAATACATCATTCCAGTATTTATTTTCCTAATAGAAAAAAACAATGTGTGAAAAGGCTAAAATAGTAGGTGATCCAGAAATCGTTTATATTTGCCTAGTGTTCTTGCCAGATTAGATATGTTTATTTTGAAGCATAATTCAGAACTGGAAATGAAATGGACATCTCACATTGTGAAGTTGTGACTTCTGAGGAAATAAAAAAGCTATTCATATTCCTTTTATTGACATCTTCACCTTAGTTCTTCTCATTCTTTCTCTTTCTTAAAAAAAAAAAAAAAATTAACTTCCAGACATGGAGTAATTTATTTTATTACTTATTCTCTTCTTGATAATTAAATGTGTTTACTTGGAGTACTTGAACATGTTTGTTCTTGCTCTTGTGTACTCTCTCTCTCTCTTTTTTTAGGAATGTCTTCTTTTTGAATGCTTGTCTTTTTTCATTGATGTTTGGGCTTAGATTTTCCAAGTATATAATTTTGAATTGTATCTGGAGCTTTTTTATTTTTTAGAATGTATTTTATTTTCTTCTATGATATTTGGCGGGTGTTTTGAAGTTTAAAATTTCCTTCCTTTTGTGTAAAAGTTATTTTTTCTCTAAACTTTAAGAATTTATTGTTTTTCTTTGGAGTTATTCAATTTAATCTCTGTTTTTGAAGTAATGTTTTGCTTTGTTTTTCTGCAGAAGACCTGAGGAGTCTTCTCTTGGGGTTTCATCAGGCATTGGTTCACTTTGCTCTGAGTTGTAACATTCCTTGAAAGAATTTTGTATTTTTGGGGGGCGTTTAATATTCATTCTTCTTTCTATTTTTAAAGAATTTCTCAGATTAATTTATATTTTATGCTTTAGAGTCTTAACATTTTTCCTTTTTGAAATCTTTGGTGTTTCAGCCATTTTCCCATATAGCCCATCATTCCTTTTCTGAATACTCTTCCTTGATGGTGGCAACATCATTCAGTGAGATTGAACTTCAAAGTTATCTCAGCCTTCTCCCTTGTTGGGACATTTATGTTTTCACTGGGCTCAGTCAGTACCTTCCTAAAGGAAAAAACTGATCCTCTTACCCCAGCTTCCAATCTCAATTCTTTCCTTTTCTGGCTGGGCTAAAATCAGTATTTGCCAGGCTTTGCAGGGTTAGAGAAGGGCATTCCTGGAGCCTTGGAGCCCCATGACTTGGGATTGCTCCAGTTATAGTACTAAGCTTCTTCTTCCCCTCTTCCTCATTTGATTTGGAAGAAATGATGTCTAACTTGCAGAGTGAGTTGTGCTGTCATTTTTTTATAGCAGGAGGGGATTGCCCTTTTGGGTCCTTAGCACAGACTGATAGGTCAGTTTGTGTGTATCCCTGGCACAGGCATGGAGGCATATAGGGTTAGGAATAGGGGTCAGAGGGTTTAGTATTCTCTAATGTTAATTTATAAGTCGTTTATCTTGACAGTGGTCTTTTTTCAATCTTGTGGATTCAGCTGAAATTGTCCTACATGTCTGGCATATGTTTTGGTGGGGATTTTTTTGGAGGCAATAGGGACCAGAGAAAATGTGTAGTTTTTTTCTATTATTGGTTATGTAACCTAGAAGCTGTTTTCTTTCCCATTCTGTCTAGAGTTAAGAAGCATCACTTGTCAAACCAATGTATAATTTCCTCATTTTTTTAACCCTTATACTTGTTTCATAGGCATTTCAAATTTATTATATTCAAAACAGAATTCATTATCCTCCTAGATCTAGATTTTTTCCTAACTTTCCTAATACTCTTTACCACCATCCTTCTAGTAACCCAAGTTTACAGCTTGGTGTCATCCTCAACTTCTCACTTATCTCATATATTCTGCCAAATCTTACCTTTCCTTTCACCATATCTCTTGCCTATGTTCTTTTCTCTTCACTTACACAACTACTATCCTGGTTTAGACCTTTATTCCAACTTGCCTAGATCCTGTCCTTATTGATTTCCCTGTGGTTTATAGGTCTCTTCCCACACTAATATACCCTCTATATAACTGCCAAAGTGATTTTCTTAAAGTGTAGGCCTGACCAAATTATCTCCTTGCACCAGTGGCTCCTTATTAGCCCTAGGATCAAATGTAAACTTTTGGTTTGGTATTGAGTTCTCTTTTCTCTCCTCCTCTCTCCCCCAAATAGCAAGCTATCCGATAGAGGTTAAATACCTCTTCTTCTAAACATTTCCATATTCATCATCTTGTACAAGAAAAATCATATTAAAAGGGAAAAAACATGAGAGAAAAAAAAAGTAAACAAACAACAACAAAGGTGAAAATACTATGCTTTCATCCACTTTCAGTCTCTCTCTCTCTTTCCCCCCCTCTTTTTTTTTGCTGAGGCAGTTGAGGTTAAGTGACTTGCCCAGGGTCTCATAGCTAGGAAGTTTAAGTGTCTGAGGTCAGACTTAAACTCAGGCTCTCCTGATTTCAGGGGTGATGCCACCTAGCCGCCTCCCCACATTCAGTCTTTACAGTTCTTTCTCTGGATGGGGATGGTATTTTCCATCCCAAGTATATTGGAATCGCCACCTCATTGTTGAAAAGAACCTATCATTACATAATCTTGTTGTTACTGTGTACAATGTTCTTGGTTCTGCTCACTTAGCATCAGTTCATGTAAGTACAGGTTTTTCTGAAATCGGCCTACTCATCATTTCTTACAGAACAATAATATTCCTTTACATTCATTTACCATAACTTATTCAGCCGCTCCCCAATTTATGAATCTTCACTCAATTTCTAGTTCCTTGCCACTACAAAAAGGGCTTCTACAAACATTTTTGCCTATATAGAGTCCTTTTCTCTCTTTTATTATCTCTTTGTGATACAGACCAGAAGAGACACTGCTGGACCAAAGAGTTTTGTAGCTCTTTGGGAATAGTTGCAGATTGCTCTCCAGAATGGTTGGATCATATTACAACTCCACCAACAATGCATTAGTGTCTCGGTTTTCTCCCATTCCCTCTAAGACTTATCATTATCTTTTCTTGTCATTTTAGCCAATCTGAGAAATGTGAAGTTGTCTTAATTTGCATTTCTCTAATCAATAATGATTTAGAGCATTTCTTCATATGATTAGAAAAGGCTTTAATTATCTGAAAATTGTCTGTTCATATCTGTTAGAATTCTTACAAGGTGCTAAATCAGTGGAATTGATAGAGACAATGGTTGTTTAGCAGGGTGTTTAACAGTTCTCTAGATGTACTTAGTACTTACTACAGTTCCATAAGATTCACACCTTTAAGAGAGGATATGTAAGCTAGAAGTCTCAACCAGGTTTGACTTCGGGAGATTCACAAGCCAGAGACGGCAGTTGGGCAGAACAAAGGAAGACAGAGAAATGGTGGCAGACTGTCCTGTGGAGAACACTGAAACCAAGATCTGGAAGCTCGCCGAACCCCAAGTGAAGGAGATAAGATTTTGAAGGAGACAATAAAGGATTTTGGACTTTACTATCTGGCTGCATTTGGGGTGATTACACTGAACTGAAATGAAGGCTGCTCTCAGAAGCCCCTCAAGAAACCTGCTCCCAGAGAATATTATATTTTACAGGAGAACATTACACATATCTTTTGACCATTTATCAATTGGAAAATACTTGTGTTCTTATAAATTTGAGTCAATTCTCTCTATATAATTTTAGAAATGATGGCCCTTTTCTAATCTTCTTTCATATTACTTTTGTCCACATACTTGATGGTTTGACTTATTAGTCTATTTCTGTTCCTCACATGCCATGCATATTCTATCTCCTGTCCATTGCCTTTGCACTGGCCTTCCATGCCTAGAATACTCTTCCTATTCACCTTTGCCCCTTAGAAGCTTCAGATTTCTTTATGAATCAGCTTTTTAAGCCTGATTTTGCTTTTTTTTATTTGTATTTTTCGGTATCCTAATTCTTAGCCTATTGATTGGTATATAGTTAGTGCCTATTAAATGTTTGTTGTTGAGCTGATTATTTAATTGTCACACTTTTATAAAAGTCCTTTTCCCCTTTTTATAATGAACTTAATAGACATCAACAAACTTGAACAGTTCAGTGTACAAGGAAGAAACTGTGAACTTGTATTATTCACAGTTTGCTTTTTAATGTTTGTATTAAATTTAAAGTAATAGTAACAAAGCTCTCCTGCTTGTCTGTGTGCCTTTCTGAACTTTCTTTTGTTCTCTTCTGTGTATTTTTAAAATGTTTGATTGCTCTCTTCTTTTTTCTTCATCACTGTTATTACCCCTGAACTTTCTCTTGCTCCATAGAAGGCCGCCTTCCTTGTAATAAGTATAATTAAGCAAAATAAATTAACACATAGGTCTTGTACTTTTTAGATAGCCATCCTCTATAGTTCACGCTGAATGTGGGAAAAAGAACCTCAGATGTCTGCCTGGTACCATGGCATGTAAGAGTTAACAGAGGCAGTGATAATGACAGTGGAAGATTTAAGTGAATGAAAGGAAGGGATAATCCCAAGGGAGAAGAAGGTGAAGTTTTCCAGACAAGCTTCCTTGTGTGTCACATTAATATTTATGTTTATCAATCCTTGCTACTTCATATATAAGATTGGAGTAGAGATCAGAGAACATTATCTGACAATCTAGAATCAAGCTCTAGATTGTGTAACATAAGGGAATGATAGGAAATTTCTAATTGCTGACAAAATAAATTAGTTATAATAACCTGTCAGGAATTGAAATTATCCTGTACTATTACTTTAAAGTCATTTTAAATTTGGAATTTTGTCAGCCCCATAACCACATTTGAATAACAAAGTTATGACTAAATCAACAAAAAGCTTAGGAAATGAAGAGAAGATAAATGATTCATTGTGGCTTTTAAAACTTTTGTTTTATCTTCAAATAATCATTTGAATCAAAGATAAAGTATCAATTTTAAGTTTGATTTTTTTCATTTATTGGTGTAATTATAACATTTCTATAGTATATTGATATTTCTTTTAAGAGTATTATATTTTCACTTAATGTGTGAAAACTTGCAATATTTCTGAAGAATTAAGTGCCATCTCTTCCCTACAAAAGGACTTAGGTTAATCCATAGATTTTCCAAAAAGTTTAGTTGCCATAGTGAAATAAATAATAGACACTATCAGCATAATAGGATATAGAGGCTAATGTTGAACTAATAGGGTACTACATTTTTTTGGTATCCTTTTCTTTTTTGTTTTTTTGATCTCCTTTTCAAATCTTTTAAACGTTCATTATGCACTTACCATAAGCAAGGGTATAGTGCTAGTCTCAGATGACCCAGAATCAAAATGAAAGTCTCTTCCTCAGAGGAGCTTTCTTTATCTTAAGGGACTATAGCATATACACAGATAAAAATTTGCAAAACAATCTCAGGTGGGAGAGGCTATAGCAAGTGGGTGTTCAGAAAAGGCTTCTTCTAGAAGATGGCTCTTGAGTTGGGCCTTGAAAAAAGCTCAGGATTCTAGGGGATGGGGGCGGGGAGAGGATGTGGGAAGGGGAGTGCATTCCATTTGGATGTAATGTCAGATATCTGAAGAGATGGCATGCTGAAGTCAGGGAATAGCTAAAGCCTGTTTGTCTAGAATGTAGAGGACATGAATAAGTCTAATGTGGAAAAAAATTGAAAAGTGGGTAGAAACTAGATTTTGTAGTCTTTTAAATGTCAGGTTGAGGAATTACAAAATATTTCAGTGTGAATCTGCCAAGACATCCTTAGAACTTACATGGATTCAGCTATGAAATTCTCTTTACAGAAGTAAAGGGAAGCAAGTAATTGAAATAACATTTAGTGTGCATGATTGGCTTGTGCCACTAGTATAATGAATGCACTTACTTTGTATAAAATTCTGCACTGAGTGATGAAAATATAGATAGAAAAACAAGTCCTTTTTTTTTTTTTAAATCAAATTTCATTTTTTAAATCAGCAAAAATTTGTTGTCTTCCTCCACCCAAATTCCTGGAAAAAAAAACAAAAACAAAAACATGTTACAAATGTAACAAAACAAAATTCTACAGTGGACATGTCCAAAAAATAAGAAAAATTTCTAGAAGGAGGTAGTTAATATGGTTTATCATGATTCTTCCTAAGTCTTTCAAAATTGTTATGTCTTTACAATATTGTCATTGTATACATTGTTTTCCTAGTAGTGCTTATATTCTGCATCAGTTCATATAATCTTACAAGGTTTCTCAAACTATTCCCTTGATCATTTCTTAAAGCACAATAGTATTTTATCACACTTACACACTATATAATCTGTTTAGCCATTCCCCAATTGATGGGCATTTCTTCAGTTTTTTTGTGGGATGGATGCTAGACACCCCCCCTTTCCCAAATTAACTAATCAGAGACATCTTTAGGTACAAAGAGCATTTGTTTAGTCCTTGCAGGGAAAGGCCCAGACACACCTGAGAGACATGTCAGCTCCCAACATGTGCTCATCCACTTGACAAGCTGGAAGAAGGAAAGCTAGTTAAATAGCAAAAGACCCACGTATCTCTTCATTGGATAGACTAAAAGGAAGTAACAACCATCGTTGACCAATGGTCACCAATGTTGTCTGCTTCCTGTGGGTCACATAATTTCCTGTCACTGACCTAGGGTCTTGCCTATAGAGACCCCTAGGCCTAGAGGTCATGTGATTTCCTGCAACCTGAACCCAAGACCTGATCTTCTGGCTCTGCAGACCTCTGGGAATAGGGATCACGTCTTAGGCCTAGTCTCATAGACATCTTGAAAAAGCTTCACCTGTCTATTTCACTCAGTTTCCAATCTTTGCCATTGCAAAAAGAGCTATGAATGGTTTTTTTTTTTTTTTTACATTCTTATTTGCAGTTTGTTTTGCTTGGATCTAATTTTTCTTTTAATATTTGTTATTGTTTTTCAGTAATGTTTCTGACTTTCTGACCCAATTTGGGATTTTCTTGGCAAAAGCACTGGAGTGGCTTCCTTCTTCAATTCATTTTTCAGATAAGGAAACCGAGGCACACAGGGTTAAGTGACTTTCCCAGGGTCACACAGCTAGTATGTTTCTGAGGCCAGATTTGAACTCAGGAAGAGGAGTTTTCCTGATTCCAGGCCTGGCACTCTATCCATTGTGCTATCTACTTGCTCAAGTACTATAATCTAACCTTCCTCTAATTTTCCTCTTCTCTTCTTTCCTTTCTTGTTCATCACTGAGTGAAATGTATTTTTGTACTCAACTATGTGTATATTCTTTCCTTCTTAGACCAATTCAGATGAAAATGAGATTCTGGTGTCAGCACCTCCCATGACCCTTTCCTCCTTGTTTGTTGTTTATCCTTTATTCTCCTAGAGGATCAGAGATATCACCAGGTGATAACTTGCATGTGAATTATATTCAAGTTGCTCAAAGTATCAGCCCCACTTTTTCTTCCAGAGTCATTGAAGTCCAGTGACAAGACAAAAGTCAGGATACAGGGGAAAACCTTGGCATCTTCAATGTCTGACCAAATCCTAAGCACTCCACAGTGCCTGCTTCAGCCGCCTTTATGACTGTTAGAATAAATTGTTCTCATATTCCCATTCAAGTCTTCACATGGCTGAGGGAGACATCTTCCTAACTCCTTGATGGATTTGAGACCTGTCAGTGATTGTTAACCTGCAGTCCAACTGCCAATGCAGTTTTGTCAGGGTATGGCCAATATATATGGTACAGCTTTTTGGAGTCACAGGTGAGAGTTGAATGCCAAATGGACAGCAAAGGTGGATGAGCACTTCTGAAAAGGGGTCAGTAAAATTTCACACCAGAAGTACCAGTCCTCCTTAAAGACATACATTCCCCTTGTTTGTATACTCCCCTTGTGTGGGATTACGGCCACAACACTTCTCTATTGTATTTTTCTTTTACCCTCTTTCCATTCTTTTAAAAGATCATCAAAAGATAACAGCACCTATGTGACCAGGGATAAAAATAAGGTTCAAACTCCTAGTTTGTCCATTGATCTCTGTCTGTTTCCATATGCTGTCCTGGGCTAGAAAAATAACTCATTGTGACTTTTCCCTGGATTTCTCCATTAGGATGTGGTCTACTGTGATTATAGATTAATTGGAGGAACATTTATTTTTGTTTTTGTTGTTTTGGGGGAAAGGACCTTGCTGTATTTCTTCCTATTACTCCTTCATCTTGGTTCTTTCCCTCAGTCTCTGCTTTCAAGTACATGTATTATCTTCTCATATTAGAATCTAAGCAGTTTGTTCTTGTTTAGACCTTATAAGTGTTTGTTTTTGTTAACTTTTTCATGTTTTTCTTGACTATTATTAGCACTTCAGAGTTTGCATAGCTCTGGTCTTTTCATCAGGAATTCTTGACAGTTTTCTGTTTTGTTAAAGGTTCATTTTTTCCTTTCTCTTCTTTTTTATAATATAATGGTTCTCTCTAGGAGCAGGTTTCTTGGGGAGGTTTTCTGGAGGCAGCTTAGTATCAGTTTAGATCAATAATCACCCCAAATGCAGCCAGGGATTAAAGTACAGTCTTTTATTGTCTCTTCCAAAATCTTATCTCCTTCACTTGGGGCTCAGCTAGTTTTCTGGAGGCCTTCTCTCTCCTTGGTTCAAAGAGCTCTTGCCACTAGTCCTTTGCCTCTGCTCCCTTCAGCCTCCAACCAGCACAAAGGTGGAAGATGGAATGAATCTGTCTTGCCCCTGAGAGAGGGCTTCTAGCTCTCAGTCTCCCAGAGTGCTCCTTCTGAGTCTTGTCTCCTTGCCTGGGGCTGGGCAGCTTTCTGGAGAGCCTTTCAGACCAGCTTTAGTCTCAGTGGGGGAAGTGCAGGAGGCCAGCCACCACAGTAGGATGAATGAATCTGGCTGTGCCTCCGAGAGAGGGCTTCTCCTGAACTGACTTAACTGGCTCACTGAAGCTCTATTTATGCTCCTTCTCCGAGACTGGGATTGTGGGATCCGAGAGGGGGATTATGGGTTTCCTTCCAGAGTGCTCTCTGGCTTGCTTTTATGAGCTCTAAAGGTGTGAACACAAGTATTGTTTCTATCAGTTCTACTTAGTATCTTGTTTCAAGTTCTGGTCCATAACATCTCCTCAATCATACCGAACTATGCTAAATTAGATAATTATTGTCTCTATCAACTCTAATGACTTAACACTTTGTAAGGATTCCAACATTTTCTCCCTAAAAAGTGTACTCAATTTTGCTGAGTTAATTATTTTTGATGCAAACATGTATTCTTTGGCTTCTTGGAATATGGTCTCCTAAGTGCTTTACTCTTTATACTGGTAGCTGAGCAATTGTGTATAATTCTAACAGTGGCTCCTTTGTACTTGAATTCTTTCTTTTTGATTGCTTTTCATATTTTTTGTTAACTCTGAAGCTCCAGATTTTGATTATGATATTCTTGGGAGTTTTCATTTGGAGGTTTCTTTCATGAGGTTGCCATGAATTCTTTCAGTTTCCACTTTGCCATCTGGTTTTAAGAGATCTGGACAGTTTTAATATTTCTTGAAATATGAAGCCCGAGTTCTTTGTTTTGATTGTGGTTTTCAGACAATCTAGACAAAAAAAGATTCTTCTTTATATATGTTTTTATTGAGATTGTTTGTTTCTTATATCATATTATCTCAAATATCTCTCCCTCTTGTCTTTCTTGAGAGCCATCCCTTCTAAAAAATATAAGTATTTTTTAGAGAGAGAAAAAAAATCATCACAACTGATCATTGCATTGAATAAGTTCAGACTTCCCTCCCACCTCTATGAGTAGGTGCATTTGGAGTATCCTCTCATATATCTTCATTTCAGTCCTGCTAGATCTTTATAATTTTGTTACATTTACTTTTTGATATTCTGGTGTGTAGCTGTTCTTCCCATTTCTTTTTTGTTTTTACTTTTGTAGTTACTATGTATATTTTTTTATTTTACTCTGTATTACTTCACTTATATAATTTCTTATAGCATAGTAATATTCTATTACATTCACATACCATAATTTGCTCATCCATTCCTTAATTGTTGTATATCTACTTTGTTTCCACTACAGTGATAACTGCTACTAATATTTTGGAATATGAGGACCTTCTTTTTAGAGATGGCTTCCTCGAGGTATAAGCCAAGTAATGAAGACTCTGGTTCAAAGTGCAGGACAGTTTAGTCATTTGTGTAATTCTGTATTGTTTTCCAAAATGATTATATCATTTCAGAGCCACACCATCAATTTATTAGTGTATTTATCATTCTTGAACTTCAACAATGTCTATTGCCATTTAAAATTTTTTTGCCAATCTGTAGGGTGTGAGGTGGAACTTCAATATTGTTTTCATTTTTATTTCTCTCACTCTTAGTGAATTTGAGTATTCTTTTACATAGTTGTGAATACTTTGCAATTCTTTTGAGTATCGTTGTTCATATCCTTTGAGCACTTAATGTACTGGGGAATGACTATTAGTCTCAAATTTAATTATTAATTTTTTTATATATCTTAGATGCCAAACCCTTATCAGAGAAATCTGATACAAAAATTCTTTCTCCATTCAATCATTTCTAAATCCATTAATGTTATCTGTGCAAAAGTTTTTCAGTTTTAAGTAATCAGTTATCTGTTTTATCTTTTGTAATTTTCTCTATTTCTTGTTTGGTTAAGAATATGACTCCAATCCTTAGCTATGAGAGGCATATGACCTGTTTCTCTTCTAATTTTTAACAATAATAAAATCTTTAATATTAAGGTCATATGTATATTTAGAACATACTGTGAAATATGGTATAAGATGTTGATCTCAGCCCTAAACTGCTCTCCAACTTTCCCACTAGTTTTTATCAGATAGGGAGTTTTTTTTTTTCTAGATAATCTATGTTTTCTACTTTATCAAACACTGAATTATTATTACTTCTGATTTTTTCATATCTAATCTGTCCCAGGGACTGCTTTATTTTTGAACCAATACTAGATGACTTTGATGACTGCTGCTTTAGAATACATTTCCCTTTTGTTACTACTACTTTTTATCATTTCCCTTGATATTGTTTTTCTAAATGAATTTTATCCTTTTATGAAGTTTTTTAAAAGTACCCCCTTGGTAATTTGAATGCTATATCATTAAAAGTAAATAATTTTGGTATTATTCTTATTTTTAGCATGTTAGTATGGTGTATCGATGAACAATGAATATTCTTCTCATTATTTAAATTGTAACTGAATCTTTTGTGTGCTTTGGTAGGTTGATCCCCAGATATTTTATGTATTTTGTAGTTATTTAGGATGAAATTTTCCTTTCTGTTATTGCTTCTTGTGTCTTATTATCATGATATAGAAATATTAATTCATAAATTATTAACTGATTATAAATATTAATTAAATTAATATTTATTTTTAAAGCTAATAGCCAGAAAAAGAAAGTTGACTTGGAAAATAGATTGGCAACTATGAATGAGGGAAAAAAATAAACCAGATATCAGTAGATAGAGACATGGTATCGGTCATCAGATATTTAAAAAATTATCTTCTGGAAAGGGAATTAAACTTGTTCTTCTTGGCCTCTAAAAGCAGTAGAAACAATAGGTGGAAGTTACAACAGATTTCAGTTTAAATTAAAACTTCCTAGTTACTGAATTTATACAGTAAAAGGTGCTGCCTTAGAAGGTAGTGTAACCCCTTCTTAAAGACTTGCAAGTGTTTATGTCTAAAATGTTATGGAAGGGATTCTTGGTCAGGTGAGAGATGAACTACCTCAGAAGGGATCTGAGAAGCCATCTGAGGTCTCTTTCCATTTTGAGATTTTAGGATTTTACAAATCTTCCCATTCTCATTGAAACAGTAAAGAAAGACTAATATCATTTTAACTTTGAAATTTATTCAGATATGCCTGTTACCTATTTCATACATTTTCTTTTTTATAATTTTGAAAAGCTCTTGTCTTCCAGGTAAAAGTAGCAGTTTGGAGGGTGGTTATAATGGCACAAAGTCTTCTCTTTAAAGGCTCCTGAAATTTTTCTTCTTTTTTTTTTTAATAAACATTTCTCCCCTCTCCCCCCAATAATGTGTAAAAACAATTTTTAACATTTGTTTTAAAATTTTGAATTCCAAATCCTTTCCCTTCATTTCTCCCTTTCTTCCCTCACATTGAGAAGGCAATCAATTTGATATAGGTTACAAAAGTGCATTCATACAAAACATATTTCCATGACTAATCATGTGAAAAAACAGCAAACAAAAATCAGACAAAAAAACCCAAGAAAAATAAAGAAAAAGTATGCCTCAGTCTGCATTCAGATTGTACCATTTCAGTCTCTGAAAATCAAAAAGTTTTTCATTATAAGTCCTTCTGAATTGTTTTGGATCATTGTGTTTCTAAGAAGAACCAAGTCATTCACAATTGATCATCGTATAATATTGTTGTTACTATATCCAGTGTTCTCCTAGTTCTCATCTCATTTTGCATTAATTTATGGAAGTCTTTCCAACTTTTTCTTAGAGCATTCTGCTTATCATTTCCTATAACACAGTTCTTATAACAGTCAAGATCCTATGCAACAACTTGTTCAGCCATTCTTCAACTAATGGTTATTTCCTTGTTTTCTAATTCTTTGCCACCACTAAAAGAGCTGCTATAAATATTTTTGTACATATAGATCCTTTTCCTTTTTAAAAAAAATTATCATTGGAATACAGTCTTAGTGGTATTGCTAGGTCAAAGGATATGCATGGTTTTATAACCTTTTGAGTGTAGTTCTTCATTGTTCTACAGAATGGTTGAATCAATGTACCACTTCACCAACAATATATTTATATCTAAATTTTCCTACATTCCTTCCAACATTTGTCATTTTCCTTTTCTGCCCTATTAGCCAATTCACCAGGTATGAGGTAGTACTTCAGAGTTGTTTTAATTTGCATTTCTCTAATAATAATGATTTAGAGCATTTAATCTTAATGACTATAGAGAGCTTTTATTACTTTATCTGAAAACTTTTGTTTATATGCTTTGATCATTTATCAATTGAGGAATGGAACTTATTTTTATAAATTTTCCTGAGTTATCTATTAATTTGGAACATAATGTCTATTGGAAAAACCTTCTATAATTTTTTTTTTTCAGGTATGATGGCTATGTATTTCCCTCCATCACATTTTTTTTCTTTTATCCTCTCTCTCCTTCCACCCTGGCCATTCTCAAAAGTATCATATTCTTGACTTTTATCTCTTTCAGTTTGTCCTCCTTTCTGTCAATTCCTTCCTCTTAACTTCTTCTCTTATCCTCTTTCCTTCCTACTTTTCTGTATGGTAAGATAAATTTCTGTACCCAACTTGAGTGTTAAGTTATTCCATTTTTGAGCCAATTTCAATGAGAGTAAGGTTTACATGGTTCTCCTTACCCTCTCCACTGTGAAACCTTTTCCATCTTTTTTATATAAGATAATTACCCCACTTTACCTCTCCTTTTCCTCTTCTCCTAGTACATTCCTCTTTCTCATTCCTTAATTTTTTTTTAGATAATTATACCATCATATTCAGCTCATAATCATGCCTTCTATCAATGTATACTCATTCTAAATGTTCTAATAATGTGAAAGGTTTAGAAGTTATAAGTATCATTTTCCCATGTAGGAATGTAAATAATTTAATCTTATAGAATGCCTTATGATTTCTCTTTCCTTTTTACTTTTTTAATGCTTTTCTTGAGTTTTGTATTTGAAAATCAATTTTTTTATTCAGCCTTGGTCTTTTTCATCAAGAATATTTGAAAGTTCTCTATTTCATTAAATATTTATTTTCCTACCTGAAGGTTTTTAATGGGTAGGTGATTCTTGGTTATAATCCTAGATGTTTTGTACTCTGGAATATCATATTCCAAACCCTCTGAGGCTTTAATGTAGAAACTGCTAATTGATGTGTTGTCCCAACTGTGGCTCTACTATGTAAAATTTTTAAAAAAATTTTTAACCATTGATCTCAAACTCAAATAGAAAATTGAAAAAGAAAATAATTGCCACAGGCACAGCAGAATATGAGAAATATAAAGCAATGAGTTTCCATTTCAAGAAAGCCTTTATGATAATATGATATGATACTACACATTATGTTCATAGTTGTCCATCTTTGCTTCCTTGTAGATTTTCTTTTGTTCTCTGCTATGTACCTTTTTGTCTTAGTAGTATTTTATTTTTCTAAATACACATAAAGATATTTTCTAACATTCATTTTTTAAGATTTTGTGTTCCAAAATTTTCTCCTTCCCTCCTTTACTGTACCCCTCTGATGTAGATTAGATATGTACAGTCTTTTTAAACATGTTTTCATATTTGTCATATTATATAAGAAAAATCAGATCCAACAGGAAAAAAAACCACAGGAATGAAAAAACAAACAAGAGAAGGTAAAAATAATATGCTTCAATCCACATTCAATCTCCATAATTCTCTGTGGATACGGTTGGTATTTTCCATCCCAAGTCTATTGAAATTGTCTTGAATCATCACATTGCTGAGCAGTAGCTCCACAATTTTTGAATAATTTTTTCTGACTGCTTGTAATATTTTCTCCTTGACCTGGGAGCTCTAGAATTTGATTATAATATTCCTGGAAATTTTCATTTTGGGAGGTGATTGATAGATTTTTTTTCAATTTCTGTTTTATCCTCTGATTTTAGAGTGTCAGGGTTGTTTTCCTTAATAATTTCTTGAAAGATGATATCTAGACTTCTTTTTTGGTCATGGCTTTTAGATAGTGCAAATTCTTAAAGTATCTTTCCAGGATCTATTTTCCAAGTTAGTTGTTTTTCCGATGAATTATTTCACATTTTTTCTTTTTTTTCAATCTTTTTTTTTTTTTTTTTGCTTTATTATTTTATGATGTCTCATAAAGTCATTAGCTTCCACTTCCTCTATTCTAATTTTTAAGAAATTATTTTCTTCTATGAGCATTTGTATTTTCTTTTCCATTTGGCCAAGTCCGTTTTTTAAGGAATTCTTTTCCTTCAATGCCTTTTTATAACTTTCTTCCTCTCCTTTCCCTTCTCCCCTCTCCCCAATTTGGTCAGTTCTGCTTTCCAAGGCATTCTCTTCAATGGATTTTAGTGTCTCTTTTACTGTTTGGCCTATTCTGTTTTTAAGGTCTTATTTTTTTCAGTTTGAGGATGTATGCTTCTTTACCACACTTGGCTCTTTTATCATGATTTTCTTTCTTCCCTCTTATTTTTCTTCCCAATTTTTTCTCTACTTTCCTTACTTGATTTTTTAAAAAAATATTTTTCTTTCCCTCATTGACATGTAAAACAATTTTTTAACATTTGTTTTAAAATTTTTGAGTTCCAGATTCTCCCCTTTCTTTCCCACATCTCCCATTGAGAAGGCCTATACATTTTCATAAAAGTTATGTTACAAAAGTAAACATGCATCACTCCCCTTCCCCCAAAAAAATCCCTCAACCTCCCCCCAAAACATCAAACTATGCTTCCATCTATGTTTGGACATAATCAGTATGGATGGTATTTTTTTTTCATCATGAGTCCTTGAGAGTAGTCTTGGATCATTATATTGCTGGGAATAGCAAAGTCGTTTACAGCTGATCATCCAACAACTTTGCTATCACTATTCACATGGTACCTTTCACTTTGCTTGAGCTCATGGAGGACTTCACTGATTTTTCTGAGAGCATCCTGCTTATCATTTCTTATGGAACAAATAATATTTCTTCATAATTTCATACCACAATTTATTCAGCCATTCTCCAATTGATGGTCATTCCCTTAGTTGCCAATTCTTTTCCCTGAGAAAAGAGTTGCTATGAATATTTTTATACATCTAAGTTTTTTTTTCCTTTTTAAAAAATCTCTTTGGGGATTTGTGCCTAGAAAGTGGTATTATTAAGCCAAAGGATATGCATGATTTTATAACCTTTTGGCCATAGATCGTATCTTTTGATCATTTATTAATTGGGGATTAGTTTTTTTAAAAAAAATAAATTTAACTCAGTTCTCTTATGTATACATTTGAGAAATGAGGCCTTCATCAGAAAACTTGCTTCAAAATTACTTTTGCAATTACTATTGATAATTGTATTTCTCTGTTTATTTTATTTTCTTTTTCCTTTCTCCCTAACACTTCTCAAAAGTGTTTTGCTTCTATCTAGCCCCTCCCCCACACTGAGATGTTCCCTCTCTTCTATTACTCTTCTCCCATTTCATATTCTGTTCCTCTCCTACTCTGCTGTAGTGTAAGATAGAATTCTATATCCATATTGAGTGTATATGTTATTTCCTCTTTGAGCCAATTCTGATGAGAGTAAGATTCATTCCCTCTCTCTTCCCTTTCCTTTTCCCCCTCCATTGTAAAAGCTTTTTCTTGCCTTTTCTATGGCAGATAATTTATACCATTCCACCTCTCCCTTTCTTTTTCTCTCAGTACATTCTTCTTTCACCCCTTTTAAAAATTTTATTTTTTAGATATTATTACTTCATGCACAATTCACATCTGTGCTTCTGTCTATATATATTCTTTCTAACTGCCATGAGAAAGTTCTTATGAGTTACAAGTATCATCTTTCCATATAAGAATGTAAACAGATAAAACTTTGTTTCTTATGATTTCCTTTTCCTGATTGCTTCCTTATACTTCTCCTGAATCCATAGAAAATCAGTTTTTCTATTGAGCTCTAATTTTTTCATCATGAATGCTTGAAAATTCTTTATTTCATTGAACCCTCTATTTCATCTTTTCCTATAAAGTTTTGCTGAGTAGGTGATTCTTGGTTATAATTCTAGTGCCATTGCTCTAGGCACTAATAGAAGCTGCTAAAACTTGTGTTATCCTGACTGTGGCTCTATCGTCCTTGAATTATTTCTTTCTAAATGCTTGCAATATTTCTCCTTGATCTGGAAGTTCCAGAATTTGGCTATAATATTCTTGACAGTTTTCATCTTGGGATCGCTTTCAGGAGATGATTAGTAGATTCGTTCGTTCAGTTTCTGTTTTACCCTCTGGTTCTAGAATATCAGGACAGTTTTCTTTGATAATTTCTTGAAAGATGATGTACAGGCCCTTTTTTGATCATGGCTTTCACGTAGACCAATAATTTTTAAATTCTCTCTCCTGGATCTATTTCCCAGGTCAGTTGTTTTTCTAATGAGGTATTTCACTTTTTTTCTATTCGTTCATTCTTTTGGTTTTATTTTATTGTTTTTTGATTTTTAAAAAAATCATTAACTTCCATTTGCTCAATTCTGATTTTTTAAATTAGAGCTTTTTATTTTCAAAATATATAAATGAATAATTTTTAACATTTACCTTACAAAATCTTCTGTTCTAAATTTCTTCCATTCTTTCCTCCCACTCCTCCTCCTAGATAACAAGTAATCCAATGTATGTTAAACATGTGCAATTCTGCTATCTCTACAAATATCATGCTGCACAAGAAAAATCAGATCAAAAAGGAAAAAAAAATGAGAAAGAAAACAAAATGCAAGCAAACAGCAATAAAAAGAGTGAAAATACTATGTTGTGATTTATACTCAGTTCCCATAGTTCACTCTCTGGGTGAAGATAGCTGTCTTCATCACAAGACCATTGGAACTGACCTGAATCATCTCATTGTTGAACAGAGCCACATCCATTAGATCAGTTCTAATTTTTAAGGAATTATTTTCCTCAGTGAACTTTTGTACTTCTTTCCCCATTTGACCAATTTTACTTTGTAAGGCATTCTTCTTAGCTTTTTGTATTTCCTTTTGCCTCACTCTCATTTCTCTTCCCAATTTTTTCCTCTATTTCTTTTACTTGATTTTAAAAATTTCTTTTGGGCTCTCCTCTTCTTCTTTTTTTTTTTTCCCATTTCTTTCTTTCTTTCTTTTAAATAGCTTTTTATTTACAAGATATTGCATGGGTAATTTTTCAGCATTGACAATTGCAAAACCTTTTGTTCCACTTTTTAACTTCTTCCCTCCACCCTCTCCCCCATTTGGCAGGTAGACCAATATATGTTAAATATGTTAAAGTATATGTTAAATACTATACACACACACACACACACACACATAGTTATTTTGCTGCACAAGAAGAATTGAACTTTGAAATAATGTACAATTAACCTGTGAAGGAATTCAAAAATGCAGGCGGACAAAAACAGAGAGATTGGAAATGCTATGTAGTAATTCACACTCATTTCCCAGAATTCTTTCACTGGGTGTAACTGGTTCTATTCATTATTGAACAAATGGAGGTGATTTGATTCATCTCATTGTTGAAGAGAGCCACATCCATCAGAATTGATCATCATATAATTTTGTTGAAATATATAATGATCTCCTAGTCCTGCTCATTTCACTCAGCATCAGTTTATGTAAATCTCTGCAGGCCTTTCTGAGATCATCCTGCTGGTCATTTCTTATAGAACAATAATATTCCATAACATTCATATACCACAATTTATTCAGCTATTCTCCAGTTGATGGACATCCATTCAATTTCCAGTTTCTAGCCACTACAAAAAGGGCTGCCACAAACATTTTTGCATGTACAGGTCTCTTTCCCTTCTTTAAGATCTCTTTGGGATATAAGCCCAGTAGTACCACTGCTAGATCAAAGGGTATGCACAGTTTGATAACTTTTTGAGCATAGTTCCAAACTGCTCTCCAGAATGGGTGGATGTATTCACAATTCCACTAATAATGTGTCAGTGTCCCAGTTTTCCCACATCCCCTCTAACATTCAGCATTATCTTTTCCTGTTTATCCTAGCCAATGTGACAGGTTTGTAGTGGTATCTCAGAATTGTCTTAATTTGCATTTCTCCAATCAATAGTGATTTAGAGCACTTTTTCATATGACTAGAAATAGTTTCAGTTTCTTCATCTGAAAATTGTCTGACCATTTGACCATTTATCATTGGAGAATGGCTTGATTTCTTATAAATTTGAGACAATTCTCTATTTATTTTGGAAATGAGGCCTTTATCAGAACCTTTAACTCTAAAAATGTTTTCCCAATTTATTGTTTCTCTTCTAATCTTGTCTGCATTAGTTTTGTTTGTACAAAAGCTTTTCAATTTGATATAATCAAAATTTTCTATTTTGTGATCCATAATGATCTCTAGTTCTTCTTTGGTTACAAATTCCTTCCTCCTCCAGAGGTCTGAGAAGTAAACTATCCTATGTTCTTCTAATTTATTTATAATCTCATTCTTTATGGCTTTTGGGCTCTTCTATGACCCAAGACCAATTCTTATTTTTCTTGGAGACTTTGTATGTATAGTACCTTTAACTTTGTTATCATCTCCCAAGTATGTACAATTGTGCTCCAGACCCACCCTATTGCAACAGACCCCCTTCTGCCAAACTTCCAAGCTACCTTCAGTGGAAAACTGTTCCACTCTTTTCTTTTTGTGGCTTCTGATGCTCCAAAATTTGTTTAAAGTCATTAATTAAAGGTATTTGGAAGGATCTGGGGGAAAACTTAGGCAAGTCCCTTTCTCCTTTCACTGTGTCGTCTTGACTCTGCCTCTTATTTATTTGATTTTTAAAAGACTTTGAGCTCTTTCATGCACTGACTTATAGCTCTCTGATTTATTCTCCTTTGGATTGTATATTTATTGGTTTCAAGGTCTATATTTTTATCATGGTAAGTATTTAATAAATGCTTATTGTATTGTTTTATTATAAATAAAAACATGTTTATTTTTCATTATCATTTGATGCTCCCTGATCCTTAACCTTCTCCTGTTCCTCCTATCTTTGTGATATTCTCAGATTTCAAGATCTAGAGTAGTTTTTTTCTTTCTCACTCTCACTTTCTCTTTACCTTCATGCACCTATCTCTGATTTTAACTCTCTTTTCTTCTTCCTGCTATACCATATGGTGATCATATCATTACACAATTTCTATTGCCTAATACTCTCCATCATTTAGAATATGTTGTATGAGATTGAGTACCTATTTAAGTATATTACATTGGAGAGATCCTTGAGAAAGAACTGTCAAAATGAGAGTAAGTGGTTGATATGCAGATAACTTTATTCCTAGGACATTAGCAGGTAAGAGATTAACCAGGGAGAAGATTCAATCAACTACTGGATAATAAGATCTAGTAATTTTATGTATATGTGATAATAATTAATTGATACTTATCAATTCATTCTAAGTGATTGACTTAGAAAATTGATAAAATAAGAGGAAAAATGTGAAAACTTTTTTTACAACACATATTTTTAGCCATTTGTGTAAACTCACCACTTTTGTTCAATTATCATGTAACCAGTAATGGTGATATAGCTATACAAAGATTTGCCCTGTGCTTCTTTATGAGAAATAGGTAATCCAGGATTCTGGAAGACTATTTTGGCATAACACAAATTCTGGCAGGTTCTTTCATCTAGGAAAGGCTTTAAGTATAGTTCTGATGAGAGGCAAATTTTGTTTAATAAAAAACAGCTTGGTTAAATATGGAGAGGCATTTTACCACTACCAAAGAAAAATACAAAATACCCTTCAGGCTGACCTTCTGTTTCTGCAATATCTAATAATAATGTGGTAGAAAAGGGGGCAGTGGGAGCTAAGAATCACACATTTTTTTTACACCATCTATAATCTTTAACTTTATTTTTGGTATTCTTAATTTTAAATCCATTTATACTACCCATTTTATTTACCTTGTCTGTACTTTTGAAGGAACTGAATAATGTCAATGTTGACATTCTTGCTTTAAACAGAAATAAAAGAAAAAGTAAGTTACAGTTAAATGAGCTATACTTTGAGAGAGAAAAAAAACCTGTGCAGTTGTCTTTTTCATGCCTTTCAAGACAAAATGAATATTATTCACTGGACATTTTGTCATCTTTAATAGCAGTGTTCGTGTATTTGCCACTGCATGAAAATAATTATAACTTGTGTACCAGCATCTGTTTTAGATCTGTTTAGAGATATTTGTGAAGAACTTGCTAAAAATTATCTAAATTAATATCACAAATGCTTTGTTACCCAGTGATTTCAAAACAAATGTGGGAATAAGTAGGGATGGTGAGAAATATATTGAAAAAAATGAATTAGGAGTAAGAGAGGCTGAAGATTTGTAGACTACACAGAAATCTTGTATCTATTTTTCATGAGTATTTAAAAAAAATCAGAAAGAATTGAGTATGATATGTACCTATTAATTGTGGTGTTCTTTTTCTTCTTTAAAATAATATAAAGCTTCTCTCTGGGGGGAGAGCAGGTTTCTCGGGGAGGTTTTCTGGAGGCAGTCTTAGTATCAGTTAAAAGTAATAATCACCCAAAATGCAGCCAGGTGTTAAAAATGCAAACGTTTATTTTCTCCTTCCAAAGTAGCCAGGTTAGTTTTTCTAGAGGCCTCTCTCTCTTCTTGGTTCTAAAAGCTCTTGCAGCTTTGTCCTTTGTTTCTGCCTCTGCCTCCAGCCAGCACCAAGGTAAAAGTTGTAATGAATCTTTCTTGCCTCCAATATAGCCCGGTTAGCTTAGAGGCCTATCTCTCTGCTTGGTTCCAAGAGCTCCCTCTGAATGTCTCCAAATCCAAGTTTTTCCTTCAGCCCAGCCAGCCAAGTAGAAAATGGAATGGATCTCTCTTGCTTCAGAGAGAAGGCTTTTGGCTCTCAATCTCCCAGAGTGCTCTGCGTCTGTCCCAGCATTCATCTAATTCAGCTGAACTCATGCAGCTTTGTCCTTTGCTTCTGCCTCTGCTTTCTTCAGCCTCCAATTCAGCTCCACTCTCCCTGTAATTCACCTGAATTCTGTCCGAGAGCCTCTGTCTGTTTCTTATATATGAGAGAGAGGAATTGTGGGATGTGAGAGAGAGGGATTATGGGTTTCTCCCATAGTGCTCTCTGGCCTTAAGAACTTCAAGAGGGAGGTGTGAATTCACAAAGTTAGACAGTTAACTTTGTGAATCTCCCATACTTGTGAACTCCAATGAGTAAAGGTGTGAACACAAGCATTGTATCAATTAGTTCTACTTAGTACCTTGTTTCAGGTTCTGGCCCAAAACATTTCGACTCTAATGACTTAACAGTTTGTAAAGATTCCAACAATTAATATCACAGAAATAAAGTTAATTGTATTTTAATGGTCAAGAAATGTTCTCTTATGACTTATTCCTGGTATAGAACTAATTTCTGAATCAGCTTTCTGTATAGCATGTTAGGACAAAGATCAGAATTGGTGCTATTAGAAAGCAAAATGTGAAAAATTTGTGGCATTCAGTTAAAATAACTTAATCCTAATTAATTAAAATAAGTTTTGAAGAGAAAAATGATATCTGGGCAGAAAAATAATAGACAACAAATTGTAATAATTTTATTATTATAGCTAGGCAGCTAAGTGGTGCTGTAGATTGTGTTCTGGGCTTAGAGTCAGGAAGACCCAAATTCAAATTTGGCCTCAGAAACTTACTGGGCAAGCCAATTAACCCTGTTTATCTCAATTTCGTTATCTATAAAATTAGCTGGAGAAGTAAGTAGCAAACCTATCCAGAATCTTTGCCAAAAAAGGCCCTAAATGGGGTTATAAAAAATTGGACCCAATTGAAATGACTGAACAACAATACAATAATTTCATACAAAAATTTTTACATTTGTAAATCAATTGCCAGACCACAGGGACCTTTTTTTGGCAAACACTTGACTTGTCAAGTGGAGGTATTTGGCAGGCAAGAACACTCCGTTTTAGAATATTAACTTATGTATAAAATCTTAGTGACAAATTATGACACGTTAGAAGCAAGAGTGTTTCCTAAAATAAGCATAATCAGGAAATGGAAAAGTCAGTGTAAAGAAAACTTTGTGAAAACAAATTAAGCAAAAACATTTTAAAGACATTTAACAATAAAGAGAAGAAAAATGGAAATGATCTCCAAAAATATTTTTCAAAACAATTTCAAAACATAGTGATGGTAATGAAAATTGCTAAATATGTGCCACTTAAAGCATTGTGGAGTCATGAAATTATGATTTATAAGTAATTGTTTGATTCGTATACCTATTTTATATACTTATATGCCTAGGATCATGTCAAAATTTCTTAGGAGAAAAGGGGTCTTGAGTGGAAAAAAGTTTAAGAAGCTCTGATCTAAGCCATGTTCTCTATAAATTTTATGAAGTTGTAAACAAGTGGTCTCAAGATAACAAATTATAAAAATTGAAATTCACATCTATATTCTATTGTTATAATCTAATAAAATTAGAACAATACTTTCACATTAATACACTCATGGAAATCCTCAGATGGAAATAATTTGGAGCCAAATGTGGAAAGCTTTACCTTATTCTTTTAGAAATATTTTTCAGTGGAAAGATTAAGTTGGGAGAAGAGGTTACCCAGTTAGCTGTGAAGTCTTTGCTAGAAGAAATTAGTCATGGAATACTTAGCAAGATGAGGAAGGTTGGCAATAGGGCTTTTACGCCAAATCTGCATAATAATAACCATAATGTACATGGCTCTTTGTGGTTATAGATAACTTTAATTCATTTGATTCATACAATAATCTTGGGAGACTATATGATTATAGGATTATAGATTTAGAGTTGAAAGGCACCTAATAAACTAACAAATTTATTCTCTTCTATCCACAAATTCATTTTTCAGATGAGGAAACTGAGGCAAAAAGATTAGTTGATTTGTACATGGTCACAAAAGAAGTGTCTAAGTATTTAAGCTTAGGTCCACTTGATTTCATGTCTCTCATAGTATTTCCTTTTTTACAGATTTTTACAGACTGTAGTTTGAGAGACTGTAGTTCTAGATAAGTCCTAGAACTGGAACTTGATTTCAGGCCTTCTGACACTAAGCCTATTGTTTTTTGTTTTTTTTGTTTTTAAACTATAGCATACTGTCTGTCCTGCTATAGGCCTGACCAATAGACTGTTTTGTTTTAGATAGACTCTCTTGGTTTGATAAATTGCCAGGCTCTTGTTCAACATCTATGCATCTTATAGTTAGAATGTGATCTGTAAATATTCATTGAATTGGATTTTATTATTCTGATACCTGATGCATTTCACTGTTCATGAATCATATTTTCACTTTAATAAAGGGCATAGGAGGCAAAATAGTTTCTTAGAATCTGGAAACCAATTAATCTTAGGTCATGGTTAATTCTGTGAGATTTTGAATAAAATGTTTCTCTTTGGATTCATTGATCTATGAGATTCCTTCTAGCTCTGATGTTCCATAATTATATGGAACAGCTAAGGAATTCCATTAAATGAAATAAAGATATATATATGTATATATATGTATACATATATATGTATTTTGATGGCACTCTAGTCATTTGATTACAGCATGCATGTATATATTAGACATTGGCTTTTTAAATTTGTCAATATTGCTGAGTCTGTATGATATAAAACATAATAATTGAGCAGTTTTTTTTTAATATGGTAGAAATACAGGCAGACTAATATAGGAAATGCCTTATTGGATCATTATTACCAAATTCATCTAGAGATGTGTTTTTTCCCCCCATGATCTGCCATGCGATCTATATAGAGCAGACTAAGTGGATTGTGAATGAGCATTTTTACTCAGAAATAGGCAAATGACAAGGATACATCTGAAGCTTGTATAAGAAGCTAACTAAATAAACACATCATTTGAAATATGTATGTATATGAACTGATGCTTAGTGAAATGAGCAGAACCATTATATATGGCAATAGCAAGATTATATGATGATCAAATCTGATGGATATGGCTCTTGTCAACAATAAGGTGATTCAGACCAGTTCCAATGGTCTTGTATTGAAGAAAGCCATCTGCATCCAGAGAGAGGACAGTGAGAACTGAATTTGGACCACAACATAGTATTTTTACTCTTTTTGTTGTTGCTGGCTTGTTTTTTGTTTTCTTTCTTATTTTTTTTCCTTTTTGATCTGATTTTTCTGGAGCAGCATGATATTTGTGGAAATATGTATAGAGGAATTGCACATGTTCAACAAATATTGGATCACTTGCCAACTGGGAGAAGGGGGTATGGAAAGGGAGGGAAAAAATTAAAATACAGGGTTTTGTAGAGGTGAATGTCAAAAATTATTCATGTGTATATTTTGAAAAAAAAAGCTTTACTTAAAAAATATATATGTGTATACACACACACACACACACACACATATACACTTCTTTATACAGGGCATTTTTAGAGACAATATGGCATAGGAACTTGAGCTAACTTTGGAGTCAGCAAGTCCTGCCTTTGACATATACTGGCTCTCTGATTCTGGAACAGTTAGTCATCCAATGTCCTAGGCAACTCTCTCAGACCAGTTTGCATAGCAGCCATGTGTCCCTTTTACAAAAAGTTTTCGTTGTTACCTTTTGGGTCCTCACCACTCTCCTATTGGACAAAGCCGCCACCCTTCTACTTTTTAATTTATGATATAGTGGAAGCTCTTTTAGCTCACAACTGCTTTTAAAAGGTATCACTCTATTAGAAGGATAAGCAGTTCCTTGATGCTGGAGGAATGCCAAGTTTTTCAGAAATGCAAATTGAAGAAATTTTTGCTTTGTTTAGTAGGCTTCAAATTTTTCTTGAAGTAAATCATAGTGCATAGCAAAATGGATACAAAACCTATCTTTTCCCCTTTATTTCTCTCCCCAAATCAAACCAAGAAGAAGAAGGCACTCCTGAGAAATTTCCTCTTTCAGTCTAGTGGAAACCAAAAGTTCTGATGTCCCTTCACCCAGCAACAGGATTCAGCTTTCCCAGGAAATCTTTAGCTCCAGCTGCTAACCAGCAAAGCAACTCCTTCTAGTCAGCAAGATCCCAGGAAAGCAACTGAAGTGTCAGTCATGTCAGCTGGAAACTTTCTATTTCTTCTGGCCCCAGCCTCTTATGACTCTGCCTGGGCTCAGCTTACTCTCCTGCCCCTGCTCTATCTCTCACAGCTTCTTACTGGCTTCTAATGGCCACGCCTAGGGCTTCCTTGTGGTTGGTGACTTGCCTTATAAAATAAAACTCAAATAATTTTTTTTTTATGTCAAGTATATACCCAATTTGTTGTTGTTCAGTCATGTCCAGCTCTTCTTGAACCTCTTTTTGGGCTTTTCTTGGCAGAGCTAATGGAGTGGTTTGCCATTTCCTTCTCTAGCTCATTTTATTTATAAATATATAAATAAAAATCGGGACAAACAGGTCATCCAGTTAGTAAGTGTCTAAGGCCAGATTTGAGTTTAAGATGAATCTTCTTGACTCAAAATCCGGTAGTACCAATGAATAATAGTTATATAATCTTCCAACTGTTCCCGAAAAGATATTTGATTTATAACTTTGTGAGTTATAAACGCTAAAAAACATTCAAATGCAAATGAGATGATGGACCACAATGCCTTGTGCCTTTGTTGCTCTCTCAGTTGAAGCTCTGCCTTCAAAAAAGGCATCTGAGGGACCATTTTCTATCTGATTCTCAGAGCAATCTCTGTCTCTAATATTTTATCCGAGAAATTGTTTCTTTATAAATTGATTTTGTCAGTTTTCCATATGCAAATGTTCTTTATGTGTCACAATTAGTATTTGTTGCCCAACAAATAATAGTCACCTATGAAGTGGCCTTTAGAAAGAACAGCTGTGTAGTTGTATGGTACTGTGGTAAATACTGCTGAGAGTCAAATATAGAATGTCAAAGCTTGGAGGGAACTTATCTATTTAATACAACTTCTTAATTACAAATGAGGAAACTGAGGCCCAGGAATTGAAAGTAGCTTGTCTGAAGAAACACCGAATTAATGGTAAAGTCATGTGTAGATCACAGTTTCAGTACTTTTCTCCCCACTATATATTGCTTATCTTAGAAAGAGGATTGTGGAGTGAACATGAGCAGCTCTCTGTTTTTTGTTTTGTTTTGTTTTTTGTTTTTGCTAAGGCAATTGGGATTAAGTGACTTGCCCAGGGTCACATAGCTAGGAAGTATTAAATGTTTGAGTCCAGATTTGGACTCAAATCCTCCTAACTTCAGGGGTGGTGCTCTATCCTCTGTGCTACTTAGCTGCCCTCCCACTTCCACCTCATGTTTCTTTTGAATAAATGGCACTGAATTGGAATAGAAAACACTAATTTGGAGATGGCTTAGAGATAAGGGAGATCTTATCCATGTTATTGTTATCCATGTATTATGAATTACAATGAGCCTTTGAGAATAGATGCCATCGAGTTTTTAATAGTTTAAAAGAGAGGGCATGGTGTTGTGAGAAGTAACATGGTATAATAGTGTTGAATATTAGTCAGATAGAACTGGGTTCAAATCCTGTCTCAGACACTTAGTAGCTATGTCACCCTGGGCAAGTCACTTAATATCCCTGAATTTTACAGTTTCCTAATCTGTAGAATGAGGGAGGTGAATTTGATAGCTTTAAGTGGCCCTTCTGGATATAAATCTGTGATTCATTGATTCATGGAGCTTAAGAGATTTCAAGTTACTTGAATCTAGAGCTGCTTACATTAAGCTCTTCCACTCTATTATGCTCTTCTTCTGACTGTGTCTTACAATTTTAAATTTTTGACAAAGAGTAAATAAGTCTTGTGGATAAAGAGGAAGATGATTTGGTGACAAAATTTTTAACCAATCTGTAGGAAAATACTAAGCATATAGAGCATGAAAATAGAGAAAAGAAATAATAAAGACTCTGGATTGAGGTTAACCCTGCAGGAAAGTTCTGAAGATGTTTATAATACTTGATATTTATATAGTACTTTAAAGGTAACAAAGATTTGATCCACCTATTTTCTGAATTAATATAATCTTTATTACATTACTAGCACCTTAATGGGCATGCAATTTGCTAAATTAACATAAATTGTATTTTATGGAACTATCACTGGTTATTTATCAAAAGACAACCTAATCTTTTCCATTCCTAGAATGACACTGACATGGAGACAGTTTTTAATCTCAATCCTGCTGTTGTAATATCTCTTTTGCATCCATGTTCAGGGAAGAGACCTCCAACTTTTTATACCAGGTTTGATTCCCTGGGATCGGAGGCAAGGGAATATAGGAGAGAAGGAGTTTCCTAGCTCCACTGATTCCAAATAACTCAGAGGAATTTCAGGGTTACCTGGTTTGGCTTGAGATCCCAGAGATTGTTGGAAAAATTTGGAGCTCCTTGGAAGAGGCATCTTCTTACGAAGACCCTAAAGTAGCTTTTTAAACTTTACTTATTGAAAGGACTGTTACTTAGTCCATTATATTTCAGGCTATTTAGAATTTTATCTGTTTGGGATTTGGTAGCCAATTATGATGTTTGAATTGCCTCCAGGAGACTGAAGTGAAATTCAAAACATGGAGAATTTAGATTATTAGTAAGTTTTAGCAAACAACTAAATTGCTAATGGAAAAGCTGTAAGACTGTAAACTTTGCCAAGTATATGCTGAGAGGATGGAGCCCAGCTGGCTTTTCTGGCAATGTGTTTTTAATTTAGACTTTATTTAGGGAGCAAAGACTGGTATACTGATAATGACGGAATGGAGTGTCTGATATGTTCCTTCTGTTAAGACTCCCATTTCCTATACAATGATTTTTATATTTGATATGTTTTAAAAACATATTTTAGTATTCATATTTAAACTATACAATTTTATTTTATTTTTTCTCAATAATTTTATTTTGCCAAATACATATACAAATAGTTTTCAACATAAATTTTTGTAAGATTTTGTGTTCCAAAATTTTTTTCTTTCCCTCCTTTATTTCCCCTTCCCCAAAACACTGAACAATCTGATATAGGTTATAGATATACAATCCTTTTAAATGTATTTCCATTTTTTTCATGTTGTACAAGAAAAATTAGACCAAAAGAAGAAAAAAAAAAAACCACAAGAAAGAAAAAGCAAACAAAGAAAAAAAGGTAGAAAGAGTCTGCTTTGATACATATTTAGTCTCCATAGTTCTCTCTCTGGATGCAGATGGCATTTTCCATCTGAAGTATATGGGAATTGTCTTGGATCATTGCCTTGCTGAGAAGAACTAAGTTTGTCAAGGATGATCATCACATAATTTTGGTATTACTATGTACAATGTTCTCCTGTAAATCAGACAATTTAAGTTTGAAATATATTGCCACTTAGGCAATATATTTTAAAATTTTATTTTTGGCCTCTGAAATGTGTCTTTCATTACAGCACACTCAGGAAACAATATATAATTGTCATGCTTTACATTCTTGAAAGTAAGTCATATTGATTCAGATAGTATGGAAATTTCTTTAATAGTCTTTTAAAAAATGATACATTTTATTTTTGAAAGCTTTGTTTTGAAAGCATGTTCTTTGTTTCTGAAGTTGATCTTAAGTTGGAGAGGTTTCTGATACCAGCAGCAGGCACTATATTGCAGGTACCTTTTATTTTAAGTAACTTCAACTTTAAGATTAGCTAAATGCTAGAATTGTCAAAGTAGTGAATGAATTTCTCAGAATTTTAGAGTTTAGAGGGACTTCAGAAATTATTTAGTCAAACTCTCATTTAATTAGTGACAAAATTGAGACCCACAGAAATGAGGCGACTAGTCCCAGGTCACAAAGCTAATAGTTGTCAAATCTGAAACTTTCATTCAGGTCTTCTGACTCCTGGGAGTCCCAGTAATCTTTCCAATATCCTTTATTTATTACTTTTTAAAGTATTTTCAGATTTCTCATAGTTACAGCTTTCAAAGAAAGACCTTTACAATTTTATCCTGTAAATCAGGCTTATTGAAAATGGACATGGGAATGTCAATGCATCTTCATTTTTCCATCTTGATTTACTCCAGAACTAGATAAAAATAACATTCAGAGATGATATTTCAGAAAAATTAATAAATGAAGAAATACTTGTCATTCTTATCAAGCTGAGGGAAGAGTTTCTAATTTCCCTAGATTAGGTGCAGTGAAAGTGATTAAGATTTTTTTATAAAGATTTTTTGTTTCAGTGAAGTATTTTCATGATTTCATTATACATGAAACTAAAATATTTAATTGTCTAGGCTGGATACTAGGAAGTCTGGTTTATGCTCAGCCAGTTGAAATGTGTATCGTGAAATATTCATCATAGAAAG
The DNA here is from genome assembly GCF_016432865.1 of Antechinus flavipes. NCBI lineage: Eukaryota > Metazoa > Chordata > Mammalia > Dasyuromorphia > Dasyuridae > Antechinus > Antechinus flavipes. The sequence goes on along the minus strand of NC_067399.1, from coordinate 259,584,384 downwards.
TCTTTAGTGATTTGTCACAGGGTTCTAGATTTAGTAATGTGTTTATTTTGAATTTTTGGTTTTGCTTTGTCAAATAGCATGATAGCAACTCATGCTTTTTTGCATTCACATGATATATAATATTTTTTCCGTCCCCTTAGTTTTATTTTCTGTATGTCTTTTTTTTTTTAAGTGTGTTTCTTGTAATACATTGCAAAGGATTGTTTTATCTATTCTATCACTCCTTTTCACTTTATTGAATTGTTTATTCCATTCACATTTAAAATTATAATAGTTGTCTGTGGAGACAACATAAGATTCTTTATCTTTGGTACATAATTTCTATTTTGGAGAGCTTTGATAGTCTTGAAGCTTGGAGAAAATGTCTAATATGCTTTATCTTATTGATCACATGACTTAGAAGTGGTTCTTATATTCTTTCCACTTTACTGCACTGCTTTGTAATTGCCTCAAATATTAGTAATCTCCCTCTTAACTGAGGAATTGAAGTATAAGCAAGATAAGCACTTATCAGGAATCATAGGACTTAGAAGTGGAGAAGAACTGAAAGGTCATCAGTTTGTCCAGGTAATAAATGGCAGAGCTGATAGACTTAAGACCTTTGATTTCAAATTCATTTTCTATAGAGGAATGTTCTTTGGATAGAAGTTAAGAGTCTATGATTGTTTATCTTACAGTACTGCTTTACCCAAATTGTCAGTTAATTACAGGTAAAAAAGAAAAGCTAGAAAACTCATACTATACATTAATGCCTGAGTGGAGTATAAAACTTCTGTTCTCATTTCATACATTATTTAATGTCAGTGTTCTGCTGGGATTGTGTTCTGCCTAACTTGTATGCAGTTTAAAAATAAGACTGTGAAACCATCTGGTTCAGCTTTGCTACTACCACTTTCTGCCAGTAATCTGATACGTTTGGTTAAAGAAATTGGTGACTGTAGAGCTGGTTAAGTGAAGGAGAGCTGAAGAGTGGAAATTGGAAATGCTTGTTCTATGGAACTACTGAGAACTTGTTCGTTGGGTCAGTTTTCTAGAGACTGGGATGTAAAAGAGGTTGGACTCAAGTGTAGTTTATTAATATAAATCCAACTTTGTTGGATTCCTGCTGTTACTCAGTAGTAGAATATGATCAAGGCCCATCTGCAGAATTTGGCTTATCTTCACATTGGCGGATGAGCCTCACCCAAGTTCAGAGAAAAGTTTGACTCAGGGCTATAAAACAATAAAATTAATTATAAAACTGCTTTGTGAGTTACAAAGCAATTGAATTAATATTTTTAAAAACAAACTTTACTTTTAATGGACAAATGGTAAAACAGTGCTCATTTAGGAACTATTTCAGTTTTGCCTTTTTTTTCCCAGTGCTTGACATGGTTTCTGGTAATTAATGGGTGCTTAATAAAGGTTTGTTGATGAATAGATAAAAATTACCACGACAAGGAGGATAGATGAATCAGATTTTTCATGTTTCAGCAAAAACATTGCTATTATATTAGAGTCCATGTGTTAACCTGATGGACCAGTTAATCAGTGCTCAAATCTAACTTACAAGATACTGGAAATAAGAGACTTAGAAAGCTAAGTAGACTTATTAAGAAGGATACACAGAGATGATCAAGCAGAAATTGTTGCCCCAAGATTCATTCCTACTTGTCTTGAAACAGGGCTGAGCCCGAGTTTTCTACATCCTAAGGTATGTTTCAGGTACTTCTGAGATCACATTGCATTCAGGGTCCTGCTTCATTACTGAAGCAGCCTAAATTTCTCTTGAGGAGAGAGGGTTTTTGCTTTGCTTTTTAAAAAAAATATTTAAGAGGTTTTTATACCTCAAAGTAAAAAAATTCTGGCAGTGGCTTTATAACATCAACTGGGTCAGTCTTGTACAGGGAATCTCAAGGGAAAATGGAGGCTAAAAGACACTTGAAACATGACAGTTATGACTTATCATCTCTGAAAGGGGCCTAAAGGACTGAAACAAATAACATGTGTCTGCCACACTGGAAGATTGTACACTTGGGCCTTGTAAATCATTTCATGGGTAATTAATCTTCTGAAACCCCCTGCATTACTTGACTACAGATTTATTTATTACCCATCTCTGGATACTCAGTATCTCTAGGAGAATTTCACACAAAATATTAGACTATTATTCCTGCCTCAAAACTCTTACTCAGGGGTTCTTAATCTTTGATAGTTCTTTGAAACCTACAGAAACCATAGAATAATGATTTCAAATGTGTACATTAAATACAAAGGATTACAAAGGAAACTAATTCTATTCAAATTCAATTACCAAAATATTAAAAAAAGAAAACACTAGCCTACAGATCCCAAGATTTTCTCTAGGCTATTCTAAGAGTAAAGACCTGGGATATTATATGGCTCATATATATATATGGAATATATATAGTCAAAGCAAATAATTAGGATTTATATTTCTTTTTTTTTCTATCTTGTCCTCCCCCCCTTTTTTGTTGTTCTTTCAACAGTAGTTTATTTTTCCAAATACATGTAAAGATAATTTTAAATATTAATTTTTGTAAGATTTTGTGTTCCAAATTTTTTCTCCTTCCCTCCTATACTTCCTCCTTTCCCCAAGATAGCAGATAATCTGATGTAGGTTATACATGTACCATTCTTTTAAGGTATTTCCATATTTGTCATGTTGTGCATTGAAAAAGCAGACTAGAAGAAAAAAACATGAGAAAGAAAAAAGAAACAAACAAAAAAAGGTGAAAATACTATGCTTTGATTCACATTCATTCTCCTTAGTTCTCTCTCTGGTTGCAGATGGCATTTTCGATCCCAAGATTATTGGAATTGCCTTGACTCACTGCATTAGTGTAAAGAGCCAAGTCCATCACAATTGATCAGGATTTGTATTTCTCTATGTTGCTGGGATGATAATAGAGCATTGTAGCAGAGGTGTACTTAGGTATTTTTACATTCATGGCAAATCAAAAGCTACTGTGGACTCCTAAAACTTCATATAGATTTTTATTACAATATCCTGAATGAGGGAAGTAATCTCAGTGGACCCATGTTCTTATCATATATAGAGTGTTGTCTCTGGTTCTGGGTGCAACATTTTAGGAATCATTAGTAAACTGGAGTATATTCACAGGAAAGAGAGCTAGAGAGTGAGGAGACTTGAAGCTGTTTCACACACAATTAGGGTTGGTAAGCTAAAAGAAAAACAATTATGGGGAAACATGATAAAATTTGCTCTAAAGTTTTTGAAGAGTTGTTTTGTAGTAAAGAAATTCAGTTTGTTGTGTTGACTAGAGGATAGAACTGGGACCAGTAGGGTGAAGGAAAAGTATTTTGGTGTAACCTAAGGAAAATGCTTCTTTTAGAAAGTTAGAGCTTCTAAAAATGAAACAGATTACTCTGAGGAATGAAGTCCCTGGGCCTTAGAGACTTTTAAGTAATGTCTGACTGCTTCTTATGTGTTTTTGTAAATAAGATTTGTGATTAAGGCAGGAGTTGATATGTGAAGTCGGTTTCAATTCTAAAATTCTGTAGTTTTAATTAATAAAGACTGAATTAGCTGTGCTTTACCTGAAATGTATGTTTCTGACATTTCGAGTTCTTAGTTCATAGTACCTTGCACCTGTTTCTGTTTTTCCATGAGTGGCTTCGCACTATCTTGATCTCAGCCCTTGGCCTGGTATGACCCAGGGCTGGGTTAAAAATAGCTGTTAAAACATTATCTAAAATACATGGCTTTTCTCAAGTGTAATTGTAGTTCACTACAATTGTGTGTAGTCAAAGACAGAGTGGAGAGTCCAGACTTGGCACTTCCTTTCATGTTACAGGGATATTTTTGCTTTTAAAAAATGTTAAAGAAATATGCCACAAACAGCTGAAATCTCTTACCTGGCACCAAAATCAGAAATATAGATGAAGTTATTTAACCCTTTACTGAGACAACTGAGGTGGAGGGAGGAGGGGGAGACAATGTCCTAACTGAAATAAGGTAATAATTATTGGGGTAAAGAGTGAACTACATTCTCTACCAAGAACATTTCTGGCTTTTCCACAAACAGCATGTCATTTATGTGAAATTTTTATAATTTGTTGTTAACTTTCTTGCTATAGAAACATATTTCCAGTTTTGGGGGGGTATGAGTCTATGAGATATAAGGCTTACAAACAACTTTTTAAGAAATAATCGAGTAAGCTATTTAACTCAACTCTGTGCTTCTTTTCATTCTCTGAGTTATTTGAATCCCATGCATTATTCTCTTGATTTTTTTTTCCTGTTCTTGAGTGTTGGACCAGGATCTGAAAGGATTATCCCTTTGATGGGGTTCTAGTGGCAGTCAGACAGTTGTGGAAATCCCCTTTTGGTCGGAGGCGCAGGTTCTTCATGAAAGAATTCATGAACCTGAAGAGTTTTAGGTTGCAAAAATGGAAGTTTATTGTTGAATGAGAAATCAGCTTTGCTTAGAGACTGACTTCATAGTGGCAAAGTCCTATCAGGGAAATGGAAGCTGGCACTGAGAAGACAATATCTACTCAGCAAGCAGGGTCCTGACAGGCAGTTATACCAAGGGACAAGGCATAGTCCTGCTTTGGACATTCTACAAAAAAGTGAGTTTAGATGTATCCTTTAATAAGGAATCTTGAGTCTCCAGTTTCAGGTTGAAAAGAAAACCAAAGTCCCCAGGCCTAGATCTCCAATTTACTTTTTGAAATCACTTTTTGAAAGCTTCGGGAATTTGGAATTTCCTGAAAAGAGTCTGCATCCCCCAAAGAACAATGGGGTGATTTGCCTTAGAAAAGGCCAGCCTGAGAAATGCAGACTCCATGGAGTCTGGGAGACCCTGATTTCTCAGCTCAAAAAGGGACACAATTTCAGAGTGATAATTTTACAGATTAAAGGGAACACAATTTCACATCCCCTTCACCTTTGGACCTTGGTCCAATAATCACATTGTTGGGCAGTAGACTTTTGAAAATAATGCATTTTTATGTTGTGCTTATAAGTTTTTAGCCCCTCCCCCCCTTTTTTTTTTACAATACTCTTGTGAGTTATAGTGTAAGCATTATTGTTTTCTTTTTATAGATGAGGCGAATGAGACTCAGAGAAGGAAAGTTACTTGCTCATGATCACATGTAAGCATTAATATGTGTTATTAGAAAAGATACTTAAGCCCAGGTTTCCTGATTTCAAATCAGTATGCTTTATTCCAGTATGCTTACATGCACACTTATTTTTAAATATTTGTTGATATATTTTATTTTTATATCACAGGCTTCTCTAGATACCCTTTCCACCACTCATACTCAAAGAACATTCCCTTATAGTAAATAAAAACTGTTTGATTTGACCACATGTGCAACATTCCACATCCATAGCCTCCCTTTCTGTCCCCAACCAAAGTCAAGCAGAGTTATTTTAATTACCCAATGTTTAACTTTGTTTTATTGCTCTTTTCATTTTTTTTACTAGTGTGATTTTGTGTATTTTTCCTCTGATTCTGTTATCAGTTCATACAAATCTTCACATGTTTCTCTGAATTCCTCATATTTATTGTTTCTTAAGGACAATAATATTCCATTAATTCATATGCCCAAGTTTGTTCAGCCATTCCCTGGTTCTTGAGGACTCCCTTTTAAAAAAAATACAAAAAATATTGCCATGAATATTTTAACATATAAAAGACCTTTTTGCTGCCTGACACCTTTGGGGATATGTTCTCTTAAGTTGAAATTGTTGGGCCAAAGAATGTGGAATAGCTCAGTAACTTTTCTTGCATAATTTCAAGTTGTTTTTCAAAAAGATTGGGTTAATTTACATCTCTATGACAGTATTTTAGTCTACCTGCCTTCCTGCAGTCCTCTTTAGTATGGACCATTTTCATATTTTGTCATCTTTGCCAATCTGATGTTTGAAGTGAAACCTTAGAATTGTTTTAATTTTTAATTCGTTTTTCTATTATTAGTGATTTAGAGTAAACTCTGATATGATTATTAATAATTTGCAATTCTTTTTGCTTTTGACATTTGATTGACTTTCCATTCAGTGTACTTTTATTTTTCATATCCTTTAACCTTTTACATATTATATATATGTTATATATACATGTCATGTATATACTATATGTATATTTCCTATATATCTTCAATATGAGACTTTTATCATAATTATTTTATGCAGTTTTCTAGTTGATAGTTTATCTTCTTTTTCTAGCTGCATTGATATTGTTTATACGAAAGGTCTTAAAATGTTATTTAATCAAAAGTATTTTATTTTTTATAATAACCACTATCCCCTTTTTGGTAAGAATTTTTCTCCAGTTAAAAAAAAAGAAAATCCTCCCCATTTAATTAATTAATACCTGTGAAAACTACTTCTTTTCAATTAATTTAATTTAATTTATTTTAAGATGTGACCTTTTGTGATTTATTTCAAGCTTATTATGCTATGTGGTATAAGATGTTGGTATAAACTTAATTATTTTTTTAATCTATCTATCTGGTATTACTGTATCTAGGGTCATCTCAGTCATCTATCTGTATCTTGCCTCTGGACCCAGATGGCTCTGGAGGAGAAAATGAGGCTGATGACTTTGCAAACCCTCTTCACTAAATCCATATTTGTATGTCATGGTATCACCTCTCTGGTGTCATGGTCCTCTTTAAGAATGAAGAACAAATAACAATAATCTGTCTGTCTATCTATCTGTCTGTCTATCTATCTATTATTTTGTGGAACTTCTTTACAGTTTTTCTAGCAATGCTTGTTGATTAAATCTTCTTGGAAATAGTTTATATTCTTGAATTTATCAATTCTCTTATTCAGTTCTTTCTGATGCTTGCTTAAGTAATCTATTCCACTGATCAACTTTTCTATGTTAAATGATGATCAGATAGTTTTAATGATTACTTGAAGTCTTTAAGTGATATTTCCTCTTCATTCCTAATTCTATAAAATGATTTCCTGATAGTTTGACTGACAGAATTAAATCTATAAATTAATCAGGTTGTGATCTATTTGTTCATATCTTTTGCTCATTTAGCTATTAGAGATCTTCCAATCATACTACAAGACCTCTGAAATGATTTTAGAATGCAAGACTCAAATACCTTATAAATGCAAACAATATACCTTTTCCTCGGTGAGGTTGAATTCTTCACCAGTAGCCTTCAGTGAACTACTGTGTGAGAGATTTCGCCAAAACCTTCTACATATGACATGATGCCAGTTTTACTTATATTCTTATCTTTTTTTATTAGGAAAGAGTACCCTTGAGTTGATATTTTTAATTCACCTTGACATTGCTTTTATCATAAAATTTTTATTAGAGGTAGAGCCAAGATGGAGAAGTAGCAGAAAGCAGTATAATGCATTATTCACTGTCACCCCTATCTCCATTTCTCTCAAAATATCTAGAAAATATGCCAGACTAAGTCATGATGGGAAAATCTAGCCAAAAGTCACGAGTCATTTTTCCAGCCCAGAAAGAGTGACTTGCAGAGAAGGGGCTTTGCATCAAGACTAGTGAAAGTACCAACTCATAGATGGGTACTTCAATGTGAATACGTGCCAACTAGTAACTTTGTTACCCACTTTCCAGCTTGGAGTCAAAGATACAGGATAGTGCATTCCTCTCCCCACCTCTGCATGTACTGAACTGTATACTGAGAGATAAACAGGTTCAGAAACAAGCAGTGGTGTTAGGTCTTATATCTCAGAATAGAGGAGCCACAGTCAGGATCACACTCACACATTTTTTTTAAAGCCACCACTATAGAGGAGCAAAGAGCCGGAAATAGTATATTCTGGAAGACAGAGGAAATTTAGGTTTACTACCAAAAATAACTAATCTAGCAAAATGGAAAACAGTTCTACAAGAGGGAAAAAAGAATTTTTAATGAATCAGAGGATTTCCAAGCATTCCTGATGACAAGATCAGAACTGTTTAGAAACTTCAGACACAGAAGCTGAAAAATATGAATAGGTAAATATGAATGAACAAAGATAAAGGAAAAAAGATAAGACTGCTTATACTCTAACATGGGAAGATGTTTCCCTATTGAACCCTACTATTATTTGGGGTTTCAGAGAGTACTTAATTAGATAGAAGGACTGCTAGATGGTACAGTGGATAGAGTACCAGGCCTGTAGTCAGGAAGATTCATCTTCCTGAGTTCAAATTTGGCCTCAAACATGTACAAGCAATGTGATCCTATGTAAGTCATTTAACTCTGCCTCAGTTTCCTCATCTGTAAAATGAGCTGGAGAAGGAAATGGCAAACTACTCCAGTATTTTTGCTAGAAAACCTCAAATGGAGTCATACTTTATGACTTGCAGCAATTAACTGAAAATGACTGAAAAACAATAATAGACCAAAGGTCTGAAAATATTTTTATTATATCTTGAACAACAATTTATACAAATTTAAACAATATACAAATACAATAACATTGTAACAAAGACAAATAACTTTGAAAGACTTAGAAACTATGATCAGTATATTGACCAAGCACAATTCCAGAGGACTAAAGATAAAACATGTCATCTCCTGATAGAGGTGAAAGATTTATGAGTTTATAGTGTAGAATGAGTATATTACTTTGGACTTGGCCAATGCAGAAATTTGTTTTGCTTAACTATACTTGTTTATAAATAGGGGTTTTGTTTTTCTTTCATCCTTAATTGGGAGGAGGAGGTTGGAATGGGAGTGAAAGAAGGCAAATTTTTTGCTGACTGAAAAACATTTTTTGAAAGTTTTTATTAAGGGCCTAACTTGATGGAAATACTGTTCTTAAGTACAATTACATAGACAAAAGATTTTGCCCTCTAGATGATTATAGAGAATAGAAATGACATAGGTAAAAGTATAAAGTGCAAATAATAAAAGCAAGAGGAAGGAATGCAAGCAGGGGTGTGCTGGAACCAGCTCTATAGGCTTGTAAGAGATTATAAAATTTTTACTGTAAGTATTTACACCAGAAATTGACAATCACTACCATTCAATGCCTGATATATTGTTTTGTGGATTGTTTAAAATGAACAAATCTGTTAATAATATAGATTGTTTTTGAATGTGTTTATAAATCCTGCTTCTCCTTTCAGCCTGGCTATTAAATATTTATCAAAACTCCCCCCATATTGCTCTTTAAACACAACTTGAGGCATGAAATAGAAGGCATAAGGACTGAAATCATCACCAGACTGGAGGCCTAGTGACCGGAGGCTGATTATAATATTAATTATAATAACTGCCGTTTATATAGCACTTACAAGGTGCTTTACATTCATTATTTCATTTGAGCCTCCCAGCATTTCTGAATCCAAAATTATATAGGGTAGCTGTAGTTTAGAGGAAAGAGCAATGAAGTTTGGAGATCATAGGTTTGAATCATAGTTCTTCCTCTTATTAACTATGGAATGTTAGATGTTTCATTGAGCACCTCTGTGTTAATTTTGTCTTGTCTAAAATTATCTGATAGTGCCTGAAATAGCTGTTTCACAAGGTTGCTATTAAGTTAAAATTAGGCTGTCACAAAAGTCCTTTTTTGATACTTTATCACTGTGTGATGATGATCCCACGTTATCAAAATTTATATCAACAGAACACAATCCCTGACAATTTTCACCAATATGGAGTTCTTCTGGGTTCAAGCTAGCCAAACTAAAATTAAAAAGACACCTCTCTAGAAGTTTGGCCCCTGGTGAAGAACTCTTTGGCCATGATACCTTCTGAAAAAAGAAAAAACAAATTTTAAAGTAGTCCTCAGTCCTGTGGGGCTTCTTTTAGCAATGATGGTGATGGGTTTGTGGAATAGTAGACAAAATGTCCTAGGGATCCTACAATTTATAGATTGTCTACAAGTCTTTTAACTGTTGGTGCTTTAAATGTGAGAACTTGGTCAAATAGCTGGGAAGGTGATACATTACTAGAGGAACTAATCTATATCACTATTGTCATTCTGACATGTTTAATTAGAATATGGTAGGCCATTTATGTAGTGAGAATGAGAGATAATATATGGACTGAGAGGAAATTCTCTTATATCTTGGATAGCTCTGATATGGATGATTTATGGAAAGATATGGAAAAGAATTACATAGAAAAAAAATCAATCATAAGTCAAGATAAATACTATTGAGGGAATACTCACAATGAATTCTTTGAAGTAATTCTGTGATGTCTATATAATATGATGTAAAAGTGAGTAAATTCTGTGGTATCTACTGGTTGTAAAGCTTGGAGATAAATTTTATAATTTTAATAATTAATAAATATTAATCACCCTGAAGAAATATAGTTTGTGTACCAGCACCACAGTTTCTTTCTTTCTTTTTTTTTATTTTAGCTTTTTATTTACAAGATATATGCATGGGTAATTTTTCAGCATTGACAATTGCAAAATCTTTTGTTCAAATTTTTCCTCTTTTCCCCCACCCCTTCCCCCAGATGGCAGGTTAATCAATACATGTTAAATATGTTAAAATATTTGTTAAATACAATATATGTATATATGTCCATACAATTATTTCAGCACCACAGTTTCTTGATAAACTAGTTAAATCAGGGAAGTATATGTTGGGGATTAGAAATAGTTATGAATGTAACTTCATTCATCATCTTCTTGCCAGGTACAAATCTGAGCAAATATCATTTAACTAAGTATGTTTAAGGAAGCAAAGCAAATATTTATCCTGTCTTTCCCATAAAAGATAGAAGATATTTTAATGTAAGATTTTGTTTAATGATAGAAAAATCCCAGACCAGGAAATTTTAAAAGACATACTTAATAAAAACTAAAGTAAGGGGGCAGCTAGGTGGTGCAGTGGATAGAGCACCAGCTCTGAAGTCAGGAGAACCTGAGTTCAAATCTGGCCTCAGACACTTAACACTTTCTAACTATGTGACCCTGGCCAAGTCATTTAACCCCATTTGCCTTAGCAAAACAAAAACAAACAAACAAAAAAACCAAAACTAAAATAAGTACATACAACTTAAGGATAAGAAAATTCAGTTTGTGGTAGTTTTTCTTCCCATGGGCTCAATGTATCTCTTAAGTATACTTGATATAACTGTGCCTTGAAATTATTTTACTTTTTTTGTAAATGAAGAAATGTAGTGACAGTCCTGACTCTCACAGCAGGTCATTGTTCTGCTATGAAGAGAACCTCATTGGCTTGACTCTGAATTATTTAGTAGACCTTCAAGATTCTCATCAGTGACCAGCACAACTCACGGAAGGATTCATGAAAATGTAGGCACTATTGGGGGAGAAGTAACATTCAGAGCATGCTGTTATACAGAAAACATAGGCATGATAGTGCTTAGGAATGGCATAAACTGAAAGCCTCCCTCATTTCTTCTTTTGCTGTTTAGTGGCTAAAAAAGTCAAGTTTTGCCTTCCTAGGCCTCTCTTCAGTGGATTTGTAATTAGCCCCTGGTGATATTCTATTAGGAATGATGTTAATAAGAAGAATCTATAGAAAAGTAGGCTTTCTAGATCCATTCTGGGCTGCTTTGCTTATTTTTTGGTGTTTTTATTTATGTCCAGTATCTCTTGTAAGCACTTATTCTTTCCTTTGTTAATATTAGCATGCCACCTTTTCCTTTAATCTCTTTTGACAAAAGAAATGCAAGCAGTAATTGGAGAAGAATCTCATTAATTTGTGCACATTACATAGTTTAGTAGATATGGAAATTAAGGAGAAACTTAAAAAAAAAAAAAGACAAATAATAATGTCCCAAATTAGTACCACTGTGAATTAGTTTTCATGTAACAGAGATTAAGACTTATATTGTATAATGCTTATTAAAGACACTGGCAGAAATCATGTAGAAAGGAAGTATTGTTTTCATATGGCATTTCTAGACACAAATGGCATATTTATAATCCTGTGGAGGAAACCTGAACTGAGAATCAGGAAACCTGGAGATCTGGCCAAGGGTTTGCAGATAAGTCACTGTTTCCACCCAGGAGAACAGAGAGACAATCTTTTGCTTCCTCTCTATCTTACCAACATTAAGTGAAATAATGATAGTTTTATTACACTAGCATAATTTGGGGCCATGATAAATCATTGTTAAGCCTATTGCCAGGATAATGCCAGCAGTGGATGGTGAGTAATCCTATAAAGAAGAGATGTCAAACATATGGCTTATAGCATTTCTGCATATTGCTCAAACTAGATTAAAATGTAATTGGGAAATATTTAACAAAATAAATAAAACTACAGTAAAACAAAAAGAAGTCAATATATGTCCTCCAGAGGTCACTATGAATAATTTAGTTGTCTATATTTCTAATTGGCTTTGATTCCACTATTATAAGTTAGTGAACAAGAAGACATCCTATGTAGGTTGAGATGAGGCCAAATGTTGTGGACAAGTGTCTGATTCTCAGTCAGAAGAAAGTGAAAGATGTGAATAGATGAAAAAAGATAAGAAAAGTTCAGTTGTTGTTTTTTTTTTTTTTTTTCATTCATAGCCTGGAAGGAAGGGAATATTTAGATATATGCAATCAGGTGAAAAAAAATGGAAATTCATATTAGGAATTAGAGATAGACCAAGTATAAGTTGAATATATATGTATCATTTTTTACTTTTATATGTGATAATCTCTGGGACTTGGCATTCAGGTTAAAATCTCATAAAGTAATTTTTAAAATTATATTTCAGCTTTCTTGATCCTTGTGAATCTACACAAGTAATTATAAAGCGGGGCTATTTCTTATGAGCATCATCCAGTGGTGTCCCTCAATCTTATTTGTCTGAGTGTGTGTGAATATCCTCAATTATGAATGTGACATAGTACCTATTACTAATGCACATGGTTAATGAAATCTAAACCTGTGACATGAGAAAAGCCCTGGTATTCCTGTGAAATTCAGGCTCAAGTTAGTACCATTGTTTACAGATACTTTAAAACCATTCTTCTTTTTTAAAAGAAAGGGATGGTCACTTGGTGAACTAATAGAACTTTGTAGCTGCCCAATAGAGGAAAATCCTAGTATTGTTTGTTTTTCCTTTAAAATGCACTTCAGCTTTGCATTACATTACCAACAGAATGCCTAATTCAGGCTGTACTCTGAGATAAATAAGGATGTCCAAACACTACTAACCATTAACATATTATTATTTTAAAGAAATTGAATGAAGAGAAGGGAGATTGATCTGTTCAACCTTTTTAGACGCTATGAAACACAATCTCAAAGTAATAACTTTCGGTATTCTAGAAACATGTTGTTACTTGTAAATGCCATTTCTCTAATCCCTTGACAGAATAGAAATTTCCTTTTCCCTCTCCTATATTCACTATAAGCACTCTTGGTGTAGGGTAGGAGGGTAAGGGTTTCTCCAGGGACTTGCTTTTCATTGTTCTCCTGGTTGGCAGGGATTTAAATGACAAGAACAACCCCAAGCTTCAGTTTGTAACTAGCTTTACGCTGGCTTTACATTTGTAGCTCCAGACTGCTTACTGTGTCTCTTCTTTTAGAAAGTGCATCCTGGCATCAGCAACTGCTAATAACTCCTCTGGAGATTTTCATCAATGATTCAGAAATGATGGTGTTTAGGGGGTTTGACAGCTGTGTCCTCTTTGTTAGGGTGGACCTGAAATCCTTTCACTATTTGTTGCCTTCAGTGGAGCAGATGTCTTAGAGTGCCCAACGCTGCATGACTCCACGCGCAAACAGGCAATTAATAGATGCTTTTGGATGAGTATAAGGTTGTTGCTGATTGCTTGCATCCTATCAGCAACTGAATCCCCTCCATCTGTCTAAATATTTTTGTCTTGAAATAAACATGCATTAGAATGAGACAAGAATAACCTTTAGCCCCTTTGGTACTGCCTATTTTAAGGTTTTTTTCTCACTTTATGTTCAGAACCACAAATAACCCTAGTGGTCTTTTAGGAGTAAACAGAAAAGACTTTAAATAATACTATTTGGGCCAGATGAGGAAGTCAATATCAACTTGGAATAATCCTTTTCAAGTGCTTCCTCCTCTATGAAGTCTTGATGTGAGCCACAATGATCTCTCTTCTATGAACTCATGTGGTATTTATTGTCCATACCACACATTTCTTCACTTAAATATATTTATCCTTTTTGCCTTCTGGAGTTTTATGTGTATTAGATCTACATCTAATAGTATCTATTAGTAGTAGTAATCTACTAACTAGTAGTAATTCAGTTCAATTCAACAACCATTTACTAAACTCCTGTTACGTACAGGACACATGGAAAGATTTTCTAATAAGATGAAATTATAGATCCTAGATATATGTACAAGGCAGTATGCCAAGCACTGGGGATACAAAAGTTAAAAAAAAAAAAAAAAGAACCAGTCCTTACCCTCCAAGAACTTACCTTCTACTGGAATTAATATAACATCGCATAGATAAGTAAATAAAAGATAATTTGAGGAGAGAGTTATCACAGCTATAACAATTTGGGGTGGAGGGGGAGATGGGAAGAAGGGGAGAAATCAAGAAGTATCTTACCGTGCCTTATAAACTTTTTTATCCTGGAACACATCAGCCATGGAATTCATGCCTTGGAAACAATTTTTGCCTCTGTTTAAATATAAAGAATTTGACTCAGGACCCTCATTTAGAGGCCTTTTCTCTCTTCATTTCATGCTAGCATTCACTCCTCTGGACTTCTTTATCATGCCCTCCTACCAAGAACATTTCCTCTCCCTCTCCCCCATTTTAATTTTAATTTTATTTTATATCTGTCTTTTTTTTCTTGTATTGTATCCCCAGCTCCTAGCATGGTGTCTGGCATACAATAAGCACTTAATAATTATTAATATATGACCAAGGAGATGATGCACATGATTTGACCTTGAAAGAAGCTGAAGAATCTGAGAGATCAAAAATGAAAAGAGATGGAGATGTCTAGCATGGTGGACAGACATGGATGTGGGAGATATAGCATTGAATTTAGGGAACAGTAATAGACTGGTTAACTAGAATTATAGTGTGTTCAGAAATGTATGGAATTTTATGAAACAAGGCTGGAAATAAAGTTGGGAAATATAGTTCAATTAAATATAGTTGAAAGATTATGAAGGAGTTTAATATTAGGCTGAAGTATTTTATCCTACAGGCAGTAGTGTACTATTGAAGATTTTGAGTAGGAAAGTAACATGTTCTTTTGGTCTTTTAGAAATATTAATTTGGCAACTCAGTGGGAGATGAAGTGGAGAGAGAAAAGAGTTGAGGCAGGGAGACCAATTAGGAAGGAATTGCAATCTTCCATGCAAGAGCTAATGAAGATTTGAACTATATGGTAGCTGCCTGAGTGAAAAGAGATGAAAATGGATGTAAGAAACTTGGAGGTAAATTGACAAGGCTTAATAATTCATTAGATATTAGGAGGTAAGAGAGAAGAAAGTCAAAATACTTCAAGATTTTGAATTTAGGAGATGAGAAGTTGGTTGAAAGTATCCTCGATAGAAATAAAAAGTTTAGGAGAGTGGTAAATTTGGGGAAGACACATTGAATTTGAAACATTGTTAGAAATCCAAATGAATACGTCTAGCAGGTAATTGTGGAATTGTAGTCATCAGCAATGATTGTTGAACATATGGGAACTGTTGAGGAACCAAAAGAAGATAGAAAAATAAAAAGAAGAGCCAAGATAGGACATGGGGTGGATGGAACTAAGGTAAGGGAGCATAAGATGGATACTGTACTAGTAAAGGAGATTGAAATGGAGAAGTCAGGTGGAGACAGAATCAAGTTGGTAAATTAAGAGACAGCATTTTTGCCCAGTTGGCTCAATATATCATCTCCACAGCAACTTGGACCAAATTCCATTTAGGAAAGCTAAGAAAAAATCACAGTCATTTTTTAATTCCAGAGAAATTTAGGAAGAGAAGTCTTCAGACACTGGGGTGGAGGCTGGCCAGGAGCTCAGCTAGTAGCAATAGTGGCAACAATGGAGAACATCCTAACACTCAAGAGATGATAAAGGATCTGAGATGCTTTTAGCATCAGGGCAGAATGAGATCTTGAGACTTTGGAACTAGCACTAGGAATAGGAACCATCTGGCAATTCTGTTGCCCCTTATGCAGTTCTGGGTCACAATACCCAATACTCTTTACCCAGGGTGAAGAGAAATGATTATGAGCAAGGAAAACCCTAGCTATGGATAGAACAAGAAACAAGTTCTAAAAACTTAGTTATATTGCTATGAGCTTAAGAGCAGAGGGGGAATACAATTGTAACCTTTAGGCCTGCATAGAAACCTACTGTGAAATAACCAGATTCTGTAAACAAGACCAAAGGAAACAAGATCAGTTCAATTTCTCTGAACCTGCAGAACTTCCCAGTGAGATAACAGTAAATGAGTACAGTAGTAGTCTACTAGAACTCAACCACACATCATTCAGTAGATCCAAAGAGCTCATACAAAAGGACAGTTAACCATCTCCTCACCAGATCACTTCACTTTGGAAGCACTAAAAAGTTTTAGGTCACTAGGTTGAATTGTGAATATAGCAGAAGGAAATAGAAAGATAGAAGCTTAGAAAGATACCTTTCACAGAATTGAGCAGAGCCCAACACTAAGTAAAGTCCAAAGTCAAGAAATAGGTTAGAAGAATAGGCAGACTAAAAAAGAACCCAACCATAAAGACCAACTGTGGTGACAAGGAAGCTTATGACAGAAACACCAAAGAAAATAATGATGTCAAGATAAGCAAAGCCTCAAAGAAAAGTTGTTTATCAGACATAAGCCCTAAAAAAATTCTTAGAAAAATTTAAAGAGATTTTTTAAAGAGCTAAAAAAAAGAGAGAGAGAGAGATTTTAGAAACCAGATAAGAGGAGAAAATGGGAAAATTCATATGCAGGAAAATTTTGAAAAGGGAATTAACAGCTTCAAGAATGAATAGAACAAAGACAAAAGAAAGAAAATAGAACATGTGAAATATCTAATAAAATAAACAACTGACTTAGAAAATAATTATGAGCAGGATAATTTGAGAATCATTGTGAAAAATAAATCAAAAAAGAGCCTAAACATTACATTTCAAGAAATTGTAGAGGAAAACCACCTAGATCTCTTAGAACCACAGGGCAAAGTAGAAATTGAGAAAATCCATCAGTCACATCCTAAAAGAATTTCCCCAAATGAGAATTTTCAGGAATATTACAACCAAAATCTAGAAATAAGTCAAAGAAAAATTACCGCAAGTAGCAAGCAAGAAATAATTCAAATACTGTGGAACCACAGTTAGATGTATGCAGATTTTATCAGCCACTACTATAAGAAACATAGGATTTGGAATATGATATTCCCGAAGGCAAAGGAGCTAGTATTTCAGCCAAGAATAGCCTATCCAGTGAAACTGAGTATAATCCTATAGGATGAAAAATGGGTTTTTAAAGAAATAGAAGACTTTTAAGCCTTCCTGATGAAAAGACCAGAGCTGACTAGAAAACTTTATATTAAAACACAAGATTCAAGAGAAGCATAAAAGGGTAAACATGAGGAAAAAATCATAAGCAACTAAATTAGATTAAACTGTTTACATTCCTGTATGGGGAGAGGATACTTGCAACTCCTTAGAACTTTATCATGCTTAGGATTCTTAGAGGGAATCTAATTAGACAGAGAGCTTGAGTATGCTTCTTTTATACTGAGATGATTTCAAAAGAATGGGAGAGTGGGGGAAAGAAATGTATAGGCAATATTTGAACATTGCTGTCATTGGAACTGGGTCAAAAAGGGAATAAATATACACACATTTGGGTACAGAAATTCATTTTCCCCAACAGAGAAGTAGGAAGGAAAAGAATTAAGAGAAGGGGTTGGAGAATAAAAGGCTAGATTAGGTTAGGGGAGGTAAATAGTCAGGAGCAAAAGAGACTTTTGAGAAAGAAAATAGGATAAAGGGAAATACATAATTAGGGATTATAATAGGAATCATAATCAAATGAGATTACTAACCTATAAAACAGAAAAGGATATCAGAATGGATTAGAAACCAGAATACAAAAATTATGTTGTGAATAAGAAAAACATTTGAAACAGAAAGATACATATGGAATTAAAACAAAGGGGTAGAGCAGAATCTATTATGTTTTAACTGAAGTAAAAAAGGCAGGGGATAGCAATCATGATGTCAGACAAAGCAAAAGCTAAAATAGATACAGTTAAAACAGATAATAGGGAAATTACATTTTGGTAGGGGGTTTTCCTCATTTTTTTCTTAACAATAGCTTCTTTCTTTCTTTCTTTCTTTCTTTCTTTCTTTCTTTCTTTCTTTCCTTCTTTCTTTCCTTTTTTTTTTTTTTTTTTTTTTTTTTTTTTTTTGCTGAGGCAATTGGGGTTAAGTGAGTCATGTAGCTAGGAAGTGTTAAGTGTCTGAGACCAGATTTGAACTCAGGTCCTCCTGACTTTAGGGTTAGTACTCTATCCACTGTCCCACTTAGCTGCCCCTCTCAATAGCTTTTTATTTTCAAAATGCACTCAAAGATAGTTTTCAATATTTATTCTTGTAAAACCTTGTGTTCCAAATTTTTCTTCTTCCCTTTCCCCATTCCCCTCCCCTAGACAGCAAATAATCCAACATATGTTAAACATGCACTTCTTCTGTACATATTTCCATATTTATTATGCTGCACAAAAATAGTCAGGTCAAAAAGGCAAAAGAAGAGAAAGAAAGAAAAACAAGTAAACAACAACAAAAAAGTGAAAATATTATGCTATGATTCATATTCAGTCCCCATAGTCTTATTTCTGGATGCAGATAGCTCTGTCCATCACATGTCTATTGGAATTGACTTGAATCACCTCATTGTTGAAAAAAGCCAAGTCATCAGAATTGATCATCACATCTTGTTGCTATGTACAATGTTCTCTTGGTTCTATTCACTAAGCACTCACTAAGAGGCCCAGAGAGGGCCTCTCTGAAATCATCTTGCTGATCGCTTTTTCAGAATAATAATATTCCATAACATTCATATACCATAACTTATTTAGCCATTTCCCAATTGATGGGCATTCACTCAGTTTCCAGTTCCTTATCACTGCAAAAAGGGGTGCTACAAATATTTTTGCACATGTGGGTTCTTTCCCCTTTTTTATCTCTTTAGCATACAGACCCAGTAGAGATACTGTTGGATCAAAGGTTTGATTGCCCTTTGGGCATAGTTCCAAATTGCTCTTCAGATTGGATCATTTTACAATTCTACCAATAATGTATTAGTGTCTCACATTTGCTCCAATATTTATCATTATTTCCTGTCATCTTAGCCAATCTGAAAGGTATGTAGTGGTACTTCAGAGAAACTACATTTTGTTAAAAGTACATTGTTCATAACAACGAATTACTATCAATACTTAACATACATTCACCAAATTGCTGAACATGCAAATTATTTTTAAAAAATTTCAGTGGTATTTTATTTTTCAATACATGTAAAGACAGTTTTCAACATTCACTTTTATAAGACTTTGTGTCCTAGATTTTTCTTCCTCCTTCTTTTTCCCCCTTCCTAAGATAGCAAGCAATCTCACACAGATTAAATAATGCAGTTCTTTTAAACATATTTTCATATTTGTCATGTTGTATAAAAACAAATGAGACCAAAAGGAAAAAAAAAACACATGAGAAAGAAAAAAACAATCCAAATAAAAAAGATGAAAATACTATACTTCGATCTACATTCAGACTCCATAGTTCTCTCTCTGAATATGAATGTCATTTTCCATCCTGAGTCTATTGGAATTAGAGCATGCAAATTCTTAAAAAGAATTACAAGAAGAAATAGTACAATTATATTCGTTTAAGATCTCAGTTTAATCCCTCAGACTTAGATATATCTTAACTACAAAAATAAATAAGAAGTTATTTAGATGAATAGTATTTTAGAAAAGTTAGATATGTTAGACCTCTGGAGAATATTGAATAGGAAAATAATGACCATATACCTATTTCTTGGTTGTGCATGGCACTTTCACACATACACAAAATGACCATATTATTAAGGTGTAAAAGCCCCACAGACAAATGCTGAAAAGCAGAAATATTAAATGCATCCTTTTTTTCTGGTTATAATGCAATAAGAATTACATTCAATTAAGGGCCTTTGAACCATAGATTAAAAATCAATTGGAAATTGAATAACTTAATCCCAAAGAATCATCAAAGCATCAAAGAAATAATCAATTTCATAACAGATAATACCAACAGTGAGATGATGTATCAAAACTTGTGATTTGTAACCAAAATAATACATAAAAGAAAATTTATATCTCTGAATATTTATATCAGTTGAAGAGAGAAACAACAGAACCATAAATTGAGCATTGAGATTAAAAAGAAAGCATAGAAAAACAAATTTTAAACCTCCTAATTAGATATCAAAATAGAAATCTTGCAAAGAAGAGATTAATAAAATTTAAGTCAATTTCCCTAGTAAACATTAGATCAAAATGGTAGCAAGGAGATTATAGCAATATATTATGAAGATCATACACTATGGCCAGGATGAATTTATACAGGGAATTTAGGGCTAGTTCAAATGTTAGAAAAACTATAAACACAATTGACTACTATATCAGTAAGAAAAGTAACAAAAATCATGATTATTTTAGTAGATTTAGAAAAAGTTTTTGACAAAACATATGTTTTTTTCCTCCTGTTAAAAACACGGAAAAGCAAAGAAATAAATGTAGCATTTTAAAAAATTGATAAGTATCTAAAACCAAGAGTAAGCATTTATCTATAATGATGATAAGCAAGAAATCTTTCCAGTAAGTACAGGGATGAAGCAAGGAAGTCCATTATCACCATTACTGTTCAGTATTGTACTACAAATGCTAGTTAATAACAATAAGAGAAGAAAAAAAAATAGAAGGAATAAGCATAAGGCAATGATGAAACAAAACTTACTTTTTGCAAATGATATGGTTTAGCTAGAGAGTTCTAGTTACATTTCAATTAATTGAAACAGTAACTTTTACAAAGTTGCAGGATATAAAAGAAAGCCACATAAATCATCAGTATTTATATTACCAACAAAATTAATCGGGAAGAAACAGAGAAATTCCATTTGAAATAACTAAAGACAATATAATTTATTTGGGAATTTACCTACCAAGACACACAGAGGAGCTATATGAAACTGATTATAAAACACTTCACACAAATAAAAACACTTCTAAATAACTGGAAAATATTAATTATTGATGAGTAGGCTAAGCCAATATAATAAAAATAATTTGTCATCTCAATTAATTTACTTATTTGAATGATTTACCAAACTACCAAAGAATTCTTTATAGAGTTAGATAAAAATAAATTCATCTGGAACAAGGTCAAAAATATCAAGGGAATTAGTGAAGAAAAAATGGGAAGAAAGAGGTCCTAGCAGTGCAAAATCTCAAACTATACTCCAAAGCTGTAATCATCATAACAGTTTGGCACTGGGGATGAATTGGAGAAATTAATCATTGGCATAGATTAGTTACATAAAATACAAAAGCAGATTAACATAGTATTCTAGTATTTGATAAACTTTAAAAAAGGAAGTTCACAATAAATACTCCCAGTTTTCTCTGTAAATTAGGATACATGTTTCTCTGTTGAGAGAAAGTGATACATCCAGCCATTCTGGAGAGCAATTTGGAACTATGCTCAAAAAGTTATCAAACTGCATACCCTTTGATCCAGCAGTGTTTCTACTGGGCTTATACCCCAAAGAGATACTGAAGAAGGGAAAGGGACCTGTATGTGCCAAAATGTTTGTGGCAGCCCTGTTTGTAGTGGCTAGAAGCTGGAAAATGAATGGATGCCCATCAATTGGAGAATGGTTGAATAAATTGTGGTATATGAACATTATAGAATATTATTGTTCTGTAAGAAATGATCAGCAGGATGAATACAGAGAGGACTGGCGAGACTTACATGAATTGATGCTAAGTGAAATGAGTAGAACCAGGAGATCATTATATACTTCAACAACGATACTGTTTGAGGATGGATTCTGATGGAAGTGGATCTCTTCGATAAAGAGCTAATTCAGTTTCAATTGATCAAGGATGGACAGAAGCAGCTACACCCAAAGAAAGAACACTGGGAAATGAATATAAACTGCTTGCATTTTTGTTTTTCTTCCCAGGTTATTTATAACTTCTGAATCCAATTCTCCCTGTGCAACAAGAGAACTGTTCGGTTCTGCACACATATATTGTATCTAGGATATACTATAACCTATTTAACATGTAAAGGACTGCTTGCCATCTGGGGGAAGGGGTGGAGAGAGGGAGGGGAAAACTCGGAACCGAAGTGAGTGCAAGGGATAATGCTGTAAAAAATTACCCTGGCATGGATTCTGTCAATAAAAAGTTATTTAAAAAAAAAAAAGAGAGAGAGAGAAAGTAATAACAATAGTGAATAATAAATTGAAGGAGAAGAGTATATTTGAAATAACCACCATACAAAGTATGAGATTTGATCAGGGAAGAATGAAATCATTGCCATGGCCTGGAAAGATTTACATGAACTGATGCTGAGTGAAACAAGTAAAACCAGGAATATAGTGTACACAGTAACAGCAAGATTGAACAATGATTAACTAAGTCTTGGTTCTTCTCAGCGGTTCAGTGATCCAAGTCAATCACAATAGACTTTAGATAGAAAATGGCATTTGCATCCGAAGAGGGAACTATGGAGAATGAATGTAAATCAATACATGCCATGTTCACTTTTTTTTTCTTTTTCTCTTGTGGTTTTTTCCTTTTATTCTGATTTTTCTCTCCCAACATGATTCATAAAGAGATGTGTATTTTAAAAAATCTTAACTATATATATAAAAAAAAGATTGTCATGGAACAGTGAAAGTCCAATTAAGATAAAATATCAGAGAATGTTTGGGAGAGTTAGAGGGAGAAATTTAAAAATTGGACTTTGTGATCCAAGGGAAAAATGACATGTTTCAGCCTTATGGATCTAGTAAGAGTTATAGATGATGAAGAAATCTAGGAGTGGACTCTTTTTATAGGTTGCTAAATTGGATTGAACATGTAGATTTTGGGTATTGAAGAAGTTGGAGACCAGAATATTCCAAGAAACATCAGCACGTTTTGAAGTATCCTAATGTGAAGGCAGGGATAATGTAGACTAGAACACTGTGAACCAGATACTGAATTCCTTGAAATAGGAGGAAGAATAACCAGAAGGTTGGTCAGTGTTACAAGTATTAAATTGAGGAATATAGAGATGAAGTAATCCTCAAACAAATTGTTAATGAAAAATAGCAAAAAAGAAGTCTGGACATATCATCAAGGAGCAAAGATTGCTATTTTTTCTCAATAGTGTTTTAGTTTTCCAATTACACGTAAAAATAGTTTTCAACATTCATATTTGTAAGATTTTGATTTCCAAATTTTTTTTCCTTCCCACTCTTTCCTCTTCCCCAAACAGTAAGCAGTCTGATATAATTTATACGTGTACAATCATCTTAAACATATTTTCATACTAGTTATGTTGTGAAAAAACAATCAGAACAAAAGGAAAAAAGTGAGAAAAAAAGCAAAAAAAGATGAAAATAGTATGCTTTAATACACATTTAATTTCCATAGTTCTTTCTCTGGATGTGAATGACATTTTCCATTGTAATTGTCTTGGATCATTGTATTGCTGAGAAGAGAGCAAGGATCGTGCCTATCTATTCCTTCTGATTCCTTGTATTAGGGACCATGGGGAAAAGGAATACAGTGGTTAGAGCTGAATTAAGTTTAAGAAAACTAAGTAGTCAGATTTCTGTTAGTAATAATAATAGCTAATAGTTAACATTTATGTAGTGTTTATTATATGCCTAAGCATTGTGCTTTATCCTTATCATTTCATTTAATTTTCATAACAACACTAGGTAATTGATGTTCTCATTGTCCCCATTTTATAAAGGGGGAAGTTGAGGCAAATGGTAATTGAGTTCCCCAGCCTTACATAGCTAGGAAGTATCAGATGCTGGATTTGAAATGAGGTCTTCATGACTTCAGGCCTAGTGTTCTCTCCACTGTACCATCTACTAATGGAAGACAGAGAATGAGGTTAAGAGATGCAAGAAGAGGGGAAGTTTTTAAAATTTAGAGCAGGATTTTCCAGAAGTTATGAACAGTAAGAAAGAGAAAAAGATATCAGCTATGAAGGAATTAAGCTGAGGTACATAGAAATATAATATAAGCAGAGTCAGTAGAAGAAGAGATTTTCACTTCACGGCAGGCAGTTCTGAATCCCAGGGATAAGGAGAGCAGAATCTAGCAGGTGAGTCAACAGAAGGGCAAGAGGAACCAGATGATTGGAGTTCCTATATGATGAGTGAAATTCTGTAATGAGTGAAGACTGAGTTGCTGTGGAAGTGGTGGTGGCAGTTTGCACTATTAATCTTTAGGTTAAGTGGGATGGGGGTGATAGAGTGTGGATGATGGGTCCGGTGATCGATAAGAGTTAATTCTTTCTGAGCTTCTGAGTCATTAAAAAATTGATGTATGGATCTTTAACTAGACTGAATTTAGACTTGGCTCTTGTGTGGGTAGTTTCATTCCTCACTGTGGAACAGGTACGCAAATCTCCCAATTCTTGGACATATAAGTCTTCTGTTTCCTTAAGGCCTTGAAGCTCAGGATCTTTGATGGATATAAGACCTCTGCATGAGACCCTATATTACTTCTGGTATCCTGAGGCTTGTGAATCTTGGTTTACTTGATCAGATAGTAATATCCTTAGGGCAAATAAAATTCTTCCTTTCAACTTACTCTGACATTAGAACTGTTTAGTACTGAATGCTAAACCCAGTGATTCTTGGGATGAATAAAACTCAGATCTTTTTAGAAACTGGGGAAATATTTTGCCTGCTTTCGTGGAAACAATATCACTCTTCTGGATATAAAGTTGTCAAGCATCTTTAGCCCTTTCTCTTCAAGTAGCATTTGCTAATGTAAGTAGATCAGATCCAAGGTATTATTCATGTGTTCAAGTGGAAAGTAGGTTCATGTTTTTGGGTAAACAAACTCTGTTTTGATCAGATGTTCTGTCATATTGCAATGGCTCACAAAAATAATTTGGCTTTCGAGTTAGAATTTTTTTTTAATGAAAAAATTTAAATTAATTGCATATGTTGATTGTTAATTTTAAATAGCAATCTAAAAACCACTAAAAGGAGTTAAACCCCAGTAAGGTCTTGAGAAAGACCAGGTCCCTGGGAATACAGTTCATCTTGGCATGGTGACCAGTAGCCTCTGTTTTTCAGACCAGACACCACATTTTCAGCTAGAGACAATTTGGGTTCCAGGCAGATTGTTCTCATTTTACATTAAGGTCAATTAAAAAGAAATCAAGCAGTGGGGAGAATTTGGCATTTGTCTTTACCAGCTGTTTTTATTCTCGGAAATACATTAGCTTTTAGTGTGTTTCTTCAATTTATAATTTATAGATAATACGAACTGCACCCTTTTTTATTAAGCAGTGCATGGGAACAACGACTGGACTTTTTATGATGAGAATTCAAGATAATCTTTATGTACTCTTGGCAAAGACACAGTAACTAGTAGTTGGTGGACTCTTCTATGTAGTCTGGAATTGACCCTCAGCTTAATTTCCTCTGGTCTATGGGGCAAGATATGCTATGATATGTCTATTGTTGTGAATATGCACAACATTTGCTTTAGAAATCTTAGTAGCAAAAAAAAAAATTAATGCCTCTAGAGAGAGATGTTAAATAAACATTAAAAGAAATACCTTTCTCAAAAAGAAAAAAAAAAAAGAACCAGGATATTTCCCAGTTCATAGGTTTTCCTGAATACTATTGTTTTAAAACTGTGAGTAGAAATTTAGATATTTCTTTAACAAAATTTGAAAATGTTATTCATGTTTCCAAACTAGAGGATTTTCTTTCTTCCATGATTCCCTGGGGGAAAAAAACATACAATCTCTTTTCTGTGTGTTTTTGTCATTTTCTATGTTTTGTCATTCTCTGTATCTATCTATATGGGTGTCTATCTTTAAATAAAATGATGTCTCCATCCCACTATGATTCTGTTCTATCTTCTCCCTGTGTCTTCATGTTTTTCTTTTCATCGTTTCTCCTTCCACCTCTTTTTTTAATAGTCCATAATACAGGACTGAAATTTATGTTTCCTCTTCTTAGTTTTAAAAAGTCAACAATTTAACTTTGTCTTAAAAGTCAATAACAACAGTTGTTTACATTTACATAGCTTATTAAGACTTACAA
Source organism: Antechinus flavipes (assembly GCF_016432865.1). Classification (NCBI taxonomy): domain Eukaryota; kingdom Metazoa; phylum Chordata; class Mammalia; order Dasyuromorphia; family Dasyuridae; genus Antechinus; species Antechinus flavipes. The sequence goes on along the minus strand of NC_067399.1, from coordinate 259,558,149 downwards.
CATGCCTTCTTCACAACAACCCCAGGAAAGAGATTCGGCATGCTCCTTTCTTGCAAGAACATGAAAAAATTGAATGATTTGTGTACATGGTCACAAAACTAGGAAATGTTAGCACCAGGTTCAAATGTAGGCCTCCTGATTTCAGATGCCATGCTTTTTTATTATGCTGCCTCTGACAGATATGGTAGATGTGACAGAAGCTTTGCTCTCAAGAAATTATAATCCAATAGTAAGGAAGTGATGTTTACACAAATAACTGATGTGGAACACAGAATGTGGTGAGTATAGAGGAGATATTTAGAAACAGTGCTACAAAAATGATAAGGGGAGAAAAATCATTTTCCAGCTGGGTTGTCAAAAAAGACTTCATGGAGAAGGAAGAATTTGAGTTGGCCTATAAGAAAAGGAATGTCTTCTCTAGCTCTGAGATTCATTGAGCCTGAATAAATCTTTTTTGTACCCTACTTTTCTCCATTCTAATAACAATCATAAAGGGGAAGAGATATTAGTATGAGTAAACAGCATGATGTTGTTTAAAAAATCGATATGATTCTGGAGTATATTAATTTCAATATAACATTGAAGTAACCTTCAACTGTATTTTTTTATTGGTTTTTTGAAAAAAATAAAAAAATGAAGAGTCATTTAGTTGTGGAAACCAAAGAGCATAATCAGATTAGAATGGGGTATGATAATGAACACGATATGTTGTCAAGAACACTAAACTAGAACCTAGTTTAGTTCTGTCTCTGCCACCTTTTAGTCTTTGAGTTTATAAGCTATATGACTTTGAATTAAGTAATTTAATATGTGTGGATTTCCATTTTCTTACTTGGCACATTGTGGGAAGGAAAGGATGTTGGAAAAGATGATCTTCAAAATAATTTCTAGCTTCTGTTTTCTTTCATCTTAAATTTTCCAAGTAACTTTACAAGGAAAGTGCTTAAATATTCTCTATCTCCTGATATTCCAGAACAAGATCAAATGAGTTAGTAGAAGGAGACATTGCATTTTGAAACAAGAAAGAACAGTTCATCACGTTTGTCTACCTTCTACCACTACTTCCCTTGAGAACAAACCTTTCCATCCTCCCTCCAAAGTGTTTTTTGGTGCAGACATTAAAATAGAATCAGATGGTTCTCTACTTCACATTCCCAGAAGTATTTGTAATTCCTTTTTCATTAATCTTAGGTAGTCTCCATTCTGGAAATGATGAATTTGTATTATGGTTTGGCTGCTTAAAGGTGTTAGACCAAATGCTTTTTTAGTGGGTATGACCAACACAGGCTAGAAACACAGCTGGTATTAATTTCCACTGAAGTGTTTCTTTACTTCCTACACATATCCATTCATTCTCTTCTTAGTCATATTGATATTGGTAAACGATATGTAGATTTTGGCTTTGAAATCATATCTAAAACCAAGGGAGAAAAAGGACAAACAGTATTCAGAAAGACTTTTTCTCTCAATCATTATATCCATTTGGAAAAGTCTGAACAATATCAACTAATGTCTAGGCTTAGCTAAGAGCTTTTGCTGTTAAAGTAGAATTTTAACAGCATGACACAGTATGGTATTTGTAGTATATCAAATGAGTTAACATTTTAAAGGGCTTTGCAAATTTTAAAAGTTCCATATAAATGTTAGCTCTTGTTATTATTATTTTTATTGCATTTTTGCTGTTGAAGCTTTAGTAAAAATATCTGGAAGTCTTGTTAATCCTTTGTTTTCTAAGAGAATTTGATTTAACTGAAAATTGCACAGTTGTCATTCTCTCTCTTCTAAAGTCATAGAAATCCAGGGGCAAAGCAAAAGTCAAGACTATTGATGAGGGCCCTGGATGCAGTGGGTGACGTAGGTGTTTTCAGTGTTTGACTAAGCTCTGAGTGCTCCACAATGCCTGCTTTCAGTTGCCTTCATGGCTGTTGGAACACATTTTTCTCATTTGCACATTCTACTGGGAGGAAGAGTCTTCATATGTTTGGGGTAGACAACGTCTCTTACACTGATGGGTTTGAGGTCCATTGGTTATCCTCAGCCTGGCTTAGTTTGGTCTGCTAAGAGTGTGGCCACTGCACCGTGGCTTCTTGGAGTCATGATGAAAGTTGAATGAAGGTGGATACCAAAAATGGATGAGCCGCCCTGAAAAAGGCTCAGCAAGCTCTCACCTCAGAGGTGTTGGTCCTTCCTAAACAACCTGTACACTTTCCCTTTTTCTAGTGGGACAACACCATTCTCTTAGTTCCTCGATCTTGAAACCTAGGAATCGTCCTGAACTCCTTACTATACTGCTCCATTTCCAAATCTATTGCCAAGGCTTATCAATTTTACCTTTGTAGTGTCTCTCAAAAATGCTCCCTTTATTATTCTAAGAAAGCCATCACCACTCTGATGAAGTTTCATCACTTTCTGCTTAGACTACTTTGAAGGTCTGCTAGTAGGTCTGCTTGCCTCAGGTCTCTTCCCATTCTAATCCCATTCATCCACTAAAATGATTTTCCTTTAGGATAGTCTGATTGTGTCAACCCTTTACTTAATAAACTCCAGTGACTCCCTATTGCCTCTAGAATCAAATAAAGCATGCAGTTTGTCATTCAAAGCCCTTTATAACCTAGTTCCTCTTATCTTTCCATTCTTCTTATACTTTACTTCTCCATCCGTGAATGCAATATTCTCTTCTTCTCTAAAAATATATAGTTCTCCAGGAGCAGATTTCTTGGGGGGCTTCTGGAGGCGGCCTTAGTTTCAGTTCTCTGTGATAATCACTTTAAATGCAGCCAGGAGTTAAAATCCAGTCCTTTATTGTCTCTTCCAAAATAGGCCAGTTAGTTTTCTTAGAGGCCTATCTCTCTCCTTGGTTCCAAGAGTTTTTGCCACTAGTCTTTTGTCTCTTTCAGCTTCAGCCTCTCACTCTCTCTGAATCCAAAGCCTCCAGCCAGCACAAAGGTGATATATGGATGAATCTGACTCCGCCTTCAAGAGTGGGCTTGTGGGTTAGTGGGCTTGTCTTTCCTGACTTGTGAATTTCCTGGATTCCTCTCTGATTTGTGAATCTCTTGGACTCCTCTCTGACTTGTGAATCTTGTAGAACTCCAATGAGTACTAAATATATTAGTGAGCTAGAGAACTATTAAGTACCATGCTAAATTAGATAACTGACTTAGCACCTTGTAAGAATTCTAACGTGAACTTTTTTTTTATTTTTTAAAAAAGCATTTTTATTTTTTTTTTCCTGAGGCAATTGGGGTTAAGTAACTTGCCCAGGGTCACATAGCCAGGAAGTGTTAAGTGTCTGAAGTCATATTTGAACTCAGGTTCTCCTGACTTCAGGCTGGTGCTCTCTCTATCCACTGCACCAACTAGCTGCCTCCAAAATTATTATTATTTTTAAAAACATTATTTCCTTTATAAATTTTAAGTTCTAAATTCTCTCCCTGTCTTCTGCCTCCTCCTGCACCCAAGCAAGCAATATATCAATATAAATGTGAAATCATGTAAAATGTATTTTCATTATTAACCATGTTGCAAAAAAAAAAAAAAAAGCAAAAAAAGTGATAAAATTATACTTCAATTTGCACTTGGAGTTCATCAGTTCTCTCTCTGGAGGTGGATTTTTTTCTCCCATCCCGAGTTGTTTGGAATTGAAGGCAGCTAGATAGTTCAGTGGATAAAGTTTAGGAATCAGCTGAGTTCAGTGTGATCTCAGATACTAGCTATATGATCTTGGATGAGTCATTTCTTTTTGCCTTAATCCACTGTAGAAAGAAATAGTAAACTATTCTAGTATCTTTGCAAAAAAAAAAAAAAAAAAAAAACAAACCCACTATGAACAGTGTGATTCATGGGTCACAAAGTGTCAGACATGACTGAGTGACTGATCATTAACTACTACCACCAAGTTTGGAATTGTCTTGGACCATTGTATTGATCTTAGTAGCCAAGTCTTTCACAGTTGATCATCTTTATGACATTGTTACTGTTTACAATGATCTCCCAATTCTATCAGTTCATGTAGGACTTTACATGTTTTTCTGAAACCACCCACTTCATCATTTCTTATAACAAACCAGTACTGATCACAATCGTGTGTCTCAACTTGTTCTGCCATTCTCCAATTGATTAGCATCTCCCCAATTTCCAATTCTTTGCCACCACAAAAAGATGTACTACAAATATTTTTGTACCTATAGGGATTTTTTCTTTTTCTTTGATTTTCTTGAAATACAGACCTAGTAATTGTATTTCTAAGTCAAAGGGTATGCAGTTTTATAGTTTTTTAGGCTTAGTTTCATATTATTCCCAGAATGGTTGGACTAGCTTACAATTCTACCAGCAGTTCATGAATGTAATTTTTTTTTTTGTCATCCCCTCCAGCAATTGTCTTTTTTGCTAGGTGTGAGGTGATACTTCAGAGTTGTTTTAATATGTATTTCTCTAATCAATAGTGATTTAGAGCATCCTTTCATGTGATTATGAATATCTTTGATTTCTTCTTCTAAAAACTGCCTGTTTGTACCCTTTGATCATCTATCAATTGAAGAATCTTATTTTTATAAATTTGACTCAGTTTATGCTAAGTATATATATTTGAGGAGAAATTATCAGAGAAAACTGCTGTAAAAATTTTAATATTGCTTCATTGTCTATGGTTTGTTATTGTTGTTTAGTTGTTCAATCATTTCCAACTTTATGTGACCACATAAACTTTGTTCATGGGATTTTCTTGGCAAAGATACTAGAATAGTTTGACATTTCCTTCTCTAGTTTGTCCTCTTCATTTTACAGATGAGGAACTGGGGACATGGGGTCAAATGACATGCTCAGGGTCATACAGCTAATACGTATCTGAAGCTGAATTTTAACTCATATCTTCTTGATTCCAGACTCAATTTTTGCCTTAATCCACTGCAGAATTCATTGTACCTCCTAGCAAAATGTAGTTTTCCTGCTTATCTCTTTTATTAGGTCTATTTTTGCTTTTGCTTTGTCTGAGATCATGATTATTACTCCTGACTTTTTTTTAACATGCTGAACATATTAAATTTTGCTCCAGCCTTTTATTTTAACTCTGTGTGTGCCTTCTGTTTCAAATGTGTCTGTTGCAAACAATATATTGTTGGACTTTGATTTGTAATCTATTCTGCTGTCTGCTTCCATTTTATGGATGAGCTTATCTAATTTACATTCACTGTTATGATTATTCATTATATTTCTCTCTATCCTATTATCTACTCTTACTCCTTATTCCTCACTTTTTAATCTCATTCTTCTTCAAAAATCTATTTTGTTTCTAGCCACTGTCTCTCTTAATCTGCCCTCCCTTTTATGCTCCCCTCCCCTTTGTCTTATCACCTTTTCTTCCTATTTCCCTATTGGATAAATTATATTTCTATCCACCACTGAGTATATGGTCTTAGTTCTTTGAACCAATTCCAATGAGAGTGAAGGTTAAGTATTTACTGATAGGACCCTTTTCCTTCCCATCCCGCAATTTTTTCCTCCACTGTAAAAACTCTTCTTTGTGAGCCTCTTTTATGTAAGGAAATTTTCCTTAGTCTACCTTTCTCTTATACCTTCTCCTTTCTTATCCCTTCATTTTTTTTAAATTTTGAAAATCATTCCAGGGGCATCAAAATGGAACACGTCCTAACTCTTTTGTCCTTGGGCAAGTCACTTAACCCCAATTGCCTCAAAAAAATAATCATTCCAATATAACTCACACCCTTATACTCTGTTTATGTAAACTTCTTTCAATTGTCCTAATAATTAGGACATAATAATTAGGAGTTATATGTATCATCTTTCCATATAGGAATATAAGTGGTTTAACATTATTGAGACCCTTATGATCACTCTTTCATGTTTATCTTTTTATGTTTCACTTTGAATGTCAAATTTTCTATTTTACTCTGATCTTTTCATTAGGAATGCCTGAAAGTCTACTATTTCATTAAATGTCCATTTCCTTCCCTGAAAAATTATACTCAGTTTTGCTTCAATTTGCATTTGGAGTTTATTTAGTTCCCTTTCTAGAGCTGGATTGCATTTTTCATCATATGTCTTTTGGAATTGTTTTGAATTGTTGTCTTAATCAGAATAGCTAAGTCTTTCACAATTGATTATCCTCACAGTATTCTGTAACTGTATAAATCATTCTCCTGCTTATGCTCACTTTACTTTGCATCATTCACATAAGTCTTTCCAGATTTTTCTAAGAGCATCCTGCTTATTATTTCTTACAGTACAAAAATATTATGTCACAATTATATACAGTTGTTCAGCCATTCATGAATTGATGGGCACATCCCCAATTTCCAATTCCACTTTCATTGGCAGTAGAGTCACTTTTCTCATTTTTGATCCTAGTAATTTGACTTCTTCCTTCCCTCTCTCCTTCCCTCCCTCCCTCCCTCCTTTCTTTCTTTCCCTTCCTTCCTTCCTTCCTTCTTCCTAACATCATTAATTTATTCCTGTACCTCTTTCTATGTAGAATGCTATCCTAAAACTAATAAAGTTCCTAGAAGATACATTTATCATCTTCTCACAGATAAAGGTAAACAGTTTAACATTGAATCTCTTATGATTTCTTTTTTCTTGTTTAACTTTTTATGTTTCTCTTAAGTTTTGTATTTGAAAATCACATTTTCTATTCAGTTCTGATCTTTTCATCAGAAATACTTGTAAATCTTCTATTTCATTAGGATCACTTTTGCTGGATAGGTAATTCTTGATTGTAATCCCAGATGTCTTGTCTTCCAAATCCTTTGCTTCTTTAACACAGCGGCTGTTAAATGTTGTGTGATCTTCTTGATTGCCCCAGTATCTGAATTATTTTTTTTTGACTGCTTGAATTATTTTCTCTTTGAGCTGGAAGCTCTGGAATTTGGCTGTAATATTTCTGGGAGTTTTTATTTTGGGATCTTTTTCAGGTGGTGATTAATGGATTCATTCAATTTCTGTTTTGCACTCCACTTCCAGGATATCAAGGTAGCTTTCTACCTTGATGATTTTTTGAAATATGATATCTAAATTTTTTCTTTGATCATAGCTTTCAGGTAGTCAAATAATTCTTGAGTTGTCTCATCCACATCTATTTTACAGGTCAGTTTTCACATTTTATTTTTTTTAAAAAATTTTTTTGACTTTGCTTTATTATTTCTTTGTGTCTCATGGAGTCATTATCCAGTTCTGCTTTCTTAAGAAGTTATTTTCTTCATTGAATTTTGTCTCTCTTTTACCAAACTGTTAATTGTCTTTTCATAATTTGCTTCCATTTCTTTGGCTAATTTTTTCTCTACCGCTCTTATTTGATTTTGAAAAAATTTTTTAGCTCTTTCAGGAATTCTTCCAGGAATATATCCAACTCATATTCTTCCTCCTCCTCCTCCCCACTCCCACCCCCACTCTCTTACTTCAAGCTCTACTTTTAGCTGTTTTGACTTCATTTTCTTCTTTGATCTTCCCTGTCACCATAGTACCTTTATATGGTCCTTTTTTTGGTTGTTTGCTCATTTTTTCCCACCCTCTTTCTTGATTTAAAACTTCATGTTAAGGTTCGGCTGTGTTCCCAATGTGCAGGGTACCTACCCTGCCTATGGGGGAAGGGGATGGATGGTGAGAAGGAGTTCTGTTTCAAGCTTCAGGATTTTTCATACTGCTCTTTTCAGAGTTCTGGAGTTTTGGACGTTTCAGTGCTTCCAAAATGTTGTTTTGGGAGAGGCATAGTCACTATTCTCTTGGTCTGCACTGTGGCCTTTAACCCAAAAAGGATCCTCAATCCCTTGGGATTGCAAGTGATTCTGCTTCTCAGGACCCCTTCTCTTTTGGGTCTAGAAATGATATTTTCCTCAGGGTCCCTTATCCCTTGGGGCCAGAAGTGATATTGCCCCTTTGGGTTTCCTCTCCTTCCTTTTGTAAGTGCTTCTTTCTATCCTTAAACTGTGATTCAGAATTGGTTATGGACAATGGAGTTGCCAAATAGCATCTAGTCATATGTCCAATGCTGGCATAAGGATCCCTTATAATCTCTTTTTGATCAGTTGCCAGGTTTTGACTAGAGCTCAGATGAGTGCTTCTTTACTCAGCAGTATTCTATCCCATAATGTTTTGGAGGTTTTTTTCCGAAACAGTTTGGGTTAAGTGACTTGCCCAGGGTCACATAACTAGAAAGTGTTAAATATCTGAGACTAGGTTTGAACTCAGGTCTTCCTGAATTCAGGTCTGGTGCTCTATTTACTGTGCCACCTAGCTGCCCCCCATCCCATTATATGTTAATCAGGGTTTTTTCCCCTCTTTGCAGATGTTTTTGTTTTGATTTTTGTTTTCTTTTCTCATTGCTGTACTAGTATTCCTAGAATGATGTTAAATAGCAGGAAGAATGGACATTCTTATTTTGCCTTCTCTGTACTATTTTATAATGTTTTCTGTTATAATTATTGCTAGCTCTTGGTTTTAGATAATATGTTTTTGATCTTTTAAAAGAAAGGCTATTCTACGTCTATGCTTTTTAGAGTTTTTAACACAAAAGAGTGCTATATTTATCAGACTTTTCTGCATCTGTTGAAATAATCATGTAGTTTTTGTTATTTCTATTATTTATAAGAGTAATTAATGCCATTTATTTTCCTTGTGTTGGAATGATCATTGTATCGGTGATACAAATCCAACTTATTGAATTATTTTTTTAGCAATATTGTTGTGATCTTTTTTTGCAAGAATTATTGAGAAATTTTGCCTCAATCTTAGTTGGTACAGTTGTCTTATAAATTACTTGCCATCTCCCCTTTTTCCTTTTCTTTGTTTATCAGGACCATGTTTATCTCACAAAATAAATTTGATACAATATTTTGTCTTTATTTTTAAAAATAATTGTTTCAGCATTGTTAATAATTGGTTTATAAATGTTCGATACAATTCAGCTATAAATCTATATAACTGGAGTTTTTTTCTTTGACAGTGCATTTATGGCTTGCTTAGTTTCTTTTTCTAAGAGTTAATGTTTAAGTTCTCTTTTTATTTTGTAGGTACTCATCTGTTTCCTTTGAATTTTCAGTTTCATTAGCACAGAATTGTATGTAGTTATTTCTGATAATTTTTTTTAATGTCAATAGTATTTTATTTTTCCAATTACCTGGAAAGATAGTTTTCAGTATTCATTTTGTTCTTTTTCCCTTTTAAATAATAGCTTTTTATTTTCAAAAATAATAGCTTTTTATATTTCAAAATTTTATGCAAAGATAGTTTTCAACATTCATCCTTCCAAAACCTTGTGTTCCAAATTTTTTCTCCCTCCCCTCCTTCATTGACACTCTCCTAGGCAGCAAATAATCCAATATATGTTAAACATGTGCAGTTCTTTTATACATATTTCCACAATTACCACAACATTCATTTTTGTAAGATTTTGAGTTATTTATATATCCAGTTTTTTCCCCTCCCTCCCCTGCCTCCCTGTTCCCCAAGACAGAAAACAATCTGATAGAGGTTATATATGTGCAATAATTTTAAAAGTAGAAATTAGAACAAAAAGGGAAAAGCCACAAGAAAAAAAAAGCAAACAATAACAAAGGTGAAAATACTATTCTTTGACCCATATTGAGTCTCAATAGTTTTCTCCCTGGATACAGATGGCATTTTCTATCCCAAATCTATTGGAATTATCTTGAATCACTGTACTGTTAAGAAGAGCTAAGTCTGCCATAGTTGATCATCACATAATCTTGCTGTTACTGTGTAGATATTCTTTCATTTCTGCTCACTTCACTCAACATCTGTTCATATCAGTCTTTACAGGTTTTTCTGAAATTAGTTTGCTTATCATTCCTTTTACAACAATAATATTCCATTACATTCATTTATCATAACTTATTCATTCATTCCCTACCTAAGATCATTCACTCAGTTCAAATTCTTTGTCACCACAAAAAGAACTGCTATAAACATTTTTGCACATATGGATTCTTTCCCCTCTTTTATGATTTCTTTGCATTACAGATCCAGTAATGAAATTGCTGGATCAAAGAGTTTATACAATTTTATATCCCCTTGGGCATAGTTCCAAATGACTCTCCAGAATGTCTGGTATTTTTGATAATTATTGTTATTCCTTCTCTGTTGGCAATTTGCCTTGTTCCTTTTATTGTGATATTGGATTTGCTCTTTTTCTCCATCAAGTTAGCTAATGTTTTATTTATTATGTTGATATTTTATTTTTTAAAGCATAGTTCTCTTAACCTCACCTATGCTATAAATGAAGAGGCTATTCAGGGATCTGCTGATTACTACAGGAGCTTTGACCAGCTCCATTCCCTACTTTGACTGATTTGTCTCTCCTGAGACAATCTGGTGGGGCTTCCTGCTCCTACAAGCTTGCCATATTGATGTTGGACTCAATGTGATCACTCTCTGGGCATAGTCCAAGGAAGGTTAGCACTCCCAAACTCAAAAGATTCACCATCCTCACCTTCTCTCCCAGCAGGGATTACTGGTATGGGCCATCATGCCTAACTTTGTTAGTGTCACTAAAAAATCTGCTCTTGGTTTTACTAATCACTTCTACGTTTTCATGTTTCTCCATTTTTTCTACAATTTTCCATGTTTACTTCTTTTAGTATTATTGATTTGCCTCTTTAATTGTATGCTTGGATGATTCCTAGAATCCCTAGAAAAATAGAAAATATTTTGCTAGTATAAATTTTCAAAGTTACAAATTTTCCTCTAAGAACCGCTTTATCTTTGTCCCTTAGTTTTTGAAGTATTGTCCCTCTGGCATAATTTTAAAATATTTTTCCTTTGGTTTGTTCTTTAATTCACATTCATGATATCCATACCATTTGCTTGTATTTCCTTTATTAATTACTATTTTAACATATCATGATCTGTAAAGGATATATTTTTCTGCCTTTTACCTTTATTTATACTTTAAAACATCAATTTTTTGCAAATGTGCCAAAGGATGCTTAGAAAATATGTATTTTTGGCAAATTAAGACAACTCTGAGATACCATTACACACCTCTCAAATGGTCTAGGATGTCAGGAAAAGATAATGCTGAATGTTGGAGGGGATGTGGGAAAACTGGGACACGGGAAAACTGGGACATTGATACATTGTTGGTGGAATTGTGAATACATCTAGCCATTCTGGAAAGCAATTTGGAACTATGCTGAAAAAGTTATCAAACCGTGCATACCCTTTGATCCAGCAGTGTTATTACTGGGCTTATATCCCAAAGAGATCTTAAAGAAGGAAAAGGGATCTATATGTGCAAAGATGTTTGTGGCAGCCCTTTTTGTAGTGGCTAGAAACTGGAAATTTAATGGATGCCCATCAATTGGAGAATGGCTGACTAAATTGTGGTATATGAATGTTATGGAATATTATTGTTCTGTAAGAAATGACTAGCAGGAGGATTTCAGAAAGGCCTGGCGAGAGAGTGAAATGAGCAGGACCAAGAGATCATTATATATTTCAACAACAATACTATATGATGACCAGTTCTGATGAACATGACTCTCTTCAACAATGAGATGAACCAAATCAGTTCCATTTGTTCAATAATGAATAGAACCAGCTACACCCAGTGAAAGAACTCTGGGAAATAAGTGTGAATCAATACAGAGCATTTCCAATCCCTCTATTTTTGTCTGCTTGCATTTTTTATTTCCTTCTCAAATTAAGTTTACATTATTTCAAAGTCCAATCCTTCTTGTGCAGCAAAATAACTGTATGGATATGTATACATATATTATATTTAACATATATCTTAACATATTTAACATATATTGGTCTATCTGCCATTTGGGGGAGGGAATGGGGGAAAGGAGAGGAGAAGTTGGAACAAAAGGTTTTGCAATTGTCAATGCTGAAAAATTACCCATGCATATATCTTGTAAATAAAAAGCTATAATTTAAAAAAAAAAGAGGGAAAAAAATCTGTATTTTTTAATATTCCCATTTAAGAGATGCTACAGATCTGTCAAACCTAATTTTTTCCAGTGTATTGTTCACTATTTTCTTTCTTGTCTATTCTTCTGTTGGAGTCATTAAGCTGAAGGGAAAAGATAATGAACATATCCAATTGTTATTTTGTTTTAATCTTTCCTGTGGACTTGTCTATTTTCCTCTATGACCCTTTAACCTATACCACAACAGTTTTCTTATCTCTGCTGTTTCATGCCCTTTTCCTCTCTTGGGCTAGGCTTCAATCCTTTATTGTCACCTGCTGCCTGTCTTTTGAGCCCTTCTTGTCAGTGACAGTGGAAACTTAACAGTATTTTCACTTCCTTCAGAATTGAAGAGGTTCTCAATCTTTTTTTGTGTCATGGATGACCTCTTTGGCAGTCTGGTGAACAACCTATGTATTACTTCTCAGTATAATGTTTTTAAATACATAAATAAATTTATTAATTACATATTAACTTATTAAATACATAAGTAAATAAAAAATTTAATACATAAAATAAAATATATAAGATAACTGTTATGCCACAGTTCTCTTTTATTGTCCTGACTCAGTTTCCCTAATTATCCTGATCCAGTCCTGACTCAGGTTCTCTAAATGTTCTGCCTCAGTTTATAATTGTCCTGCAAAAGCTCCCTTCCCTCTTTATCAGAATATTTGATAAGGATAAAAGATCTTATGTTTTAGAATATTAGAATATCAGATACCATCTTATCAAGATGCCTCTCCCCATGTCTGGGGTGCCTCCCCCTATTATGTCATCCCCCTCTCCAGAGGCTCACCCCATCCTGTCAGAATCCTGTTCCCTCTCTCAGTACCCTGACTCCACGCCTGCTTCAGTTGACCCCCTGCATCTGAGCCATATGCATATAGGTCATTGAGAACTCTCATTGTTTACTGGGTTCTTGGAGATGATAGTCTCATTCAGCCCTGGGACCAAACTATGGATCCATTTGTAGCTAGGAAATCTCTCTCTTTTAAATAAATTGTTAAATATTCTCTAATCTTTATCTTGCCTCAGTTTCTCTGGCATTACAATTACATATCTTATACATAATGCATTTATCAAAACTTTTAAAAAAAGTTCATAGATACCAGGTTAAGAACTTTTACTTTGGAATGTAGCCTCTAAATTTCTAAATCCTTGATTGCTTGTGTCTCAAGCAACTGGAACCCTTTAGTCATCTTTCACCTCCTTTCTGGTCATCCTCTCAACCTCCCAAGAATGTCTGGGAATGAATATTCTCAGGAATTCTTTCTGTCTTTTTCTGATATGGATAGGAACAACTAGGGTTAACACTCATCATTTTTTTTTTAATGAGTGTTTATTGATACTTTTACATCCATATCAATACCTGCTCCCCATCCTCCTTCATAATGAAAAAGTACAGGAAGTAAAACAGATCAACCCATTAGTCATATTAGAAAATGTATGCTTAATTATGTATTTATCATTTACCCCCTCCTGGTGGATAGGGTCACTTTTTTTTTTTTTTAAATCATCAACAGCTTTTTTGTACTAGAACTGAAATTCTTGATCAGTTTTTAGAGCTAAATTTCCAAAATTGGCAACCTTTCATCAGAGGCCAAAGAGGGAGCCGTTGGAGAGAGGAACAGAGGTAGGGAACTTCCCCCATCCCCTTTTTTTTGTTCTCTCTATAGGTTACAATTCAGATTTAGTGATAATCGCAAGAGGAATGGGATTATTTCTTGTGATGATAAAGGAAGAAACATAAGAGACACAAAGAGGAAAAACCAAAGGCCAGCTACAAAAACAAAGTCTTTAGGGATACTTTCCACATGAGATTTTCCCTAATCTCTCTAAGTACTAGTGCCTACCTTTCCATCTTGTGCTTCATGACTTACCATTTATTTGCAGTATATTTTCTCTATGTTGACATATGTACATATTTTTTTTCTGTTATAGAATGTAAACTCCTTGCGATTAGGGATTGACTCATTAATTATATGTGAATTCCCAGTGCCTAGTCAGTGCCTGGCATCGAGAAGGTGCTCCAATAGATGCTAGCCAATTGATAGATGCTTCACTGTCACTTTTTTAAAGTTAGGATGGTTTGCATGTTTTTTTCATTGAAGGCATGAAAAACAGTAAATTTAGGCTTCGTTTCCCTGAGGTTACCTTGTATAGAGTGTTCCTGGAAATTAAAGCCAAGTTTTTTGACTTGTAGTTGAGTTCTCTGCTCCCTTGACCATTCTACCTCCCTCTACTAATGGATTTTTATTAAATTGTATTTTGAGTTCACTGCTTAAAAACCAAAAGACCTATGGAAGGAATTTCACTATGTCTAAAATAGTCAATATAAATTATTTACTAACGAAGTAAACATGAATTCATGATTTTTTTACTTCAGCCATATGGGAAGAAATGACAGAAATGGACTCTAGTTTTCCAAGCAAGGGATAAGAATATGCTGAAGAAAATAGTCTAGAAATAAGACAATTTTAATGATAGCCCACATTCCAAGGAGGTTTGTTGAAATTTGAAGATATGGATAAGTGAAACGTTTTTCAGATATGATCAGTATTCTCTTTGGAATTTAATGAAGAATGTTAGATGGGCAAAAACAAATGAAATTTTTATTTGTTTAGGGTAAAGGATTAGAGAATCTTTTTCCTCTTGTCCTCCCAGAGTGTGGTTTAGAGTTAGCTTTGTGGATTTATCCAAGAAAGTTTGTTTTACCTGGCTTTGCTACTTTTGAAAAATAGGACTGGTAGGAGTAGGAGAGGATTTCCTAGATACTTTGGTTCACTTACTTCCTGAAACAGGTTTTTTCTCAGTCATCATGGTTCTTGACCTTTCTTTAGCACTAGACATTGTTGATAATCTCTTGGATATTCTTTCTTTTCCAGGTTTTCATGACTCTGCCTCATCTTAGCTCTACTCCCTGCCTGACCTATACCTTCTTATTCATCTTTTTAAAAAAATAATGTTTTAATTTAATTAATTAATTTTGCTGAGGCAATTGGAGTTAAGTGACTTGCCCACAGTCACACAGCTAGAAGTGTTACGTATCTGAGGCCAGTTTTGAACTCCATTCTTTCTGACTTCAGGGCTGTTGCTCTATCCACTGCACCAACTAGCTATTCCTTTTCTTACTCATCTTTGCTGGATTTTCATCCATGTAATACCCATTAACTATGGTATCCCCTGATGTTTTGTTGTGGTCCCTCTTTTATTTTGCCTCTATACACTCTCATTTGATGATCTCATCATTTCCTCTGGATTCAGTTATCACTTATGTACTGATGATGACTATCTTTCCTGGGCTTCTAGTGCCTTATCATCAACTTCTTTTTAGCTATGTAGAACTGGATATCAATAGGCACCTGTAAATCAATATTTCTAAAACCATTCTATTTGCCTCCTAAATCCTTTCTTTTTTTTGAATTTCTTTATTATTTTGAGGGTATCAGCATCTTTCCAGTTACTCAGGTTTGCAACTTGGTATTATACTTGAATCTTCACCTTCACTCATTCCACATACCCATTCTATTGCCACATCCCATTGTTTCTACTCTTACATCCCTTTTATATGTCTCCTTCACTTTCTTTACAACACAATCAATGGTGCAGTAAAGATCCTTGTCAAATCTCATTTGAACTGTTACAATAACTTTCTTGTTTTTCAGGTTTTCACATCTCAACTCTTTCTTCACTTCATTGCATCCCTTTTTAGCCATGAAGTTGATTTTTTTAAAGCATAGGTCTGACCATTCACGTCTCCCCTTAAGGAGCTCTGTTAGATTCCTCAAAACATTTATTAGTCAAAAACATTTATTAAGCACCTTTGATATACTAGGGACATAGCCCATGTACACAGTTGATTTGAAGTATTCAGTTAACATTTGGCAACTTATAAGCTAAGATGTGAATTCTGAGAACAATACTATAGTTAAACAATGAAAATAATTTAAAGTCATAATGTTATTTTTAAAGGAAAGGGTTATGTAAATGTAGATTCTACAGAAATTTCTCTCTCCCTATTCTCCTATCTGTCTCAAAGAGACAACTTTGATGTATAAACTCTCTAACAAAAGCCTCCATTACATTGACCATCAAGTGGACAAAAATACAGGAAAACTTGGAAAAGATAACATGTCTGTCATCATCACAAACCATTCTATTGAACCTTAAGAGAGGAGAAATTCATTCAATAGTGTTGAGTATTTTGACCAAATCCTTATTAAATTGTATAGTCATTAACAGAAAGTTCAGTCTAGGATCACTGACTATAGATTTCAACTCTCTCCCCCTTACTCTTCTTACTTTCTCAGTGATCCATCTGGAATAAGTATTCTTTTTTATAGAACTGTAACTGTAACTAATACTTTACTTCCCGTTCCCTATCCCTTAAGTACAGACTCTGCCCTCAAAGAGTTTATAATCTAATGGAGAGGACACTATGAAACAGCAATATGGGAAGAAGCTATATTCATTGTATGGATAATCTATATTCAGGGTAAATAAAAAATAATCACCAGAGAGAATTAAGAAAGATTAGGTTTTCAGGTGAAGAAGTATTTGTGGGTTAGGTTTTTTTTGTTTTTGTTTTTGTTTTTTTTTGAGGCAGTTAGGGTTAAGTGATTTATCCAAGGTCATAGAACTAGTAAGTATTAAATGTCTGAGATGGGCTTTGAATTCAGGTTTTCCTGACTCCAGGGCTAGTGGTCTATCCACTATACCATCCAGCTGCTCTCTTTAAGAGAGATTAGAGAACCTTCTTGTAGAAGGGGAGATTTTAGCCTGGTTTGAAAGGAAACCAAAGAAACCAAGAAGTAGAGATTAGGAGGGAAAACATTCCAAGCATGGGGAATAGCCAGTGAAAATGTCTGAGGTTGGAAGATGAAGTATCTTCTTCAAGTAATAGTATGGAAGTCAGAGTCATTGGATCACAATGGATATGGAGAGAGGGGTGGGGTAGAGGAAATATAAAGTGTTCTTTTGCACACTATCCCCCCTATACCTAGAATACTCTGCTTCCTCATTCCCTACTAAGCAGTGCTTAGTATCTTTGGTTTCCTTTAGCTCAAATCACATTTTGCAGGAGATGGTACCTGTTCTCTCTGTCTGATGATGCCTTTTCCTCTGACGTTGCCTTCTATTTTTCTCCCATTCTCTTGTATATACATAGTTATTTATATGTTATTTTCCTCATTAAATGTGAGCCCTTTAAGGTCACGCACGATTTTGGCCCCTTTTTTGTATCTCCAATGCTTAACACACTTTCTAGCACACAATAAATGCTTAATAAATGTTTATTGACTGATTGATTTTAAGTCTGTATTCTGAACATTTGTTCCCTTGGGAGAATTACTTTTAATATAGAGAGTAAAACTGTAATGTTTTCTGATTGCAAACTACTTTGGTAGAACAAGAGACCCTTCCATTTCTATGATAAACATGAATGACCATAATGAATGGGAAGATTGGTGTTATTTTAACAAGGTACCAATTAGGTGACATCTGCTTTTATTAAGTATAATATCTAAGTTCATTCACACTTTTGACCCCTTGTGAACTCTGGTGGTATACATGATTCCGTAGACCACTTTGTAGACCCTTTTGGAAAATACTAGGATGTGTTTGGAATTTACTTTGAAAAGCAAGTCTAAAACATAAACATGTTTTGCAAATCAGACAAATTAAAAAGAGAGTTTGAAACACATGGAATTTACAAGGCAGAAGCCTTTCTTGATAAATTTTTTTTAACATACTTGTACATTGCAGTTTATCCACCAAAGAGTGACATATACTTTTAGTAAGTAATAAAATATGTATGTGTTTCATAATTCCACAGATGACATGTATACTTTAAAAATATTAATAGATCCTTTTGTGGGTCTTAATAAAGATTATATTGCATTTGATAACTTTTGAAATTATAATTATTCCATATATATCCATTATATCCAATATCCATTATAATTAACTAGTCACTCATAGAGCAAAGCAGCTTAATTTAAAGTTTAGGAGAGAGAGTAGAAACCGAACAAATGAATTATTGGCATAAATAATAAAAGTTGGGAAGAATGACAACAATTTCTAGCTCTGAAGAATATATTTGCCTGGTTGGCACACATGATTAATCATAGAATGGTATACACAGTGGTTTACATATACCTTAGTGTAATGAAAGGCCCTGAATCTTTGTGTGGAAACACACAAAATTAAGCAGTAATTATTCTGCAGGAAATAAAATAAGTTTTTTTTGTTTTGTTTTGTTTTGTTTGTTTTGTTTTGTTTTGTTTTGAAGAAGATCTGGGAGTAGTTTTCAGTGTCTTGCAAAATAGCTGCTAGGACACAAGAAAAATTCAGAGAGAAATATCCAACATAACATTTGTTTTACTTTCTTGACTGAAAAGTGACACTGAAATTCTACCAGCAGAGGGGCCTAGAGACCAGTAGAGAGATCATTACCTTCGATTCTGGCTTGATGTTTGAGAATGCACTATTGAAGATCAGGGTCTAGACAGAAAATTGCAAAGAGAACTGGATCAGCGATACTTAATAGCAGTTTCTTTATTTGACAGAATAGCAGGGTTGAACCTAATGGACTCATAAGATCCTTCCTGACTTGAAATCTTTGATCCAATGATTTCATTGAAGCCTCCTTTTTCTTTGTCTGGTTAATGTAACTATAAAAATTATGACTAGGAGGATATGTAGACCTCTTTGTTGTCTCATGTTGTTAGAGACTGTAGTTCTTGGATGAATTCCAGAGGAAGGGGCAGGCTCTGAAAATGTAGTATACTGAAGTTTTCAGGTTACTTCGTTACTTTGTTTCCAGAGAAGCATCATCATGCAATGAAAGAGATTGGTTTTGCAGTTAGTAGACAGACCTTGATTCAATTCCTTTCTTGAGCCTGACATTTGACATATGATCTAGAGCAAGTCATTCTTTCTGAGACTCAGTTTTCTTTTTTTTTATAAGTTGTATATATTAATGCCAGCCCTACTTATTTCATAGGATTATTGAGATGAAGTTGAAAATGTTTTCTAAAAGTGAATTATCATGACTATTTTACCTAAATTGAGTGATGAGAATTTAGTTCATTGACTTAAAGAAGAGTCTTAGCAAGTGGTTCTTATATTTTCATAATATTCCCTTTTCTGTGTCTCAGTTTTACTCCTACCTAGGTGGACAACCTTGAATTTCCTTGCCTGACTGATGGGATGCAGAAAGACCCCAACATTTTCTTGGTAGCTCCCTGAGGACGAGAGTGTCAAAATTAATGTCTCAATAAATTTTGGTCCTTTGAGTCAAAGTATTATATGGTACTTACTGAATTATCAAAATTTTGATCTTTTACTGTGGTTTATGCTTTTTTGAGGGAAAATTTCAGTGGTATGTGGTTAATAACTGAAGTTTATTAATTCAGATTTGGGGGAAAAACCCTACCAAAACCCAAAGAACTTTACTACCAATTGATAATGCCTTGGATTATTTGAATTATTTATTATTATTATTTACTTGCCTTTTAAATCTTTCATTTGCTCCTTTGGGTGTATGTTCATCACCCATTTTTATTTTGGCCTTATAGTCTCCTGAAATCTTGATTTTCCCCCCATTGATATTGTGCTTTTTCAAGCACACTTATATCAGTGACTTGTGTGTAAAAAGAAAGACAAGTATAACCAGAAAGAAAATCATATAGTAGGAGTGAGGCATAACAGTCTTGAGTATTGCAACTGTATCAACATATTATTAAAAGACTCAGAGACTTAAGGTATCATTGGTAAATTGTCTATGGAGAAGTTAGAGAAGGACATGAACAAGAATTACACAGGAAGAGGAAGCTTGAATGTATTGGGATGGAAGAAAGACTAGATCCAGGGAAGCATCAAAATTATCTGAGGATTTCAGTGGTATTAAACTTTTTTCTCTAGCTTGACTAGGGAATGGAACTTTATTATTTAATTCTCAGGGTGATAATGGGTTACAAATATAATAATAGCTAACATTTATGTATCACTTACTATGTGCCAGGCACTATACTAAGAGCTTTATAATTATTCTCTTATTTGATCCTCACAACAACTCTGGGAGGTAGGTGCTGTTATTGTCACCATTTTACTCCAGGCCCAGGACTATTGTACCACTTCAGTATATCATTACCAGGGATAAAGATTTTTACCATAGATGGTTAATTTTTAGAAAAAAAGAATAAGCTATGATATTTTTAATAGTCGTTTGCAGTTCCTCATTGATAATCATGAACATCATTTATCAAATAACCAGACAACTGGTGAAATGAGAGATAGAGTGCTGAACCTGAAGTCATGAAGACCTGAGTTCAAATCCAGGCTCAGACTACTACTACTACTGGACAAGTCACTTAATGGTCTGCTTCAGTTTCTTTAATTATAAAATGAGGATAATAAAATAATTTTTGTAATTGTTTTTATAAGAATATTTTCCCCCTTCCTTTCACATTCCCCATTTGATACTATTCAGAAACAGTAGAAGTTCTAGCTCTAGATTAATATGAACTTATTATATATCAGATATTATTTTCCAACATCTCTGTCTATTCACTGATAATTGCATTTACCATGTTTTTTTTAATTTGTTTTTCATCATATTACATATGTTTAATTTGAGTATAACCAGGTGGTCTCAGAAAGCCATAACACATTGCATTTGTACATTCCCTTAACTCTGATATGCTTCTGATTTCATTCTGTTTACTTTTTTTCTTCCCTGTTCCCAACTACTAAATTTACTTTTCTAAAAAAACTTCTCAAGACTTTCTTTTCACAACTTGAAACTTACTTCATTCTGGTCATAGTTTGTGTTTCTTTTATGTGTGTCATAAAAAAGTCTACCATAAGAATTAGGAAATAGATTTTTAGAATAGATTTTTTAAAATCCACATTTTTAGGGGCTGAAGTGTTTCCTAGTTTAGCATATTAGGCTTTCCCTAATTCCCCCTTGCAGCAAGTAATCCATCCCACCTCTAAATTTTCAGCACTTAGTTTGTACATTTATTGTATTCTGGATTTTAAAATTAGATTTATTATATTTGTGCATGTTACCTCTAGGATATTCTGTCTATATGTTCTGTAAGGGTGGGGTCAAATCTTGTTTATCTTTGTATTAACCTCCTAAGTAATTAGCATAAAGTCCTACCCAGTAAGTATTTGAATAAATATTTGTGTAATGACTAAGGGAATAAATAAGTTCATAAGAAAGTGAACTTGTACTTTTAAGGGATAGGGAACAGGAAGCAAAGTATTGGTTGCAGTTCACATGTATAAAAGAGAATACTTATTCCAGATGGATCAATGAGAAAATGAGAAGAATAAGGGAAAGGGTTGAAACCTGTGGTCAGTGCTCCTAGACTGGACTTGCCATTAGTCTGCACAATTTATTAAGTATTTGGTTAAGCCCTCAACACCCCTGACTGAGGTTCTATAGAATGGAGATGGTGACAGGCATGTTGTATTTTCCTGACTTTTCCTATAAATTTTACCTACTTGATGGTCAATGTAGTGTCTGCTTTTGTTTAAAGAGTTTGCAGCTCAGAGTTGTCTATTTGAGACAGGTAGGAGAATAGGGAGAGAGAAATCTCTTTAGAATCCATTACCTGTATTTACATTTCCCATAACCTTTTCCTTTAAAAAATGACAAACTCATATAACAACTTTAAATTATTTTCATTGTTTTAATAGCACTATCTGCAAAGGATCTCTCTTCTTGGAAAACTTAGAAGTATGAACTTTTGACATCACTTTTTTTCTAAATGAAGCATCTGGGAGTAGTCCACTGCTTTGGGTTAGTGTGCACATATTACTGTTCTCAGAATTCACATTTTAGCTTATAAGTTGCCAATTGTTAACTAAATACTTCAAAATCAAGTGTGTACATGTGCTGCTTTCTATCATTTTCTGACACTTGCAGAAGAGCCCACTGCCAAAAAATCATAACTTGGAGTACTATCCCACATTATGCCTTATAAAATAGATAACTAGATGTTAAAGATTTTAGGCTCTACACATTAATTACTTCTATACTTAAATGGTACTATGATGTTGTGGATATAGGTACTCCCTCATAAGATGCAAATTATAATACCTCTATATCCTCTTATCCTGTGTAATTTTTGTTTCTTCCTGTAAATACTCCACAAAGGGTGTACTCAGTGGTCTGTGGGCTTTCTTCTTCATTTCTCAATTTTGAATGACTACTTACAGAACATGGAGACTGTCTGTCTGTTATTCCTCACTCTTGTTGTGTGGTTAGTCTTCCTTCTTTTCTGGTCATCCATCTCCCTTTTACCATCCTCTTTGTTATCTTTCTTGTGCAATTTTTATTGGTAGTGTGTTATAGATTACTTCTACCCACAATGAACCTCTTCATTGCTTTTTGGGTGGCCACTATTTTAATTCATTGGAAACTCTGGTATTCTATGATTCACAGCCATATAGCATCACTGGAAAAATATTGTTGTTGAATAGATGAACTTTGCTTCAGGGAGAAGCTTAGGGTCATTATTATCATTGTATTACTAACCAAAATTAGTCAGCCAGCCTCCTGTTTATTTCTGGGCTCAATTCATTATCTTTCCAAAGTGTTTTCCTACGGATTTTTGATATGTATTCTGATATATAAAAGTTCTATTTAATTGCATCTTATAATTTGCATAAACAATCTTTATCAATTTGATTTTTTCTATGTATTTAGTTAAGTTGAACTATTTTCAGTGATGATGTCTCATTTAAAAGGCTCTGAAGTCTTCTGAAATTGGCTGCATTCAGCATAATGCCACTTCTTAATAGGAACATCTAGAAGATGTCACTAACTATAAGTCCCTTTTCTATTTGGACCTTCAGCTGGACATTCTCCTTGACAATGGCCAGAATTTTTACTGAAAATATATTTCCTTCTTATTGTTCCTGCTGTTACTGTTGTTTTGCTTCACTTGAGTTGCAAATGTTCTGAATGTTCTGATGTATGCATAATTTTCCATAAGAACAGATCCTTGAGAAATTATTTCATCTTTACTGAAATACACAATTGTATTTTGTCCCAAAGTAATAGAGTATCCATGCCTACGGGGCAAATCCTACTCATACTATTTAAAATGTCACATTTGACCTTCCTCAACGTTCCAATGCCCATAAGACTCTTTTGTTTATTGGTTTAGTTTCATATAGTATCAAAGAATTTAGAGCTAAGAAAGACTTGAAATATGTTCTAGCCTCAAGAAAAGGAAGCTCAGCAGGGTTAAGTGACTTGCTCGTGTTTCTGGAGAAGTCAACTGCACTCAGAATTCATATCCAGTTCTATTATTCTAAATCCAGAAGATTCCTGCCACTCTGCCCCAACAGTTGAATTTGTGTGTGTGTGTGTGTGTGTGTGTGTGTGTGTGTGTGTGTGTACAAATCTTTGTTAAAATACATGGAGCTTTGCTTCTATAGCCCAGGCCTCTTACCTCTCTCCTCAAAAGGAAGTCATCCAGCTGAACATGATTTATTCATGCTCATAGAAGGTTGAGATTGTACTGGACAGTTGATTATTACTTGTAAAATTGACTTTATTTCCTATTAGACCTCCAATAAAATTATACAGAAAGAATTGTGCCATGTGTCTTTTTGGTTTCTGTTCCTTTAAATTAGAGATTTGATTTAAAAAATTACTGATTAGTATCTTTCAGTGAGAGTAGCTAGTGACTTTTCTTTTTCCTCCCTTTTTATTCTATAATTTAGCCCAATTTAACAAACATTTATTGATAACCTACCATGCATAATAGCTTGTGCTGGTACTGTTAATGTATAAGCCACAGTTCTGGCTTTTAAAGATGTAGCCTGCTTAGGGTAGAGGATTTCCAGATACATTTAAAAGGATAATACCCAGTGTTTGGTACAGCCAACAAAGAATGTGGGATTTCAGATGAGGGAAGAATCTCTTATAGATAAGTTAGTCAAGGAACATCACATAAAAGTAGTAGAACTTTAGTTGCACTCTGGAAAAAGGGGACCTTCTTTATTATGATCTAGATAAAATGGCTTTGCTATTCCTTACACATGTGACCTGATCTTTTATCTCTAAGAGACACAGGCCTCTTCCTCATCACTTCCATCTTTTAGACTCCCTTATTTTCTTCAAAATCCAGTTCAGGTGTCACTTACAATGGTGAGCCCTTCCTGATCTTCCTAGCTGCTAGTGCCTTCTAACCAAAACTCATATTTATTTTGTGTGTTTATGTACATTTTGTCTGTCTTAATGGAATGCAAGTTCCTTGAAGATAGAGGTTATTTCATTTTTTACTTTGCATTTCTGGAGCTTAACACAACCTAGCACATTGTAGGGACTTAATAAATGCTTGATAATTAATTTTAGGAATTAAGAGAGGTGGTAGGAAGGACATTTCAATTAGAGGGAACAGTTTGAACAAAGGCTCAGCGAGGTTAATGCACAGAACTTGTTACAATATGAAGGGCTCAGTGGACTTTTTTGACTAGCTAGGAGGGCACATGAAGGGGAAAGGGAAAAGTGGAAAAGATAGTTTAGGATTATATTTTAAAGATCTTTTAATTTTTTTTATCCTATAGACAATGAAGACTCGTGGAAGTGTAACCAAATCACTTGTATATTTTTGCTGGAAGTGAAGCTTGTATGTAAACTGTTTAAGATCTAAACCCATAGTAGGAAATGTGAATAGATGTAAAGTAACATTAGAGTTTGGGTATTCCCACGTTCAAGTAGATAGTATAAACCAGAAAGGGAGCTGGAAAGCACTACCTTCACTGCCTCCATCCCACTATGTTGGTACCATTGTTTCTTGGAAATCAAACAGGCCTTGGCAGATGAAAAGCCTGTCTGTCCATATAAAGTTAGCTTGATTTTTGATCCAGTTCTAAAGTCAGTGGTTTAGTTATTACATCAGAAGTAATGAAGCCAATTACTCAGAAGGCTGCAGTTAATTGGATTTCTGAAGAGCCCATTAAAGTAAATACTGTGCCATGTATTCTGATTTTATGTGGGTGGTGCTTCATTTTATTTATTTATTTCTTAAAACCTGTTATGACAGGAACTACACTGTTGTAATAGCAGATCTGGGAAATCTGACACTTATTTAGTAGCTGGTGGTAGAATTTGGATGGTTTAGAGAGATTATTAAAATAATATGACAAGACATTTTTGGGCTCATTGGGTTGTGTGTGTGTGTATGTGCGTGTGTGCTATATTCTGCAAATTAACATTGCAAGATGTCTCTTGCTGACCTTTTGACTCATTCTTCTGGGAGTTTCTAAGACAGAGTAGGGATGTGCCCCCTTTCACTTACCTAAGAGTGCTGACTTGGTAGAAGACCAAGGGCATCTATCTCTGTTAAGACAGCTGGCAACTTACCTCCTTCTCTTCACTTACAAGATTCAGCTTCTGATTGTGTCTTCTGATACACATTCACTCTGAACAACTATAGCCAATTCAAGTACCAAAATAAATCCAGCAGACGTGAAAACAAGAAAGACGACTCACTTCATATTAAATTGTTGAGCTAAATTTAACATTTATCAGGAACTGAGCTACTTTAATGTGATGTAAAAAAACAAGTAGGCTTTTAAAAAAAGGAATTGGGGAGGAAACTAACAATAAAGAGAAATTATGATTTTTGCTACTTTCAAAAATGGGAGCAGTGCCTAAAGCAATTCCCTTCTGCCAAGAATCTTTCCATTTTTTGAATTATGAGACATAACAGTTTATTGTCAGTGACTTGAAAAACTGCAGAATGACTGGGGGCTGGGTGGGGAAGGGAACAGTATTGAACAATAAGTGGCATTCCTTAGAACGTCAAACTAGGACCATGGGGAAAGCTAGTATTAGTTAAAGAGTTTTCTCTGAGCTGAACCTCCACAACACATCATGATTGCCATTGCTATTGGTCCTTTCTTTCCTAATGAAGGGGTTCTCAGAGCCAAGAGACCCTACTAGCTGCCATCATGCAGTCCCCCAGTGCACTCTAAATAAAGTGAACTGTTTAAATTAGAACTGTAATTGTATTTAGACCAAATCAGGGCAAGTTAAAAATTTTCAGGGAATGTAGTTCCAAGAAAATAGAAGTCTGTAAGAATTATTATCCCTGTTATTATTTTTTTTTAAAAGGGAGGATTCTAGGAAGATGGTGGAGTAGGTCAGTAAATCTCCAGATTTCCTCCATTAACAGAAGAAATTTGCATCTCAAGGAGAATATAGACTGGTGAAAAATTAAGAAGATTTGGCAAAACAAGGGTCCTCCTGGCATTACCCAAGAAGATATGAAGAAAGAACCCAGACCAGGGATTAACCTGTGTGAGGTGCAAACACTTTTAGGCTAGTGTCATAGAAACACCAGTAGGCACTTCTGAGAGTTGGGTTTGGCTGGAGCCTCAGCAGAAACTACAGAAATTTTCACGTTCTGGACTTTACATGGAGCCAGGAGTCTGAGTCCAGGAAGATTGAGGGAACCCGGCTGATTAGGAATGCCAGACCCAGCTGTGCTACAGAGACATGCCCCTAGACACAAAGGAACCAGCATACCCATGAGTGTAGAAGCAATGAGGAAGAAACACTGCTACCTGTGTGTACTTGCAGGAAAGTGGAACTTTTGGTTTGAGGTTCCAGGTCAGAAAGGAGAGCTGAAGTGAAGCTAGAGAAACTATTCCCCAACCCTATGATTAGAAATTCTTATACTACTACTTCTTATTAAAAAGAAAAAAAAAAAAGAATGGGCAAAGAAGAAAGAACTCAACCACAGAAAATTACTATGGGAGTAGGGAAGACTGGGGTTCATCTTTTAGAGGAGGATGGTGAAGTAAAAAAAGCTTGTACCCCAAAGTGTAACATTAAATGACTTCTTGCCCTGAGAAAATTTATAGAAGAACTCAAAAAAGAATTTAAAAATCAAATGAAAGACATTGAAGAAAAACTAAAAAATAAAAACCACCCAAGAAAAACAAGAATATTATAGGGGGAAAAGTTATCTAACCAGAAAAGGAACTACAGAATCTTAAAAATGAAAATAACTCTTTGAAATTTATAATCGTGCAAGGGGAAGCCAATGAAGCTATGAGACCAAAAAATAACAAAACATAATATAAAGAATGAAAAAATAGGATGGAATAGGAAACATAAGAAAAACCACAGATCTGAAGAACAGATCAAGAAGAGAAAATATAAGAATAATTGGAGTAACTAAAAGCTGTGACTAAAAATAAAACAAAACAAAACAAAACCCTTGATACGATAACGCAAGAAATAATCCAAGGAAATTATCCTAGAATGATAGAACAGGAGGGGAAAGTAGAAATAGAAAAAATCCATTGATCACCACTTCAAAGAGATCCTTTTAGAAAATATATAGGACTATTATTGCAAAATTTCAGATTAAAGAGAAAATTTTGGAAGAAAAAGAAACAGGCAATTCAAATATGTTGGAGATACAATCAGAATTGTATGGGACTTAGCAGCAGCCACAACAAAAGACCACAGATCCTGGAATTAAATATACTGGCAATCAAAAGAACTAGGCTTGTGACCAAAAATATATTCAGCAAAATTATCCATATTCAATGAACTTGCAGATTTACAGAACTTTCAACAAACCAGAACTTAATAGAAAATTTAACATATAAGAGCCAATATCAAAGATCAATTTTAAGGGATCAACATG
This sequence comes from Antechinus flavipes, assembly GCF_016432865.1. NCBI lineage: Eukaryota > Metazoa > Chordata > Mammalia > Dasyuromorphia > Dasyuridae > Antechinus > Antechinus flavipes. The sequence goes on along the minus strand of NC_067399.1, from coordinate 259,530,512 downwards.
GACAAGGACAAAATTTGTCTAATTGTTATATACTAGACAAATTTTGTCTAATATAAACTGGTAATGGTGATATTTCATAAGAAAGTTTAAGATACTGCTTAGTAGCTGTTGCATATTTTTAAGCCTGAAGATATTCCCAGTAGGAAAAGCCTTCTCTGACCCAGTCCCTTTATTTTGGACTAAAATTGACTCTGGGCAAGCCTGAATAAGGATATCCAGGTTTACCTTTCTTTCCCAGTCATTACATTGAGGGCTTAGTTTTAGCATTACAGTAAAGGGGTAAGAATGCTGACATTATTAGCCAATTCCTCCTTCATTGCCATAAATATCTACTATTAGTCTTAGGGTTGTGAAACTTAAGGAAGGGAACTGGCTACCTCTTCTTCTCTTCCTTTGCCCTGACATTCCTCCCCTAAGCCTGATTTGACCAACCCAAGGCTTTGACACTCATATCTGGGCACAATAATCATTCTGGCGCTACTCCCTGCTCCCTAAGTGGCCTCAGACAAATTACTTAACTTTTTTTCTAGCCTCAAATCTCATCTACAAAATAAGGAGACTGAATTAGTTGATTTCAAGATCCCTTTTGGCTTTAAACCTATGATATGATAAACCTGTGCATAACAATATTAGCATTCTAATTTCCCATTGATTGACAGGTAAGAAAACATTTATTTCAAATGATTTTGATTTTTTTCTTCATGTTTTATAAGAAACTTTGACAATCTGAAGAAGAAAGATTCTGGAATTAGATTTCTTAACCAATGGTAAGGAATATTTAGCCAATGACTAGAAACAAAAGCATTGATGGGCCACCTAAGACAAGCAGGGTAAGCTGTTTGTCAAGGAAGATTCTCTTCTCCATTTGTGGGGCCTGAAGCTGTACTGACAGATATTAGGACTGGAGCCTTGAGCTCTGACCAACAGCTAAAGATGTGATGAGTGGAGAGCTGTTCCACTTCCCTATTTCTAATTTCAAAACACCATTCAAATGGTTCCTTTTAATACAAGTTTTCGACCAAAGGATATTTGCTAATATGAAGTAATCTAACACTGGATTTTAGTGTTTTACGGTCCTGCTGAGTTTTAAAAAGGTTCTGTGTAGTTTTAAATTAATTTTGTATAAGAACAAATATCTTTAGGCATTGGAGGAGATTAAAAAAGAAATGGAGTTCAGTTCTTACTCTCAGGGAGTTTAGTTTTGTTGTAGAAACAAGATGAATACATTTGGAATAACTGTTAAAAAAGGAGAATTGTAATGGATTTGGAATATAAGAAAAGTATATCAACAAAACACATATATAGGGTATCAAAAGAGTACCCAGGCAGGATCTGATTGGGGAGGGGTTAAACCAAAGAGGCTGAACTTCGGCATTGTGGCTTCATAATTAATTGATATGAATGAGACCTGAAAGTGACTATGATCAGTCTGACCTAAGCCACTTGTTGATAACAGTTCAGGACTCAGGGTAGCTACTGTCTCTTAATTTTTAAGTCTAAACTTCTGGACCACCTTTTTAGTAAGATATCAGAAAAAGTCTTTGTGCATTCAGAAATGAACTTATGACTTTTTTGATTCATCTAAACTTAGTTGTGAATTATTTGCTACTTCTACTTCACTATCATGCTTCTTGATTCTAAACATTCAAGGATTGATGGCATTCCATTTCCCTCCTAATTTATTGAAGCTCAGAATTAAGGAATTTCTAGCTGTTTCATGTATGTGAGTCTTTGAAAAATTCTAGTTTGAGACCAACTATCCTTCCTGTTCTCCACTCCCACCCTCACCCCTACTCCCACTCCTCCACCTCTTCCTCCATTTCCTGGTTGAAAAACAAAGGATGAGCAATTCTGATAAAGTCTGGATAGCCAAGGCACAGGGAGGCAGCAGTGGGAAATTAGCAGTTACTGAGATTAGGCAGGAAGCTGTTTCAAAGTAGCATTGTAGAAAGGGTCTTATCCCCAGCAGCCTTTCAGCTGAAACTGATTCCTTTTTTGAACATGTAGCTGCTAGAGGCAACTACAGTCTTCTCACCGCACAGTGTAGCCTGGGGAAGGAAACAGTTCCGGAAAGTAACCTACTGGGAAATAATTTAATCCTTTTTTTTGCATAACTTCTTAGAAAGCTTTCTGATTTCAGCTATTCTCTAACTTCTCTATTCCACTTGTGTCTGCTCTTAATGTTCTGTTCCTCTTTGCATTGTGTAGTTCATCTCTTTTAGCAGCAGCAAAATCCTTGGTTCCCCTGAGGTTTGTCAGAATTGGAGGACAGATAGTGATAACCATTTGCCATATCCATAAGCAGCTTTAGTCATCTTTTGGAATTTAGTGACATTCCATGTTGTATTTTAGGACAACTAGAGAAAGGCAATATTGATTCAACTTTTAGTGGAGTAATAAAGCTAGGTATCTTAACCTTTGGTCAGTTACCAAGTCTTGCTCTTTCTACTTCCACAATATCACTTACATCCAACCCCTTCTCTCTACTCAAGTTCATCAGCTTAATTTAGCTCCCCATCACCTTGTGCCTTAATTATTGAAATAGTTTCCTAATTGGTCTCTTTGCCTCAAGTCTTTTCTCACTCCAGTTCATTCTTGTGATAATACCAATGTGTTTTTTTCTGTTTTTTTCTCTCAGTGACTGTCACTCCCCTTAGTCAATTCCAAAGCCTTTCTTTCTGTTGCTACTAGGATAAAATACAAACTTCTGCCTAGCTTTTCTTTTTAAAAAGTATTTTATTTTTCCTGTAACATGTAAACAATTTTAAACATTTGTTTTTAAAATTTTGATTTTCGGATTCTCTCTCTTCCTCCCTCTGTCCCCACCTAGAAGGCACATGTAAAGTTATGCAAAACACGTTGTGAAAGAAAACAGATTCCCTTCCTTCTCCCCCACAGAAAAACACCTCAAGAAAAATTAAGTAAAATTTAAAAAATATGTACTTCAATCTGTATTCAGACAAAATCAGTTCATTTTTCATCATAAGTCCTCCAGAATTGTCTTGGTATTATATTGCTGAGAATAGCAATGTCTTTCATAGCTGATGATCTTACTACATTGCTGTTACTTTATACACAGTACATTTCACTTTGCATGAGCTTTCTTTTCTGAGAGCATCTTGTTCATCATTTCTTATAGCATGATAATATTGTATCATTATCACATACCACCATTTATTCAGCCATTCTCCAATTGATAGATATCCCCTCAATTTCTAATTCTCTGTCTTGGAAAAAGTGCTGCTATAAATATAAATATAAATCTCTTTTGGGATATATGTCTAGTAGTTATTGCTAGATTAAAGGGTATACATGATTTTATAGCTCTTTGGGTATAGTTCTAAATTGCTCTACAGAATGATTGAATCAGTTCACAATTCTACCAACAACACATTAATGTCTTATTTTTCCCACATTCCTTTCAACATTTGTCATTTTCCTTTTCTGGCCTGTTAGCCAATCTAATAGATATGAAATCGTACTTCAGAATTGTTTTAATTTGCATTTCTCTAATAAGTTAGAGAATTTTTTTTGATATGACTATAAATAACTTGATTACTTCAACTGAAAATTGCTCATGTCTTTTGATCATTTATCTATTGGGGAATGGCTTTTTTAAAAAAATTTGACCAAGTTCCCAATATGTTTGAAAAATGGGACCTTTATCAGAGAAACTTGCTTCAAATATTTTTTCACAATTACTGCTAACTGTATTTTCACTGTTTATTTTATTCTCTCTCTCTTTTCACCCTGTCCCTCCTCAAAAGTATTTTGCCTCTTACTCACTCTTCCCTCAATATATCTCTTCCCTGCTCATATCTTCTTCCTGTCCTACTTTCTTGCAGGGTAAGAGAAATTTCTACACCCAACTGAATGTGTTATTCCCTCTTTGAGCCAATTCTGATAAGAGTAAAGTTTATGCACTTTTCTTCTCTTCTCCTCCTTGCCCTCCACTGTATTTTTCTTGGCTTTTTTATTGCAGATAATTTACACCATTATACCACTCCCATTCTTCCAATCCATTCCTCTCTCATCCCATAATTTAAATTTTTTAAAAGATATTATCCCTTCATATTCAACTCAGAACTGTGCCTTCTGTCTATATATACTCTTTTTAACTGCCCTAATAATGGCAAAGTTCTTATGAGTTACAAATATCATCTTCCCATGTAGGTATATAAACAGATTAACCTTATTAATTAGTTCCTTATGATTTTACTTTCCTGATTACCCCTTTATGCCTCTTCTGAATCCTGTATTTGTTAATCAGCTTTTCTATTCCACTCTGGTCGTTTCATCAAGAATGCTCCCTATTTCATTTAATATCCATTTCTCTCCTTAAAGTATTATACTCACTTTTGCTGGGTAGGTGATTATTGGTTGTAATCCTAATGTTTTTGCTCTCTAGAATATCATATTCTAAGCCCTCCAATCCTTTATGTTTATGTTGCTATTAAATCTTATGTCCTAACTATGGCTCTATTGTACTTGAATTGTTTCTTTCTGGATGCTTGCAATATTTTCTCTTTGACCTGGGAGTTCTGGAATTTGGCTATAATATTCCCAGGAGTTTTCATCTTGAATTTCTTTCAGAAGGTGATTGGTGGATTTTTTAAATTTCTATTTTACTTTCTAATTCTAGAACATCAGGACAGTTTTCTTTGATAATTTTTTGAAAGATGATGTCTAAGTTCTTTTTTTATATATATCATGGCTTTCAGATAATCCAATAATTTTAAAAGTCTCTTTCCTGGATCTATTTTCCAGGTCAGTTGTTTTTCCAGTGAGATTGCTCACATTGTTTTCTATTTTATTATTATTTTGGTTTTGTTTTATTGTTTCTTGATTTCTCATAAAGTCATTAACTTCCATTTGTTCAGTTCTAATTTTTGAGGAATTATTTTCTTCAGTGAGTTTTTGTATCTTATTTTCCATTTGGACAATTTTACTTTTTCAGGCATTCTTCTTATTACTGACTTTTGTACTTCCTTTTGCATCACTCTCGTTTCTCTTTCCAATTTTTCCTCTATTTCTCTTATTTGATTTTCAAAATCCCTTTAGTTTTCCCATGATCTGAGAACAATTCTTATTTTTATTGGAGGCTTTGGATGTAGGAGCTTTATCTTCTGAGTGTATTTTGATTTTCTTTGTCACTGTAATAATTTTCTATGGTCAGAATGTTTTTCTGTTGCTTGCTCATTTTTCCAGCCTATTACTTGACTTTTAACTCTTTGTTAAAGTAGGACTCTGCTTCTAGTGGAGGACACACTGTCCCAAACTTCAGAAATTTTGTGCAACTGTGTTCAGAGATTATTCTAAGGACCTATAACTTTTCAGTTCTTTCAAGGGAGTATGATCCAAAGAGAAATGTGTTTATTCTTCTCCTGGTCAGTGCTCTAGTCTGGGAGAGACCACAACTTGACACCCTTACTGTCTATGGATTGAGACCTTTGGAAGCTGCTGCCACTTCTGCTACTGCTACTGCTACTGAAAAATGGGCATGAGGCCCATTTTTGCTTTGGTGGGTTTGGAACTGTGCTCCAAACTCACCCTAGCCAATACACCCTTTCTACTGACATTCCAAGTTGGAATATTGTTTCATTCCATCTTTTTGTGTTTTCTGATGCTCTTAAATTTTCTTAGAGTCATTATTTAAAGGGATTTGGAGGGATTTGGTGAAGGTGTCAGTGAATCCCTGCTTTTACTCTGCCATACTGACTCTGCCTCCCCCTGTCTAGATTTTAAACACATTTATAAGCTTATTCCAGCCTATCTTTCTAACTTCATTTTCCATTACTCTCCCTTCCATACTTTTTGATATGTTCAAATTGGCCTTCTCTGTTTTTTCTGTTTCTGTGGACTTGCTCTGACTGACTTCCATGCCTGGAATGAACTTGCTCCTTAATTCTCCCTTTCTCTTCCTTCAAGATATAGCCCAAGCACAATCTTCTACATTAAAACTTTAAAAAAATCTTTACAACTACTAGTTCCTTTTATTCTTATTTTGTTTAGAAGTAACTAGGTAGTGTGCTTCATAGAGTGCTAGACTTGGAATCAGGTAGATTTGCCTTCTAATCTTGCTGGAGACATTTGTAGTATGATATTGAGCAAGTCTTTTAATCTCTATTCGCTTCAGTTTCTTCATCTGCAAAATAGCAATGATAATTGCATCTATGTGACTGGGTTATTATGGGGCTCTCATAACATAAAATATGTAAAGTACTTTGCATAACATAAAATACTATATCAATGCTAAACAAATGATTTTATCTTTTAAATTTTTTTTTCTCTTCTGTATATATTCGTATACATGTACTTATTGCTTTCCCAATAATATGTAAATTCCTTGAGCTTGCTTCATTTTTGTATTTATATTTCCTTTTGCTTTGCACATTATAGGTGCTTAATAAATACTTGTAAATTCATTGACATTGTGTTACTATTGTAGTATTATTATTTAATAGGTAATGTGTAGAATCGCCAAAGACTTTAGCTATGGTGGAATGAGAGCTAACTCTTGGGTTTTTAACCGATGCACAGGTGCCTAACATAAAGTTTGCTTGGGGCTTCAGGGTCTTTCTTTTTATATATATGTGTGTCAAGGAAATAATTTTATTTTTTTCCTCCTAGTCTTTTATTTGAAGTGTAGACTACCATCTTGCATTGTTGTACGCCATAACCAATGGACCAGGAAAGCAGCACCAGAGAAAGTGTGGGTGAGTCCCTTTTCTGTACTAATCTGTATTAACTGATAAATGTTTTTAAGTCTTTTTCATGTGTGAGAAACAAATCATTTCCCCCCAACTCCTTGAGAGGAGGAGAGTGCCCCATTTTGTGTTTCTTTTCTATGATAGTGATGCTTTGCCTTTGTATGATTCCTTTTACTTGTTGAGAAGGCTATTATAAGTTCACACTCCTTTTTGTCCATGACATCACTCTCAGTATTAATATATGGTCAGTAAATGTGATTGGCTGATTGACTGTAGAATATTCTATCATGAACCAAAAATGGGGAAATCTTTGTTTGCTTTTTATAAGAGGTTTATCTGCATGGTTGGAGTTTTTGCTCACTAATTCACATCAATATCCTGGAATGTGAGTGAACCAATCTTAGTTACTTTAGACAAACTCAATTGGAGAAGATTGCCTACTGGCTTACTGATTTTTCCTTCTGTGTTTACCAATGTTATGTCCTAATTCCCATGCTTACTTAACTCTCCTCCTTCCATCCCCAATCCAAGTCCAAAGAAGGAAAATAGGAAATATGTCTTTCATATAATAAACTAGCCTGTATAAGCAAACAGATGTATTAGTTGTGGCATAGTGGAATTAAGTTACTTTCTCAGGCTTTCAAAAGAAGTCATTAATAGATTTGGATTGGGATCTCACAATTTCTGGTCTGCTTTCTATGAGAAAGTGCTGATAGACATGGTTTAGCTAATTAAGAAATAAAAACCTCACCCCACATAAGAATTTAAACTGTGATACATTGGAACTGGCTCAGGCTTGAGTAGAGATGAGTTCTAAGTATTGGAGCATAGGGGCCATTCTAGGGCCCCTAGAATACCTACAGATGTAAGATCCCTACATAAGGTGCAAGAGGAATAACATCATATTGAATAGTGTTTTATAATTTCATAGAGATTTATTGGATTATATAATAATTAATAGTTATTTAATTCATAAGCCATCTCAGTTTAAATTATGAAATAAAATGACAACAGTATACCTTTTAAAGCATCTAAAAAAATGAAACAGTCAGAATCACTGAAAGAGATATGAGATTCATTTCTTTATGCTTGTAAGGAAGAATATATCATGAGGGAGTTTGTCAAATGACTTGCTGAAAATAAGATATCGTCTTTGTCTTTTCCCTACTCTTTTAGTCTAATGATCTTATTTGGTTATTGATTGTGAATCCTAATTTTCATTTTTTGGTCCATATTCTTTTAGCCTTTTTAGATTTATCAGAGAGTTTCCTGTGCATCCATATTTATGACTGTGTGACACCCTTGCTTAAGAAGTTCTAAGGGCTTCCATTTGCCTAAAGGATAAACTATAAGTACACATATTTGACATTTAAAGCACTATCTAGAATCATTGGATATTACTCTCCTGTAACACTGCTCTATATTCACACTGGTCTACTTGCTAGTCCTTTTATCCAACATTCCATTTTCCACTGGCAAACCTTTAGATCTGCCCATCTCTCATGTCTGAAATATACTCCCTTCTTAGGGAATGTATTTCTTTGCCTTTTAGAACAGATGCATCTCTATAGAAGTCTGTTCTTATTCTTTCCCCCAGTTCCCCAAGTACTTGGGCCTTTGAAATTATATTTATATGATATTTATGTTGGGTTTAATAATAATAATAGCTAGCATATACATAGCATCTCTTATGCCAGGCACTGTGCAAGCAATTTACAGACATTATCTCATTTATTTATATGTTGTATTCATGTTTTTTTTCCCCTTTTTGTGCAAGTGTCTTGACATTCCTTCCTTCCTTCCTCCCCTTCTCCTTTTCCCCCTTCCTCTTCTCCTTTACTCTTTTACTTCCCTTTCTCTTTCCTTCCTCTTCTTCCCTTTCCCTTCCCTTCTCCTTCTCCTTCCTCTTTCCTTTTCCCTTTCCACTCCCCCTTCATCTTCCCCTTCCCTTTCATTTCCCTTTATACTTCCTTTTCCCTTTCCTTTTCCCTTCTGTTTTTCCCTTTCCTTACCCTTCTCTTTCCCCTTTCCCCTTCTTCCTCTTCCCCTTCCTCTTCTCCTTCCCTTTTCCTTCTCCTTCCCTTTCCCCTTCCCTTTCCTTTTCCTTTTTTACTTCCCCTTCCCATTTCCTTTTTCTTCCATTTTCTTTTTCTTTCTCTTTTCCCTTCTCCTTTCCTTTCCCCTTCCCCTTCTCCTCCCTTTTCCCTTTCCATTCCCTTTTCCCTTTTCCTTTCCTTAATCGTTTTCCTTTTTCTTCATACTTCCCCTTCCCCTTCCTGTTCCCTTCCCTTTCCCTTATCTTTCCTTTCTCCTTCCCTTTCCCCTTTCCCTTCTTTTCCCTTTCCACTTCTACTTTCCTTTGTCTTTCCCCTTCCCTTTCTTCTTTCCTTTCCCCTTTCCCTTTGTTGCCCCTTCCCCTTCCCTTTCCCTTTTCCTTCCTTTTCCTTTTCCCTTTCCTTTTTTTTTTTTGTCTTTGTGTCCTAGACACTTAACAGTTCCTGGCATATAGTACATATTCCATAAGGTTGGCTAAGATGGCAGGAGAAGATAATGACAAATGTTGGCAGGATGTGAGAAAACTAGGACACTAATGCATTATTGGTGGAATGGTGATCTGATCTAGCCGTTCTGGAAAACAAGTTGGAATTATGCCCAAAGAGCTATAAAACTGTGCATACCCTTTAATTCAGCAATGCCATTACTGGTTCTATATCCCAAAGAGATCATAAAGGAAGGGGAAAGACCCACATGTGCAAAAATGTTTGTAACAGCTCTTTTTGTGGTGACAAGGAATTGGAAATTGAGTGGATGCCAATCAATTAGGGAATGGCTGAATAAGTTATGGTATATTAATGTAATGGAATAGTAATGTTATCTGTAAGAAATGGTGAAGTTGCTGATTTCACAGAAGTCTGGAAAGACTTATATGAACTGATGCTGAGTGAGGTGAGCAGAACCAGTTCAACATCGTACATAGTAACGGCAAGATTATGTGATGATCAATTATGATAGACTTAGCTCTTCTCAGCAATACAATGATCCAAGACAATTTCAATAGACTTGTGATGGAAAATGCTGTCTGCATTTTCATTCAGAGAAAGAGCTATATAGCCTGAATGTGGATTGAAGCATACTATTTCATCATTTTTTGTTTTGTTTTTTCTTAATTGAGTTTTTTCCCTTTTGTTCTGATTTTTCTTTCACAGCATGAATAATATAGAAATATGTTTAAAATGATTGTATATGTATAGTATAACCTATTTCAGATTGCTTGTTGTTTTGGGAAGGGGAGAAGTAAGGGAGAAAAGGAGAAAAAAAATTGTAACTCAGAATCTTACCAAAAAATGAATGTTGAAAAATATTTTTATATGTAATTGCAAAAAAAATACTATTAAGTGGTGAAAAAATAAATTATTGTTCAATGAAGGAATGATTGAGTAGTCAAAATTTTATTTTGAGAGCCTCCTGTCCTTTTTGAGCCCTTTTCCCTTTGGGAGGAGACAGAAATATTCACCTTTTTTTTTTCCCCTGAACCTTTTGAAATTTTTGCTCAAAAATACGAAAAAGTCCATGCCAGATTATACATGGGATAACTGTTCTTAGCTGTCACAAACTCTTTAGATGACATATTGCTTCCAGTATTGCATTTTGTCAGCCAATTCTTCCTTGATCAGAATTAAATCCTGAATAACCACTCCTCTTATTACTTCTTCTATCTTTAGAAAAATGAAATTTTCTGCAAGATACCCCAAGAATTTATGAGATGTTGCAAAAATTATAGTAGATAGGAGGATAATGAAGTCCCACAGTCACTATTATATCTTGTGTGTCAGTTTTCATAATTTATGTTAGGAAAACATCATCCAAATTTTCCATCTGGTCAGACAGTCTGCAGGACAGGATAAATAGTATGTCTGTTTTTATTTCTTTTTATTTTCACATAACACTCTCTAGTGAACTTTCATATGAATTTCTAAATATGTATATATATATATATATATATACATATATATATATTTTCTTTACATATACTGTTATCCTAGTTATGATAAACCACCAAGTTTCAATGATACTTCTGAGATCACATTCATAAACTTATGTTAAAACTTCAAATTTACTTTTTATCTGCAAACATTTGTATATACATCACTGAGGTCCTAAATGTTCTTTTGAACTCTCTTCCTAGTTACTTTCTCCTGTGAATTGCTGTACATATCTTCTAATCTTATTCCCATTTCTGTGACTATTGTCTTTCATTGTATCTAGTTTTACCATTGAACCCTGAGAAGCTTAAAATGAGGATATGTAATACATCCAAAGAGATTTTACCCAATATAGTTGGGAAACAAAGACTGAAATCTATTTTGGAATGCTTCATATTCATTTAAAAATGCCTATCTTCCTTTACTTTTCATGACTACCATACTCTCACATATTCAGTAAGCTTCATTTAGTAAAATTAAAATCACTTCTTAATATTTCAAAATTTGATCTGAGAAGATGAATTATAGTGGCTGAGTTATTTGTGAAGGGAAAGAAACCTAGAATAAAATCTTGTTAGATGGAGTTTAAAGATAAAATTTAGTTATGTTAATTGTAGTAGTTTGGGATCCTGTGACCTCAAGGTGTTTATATGAAACGTGTGTTTCCCCTTCATTTCATAGTTATTGTTTGGCTAAACTGGGTGATGGATGATAGAGAAGTCAGAGTCTAGAAATATGTTCAGAAATGGACAGGAAGCCAAGAGAGATCTCTGCCAGCACTTCCTTCCTGTCTGTAAAAGGGGGAGAAGGGAGGGTAACAACCTTGGCTTTCATTTATCCTGAGAAAAGTGTCACCAGGCTAGCCATATTACAGGAAAAATGGTTTATTCTTTCCTCAAATTATAGTGTCCTTCCTTTCCTTTAGCAGTTAGGTTGGTCCAAGAGCCACATAAATAGTGAATCAGATGGAGGATTTTGCTGAAACAAGGCAAATAATCAGAGAATCTGTAATGAAGATGGAGAAATACAGAAATATGATGTGGATTTGAGGAGGAATACTTTTTTTCCCTTTATACTTTAAAGTTATATACATACTACAATAAGTCATCTTGTCCTAATAGCACCAGACATTTTGGTCTTGATACAATAGAATTTTTTAATAATCATGTTAGAAAGGAAAAAGAGAATAGCAATTTCAGACATCATTTTTATTTATTTGGAATACAAAGGGCCACAGGCCAAACTCAGCCCAGGTTTTTAGCCTTTGTGTAGTATCTGGTCAACAGTTGTCCTTGAGGCAACTCCTGTTAGATGATGAAATCTTTAATTCTATAATTGTGGATTACCATTTACTCACTCACTGCTCATGAGGAACAAGGGAGAATAAGGGGAGGTTGAAAGGGGATTTAATTCTTTCTGGCTTAGCTTTCTTTCAATTTTAAAATTCAGATTTATTTTATTGTTGAGTTTGTATTCTCTGCTCTTCTTTCCCCTCTTGAGAAAATAGATTTTTTTTTTTTAAATAAACATACAAGATCAAATAAAACAAATTCCTCTATTGTCCATATGCACTCTGGGTCCATCATCTCTCTCAAGCAATGGGAAGTATATTTTATCATGATTACTCTGGAATTGTTGGTTGATCATTATGTTGATCAAAGTTCTTAAATCTTTTAAAGTTGTTTCTCTTTCCAATATTGTTATTATATATCATTTTCTCCTGGTTTTTCTTATTTCACTTTCCTTCAGTCCATACAAGTCTTCCTAGGTTTCTCTTAATCCATTACCTTCCTCATTTCTCTCCCCTGCCCTATTATTAATTTATTTTAAGCATTGTTTTAAAATTTTAAGTTTTGAATTTTCTCCCTCCCACTCATACTGCCCCACCTACTGAGAAGGCAAGCAATATTTTATCAGTTATACTATGAAATAACGCAAAACATATTTCCATATTAAACATTTTTTAAAAAGCAAGAAAAATAAAGTGAGAAATTTTTACATCAGTATGTACTTAGAATTCATCAGTTCTCTGTCTGGAGTTAGATAGCATTGTTTTCATCATGAGTCCTTTAGAATTATCTTTAATTATTTATATTGCATTGATCAGAGTAGGTACTTTTTTTTTTCCACTGGGAAGTATATAGCAGAATCATCATTACAACATTGCTATTATTGTACACAATGATCTTGTTGTCATTTCACCTTGCATCACGTCATGTTTTCCAGAAACTACTTCCCCTTGTCATTTTCTCTTGAAGAAGAATGTTCAGTCACAATAATATATAACAACTTGTTCAGCCATTCCCCAATTGATGAGCACCCCCTTCGTTTATAGTTTTTTACTAACACAGAAAAAGTGCCATAAATATTTTTATCCATATAATTTCTTTTTCTTTGATCTGTTTAAGATATAGACCTAGTAGTAATAGTAGTAATAATAGTAGTATTGCCACATCAAAGACAAAATATACAATTTTGTAGCTCTTGGACCTAGTTCTAAACTGTTCTCCAGAACTGATGGATAAGTTCACTTCTTCCCCTGTTTTTTCCTCATTTCTTCCAGCATCTGTCATTTGTCATAGGGATAAGGTGATACCTTAGAATTGTTTTAATTTGCCTATATCTCAAGCTATAGATACCTTTGATTTTTTCTTCTGAAAACCACCTGTTTATGCCCTTTGACTATTAAGTGGGGGATGGCTTTTATTTTTATACATTTGACTCATATTCAGTACATGTTTGATAAATGAGGCCTATGGTGCCTTTTAGCAAAAGGTAATTTCCCTGATTATTCTTTTAATTAGGTCAATTTTTGCTTTTGTTTTGTTTGAGATCATGTTTTTTACTCCTGGCTTTTTATAGTTTAACGGGAGCATATTAAAATCTGCTCCAGCCCTTTATTTTAACTGTATGTGCTTTTCTGTTTCAAGTGTGTCTCTTATAAATCACATTGTTAGATTCTGGTTTCTAATTCATTCTGCTATATACACTTCCCTTTTATGGGTGAACTCATCCCATTCACATTCGTAGTTATATTTACTAACTGTGCTTTTCCTTCTATCCAGTTTTTTTTTAACTTTCTTTTTTATCTTTCTTTTTATTCTGTTCCTCCTCAAAAGCCTTTTTTTGTTTTCTAACCATTGTCTTTGTGCACCTCTCTTATGTGAGAAAATTTTTCACTTTCTGTCTCTTAGTTTTCTCCTTTTCCCACTGTATCCCTTTTTTTTAATCCCTTTTTTAAATGAGCAAATTATGCTGGTTTATTTACAGTTGTAATTTTTAAATAGTTAACACAAACTTTTTACATTATTATTATGGGGAAAAAAATCCCATGACTGAATTAGGCAAAAGCCAAAGACTTTGGGAAAGTTTTGTAGGGACCAGGAAAAGGAAATGTAGTATAACAGTCATAGGGCAGGATTATAAATACCAAGTATGTCCCAGGTATAATTTCATGCAAATGTCTTTAGCAATTCAATTCAGTTGCTTTTAGATAGTAAAGCAAATTATTTCTCGAATTAAGGTGCCTCATAACTACTTGATTCCCATTAAAATAACTTAAAAGTAGTTGATTGTTAGAGTCTTTTTTCACTCCTCAAAGCATTAAGTTTATATTTTATGACCTGAAAGTCTATGGATCTGCTACATTCCTTATAAAAAAAAGAATTCCAGAAAGTCATTCCATAACTCCAAACATATTCTAGGGCACTCTCCCAAATATGTTCAAAATGGATCAGAAAAGCTCAACTAAGAAATTTTTTTTAAATGGTTAAACTTTGAAAAACAAGTGCTAAAGTAAAATAGCATTAAGAAGCAAGGATGTGATGATAAGGCATTTCACCTATATAGTGCTCTGATTAGTAACTTTTATTTAGTCTCATTACAGAACAGAACTTCAGATGAGTATAAAACAAAGCATACATTCATACCTGCAGGTTTTGAAACGTACAAAACCAAATAGTTCACTTGTGATGGAGACTACTTTTACTACTCCTGTTTTATCTTTTTCATTTTGAATTTCAAATTTAATGCACTTATTCACTTATCATAATGCTTTAATCATTCCATTTTACTTATTACTAGCACTTAATCTAGCTTTCTCTATGGTAACTATTAGAAATGGCTTTCATATATTTTTTTTTGGCTTTAGTATTTTTAAAGCATTCATTTGTAAGTGTTCAAATTATTCCCCCAATTGTGCATAGATAAGTGTGTGATTTATAAAATATATTTTTACACTTTATAGTAGGGTTACATTATTCAGTCAGTTGGAATCTCCATATCCACCTCATTTATTGAATTCCAGTCCTTTTAAAAACAAGAGAATAAGCAAAATATTTACTACTCTGTAATGTTTTTAGTCTTTGAAAATATTTGTGTTACCCTTCATTTTGGGAGGAGATTTTTCTAACGCTATTGACTCATATCCATGCCCCTTGTCTATGTAAACTTTTAACTATCCTAATAATAATAGAGTTCTTAGGAGTTACATATATCAACTTCCCAGTTTACTTTTATTGAGACTCTTATGATTATTCTTTCATATTTACCTTTTTTTGCTGAAGTATTTTGTTTGAATGTCAGATTTTCTTTTCAGGGCTGGTCTTTATTTATTTATTTTTTAACCAGGAAGGCATTAAAGTTCTCTATTTCATTAACTATCCATTTTCCCCAAAAAGATTATTATTCCGTTTTACTGGGTAATTCTTGGATGTAATCTTAACTTTGTTGTTCTAAGTGGTCCACTCTTTTAACTTGAAGCAACTAAATATTGGGTGATCCTGATTGTGGCTACATGGGCATTTGAAATTTTTCTTTTTGGCTGCTTGAAGTATTTTCTCTTTAATCCAGAAGCTCTGGAATTTGGCCATAATAAAATATAATAATCATTTTGAGATCTCTTTCAGAAAGTGATCAATAGATTTTTTTCACTTCTAGTTTACCTTGTAGATCTAAGCTGTTGGGGCAGTTTTTCTTTGATAATTTCTTGAAACATGATGTCTAGTCTTTGATTATGGCTTTCAGGTGGCCTATTTCCTAGTATTTTAGGCTGTGATTCAGCACCCCATATGAGATCTCATAACTGAATGTGAAGAGTCATAAAATTATGATTTATTATCAGTAAATGTTTGATTTGTATACCTATTTTATAAACATATATGTCCAGGATCAATAAAAACTTCTTGGTCAAAATGATGTTATGAGTAGAAAAAATTTAAGAAGCGGTGATCTAAGACTTTGTAAATTATCTCTCTAGGATCTCTTTTCTAGGTCAGTTATTTTTCCAGTGAGATATTTTACCTTTTCTTCTGTTTTTTTTTTTCATTCTTTTGACTTTATTTTAATGTTTTTTGATTTTTTGTGGGAATCATTAGCTTCCTTTAAATGACTCTAATATTTAAGGAATTATTTTCTTCAGGGAACTTTTTTTTTTACCCTCTTTTTCCATTTGTTCTAGTGTTTTTAAGTAGTTCTTTTCTTCGTTGAATTTTATACCTCCTTTTTCATTCATTCTATTTTTTTTTTTAAGGAGTCATTTTCTTCAGGGAATTTTTGTACCTCTATTTTAGGGCAATTCTGGTTTTTTTTAGCTGCTATTTTCTTTAGTATTTTTGTATCTCTTTTACCAAGCTGCTAATTATATTTCCAAAATGTTCTTGTATTTCTCTCATTTCTTTTGTCTAATTTTTCCTTTTGTCAATCTTTTGTCAATCTCTTTTTTAACTCTTCCAGGAATTCTTGTTGTGCTTTTGTCCAATTAATATTTTTCTTCAAGACCTTTTTTTGTAGCTTTTTTTTTTTTTTTTGGTCTTCTTTCTTGTCATTGTAGTAATTTTTTATGCTCAATTTTTTGTTGTTGTTAGTTGCTCATTTTTGCAACTTATTTCTGACTTTGAACTTTATGTTACAGTTGAGCTCTGTACACCTTGGGATGTAGAAAAATGGTCCTAAGTAAGCCTCAGTCTTTTTTGTGTTGGTGTTTTGAGAATATTTCTAAGCATCTGCAAGTTTTTGATGCTTCCAGGCTATTGTGATTCTGGGAGAGATCTAGCCACTGTTCTCCTGGTCTTTGCTCTGGTCTTTTTATTTTTTAATTAAATAACTTTTTATTGACAGAACCCATGCCAGGGTAATTTTTTACAACATTATCCCTTGCACTCTCTTCTGTTCCGATTTTTCCCCTCCTTCCCTCCACCCCCTCCTTCCCTCCACCCTCTCCCCCAGATAGCAAGCAGTCCTATACATGTTAAATTGGTTCCGTATATCCTAGATACAATATATGTGTGCAGAACTGAACAGTTCTCTTGTTGCACAGGGAGAATTGGATTCAGAAGGTATGCTCTGGTCTTTTTAAGGAAAAGCCTCTGGTTGCTATAGCTGTATGTGTTAATGTTCCTGGTGCTTTGGTTCTGTGACCATGGTCCCTGATCCCTTGTAATCAACCCTCAGTACTCTTCTTTATCTTGGAACTTGCATATTGGCAGTAGAATTACCAGTCAGCATCAGCTGTACCCAGTGCCAGCATAGGTCCTCTTTAATCTCTTTCTGACTAGTTGTCTGACTCCTTTACCATTTTTGGACGGAGAGCTCCTGAAATTGGTGCTGCTATTGTAGCTCCTGGTGATGCAGCTGTTTGTGTGGGCTCCTGACAGATCTCTCTCCTAGTGTCAAAGACTTCTGCTGACCTCTTAAGTTTTCTTAGGCTGGAAAAATGTTTCACCCTGACTTTTTGTTAGCTCTGGTGCTCCAAATTTGATTTGATGAGTTATTTTAAAATTGTTTGAAGAAGAATGTTGAGAGAATTCAGCTGTGTTGCCTCTAATCTACTCTCTTGGCTCTGCCCCTCCCACTTCCTCATTTCTTGTTGCACAATAATATTCCATTATATTCATTTACTATTCCCTAATTGATGGGCACTCCCTCGGTTTCCAATTCTTTGTCACCACAAAAAGAATTGTTATAAATATTTTTGTACCAGTGAGATCCTTTTCATCATTCTTTGATCTCTTTATTGTATAGACTTAGTAGTGGTATCATTAGGTCCAAGAGTATTCCAATTTTTTGGACATAATTCAATTACTTTGGACATAATTCAGGATAACTGAATTAGTTCATCCACAGTCCCTCTAGCATTTGCCATTTTCCTCTTTTTGAAAACTTTGTAAATCTAATGGTTGTGAGATGATACCCTAGAGTTGTTTTCATTTGCATTTCTCTATTAGTTTTTAGAGCATTAAAAATTTTTTTCTTTATAGTTCTAATGGCTTTCCTTATGGTAACATGATATGTTTTTATATAGCAGAATTTAAAGATTTTATATATACATAGGACTAATAAATGGCTCGGGATGGAAAAAATATTCTTAAAGTATAAGTTCTTTGCTCTCATACAAACCCATTTAAGTATGCCAAGCACTTGCTTTCTTAATGTAGCATCCCAAGAACTTACCACAAGAATCTGAATAAGTTCTCCCCTCCCCTTTATATGATTAGTATATCCTTGTCATTCTTTGCCATGGATCTTTGCTTGACATTTTCAAATAAGGATAATACAGGGTTCAATTCAGGAATAGGCATTTTATGGTCCAGAGATGGCAAAGGATCTTGAAAATGCATTGTATGTCTCTATATCCCTAGAGTACACAAGAAACTGGATGAGGTGAGACCACTTCACAGAAAAGATCTTTTTGCCATATTCAGTACTGAGTATAGGACAGAGAACCTTTAGTTTACAATAAATTGATGTTAAAAATAGAACTGTTACAGTCTTCATTGTGAAAGTTGTTTTTCTTCCTAAATGTGCATGATGCCTTATTCTTTGCTAAGACATAGAGCAACTTCCTCTGTCTGGTTTGGGGTGTTTGAATTTTAAAAGCCCCAGAGTCTCCCCTACTATATTCACATGCACATACAAATCCTTAATTTGGAATATTTGGGGAAAGGAGACCCTAACCCTTGTATATCAACATTTCAAAATCCTATCCAAAACTTAAATTGTTTCTCATTTCCCTTGAATGGAGAGATAATTATTACATATTACTTGGAGCATGGAATATGCTAGAAAAAAAGAGAGAGACTGGAGTTTTTTCTTTTCTTTTCTTTCTTTCTTTCTTTCTTTCTTTCTTTCTTTTTTTTTTTTTTTTTTTGCTATTAACAAAGTATAGATGATATCTAAGATCTAGTTAAGACTCCTTTTTTTTTCTTGTATTTTTTGGCACGGAGCTTTACAATTTAAATCTAAACAACTAAATGTCCCTAAATGAGTAAGGAAATGTCCCTTAGTCCTTTAGTCAACATTAATAGGAACTCACACTTATGTCATGTTAAAGTTTATAAAACACTTTGCATAAATATATTATCTCATTTGATTCTCATAAGAACTCTGTAAAATATCATAAGTATTAGTATATATATTATAGAGATGAGGAAACAGATGGTTCAGAAAGATTAATTAATTTATCCATGGTTGCATAATTAGTAAACATCAGAGGCAAGATTCAGATTAAGATCTTTGTTTACTTCAAATTCAGTATACTTTCTTAATAGTTTTTTTTTTTTTATTTGTTTGTTTGGTTTTATCACAACTCCATCAAAATAGAGGTATATAATAAGATCATAGCAAAAGCATTTTTTCTGTTATTGTTAGAAACTTTTAAAAGAGGAAATGAAAGAATTTGCTATTACTCTTCTTTTTAATCTCTGGCATATTTTCCTTTTCCATGACAAAAAAAAAAAAGGGCAGTGCACTCATTTCAAAGGAAAGAAGCAACCAGTAGGTTTAATATTGATCTTTTGGTTCTAGCCCAGAGCATACCCACACTCAGTAACCATGGGTCTTCCTTTTGACCTGTACAGTTTTTGTTGAGGTCTAATCTATGTGTAACATTTCAGATACTCTTTATTTGGTTAATACTTATTTTTCTGCCCTCAAATATTTCCACTACAATTAGCCTCTGCCCTCTAGGTGTTTTGGCATTTTCTGCTGATGACATTAAATGTAATGTCATGTTATTTTGGTTATTCTCTTTTCTCTTCTACCTTCTTTAGACTCTTCATGATCCATTTTCTTCCCCTGCTTTGCAGTATTCAGGTGATAATATCTCTTTGCCTTCTTAGATAAGCTTTTCCACTTTTCTGTGGCTTCTGATATGCATGTAGTGTGTCTAGTACATGCTCACTGCTCAGTCTTCTCTACTAGTGCTGTAAGAATGCTGCTTCTGCCACCTCAAAGCGATTCTACAGGGAAAACACATAGGAACATTACTGCTAAACTTCAAAACCCCCAGATCAAAGAGAAAATTTCACAAGAAACAAAAATGCCTCCTTAATTCAGATATATTGGAGCTTCAATTAGAATTGTACAATATTTATCAGCATCAGGACTGTAGGTCTAGAATATTATATATTGAAAATCGAAAGAATTAGGCCTGTAGCCAAAAATGTCATACCCAGCAACCAAACCTGAACTCAGTAGAAAATTTAATATATAAGCGCCAACATCAGAAACTAATTTTAAGAATTTCACCAAGAACAAACTTTATCTTTTATATATAGAAATGTAAACTATTTGTCTAAAATCAACATCAGTAATTGGATAGTCCAAAAGAAAGATTGGGGCAGAGCTGAGTATAATCTGACTCTAAAAATGAAAACCATCTAGGAGAAGGTAAAAATAATAATTATGCTATACTATTGGGATGCAGAGGAAGAAGAATTATTAGAAGGGGGAGGAGAGCTAGTTATTCTGAAAAACTACTTACATATTAAATAGTTGAGAATGGTTTTGAGAACCAGTACTTGCTTTCAGAAATGATTAATTTACTTCATAGCATTTGGCAGGTAGTTACTGCTGACTTACTCTCAAATTGAGATGTCAGTCTAGAGCTGAACATTATCATTCTCCAATAATAAAGACCTGCCTTTTTTGTTGTTTTGTTTTCTTTTCCCTGCTGCTTTTCAAATACAAGTTGTTTTTTTGTTTCATACTTTCACCAACCAAAGTTCTCTGACAACATAGAAGGTACATGATTTATAAATATAACATTAAAAATATTGACTTCATTATGTATCATCAAGAAAAACAGAACCTCTTTGGAATTAACAATTTTCCAAGTGTACATCCTTAACTTTATATTGTCTTTATGTGGTAATTTTGTCTATTCTAAATATGCTTATATATGAATTTATTTCCCTTGTTAGAATGTAAGCTCTTTAAGCATAAAGATGTTTTCATTCTTTGTATTTATATTTCCAAAGCTAATGTAGTATCTAACATAAAGTAAGCATGTATTAAGTAATTATTGGTTGATGAAATATGGAGTAGATACTACACTAGCTTTGGAGTAGTATCTAACATAGAGTAAGCCTGTATTAAGAATGTGAGAGATAAGAGAAAAGAAGATAGGATTAAATAAAAGTTATAGCAGGTAATTTTGTAAAGATATGTACCTATGATATTCTAGAATCCTTTCCCAAGATGTTTGATTATGATTGAGTCCTGACAGTGAGATGAAGTAGGCACAGGAATGGGAAGATGGGCCCGAGAGAAGGGGTTTATGGAGGAGGAAGAGTTTGTTATGGCAAGTCTTGGAAAGCAATAATGCTGTATTTATACATTTGCCAGCAACCAGCCATATGGCCCAGAACATGATATGCTCAGATGCTTAGTTTTTTCTATTTATAATGTGGACATTTTTTCTTTCTTTTTTTTTCCATTGAGGATACAAGGATGCATATGATAATACTAATTCCTTTTTATTTAAACATTTTATGGTTTACATGTCACTTTTTCCTTAACAACTTTGGGAATAGATTTTATAAGAGATAGCCTTTGCACTGACTTTGCTCCATGCCTGCAATGCACTCCCTCCTCATCTGTCTCCTTGAATCTTTTTCTTCTTTCAAGATTCAAATCAAGCATCACTTTCTACTTGAAGCTTTTTTTTTTATTGATCCTTTCAACTCCTTCTCAAATTACCTTGTATTAAATTACTTAACATTCTTTTTTATGTAACCTGTATATTTGCTTACATTTACGTTTATTGTTTCCCCCATTGGCCTGTAAATTCTTACAAGTTGGAAATTTTTCACATATTGCATTTACTTACTGTGCTGCTTACACTCTAGCCAGCATCCTCCTATCTCTCCCCATGAGTTTCCTTATCCCCTTCCCAGTCCAACTTGCCCGTAGGTCTCCTATCTCTGTTAAGAAAGCTTTTTCACTTCATCTTGCTGGGAACCAGTCCTCCACAAAATATGTCTTGGTCATCTTCTCTTTATACTGTCTGTACTCTGACATCATCTAAATCCCTATGCTTCCAACTCCAGCCTTGAACTCTATCCTGTCTTGCTCCCTATCCCATTTTCCATATCTACTAGGTAAGCTTTGGCCTTCTCTTTCTCAAAATTATTCCTCCATGCTTTTTGGTAACCATACTGTCCCTTCTCCCCCTTTTCAATTCCCTTTTATGTATTGACCTCTCCTATAAAAATGTAAGCTTCCTGTAGGAGAAGAACTGTCTTGCTTGCCAAGTCAACAAGCATTTATTAAGTGCCCGCTATGTGCTAGGCACTCTTTTTATTTTTTAATAGCTTTTTATTTATAAGATATATGCATGGGTAATTTTTCAGCAATGACAGTTGCAAAACCTTTTGTTCCAATTTTTCCCCTCCTTCCCTCCACCTCCTCCCCGAGATGGCAGGTTGACCAATACATGTTAAATATGTTAAAGTATGTTAAATACAATATAAGTATACATGTCCACACAGTTATTTTGCTGCACAAAAAGAATCAGACTTTGAAATAGTGTACAATTAGCCTGTGAAGGAAATCAAAAATGCAGGCAGACAAAAATAGAGGGATTGGGAATTCTATGTAGTGGTTCATAGTCATCTCCCAGAGTTCTTTCCCTTGGTGTAGCTGGTTCAGTTCATTCCTGCTCTATTGGAACTGATATGGTTCATCTCATCACCGAAGAGGGCTGTGCCCATCAGAATTGATCATCTTATAGTATTGTTGTTGAAGTATATCAGGATCTCCTAGTCCTGCTCATTTCACTCAGCATCAGTTCATGTAAGTGAACTTTTTTCATTTTTTCAACTTTTTTTCAGGCTTTTCTGAAATCATCCTGCTGGTCATTTCTTACAGAACAATAATATTCCATAATATCCATATACCATAATTTATTCAGCCATTCTCCAATTGATGGGCATCCACTCAGTTTCCAGTTTCTGGCCACTACAAAGAGGGTTTACACAAACATTCTTTGTGCCAGACACTCTTGCAAGTGCTGGGGATACAAAGGCAAGAACAATATCCATATATCCCTATATCTTAGTATAGAGTCTAAGACATAATAAACTCTTAATGAATGCTTTATCTGTCTATTTATCTATCTCCACAGTGTCTAGCATATAGCAATTGCTTAATAAAATTGATTTTTTTGACTGATTGATGCCCATTTTTCAAATGAGAACACAAGCCCAGAAATATACTTGCTCAAAGTTGCATAGTGAATAACAGCTGAGATTTGACCAACTTTAAGTCCACTATTCTTTAATGCTTCCAGAGTGTCTTAGAAGGAAGGTAGAGATGAATTTAAGATTTGTCACATTTGGAGAGAAACATGTATTGCATATATTTTTTCCTAGGGGGATCATTTACCCCAAATCTGAACCTAAGTTTTGTTACAAGGACCATTCAAAGAGAATGTAGAATGTGTTATCTTCCACTAAAACTTCCCTAGAGGGAAATTAGGATTGGAATTCTGTCCAAGTTTCAAGCAGGTTGCTGGGTTTGGGCTAACCCTGAATGTATGTGTATTTGTATGAAAGTTCTCCTAGCACTTCCTTCCTGCATTTCTGAGGAGAGGGGTGGGGGTGAAAGGGGCAGTAGTGAAGAATGTTTCACTGTTTTCCTTTGAGGGAGGAAGAAAGCTGAAGAAAACAAGAGATGCGATCCTAAGTAAATACTGACCTTTTATTTCAGCTCAGAGATGTTTTTCACTGCCTGGAGCCTCTGGGGAGTAACAGCATCCTCCTTGCTATTGTGCTGCCTACCCCAAAAGGGGGCTAAAGTTCAGCTTTTATGATGTTCTCACTCTGGGCTTATGGGAATAGAGGCCACATTCCTTCTCTTAGGGTCAACTGAGTGCAAAAGACAGCAGAATCCTACAGGCTATATGGTCTAACCTTAGGGCATTAGGCCAATTCAAACTGAAACAGAAATGGATAGATACTTTAGGTGACTGAAACCAACCAACCTGTTTCTGTAAAGTAATTCATATCATGGTGTGGGAAGGAATAGTTGGTGGACTAGTTGGGGATAATAGCTTTCTTTGAATGATAATATCTTGCTACCTCATAAAAATATTACTTATTGATGTCAAAGTATTCTTAAGTATTTTTCCAAGTACTTTTCTTAAGGAATTCTTGCTGTGTTCTTTTCTATATTGTCTTGAGGACAAACCCAATCAAATGTCTTCACATTTTAAGTGGAAAGGTTTTTATCTCATCAACACATTCATCTTTGGGTCAAACTCATCTCTTATCCTCCAAGGAGCTGCCATGATGTCTGGAAGTGTCCTACCTTTGTCACACCCAGAATGCTTCTTTTACCTACCTTTCTAATGGAAGTAAGCTTATTTCAGAATCTCTGATTAGCTTTACAGTATGCTGTGAATAACTGTATGGAAATAGGTTATTGATTTCAAAGTCACCTAAATAATCCATTTCTGTTTTAGTTTGAGTTGGTCTCATACCTAAGATTAGACCATTTAGAATGTAGGATTCTTCTGTTTGTTATTATCAGAGAAGAAATGTGAGCTCTAAGAAGAAAGGGTTAGAAGGATCAGAGAAAGTTTATAAAAGATAATGCATTTGTTAGGTTTTAAAGGATGGATAGTAATTCAGCAGGTAAACAAGCAGAATCTTGACACTAGTGTTGAGTTAATTTGATTGCATTGGTTCCAGTAGGGTGCCAGGAGAATTATGAAACCAATTCTCTGTAGCTATTAAGGCATAACATTCAGTAGTGTTTGTGTATTTTGTCCATGCATGGATTCTCTCTACCATTATCCAGCCACCAAAGATACCAGTCTCAATCTTGATGATAACAAAGGTGGAAGGGGCATATTACTTTCATAATCTCTTGGGAATTGGACTAGCAAAGAATAAGAGCATTGTTGCAGAACTAGAGGTCAAAGGAGGGGAAAGTCTCAGTTTATACCTGCACAACATGCTTTAGGTCTACTTGTTTTCTGCATTACATCCAAATGTTAAAAATTTTAATTTCTGTAAAAACCACAGGGATGCCAATCATTGCAACCAAAAACTACAGCTCAGCATCACTATGGAAGGAGTGTGCATATGAGAAGAAAATACCATCTCAAGGAGACATACATAGCCGCACTATGAAACTCTATAACATCTATAGCAGAAGTCTTCATGAGAACAATTCAAATCTATAAGGGCCTCATATAAGTTAAAGAACTTTCCTCTCAGTCAGAAGAGAACATCCTCTCTGATTTGACCCTATGGTTTTTCAGAGACATTCTCAGCCAGGGGAGGCAGGGATTGAGCAGTACTAAGCATACTGAGTAGAGACACATGTAAGCAAAGACTGGTGTTTTCTGGTCAGAATCCTGGATCCACAAGGGTCCATTCTCAATATGGTATGAAATGTTGGTCTAAACCTAATTTCTGCCAAACTACTCTCCAGTTTTCTCAGCATTTTCTGTTTAATAGTGAATTCTTATCTTAGTATTCCAGTCTTTGGGTTTATTGAACACTTTTCTATGTTAATTTACTTCTGCATGTTCTATATCTAATCTGTTTCAATGATCAAAGTCTCTATTTTTTAACTAGTATCAGATGGTTTCAATGATTTGTAATGTAATATAATGTATTGTATTATATGTAATATAATCTGAGATCTGATACCGCTGTGCCCAAGTTACTTTCTTCAAAACAACCCTGTGAGGTAGTTTTACTATTTTTATTCCCATTTTACAAATCAGGAAACTGAGACTGAGAAAAATTAAGTAAAAAAAAAAAAAAAAGAGAGAGAGAAAAATTAAGTGACTTTAAGTTGTATCCCTGCCAAGTAAGTGTTTGAGGAGTAAAATTAGAAGTTTTCTGATGAATGTGAATACACAGAGAACTCAAAAACCAACTTCGATTTCTTAAAAAAAAAATTGTATGGAAGATGGAAGAAAGGGCAGGGGACAGAGGATGTCTATAAAAGCATGTCATAGGAAAAAAAAACGCTAACTTTGGAATGAGTAAAGGTTAACAAGGAAAGCTAAGGACAACAAAAAGGGTTGCTTTTTAAAAACCTGTCCTAGGAAAAAGATAAAGTTCAAAGACAGAATCAGGCCTCCACTTCATGTGGAGTGGATGATGCCAAAAGACAACTGAGAGAAGACAGTGGCTCAGTTTTTGCTTTTGTTTTTTCGGTCAAGGAGATTGACCTTTGGACTGGAAGGGACAGAACAGAAATAACTATATAATTTGAAGATGTAAGATAATCATGGGATTTATAAGAGATTGCTTAATTATCCTTGATAAATTCAAGTCAACTGGCGACATGAACATCCTAAACAACTTGACAGAGGTCATTGCTGTCAATCAATTCAGAAATATTCAGGAGAATACAAGAGAGAATCAAAGATTTGGAAAAGGGCAAATGTCCCAATTTTCTTTTTTTTATTATAGCTTTTTATTTACAAGATATGTGCATGGTAATTTTTCAGCATTGACCCTTGCAAAACCTTTTGTTCCAACTTTTCCCCTTCTTTCCTCTACCCTCTCCCCTAGATGGCAGGTAGACCAATACATGTTAAATATGTTAAATTATATGTTAAATACAATATATGTATACATATCCATACAGTTATTTTGCTGTACAAGAAAAATCGGACTTAGAAATAAGGTAAAAATAACCTGAGAAGGAAATCAAAAATGCAAGCGGAAAATGTCCCAATTTTCAAAAAGAAAAATATGAACCCTGCAAACTACAAACCAGTTAGCTGTACTTCAGTAGCTGGCAAAACCTTATTACATTATCAAAGAGATGACTGTTCAGTTTCTAGGAAAGGAGGCAGCAGTTGTAAAGAACCAATGTATTTTCAACAAGAATAGTCATTCCAGACAAACTATTTTCTTTTTTCCATAAGTCATAGAATTAAAACTGAAAGAAACCTCAAAATTCCCATCATTTTATAAATAATAATGATAATAATAATTAGAATGATGATTATTATTACTATAGCTAACATATGGATAGTGTTTCCCTATGAGTCAGGCACTGTGCAGAATGTTTTAACAGTTATTATTTCTTTTGTTCCTTACAACCCAAGAAGGCATTATTTTCCTCACAAGACTAAGTGACTTGCCCAGGTTCATATAGCAAATACATGTCTGAGGATAAATTTGAACTTAGGTCTTTTTGATTCCAGGCCTGGTGTTCTTATCTATTCATTGCATCATCTAAGTGCAAATGAGTTTCTTTCTTTCCTCTACCTGCCATCTAGGGGAGAGGGTAGAGGAAAGAAGGAAACTGAATTGCTCAGTGAGTAACAACTTACAGGTAGCAAGTATATGACTATTTTACTTTCCTGCCTGAAAACCTTATTTCTTTCAAAACTCATCTTAAGCACCCTCCACCTACATAATCTTTTCTTGATCCCATTAGTATCACATCTCCATCTCAAAAACTACCTTGCATTCATTTTGCAAATATTTTGTATGTGCTTATAAACATGCATATTATTTACTCTCATAGAATATATTGTCCATGAGTACACATTGTCTTGTTCAGTGTTTTTGAGTCATGTTTAATTCTTCCTCATTTGGACATTTTTTGGCAAAGATATTGGAAGAATCAATTTTTTCTCCAGCCCATTTTACAGATGGGGAAACTGATGTCAAGCAGAGTTAAGTGACTTGTGCAGCATCTGCTTCTAAGTATCTGAGACTGGATTTGAATATATATATATATATATATTTAAAATTATGTATTTATATACATAAAGAGACTGTTCCCTTTTGACTTTGTATTCCCCAGACACATAGCTCCCAGAAATAAGGCAATGTGTCCCAGTCAGACTATATCTAAAACGTCTAGGAAAGACAGTGATAATCTGGAGAACATCCTTGGAAGGGCTTCCAAGATGGTGAAGAGGCTCAAGTGCATGCCATTTAAGGATTAGCTGATGCAACTGGGGTTGTTCAGGTTTGAGAATAGAGGATTTGTGGAACATACCCATGGCAGCTGGCTATATTACCAATCGAGAGCTTAGATTGTTTTATTTGGCTCAGAACTTGGAGCAGTAGGTGAAAGTTACAAAGGAATCCATCTCAACTTGATCTCAGGAAGAGCTCTCCACAGTTAGAACTTTCCTGGAATGTAGTTGGCTGCCTATCTGGAGGTAACGGGCTCCTCATTCCAGGTTTTCAAGTATAAGCTAGATGACTGCTTAGCAGGTATGTTGTGTTATACAAGTCATTGATATCCCATTGAATTATGATATTTTGTGATTCTCTGAGGGTGGATTAAAGTCTTTCTTTAATAAGCATCAATTACATAACCACTAGCCTCCTGATTCTTCCTCCTTTCCTGACATCTGTCTCATAAAAACCTTTGCTTTGTAGTTCTTTAAGGTGTTTAACATTTAACGTTGGATACTGTAATTTATTTGTTGACTTCTTTCCTTCATTAGAGTAGAGGCTGTGTCTTATTTACAATTTGTATCTCCTCCTCTAGGAGGCACGTAACACATGTTTATTGAATGATATGATACCACAGGATATACTTATATGGAAAAATACTGCAGGCCATTCTTGAGCACTCATTCTTTGGGCCTTGGGCCAAGAATAAGTGGGTACAGTCACAGGAGGAAGTTCATCTGAAGATTCCAGTGCACTTCTCAATAGCATTTCTGTCATGGGTCAGAAGATAAGCAAATAGAAGGGAAATTCCTCTTCATTCACTTTAATTCAAAAAGAATTTATTATATATTCAGTATATGTCAGATATTAGACAAGTTGCTGGGGATGCAAAGATAAAAATAAAATAGTTTTTGCCCTCAGAGAGCTTACATTCTTATAGGAGTAGCATGTAAGTACAGTGGGACAAGAAAAAGGATTGATATTGGGATGTAAAGACCCGAGTTAAAATCCTGCCTCTAACACTATGTGTCTGATTTTGGGAAAGTTATTTAGCCTATAGGTCTCAGTTTCCTTTTCTGTAATATGAGGCTATTGTTCAGTTGTTTCATTCAAACCCCATTTCAGTTTTTCTTGACAAATATGTATGTGTGGTTTGCCATTTCCTATTCCAGCTTATTTTACAGATGACAAACAGGATCAAGCATTTTACCCAAAGTTGCAAAGCTTTTTTTTTTTTTTTTAAGTATCTGAGACTGGATTTGAACTCAGATCTTCCAGATTCCAGACTTGAGCTTTATCCACTGTGCTATCTAGCTCCCTCTTATGATATGTACTATGAGGTCAGACCAACTGGTCTCTGAGGACCTTTCCAGTCTAGATTTATGATCCTATAATAAATAAGAGCAAAATATATACAAAATGATTTTTTTGGTTGGGGGAAGTGAGGGTAAGGCACTAGTTTGGAGAAGGAAAAATGTCAGGAAAGGCATTTTTATAGGAAGTGGCACTTCAAGTGAGTCTTTAAAGGAACTACGGATTCTAAGAGGTGAAAATGAGGAAGGAGAGCAGCATGTCAGCTATTAGTATTCAGGAATGATTTCCAATCACAGTGCCCTGTGATTCTTTGTATATATTCACACTGTGTTACTTCCTTCAATACTTTGCCAGTTTGAATACTTTACTCTTTACATACTTTAGTTTTTGTGAGATCTGGTGTCCAAAGCAATTCTTCACCTTGTGGTTAACTTTCTCTTGATGAACCGAACCTTTCTGCACTCAACGTGGCCAACTTTCAGGCAGCAAACTTTTTCAAATGATAAGACACATTTTATGTCTGTGCCTACTCTCAAATACTTTTTAGCTTGATTTAGGACTTGTGAAGGCTCCTGTTCTACTGGCATGTCTTTTAGTAACATGATTACTTCCATACTGTAATAAAGCACTTGAGTTTTAAAAAGAAGTGTTGGAAAATTCAAGGCCAGGAGATATTTTTTCCCATAATCATCTCTTTCCCAAAGCTTCCTTTATCCTTTTTTTTTTCTTCTTCTGTACTATATTCAGGAGAGGTAAGCAACAAATGGTTCGTTTACTTTGTTCCATGCCTGCAGACCACAATTCAGATTCCATAATTCACTTACTAATAAGGTTGAGTCATTGTGAAGACTAACACTATAACACTACCCCAACAAGAATCTGTTTTAGAGAATCTGTAGAAGGTATCTGGAAACAAAAGTAGGAGGATTTATAGTTATGGCCTTATATCCTAAGAGTGAATAGATGAGGCTGGCATTGATCAAGTTAGCCCATAGTTTACCTTTCATCTCCAGTTTCTGTGACTCTCCTTGACCCTGGAAATTCTTTCATCTCCCCCATGGGAGTCTATCCCCAATTTGAAAAATGTTAGTGTATAGTCTTAATTTTACCTTTGGGTTTGACAAATAATATATATTAGTTTCAAAGAGTTACTTCTTGTCCAGTTGAATTTTCCTCACTCTATTCTTGTGACATCACTTTCATTCCACTGTAGCACTTTATACAGGGTGGTCATGAGCAGTCATTGGGGGGTGGGGGGATGGGGATAAAATGCGTTTTCTTCCTTCCTTTTCCCTTTCCTAGGGCTAGGAAAGTATTTTCCTATTGAAATGTCCGTAGTTCAAAAACATTTCCCCCTCTAGCCCCAGCCCCTTAAAATCAACCTTTACATTAACAAATAAAATGAGAAGTAAAAAATTCAGTGTAACTAAAGTTCAATCTGTTCAAAGCTTTCATGATTATACTGAAGCCTTCCTTGGGAATTTTGGAAACCTTGTAAGCAGAATTAAAATAATTTCTCAGCAATGAGAGAGCAAGCTGGGGACTCTCCAACAGATGTAATCACTCAAGGAAAACTTTGTTTGCCTTGGCTGAGTTACTCCTTCATTTTTTCCCTCTTTCATGCAGCCGCCAATCCTCCCCTCCTTCCTTTTCCCTTATTTCCCCCCTCCCCCTTTCTTCTCCCTCCCCTCATCTATTTCTTTCTTTGTCTCTCTCTCTCTGCCTAGACACTCATTGCATTCTGGATCAAACAATAGCAGCTTGGCTACTTCCAAAGCCAACAGAAAATCCAAATGAAAGAAGGGGGCCTTTGGTTGTCATAAGAATTCGTGGCTACTCACTTCCTAGAATTAAACCCTCAGCTCTGATCTGTAACCTAGCCAAGTCTGAGACAATGACAGGGTTTCCATTTTGTTCCTTTGATAGAGACTTAGATACGTGCTCTAAATGGGAAAACAAAACCTGCGTCATGATAGAGAGACAAAATCCAGTTTCTCACATGGTCAGTCCATTCCCCACTTGTGGCACGTTCCCCACTTACCAGCACCCAGACTATTTTGCATTCCCTGGCAGAATCTTAGAGTCAGATTTACACTGTGGAAAATATAATTGTTATTTGTCTTAACTATTAGAGCACTTTGTTCAGTAATAGAAAATACATGTAGATGATTGAGAAAAGGTTATAGCATGGATGATTTAGAAGAGGTCTTTTTGCTATGTAGTACCCACAGTTATTAGACAAATGGCAAGTCATTTATATATTTCATATTTTCACAAAGTGAATATTCAGAGATATGTATCTGTATGAAAGCATATTGGACTTTTTTCTTTTAATTTGAAGAAATGCAATCTAGAGGAGACAGAAAAGAGACTCAAGTGATATGAAGAGAGATCAGTGAGTTATGGAAAGTAATGATGCATTGAGGAAGAGAGAGGTTGAAAAAAAGTGTGTGGTTTAGTGGAAATTTACAGTAAGAGTCACCTGTGGAGAATGGTCTGGTTGAACAACACTTTACCTTGGAGTGTTCATCTCTTAGATACTTATCCAGTATCTCATGGCATCTCAACTCTGATCATCCCTGGGCTCCATTGTTAGTTACATTTATGTTACCTAGAACTGCTAAGTAAACTCACAGGAAAGTGGACTAGTTTCAAAGCCAACTGTTTTCTTAGAATGAATGATGTGCCTGATTGTTGTGTGACCTCACAGTTGTTAGACAGAAACTCCTACTCCACAGTAGTTTAGGCAAGCCCAAGCATATTCTGACCAAAAGATTTTGGGTTGAGAAGATTGAATCTGAGATCAGATCTGTCTAGGAAACTATACTTACCTGATTTGATGTTTCTTTTTCTCAGCAATAGTGCTGGACTGATATGGAAACCCTGTCTTTCTCCCCAACAACCCATTCTTTTCTGTTTTCTAGTTCCTCACGCATATTTTGGACTTCTTCTAGTGACATCATTCTTTTACTTCCTTACTGTTAGAAGTTTTCCCTTCAATGACAGAAATTCTGAAAAAATAAAAGCTAAGGCTTGGCTAGTAACAGTTGAAATTTCATGATTGAAAGTATCTTTAAGCAGCTGAAATTTACTGATATTTAACTACCCATGGAATGTGTTATTGATTTACAAACCATGGATTCAGATGAATTCTTTTAAAAATTATATCCTTTTCAATGTTAGGAAAATTTGGAGAGCCATCTGCAACCGAAAAGAGGGCTGTGAGAACTGAATGTATTTTCACCTTTTTTGCTTGTTTTTGCTATTATTTGCTTGTTTTTTTTTCCTTTCTCATTTTTCCTTTCTGATCTGATTTTTCTTGTGCAGCATATGATAAATGTGGAAATGTGTATAGAAGAATTGCACATGTTTAACATATTGGATAATTTGCTGTCTAAAGGAGGGGAATGAGGGAAAGGGAGGGAGAGAAATTTGGAACACAAAGTTTTGCAAGGGTGAATGTTAAATTATCTTTGCATACCTTTTGAAAATAAAAAGCTATTATTTAAAAAAAATTATATTCTAATGTGGCCCAGGAATTCATAAAGCCTCTAGGATCTGCCGTGTGACCACAGCAGTATCAGAAAGTATGGCACACAGGATTATTTCACAGATGTAAGTGGTGAGACAGAGAGTTTAATGACTCCCTCTGAAGCATATGGCAAGTTAATAACAAAGCCTGTAACAGAATTTAGGTAACTCAAGATGCTACATCCCTTCCTCTTATTGCTTTCTAAGGTGACATTGCCGGTTTCTTCCCCTCAATCCAGTGCTGATAATAAAGCTATCAGTCTCATTCTTGGAAAGCGAAGTATATATTAATGTGTATAAGGAATTGGATTAGTAAAATTTGCCCAGAAATTGCTGGGTAAAGAAACAGTAAGAGCTTTCATATTGTAAATGAGACCATGGACAATGGGGAAACTTAAAATACACACAGAAAATTGGGAATTTAGCCTAAGAAGTAGAGGTGGTTTTTTTGGGAGGAGGTACTAAAATATAATTTTTTTCTTAGAATTTCTAACTAATCTTAATACAGTAGCATAATAAAACTCCCCAATGAATATCACCTTGAGTATCACAAGATCCTCATCCTTGACAAATGGGAGGGAACATTCAGGCACAAAGAATCCAAGGGACTTGTTGAATTGCTCACAACTGGCCAGTCTCTCTTCTTATTCCAAGTCTGGACTAGGTCAAAAGGCCTTGTCCATTCTCACACCAGGGGTTCCCATAAAGCCTTTAGAACTTGGGGTTTTTCTTGCATACAGTTCATAGGCCATTTAATATAAATGTTTCCATCAAAGAATTACCTACCCAGTAATTAATTCCTAGTCCTTGTGATTGAGGGGGGGAAACAATAGGCAAAAAGAAATAGTTAAGTGTACTTGCCTTAAGTTGGATATTTTAATATTCTCTTAGCTAAAATGGAAAAAGACTCAAAGAAATTAACATTTGAATTGAAACCTGGGGAATTAGGAGAAGTAGTGATTTTTCTTAATGGTTCTTTTTAGTTGGGTTAAATTTTATTTTATTTTAAATTATATTTACTTTTTGAAATTACCATTAAAAATGACAAATATGAAATACCTATTTTCTTCCACTTCCGTCCCACACACAGTGTTACTTTGTTACTTTGCTAAAAACAGGTGAGATTTTCTTGTAAGCAGGTGCTTACAAAGGTGGACCTTTGTGCTGAAAATTTAGTCACCTCTGCATCTTTTCCTCAAATTGTTGTGTGTTTGGGGTTTAACTGAAGTATTTATCAGCCACATAACATTTTATTTCATCTGGAAGACTTGTTAGAAGATAGCTTTATTTAATTTCCTCATCTACATTATTTCAGATAATCTATACCCTCTTGTTGCTAAAATCTTAAAGCTTTCAAAAATGTCAAATAACTTACTTATCTTGTTCATTCAGATAAACACCTCTCAACATCCTGTTTTTCTTATGTCATACGAACAGGAAGGGAACAATTGTTTGAAATGTGCGTCAACAGTAGCTGTAACCAGGCAATTTCTGAGTCTCCCATCTACCATAGAAACTTAGGACTATATGCTCCATATGTCTGGAATATAGAGACAGCTTAGTTTGAAAATATGTCTTGGGGTAAAGGATGAAAGCTCCTGAGAAAGCTTGCTGGGGATTTTGGTAAGAGATCTAATAGTCCTGGAGGGAAAATATATGGTCCCATCTGAAGAGGAAGAAATGACTTAGGAAAACTTTCAAAGACTTTTTTAGAGAGATTCTGGAATGAATGGGCAACTACTTGATGTCAAAAGAATACAAGGAAGGTTCCAGTATGTTCCAATGTACCCTGATAATGAATTTAAAGGACACAGGAGGAGAATGATGGAATAGGCATGCATGGATGGGTTATCACTGGAGGATGTAATACATTGAACTGGTGGAGAGTACAGTAGAATGTATTGTACCTTATGAGAGAATGTAAACTCTTTGAGAATAAGGGCTGGTGATTGATTGTGGGTTTTTTTTTTGTTTGTTTGTTTTGTTTTGTTTTGTTTTTTGGTCTTTGTACTTCCAGCACTTAGTACTTTGTTGGTGTTTAATTAGTATTTGAAATGGAATAATAAGATCTGGAACTCAAAGGGACCATTTAGAAACAACCCCATCTGTTTACAGATGAAGAGACTGATTCAAAGAGATGTTATATGATTTGCCCAAGATCCATACAGGTAGTAAATAGTAGAATTGGGACTCCCAAGTTCAGTGTTTTTGTCACTCTGCCATGTTAGGACATAGAAAAGATCAAAATGCTTTGGAGGGAGGAAGGGATAGAGAAACAGTGACAGAAAGTGCTACATAGTATTCTTGATGTAAATTATTAGGTTTATGTATACTCTACAAGAATTGGGACTTTTTTTGTTCCTTTTCCTGAATCTTATTCCAGGACACTTTATGACTTTTCCCCTGTTCTTGTGTGAGAAAGATCACAAATTTAGATTGGGAAGTGATATTGGAGGTTCTAAATTCCAGTGTCCTCCTATTACATATAAGTAAACTGAGGCCCAAAGATATGCTATGACTTGCCTAGAGTTGCATGTACTCAGATGAATTGTAGTCTCATGAATATATGTGATCTTTCTAATAATGCTAGTCTATCTAATTCTGCCCATTCTCTGTGACGCTTTTCCATGTCATCTCATTAGTTCACCAAAATTCCGAGACCTTTCTTGCTTTCTTCTCAAATCATAAAAATACCAGTTGAGCATACAATTGTCAATCTTTATCTCTTATTGACTAAATGAGTAGACCCATGTATTTATTTATTGCTTTTTTTATTGAGGCAGTTGGAGTTAAGTGACTTGCCCAGGGTCACACAGCTAGGAAGTGTTAAGTGTCTGGGACCAGATTTGAACTCAAGTCTTCCTGACATGAGGGCTGGTGCTCTATGTACTGCTGCTCCAACCCATTTATTTTTTTTTTTTATCATGTATCATCTTTCATTCCATGTTCCCTTATTTGCTATGTGCTGCAATCTACATATACCTCCCATGGGCCTTTTCATTGTCTTTTGAGTAATACTTATTTTTAATTCTTCTGAGATGGGGTTTTACACGACTCGTCATACAGCAACATTGATAAGATATTGTAAATAAAAAGACAGATCTTCATTTCAGGAAGAAATTTAGGGTCATAAAAAGAATTCTTCACTTTCCTGAAGGCAATCTAGCCAATTAATCTCCTACTGTTTATTTTATTCCAGTTTATTCATTCTCACTGTCTGTCTCACATATGTATGAGAAGCTCTACAGGTTGTCTATATAATAATAGCATGTCATAATCTAGGCAAATAAAATTCATTTATTTGATTTTTCATGTGTGAATGGTAAGACCAAATTCTTGCAAATGGTATGGCTCTCATTTAGGAGATTCTGAACTGTTTCAAGGCTTGGTGCAACAGACATAATGTTATATGAAAGAAAGAGCATTTGTAAAAGCTATCCATTTTTACCTAATCCTTCCTTAATTTGGATTTTATGCTAAATCACTCCAGGAAATCAATGAACACCTTTGATTGGTGTGTCTTTCCCTGTGTTATGCTTCTTATGAATTGTTTTTTTCAAAATTTAAATTGTTATTGAATTTTTTTAGTCATTTAAATTTTAAGGGTTTTTCCCTATTAAAAAACATAGGAAAATCATTTATTCCAAAAGGATACAGAAATTTAAAATTAAATTCTTTGGAAAAGGAAGGAAACAAATAAGCATATGTTAAATGCTTATTATGTATATTCATATATAATATATAGCACACACACACATATATATGAATATGCATGTATATGCATATATTTTAGATAATATTTGTAAAGCACTTAGCACAGTGCCTGGCACATAGTAATGCTTACTAAATGCTTCCTTCTTTTCTGTAAACATTTTTTCTCTCTTTCTCTCTTTCCCTCCCCCCCCTTTTCCCTCCCCTCCTTTCTTTCTCTCTCTCTTTCCCTCTCTCTCTCTCTCTCCTTCTCCCTCTTCCCCTCCATCCCTCTCTCTCTGAATTTAGTACAGTTCTATCTCCATTAGGGAAATTTTTCCTCCAACAGAATCTCTTGGTGATTCCTAAAACTATAGCTATGCTTAATACTGGGGGAAAGTTAAATGTATTATCTATTTTTTTTTAATGTAGTGAATGAGGGCATCCAAAGAGCACTTTATATATATTAGGCATATAAAATTGGCATATTAGTTATTATTTTAACCATATTATATATAATTATATATTCATAGATATATAACATTTATATTATATAAATATGTATATTATATTTAATTACATTATATATAGTTATAGTATATTAGTAGCAAAATGATTTTTCTAAAAAGATATAGGAAAAAATACTGAAATTTTGAATAAAGTAAAAATTCAATTATATTTTAAGTATTTGTCAGCTAATCTCCTAATAGCTGAGTTAAGGAAGTTTTTGGATTAAAAGGTGCTTTAATTTCCAAGGAATTGTTTTCTTCACCAGAAGACAGAGAATTATGTAGATTACCCTCTTTCTCAAGGCCAGTAATACTTGAGTTAATTGTCATCCAGAGAGGATTGAGCTAGGCCAGAGTGGTAATCATTCAAAAGAGATAGCAAACTATACAAATTATCAGAATGGTAATGCTGCTCTACTATCCTGATTAGGACTTTTGGAATGAATTAGGGGACAAAGATGCTAACATGGCTGGAATATAACTGTCACAGTGATGAGCACCAAGAGGGCTTTGGCCCTAACTATCTTAACCAGCTCTTCTTATTCCATCAATTTAATTTTTTTAATTAAAGCTTTTTATTTTCAAAATACATAAGTGGATAATTTTCAACATCCACCCTTACAAAATCTTGTGTCCTAAATTTTTTTATTCTTTCTTCTTACCCCCGCCCCCTAGACAGTAAGTAATCCAATATGTACTAAACATGTGTAATTCTTCTATTCATATTTCCACAAATATCATGCTACACAAGAAAAATCAGATAAAAAAGAAAAAAATGAGAAAGAAAACAAAATGCAAGCAAATAACAACAAAAAGAGTGAAAATGCTATGTTGGGATCCACACTCAGTGAAGTGTTCTTCCCACAGTTCTTCCGCTGGATGTAGATGGTTCTCTTCATCACAAGATCATTGGAACTGGGTTGAATCATCTCATTGTTGAAGAGAGCCATGTCCATCAGAATTGATCATCATATAATTTTGCTTTTGTCATGTATAAATGGTCTCCTAGTTCTGCTCATTTCACTTAGCATCAGTTCATGCAAGTCTCTTCAGGTCTCTGAAAACATTCTGCTAATCATTTCATATAAAACAATAATATTTCATAGCATTCATATACCATAACTTATTCAGCCATTCTCCAACTGATGGGCATCCACTCATTTTCCAGTTTTTTGCCACTACAAAACATTTTGCCACAAACATTTTTGCATGCGTGGGTCCCTTTCACTCCTTTATGATCTCTTTAGGATGTAAGCCCAGTAGAAACACTGCTGGATCAAAGTCTATTTTTAGTCCTTTGGGCATAGTTCCACATTGCTCTCCAGAATGGTTGAATCAGTTCACAAGTCCACCAACAATGTATTACTGTCCCAGTTTTTCACATCCCCTCCAAGACTTATTGTTATTTTTTCCTGTCATCTTATCCAAACCGAGAGGTGTATAGTGGTATCTCAGAGTTATCTTAATTTTTATTTTTCTGATCAGTAGTGATTTAGAGAACCTTTTCATATGACTAGAAATGATTTTAATTTCTCCACCTAAAAATTGTCTGTTCATATCCTTTGACCATTTATCAGTTGGAGAATGGCTTGAATCCTTATAAATTTGAGTCAATTCTCTATATATTTTAGAAATGAGGCCTTTATCAGAACTCTTGAATGTAAAAAATTTTCCCTGTTATTACTTTCCCTGTAATCTGGTCTGCATTGGTTTTGTTTGTACAAAACCTTTTTAACTTAATATAATCAAAATTATCCATTTTGTATTCAATAATGTATTCCAGTTCTTCTTTCCTTCCTTCTCCACCGCTCTGAGAGGTAAACTATCCTTTGTTTTTCTGATTTGCTTATAATATCCCTCTTTATGTCTAAATCATGAACCCATTTTGACCTTATCTTGGTATAGGATGCTAGGTATGTATAAATCAATGTCTAGTTTCTGCCATACTAATTTCCAATTTTCCCAGAAGGTTTTGTCAAATAGTAAGTTCTTATCCCAAAAGCTAGGGTATTTGGGTTTGTCAAACACTAGATTACTATAGTCATTAACAATTTTATCCTGTGAATCTAACAGCTAGGCTACCTTCATTTGCATTTTTTACATTAATTCCCTTGAAATTTTTGACCTTTTGTTCTTCCAGATGAACTTTGTTATTATTTTTTTTCTAGCTCTATAAAGTGATCTCTTGGGAGTTTGATTGGTATTGCATTGAAAAATAGATTAATTTAGGGTCATTTTTATTATAATATCATGGCCTACCCACGAGACTTGATATTTTTCCAATTGATTAGATCTGATTTTAACCATCAATTTAATTTTTAAATATTTAATCCCCCATTTCCTACTGATGAGGTCTTGAGTAGCCAAGTGAACTTTTGCTCCCTAAGCTAGCAAGAAGGATACTGATGTGTTAGAGACTTTCCTTCTGAGAATTGCCATGTGTGCCATGTCAGGTGGTAGGGTAGGCAGGAGGTTTTGTCTTATAGGTGTTTCCTTGAGATGGCGAGGAGCACTAATTCCAGGTGTCTCCCTTCTATGGACCCACCTACGCAGTGCTAAGTGGGCTAGGCACAAGGCAATCCCAGAGGAGAGTAAATTTAAATGGCCAGCTGTGAGTTCATAGGTGGGGAAAGATGCAGACACATACCCACACACACACCCACACACACATACACACACACATATATACTTGCTCATTCTTCCTGCTAATTCCTGCTGAGATTACCAATAAAGAAAGGCTGTTTGGCATCTTAGCATCCCCTCGTTTTCATGTCTATCTGAGGAAGATTGGTATGTATGACCCTGGCAGTCAGTAGCCTCAGAGAGAGGTTACACTGATTGGATCTTTAAATGAGCATTTTGTTTTTAAGTAGGCCTTTCTTCAAGTAGAGTTGTGATTACAAATCCTATCCCAGGTGAGGGTTTCTAGAAACCCTACCTTTACTTTTCCAACCAGTAAGCCAAATTATAATGCCATACCCCCAGGTTATATTTCCTTTATAAAAGAAAAACTCTTGGTTGATGACATGATAAAAGATCTTTGCGAAATCCCTTTCAGGGTTGCCCTGGCGTGGTGTCCTGCCTCTTGATGTCCTTTTCACTCATTCCCCCCTACCTCTATGCCTCATAGTATCTCTCTCTTTGTTATAGCTAACTCTTTTAAGGCGCTAAATCCCTCTTACGTTTAGCCTACGAGTCAATAGTACAATCTGCTTTCCTACTAACCCCCTTTTTGGGTTAATCCACTAAACTCTGTGGATTTAAACAGCCAATCAATGGCATACTCCTATTTCATGGCATATTACCTTTAATAGGGTCTTTTTCCTGGTTAATTGCTAGTTTCGCTAGGGAACTTGGCTTTCTTCTTGTTAATTGTTAAAACCTTTTTCCTTGCAAATTCATATGATAAATAGCATTCCTTTGTACCTGTCATGATTGTTCCATGTTGTGAACTGAATCTCTGTTATGCTATTTTTACATGATATTCTTTTTAAAATCAATTATTCTAATAAATCTATTTCATATTTATGACTCCTTGTGTCTGCATTACCTTCTAATTTTGTCTCTAACATCTTCTCATATATAAAGATACCTTTGGGCAAAGAAAATGCTGTTTGAATTCTTTACATGTTTCTTGCTTCTCATTTTTCAACCTAGAAATTGCTACTCTGCTCCCATCACTAGGCCAATAGTCATCTTTTGTAACAAAGAAATAAAAGAAAGAAAGAAAACAGTTAAACAAAATTAATGTGTGCATCAAGTCTGGCACTCTATGTAATGTTTTATAACCATTCTGCTAAGAATGAAATGAAATGTCTTTTCTAGGGCCAAACTTACTCCTTATAATTAAATAGTTTTTAGCTTCATTTTTTGTTCTTTCCATTTACATTTCTATAGTTAATGTGTATTTTATTTTCCTAGTTCTAATTCAACATTGCATTAATTCACACACATATCTTCTCATGCTTCTCTGAATTTTTCAAATTCATTGTTTTTTATGACATGATAATATTCTATTACATTTATTGACCACAATTTATTTAGCTTTTCCCCTAAAGATAGGATTCACTTTTTTCCATTATTAAATCCCTTTGTTTCTATCACGTTTATTTCTTATTCCTTCATCCAATGATCCTTCCTTGTAATTTAATCTCCCCAAAACAAATAAACAAAAAACTGTTTAGCAAAACCTTATTGATTACATTTAATGCTGTGAACTCTATTCCTCACCTATAGCCTTCCAACTCAACTATAAAAAGAGAGTAGGTGGTTCATTTCCTTATTTTTTCTCTGGGGCCAAGTTAAGTTCTTAGAATTTCACAGTATTTGGCTTCTTTTTTTTGTTGTTTTTGTTGTCAGTGTTATAATTTTTTTGAATATCATTTCCCTCGTTCTGCATATTTCCTTCTACATGAGTTCATGTGAGTCTTCCTCTGCTTGTTTTAACTGTTCACATTCTACATTTCTTTCAGTGAATGTTATTTTTCTTTTCAAGTAAGACCTTATTCTTTTTTTGTTTTTTTATAGCTATTTATTGACAAAACATATGCACAGGTAATTTTTTAACTTTGACCCTTACAAAAACTTCTGTTCCAACTTTTCTCCTCCTTCCCTCTACCTTCTCCCCTAGATGGCAGTTAGTTCCATACATGTTAAATATGTTATAGTATATGTTAAATACAATGTATGTATACATATTTACACAGTTGTTTTGATACACAAGAAAAATCAGATTTAGAAAGAAGGTAAAAATAAGCTGGGAAAAAAATAAAAATGTAAGCAAACAGTAATAGAGAGTGTAAATGCTATGTTGTGGTCCACACATATTTCCCAGTGTTCTTTTGCTGAGTGTAGCTGGTTCTGTTTATTACTGATCAATTGGAACTGATTGAACTCATTGTTGAAGAGATCCACTTCCATCAGAATTGATCTTCATATAGTACTGTTGTTGAAGTGTGTATAATGATCTTCTGGTTCTGCTCATTCCACTTAGCATCAGTTCATGTAAGTCTCTCCAAGGCTCTATGTATTCATCCTGCTGGTCATTTCTTACAGAACAATAATATTTCATAACA
The DNA here is from genome assembly GCF_016432865.1 of Antechinus flavipes. Taxonomy (NCBI): domain Eukaryota; kingdom Metazoa; phylum Chordata; class Mammalia; order Dasyuromorphia; family Dasyuridae; genus Antechinus; species Antechinus flavipes. Next base: position 259,488,532 of record NC_067399.1, on the reverse strand, counting down.
TTCATATATCACAATTTATTCAGCCATTCTTCAATTGATGGGCATCCATTCAATTTCCAGTTTCTAGCCACTATAAAAAGGGCTGCCACAAACATTTTTGCACACATAGGTCCTTTTCCCTTCTTTAAGATCTCTTAAAGTAAAGGGATCTTAAAGTAACACTACTGGATCAAAGGGTATGCACAGTTTGACAACTTTTTGAGCATAGTTCCAAATTGCTCTCCAGAATGGTTGGATCCATTCACAACTCCACCAACAATGCATCAGTGTCCCATTTCTCCAACATTCGTCATTATCTTTTCCTGTTATCTTTGCCAATCTGACAGGAGTATAGTGGTATCTCAGAGTTGTCTTAATTTACATTTCTCTGATAAATAATGCTTTGGAATACCTTTTCATATGGGTAGAAATAGTTTCAATTTCATCATCTGAAAATTATTCATATCCTTTGACCATTTATCATTTGGAGAATGACTTGATTTCTTATAAATTTGAGTCAATTCTCTTTATATTTTGGAAATTAGGATTTATCAGAACCTTTAATTGTAAAGATGCTTTCTCTGTTTATTTCTTCCCTTTTAATCTTGTCTGCATTAGTTTTGTTTGTACAAAAGCTTTTTAACTTGATATAATCAAAATTTTCTATTTTGTGATAAATAATAATCTCTAGTTATTTGGTCACAAATTCCTTCCTCCTCTACAAGTCTGAGAGGTAAAGTATCCTATGTTCCTTTAATTTATTTATAATCTCATTCTTTATGACTAAATCATGGTCCACTTTGATCTTATTTTGGTGCATGGTGTTAAGTGTGGGTCCATGCCTAGTTTCTGCCATACTACTTTTCAGTTTTCCCAACAGTTTTTGTCAAATAGTGAATTCTTATCCCAAAAGTTGGGGTCTTTGGGTTTGTCAAACACTAGATTGCTATAATATTGACTATTTTTGTCCTGTGAACCTAACCTATTCCAGTGATTAACTAGTCTATTTCTTAGCCCATACCAAATGGGTATTGGTGACTGCTGCTTTATAATATGGTTTTAGATCAAGTACAGCTAGGCCACCTTCATTTGATTTTTTTTTCATTAGTTCCTTTGAAATTCTTGACTTTTTATTCTTTCAGGTGAATTTTTTTCTGGGTCATTAAAATAGATTCTTGGGAGTCTGGTATAGCACTAAATAAATAGATTAGTTTAGGGAGTATTGTCATCTTTATTATATTCTCTCGACCTATCCAAGAGCACTTAATTTTTTTCCAATTGTTTAGATATGACTTTATTTGTGTGGAAAAGGTTTTGTAGTTTTGCTCATATAGTTCCTGACTTTCCCTTGGCAGATAGATTCCCAAATATTTTACACTATTGGCAGATACTTTAAATGGAATTTCTCTTTGTATGTTGGATTTGTTTAGTGATGTATAAAAATGGTGATGATTAATGTGGATTTATTTTGTGTCCTACAACTTTGCTAAACTTATGGATTATTTATTTCTAATAGCTTTTTAGTAGGATCTCTGGGGTTCTCTAAGTATACCATCATTCATCTGCAAAGAGTGATAATTTGCTTTCCTCATTACCTATTCTAATTCCTTTAATCTCTTTTTCATCTCCTATTGCCAAAGCTAGCATTTCTAACACAATAATAATAATGGTGATAGTGGATAACCTTGTTTCACTCCTGATTTTATTGGGAATGGTTCCAGTTTACCAACATTACATACAATGCTTGACTATTTTAAGGAAAAGTCCATTTATTCCTATACTCTCTAATATTTTTAATAGGAATGGGTATTGGATTTTATCAAATGCTTTTTCTGCATCTATTGAGATGATCATATGGTTTTTGTTAATTTGGTTATTGATGTAGTCATTTATGTTAATAATTTTCCTAATATTGAAGCAGCCTTACATTCCTGGTATAAATCCTACTTGGTCATGGTGTATTAACCTGGGAATAATTTTCTGTAATCTTTTTGCTAATATTTTATTTAAGATTTTTGCATCAATGTTCATTAGGGAGATTGGTCTATAATTTTCTTTTTCTATTTTTGTCCTACCTGGTTTAGGTATCAGTCCCATGTCTGTGCCATAAAGGAATATGGTAGAACTCCTTCATTCCCTATTTTTTCAAATAGTTTATATAGCATTGGAATTAATTGTTCTTTAAATGTTTGAGTAGAATTCATGTGTAAATCCATCTGGTCCTGAGATTTTTTTCTTAGGGAGTTGATTAATAGCTTGTTCTATTTCTTTTTCTAAAATTGGACTATTTAACCAATTTACTTCTTCCTCTGTTAATCTGAGCAACCTATATTTTTGAAGGTATTCATCCATTTCATTTAAGTTATCAAATTAATTGGCATAAAGTTGGGCAAAGTAACTCCTAGTTATTGTTCTAATTTCCTCTTCATTAGTGGAAAGTTCTCCCTTTTCATTTTTAAGAATCACAATTTGATTTTTCTCTTTCCTTTTTATAATCAAATTTACCAAGAGTTTATCTATTTTGTTAGTTTTTCATAGAACCAACTCTTAGTTTTATTTATTAATTCAGTAGTTTTTTTTTTACTCTCGATTTTATTAATCTTTTCTTTTATTTTTTAGAATTTCAAGTTTAGTGTTTGATTGGGGGGTTTAAATTTGCTCTTTTTCTAGTTTTTTCAGTTGCAAGTCTAATTCATTGATTTTCTCTTTTTCTATTTTATGCAAGTAGGCCTCTAGAAATATAAAACTTACCCTTCCTACCGCTTTGGATGCATCCCTCACATTTTGGTATGTCATCTCATTATTGCCATTCTCTTGGGTGAAATTATTAATTGTGTCTATGATTTGCTTTTTCACCCATTCTTTAGTTTCCAATTACTTTTTAGTCTGTTTTCCCCTGACTTTTTATTGAATGTAATTTTTATTGCATTGTGATCTGAAAAGGATGCCTTTACTCTTTCTGCCTCTCTGCATTCGAATTTTATGTTTATGTCCTAATATATGGTCAATTTTTGTATAGATTCTATGGACTGCTGAGAAGAAAGTGTACTCCTTTCTGTTTCCATTTAGTTTTCTCCAAAGATTTATCATACCTAACTTTTCTAGTATTCTATTTACCTCTTTGACTTCTTTCTTATTTATTTTGTGGTTTGATTTATCTAGTTCTCAGAGTACAAGGTTGAGATTTCCCACTATTATAATTTTGCTGTCTCTTTCTTCTTGCAGCTTATTTAACTTCTCCTTTAGGAATTTAGATGCTATACCACTTGGTGCATATGTGTTTCGTATTAATATTGCTTCATTATCTATGCTGCCCTTTAGCAAGATATAGTGCCTTTCCTTATCTCTTTTAATTAGATCAATTTTTGCTTTTGCTTGATCTGAGATCAGGATGGCTACCCATGATTTTTTGACTTTACTTGAAGCATAGCAGATTCTGCTCCAGTGTTTTATCTTTACTCTGAATGTATCACCCTTCTTCAAGTGTGTTTCTTGTAAACAACATATTGCAGGATTCTGGCTTTTAATCCAGACTGCTATCCACTTCTGCTTTATGGGGGAGTTTACTCCATTCACATTTATAGTTAAGATTAATAATTCTATATTTCCTGCCATCTTGTTAACCCCAGATTATGCTTTTCTCTTTCCTTTTCCCCTTACCACCTCCCCAGTATTTAAACTTATGAGCACCAGTTGCCTCACGCAGCCCTCCCTCTTTAAAATCCCTCCCTCCTTCTTAGAGTCTTTCCCCTTTTCTTAAATCTTTCCCTTTCAATTTCTGTATTCCCTTCTATTTATCCTACCCCTTCTCTTTTCACTTTTCCCCTCCCACTTTTCAATGAGGTGGAAGAAGTTTCTCTGTAAATTTTTTGTCTTAATATTTTCTCTTTGAGCCAGTTCTAATGAGAGTAAGATTCACACTATGATCATCACCCTCCCCTTTTCCCCTCCGATATATAGATCCTTTGCATCTTTGTGAGATGTAATTTCCCTCTTTTTACCTCCACATTTCCCTTTTTCTGGTACAATTTCCTTTCCACCTCTAGATTCTTTTTTATATTATAACAGTAAGCCAAATTATACATGTACTCTTTATGTATAATCATAATAGCAATACAGTTCTCAAGACTTCTTTTTACCTTTTTATGCCTCTCTTGAGTCCTATATTTGGAGGTCATACTTTTTGTTTAGCTCTGGTTTTTTCATCAGAAATATATGTAATTCACCTATTTCATTGAATTTCCATCTTCTTCCCTGGAAGAAAATACTCAGTTTGGCTGGGTAAGTTATTTTGGCTGCATACCAAGTTCCTTTGCCTTTCAGAATATCAGATTCTAGGCCCTTCAATCCTTTAATGTAGAAGCTGCTAGGTCCTGAGTGATCCTTATTGTGACTCCTCAGTATTTGAATTGTTTTTTTTTTTTTTTTTTTTTTTGGCTGTTTGTAGTATTTTTTCCTTGATCTGACAGTTCTGGAATTTAGCCTCGATATTTCTTATAGTTTTAATTTTGGGACCTCTTTCAGTAGGTTATTGATGAATTCTTTCAATATCTATTTTAGCTTCTGTTTCTATGACATCTAAGTAGTTCTCTTTGATGATTTCCTAAAAAGTAGTGTCTAGGCGCCTTTTTTCATCGTGTATTTCAGGGAGTCCTATAATCCTTAGATTGCTTCTCTTAGATCTTTTTTCCAGGTCAGTTGTTTTCCTTCATTAGATATTTTACATTTTTTTCTATTTTTTCATTTTTTTGGTTTTGCTTGACTGATTCTTGTTGCCTTATTGAGTCATTTGTTTCTATTTGTTCAGTTATGAATTTTAGTGTGTTATTTTCTTCATTTATTTATTTATTTATTTTTTACTTCTTTTTGTATTTGTCCAATTGAATTTTTGATTGTGTCATTTTGTTCTATGGAATTTTTTTCCCTTTCATAAATTCCAATTTTAGAGAGTTATTTTCTTTTTCTGTATCACAAATTTTGTTTTTCTGGGAGTTGCTTTCTTTTTCCAGTTTATCAAATCTATCTTTTAATGAGTTATATGCTTTTTCCATTTCACTATGTTTGTTTTGTGTTGCCTTTTCCAAACTCTTGCAAGGCTTTCATTTCCTTTCCCCATTTTTCCTCTAGCTCTCTTTTAAAATCCTTTCTAAGTCCTTCTAGAAGAGTCTTGTGTGATGGGGACCAAGTTATTTCCCACCTTGGAGCTTCATCTGGAGACAATCTGTCTTTAATCTCCTCAGGGTTTCAAATCTGTTCTTCTCATTGGCCATAAAAGCTGTCAATTGTTAGTCCTCTTCACTTTTTTACTCATTTTTTTCAAAAAAGTTAAGTTAAGGTCTGCCTTTAGGGTGGAGGAGAGCTTTTCCAAGCAACCGCAGCCTTGCTGGGTCAGTGCTGATTCACTCCTGGTGCTGGCTCTGCCACGTGTAGTTGTTAGCAATGCTCCAGGGCTTTGTGTTGTCTGCCCTGGTGTTTGTGGTCCTAGTCTGCTCAGCCACCCTGAGACTGCACTGTTCCCGTAATCCGAGCTGTCTGTGCTGGCGTTTGTGGTCAGCTGCCCTGGCTTCACTGTCTCTCCCACTTCCTGATTGAAGCAAACCTTCTCTGGTCCTCTTCTTCCTGAAAGCTCTCTGCCCTGGGGGAAGTTGCACTGCCACACTGAGACTGCTCTGCCCTGGTGCCAGCTCTGTCTGTGCTGGCCTTTGTAGTCAGCTGTTTGTGCTTTGCTGCCTCTCTCCCATTTCTGATTGAAACAGATCTTTTCTGGGTCTGTTTCCTCCTGCAAATTCTCTGCCCCGGGACACTGAGCTATCTCTGTGCTGGTGTTTGTATTTGTTGGCCTGGCTGCCTTCCTCCCGGTTCCAATTGAAATGAACCTTTTTTTAGTGATCTTTGAAATTATCTTCTGCTGGTAATTTGTTGCACTCCCAATATTTGTAGGTTATGCCCATCCAGAGCTAATTCAGAGGCTGAATTTCATAATTATTGTGAGGGTTTTAAAGAAGGCCAGAGAGAAATGTGTGTCATCTCCACCATTTTCCTGTGCAGTGTTATTAAATGTTTATACTAAAACTTATTCTGCATTTTCTAATCCCTGGACATCTACTTTATTGCTTGTTCTTTACTATCAAAAAAATGCTATGAATATTTTGATGTACATAGAATCTTTCTGTCCTTTACTCCTTTCTGATTAGCAATGAAATCTCTATATCAAAGAATAAGCATTTAAATTATCTTAATCACATAATTATAAATAATTTTCCAGACTAGTTGGACTAGTTGTTAGTACATACATCTTCTTAAAGTTCTTCAAAAAAGTTACATCTTTTTTTTTCACCTTTGCCAATTTTAAAAAATTATATTTTATTTTTCAATCAGTAAAAGATCACCGTCTCTCCTTACTACCAATTGAGAATGAAAGAAAACCAAAACCCTTGTTTTACAGATATCTCATTCAACAAGAAAATAGAAGGGAGAAGAGAACATTTGTTTAGAGGAAAGGAAAAAGTAGATTAAGGGAAGGATTAGTCTTAAGCAAAACAAATCCTTAAGTAATGATGTACAGACATTTATAGACTTTTTAGAGGTGACAAAAAATGAAAATCTGAGGACTTGCCCATAAATTGGGGAATAGCTGGGCATTATGAATATGTATGTGTATAGGTATGTGTATGTAAATGTATATATGAGAATGTTCTTGTGCTGTAAGAAATGATGAAGGAAATGGTTAAAATGATTAAAAAAAAAAAAAAATACCCGGGAAGACTTATATGAACTGATGCAGAATGAAGTGAGCAAAACCAGAACAATTTATATGTAGTGATAACAAAGGTTATAAAGACAAAGAACTTTAAAAAAATTAGAAACTCTGATGAGCATAATGATCAGCCAAATTCCAAAGACAAAATATAATGAACTGTTGTACTAATTTCCTAATTGAGAGGTGAAGGGTACAGAGTACAAAATGAAATATATTGTTTTAGACATGGCCAACATGGGAAATTGTTTTGCTTGACTGTACATGTCCATCATTGTTCATTTGTTTGCCTTTTTATGTTTTACCTGGGTTTTAACTTCAAAGTTTCTGCACAACGCCAGCTTTTTCATCAGGTATATTTGGAAGTTCTCTTTTTTTGTCAAAAATCCAGTCTTTCCCTTAGAGCATTATACTCAGTTATTGAGTAAGTAAATCTTGGCTGCAAGCCCATACTTTTGCTTTCTGAAATAAGATCTTTCCAGTTCTTTTTACCTTTGTCATGGTGGCTGCCTAAATTATATGTGATTCTGATTGTGGTACTTGAATTTTTTCTTTCTGATTGCTTGTAATATTTTCTCTTTGACTTGGAAGATCTAGATTTTAGTTATAATATTACTGAGAGCTTTCATTAAAAGTTTCTTTCAGGAGGTGACCATAAATTCTGTTTCTAGTTTTCTCTCCAGTTCTAAGAGATCTGGACAGTTTTGTCTTAAGATTTCTTGAAATGTAATCCCAAGGCTGTTTTTATGTTTATGACTTTCAGGCAATTCATTGATTTCAATCATCCCCAAGAGCTCCGATTCCCCTTCTGAGGCAGGATGAGTGGTCTCATTGAATACCAAATCCCTGAAGATAATACTCATTATAAAGTCCCTTTCTCTCCTTAGAGAATATTTGTCTTCGTTCATAAGAGTACTTTATCTTTGCAACTTCTTTCCATTATTTAACATAACTGGCATTTCAAGGCCTTCAAGGTATGACTTCAGTCTACGCTTAAGACTCTCTTACAACTAGTGAATCACCATTCATATCAAAAGTATTCCTTAAAAGATATAGTAATGAAATTGGAGCAAAATATTTATAGTTATACTTTACAAATATATCTAAGGAGAAAATTCTTAAACAAGAAATAGAAGAGGACCCAAAAGATAGAAAAGACATTTCAATTACATGAAATTTTAAAGTTTTTGTGCAAACAGAATCAAAGCTACTAAGATAAAGGAAATCACCAAGTAGGAAAAAACCCATTATATCAGATATCTCAGACAAAGGCCTGATATCTAGGATCTGTTAAGAATCAATACAAATCAATACAAAACAAATAAGACCAAAAAACATTCCCCCAAAATAATAGGGAAGTTAGATAGGAAGAGGACAAAGGATATTAAACAGTTTTCAACTATGCTTCTTTTAGGTTTAACTTTCTTCTGTCTTACTTCAATTTCAGCTAGAATGATATTGACTGATATTTTCATGTTTTCCAATATCATATCCACTTGGTGTATATTAGAAAAGATTTAGATTAATAGTATTTTTGTTAATGCTTTCAGAATCAATAAAATCATATTCTTAACACATATACCTTCTTCCTTCCCTCTCTCTCTTTCTCTCTCTCTGTCTCTCTCTCTCTCTCTCTCTCTCACACACACACACACACACACACACACACACACACACGCGCGCGCGCGCGCGCATACACACAGACACTCACACACACGTTTTCAAAAGAATTGCAAATTATATGAAAGAATGTTCTAAATCATAAAAAAAAAAAAAAGAGAAATGCTAACTAAAATAATCCTGAATTATTAGACTAGAAGAAAGAGTCAGTTTGAAAGATTTTGAATGCCAAATAGAAGATTTGATATATTTAATACTGGGAGTGATAGGAAGCCATTGAATTTATTGAATATACTTTGGGAGGATTAATTTGACAGTTGAGTGGAATGTAGATTAGAATAGAGACTTGAAGTAAGGAGGTCAATCAGAAGGTCCAGAAGATACTGGAATGGTAACTATCAGAGGAGAGAAAGGGACATATATAAAAGATATTATGAATATCTTTTGATGAATATTTTGGGGATAAGAAAGTTAGGAGTCAAGGATGCAAATCTAGGTTGCAAGCCTGGGTGATTGGGAAGATGGTGATATCTTTAACAATAATAGAGGAATTAGGAAGAGGATTTATAGAAAGATAATGTATTTAGTCTTAAACATGTTGTGTTTAAGATGTCCTCAGAATATCCAGTTTTAGGTGTCCAGAAAATAAAGAAAAGGAACTAGTTCAGATCTACTTACTTAGCTTTCCATTCTTCTTAATTAGCTAAAATTAAGGTTTGCAGAGCCACATAGTATTTAATAAAGCTCTTGCAAAAAAAAAAAAAAAAAAAAAAAAAGGTTTCATTAGTACATTTTTTCTTCCAGGCTTGACTTGTGATGTTCCCTTTGCCAGCTGTACAAATGTTTTTAATTTGAAAATGAATTTAGTTTCCAGCATTTTCAGCAAACTTGGTGAAATAACAACTGAATTTTATGATGTCTAAAGCCCAGAAGACAATATTTGCCCCTAGCAGCTTGTGGGTTATGGCTCTAGCTAGTGTTTCAGTGTGTGCTCATTGGATTGTGTGAAAGAGGGGGGAAAAAAAGAAAAAAGTTTTATGAGTTCTCCTGTGGCCAGTGGTTTAACATAGTTTTAAATTGTATTCCCAGGCCCAAAGGGACTTGAATGAGACTTTTAAAATGGCATTATTGAGAAAAAGAATAAAAAGTGACTCTAATTAAAAATTGCTTTTCACAAAGATTACATTGAATATGACTTGATTTCTCCTTTACTATACTAAGGGTACTAGGCCTACACAAGGCCATTACATGCCAGTGAAATTAGTATCTGTCTGAAAGAAAACCTGGGATTTACTGAGGATGGAAGTTTAGAGGGTCCAAATATTTGTCCACTCAACTGATTATATTACAACAACTGCCAAGGTATCACAACAGTGTTTTTAGGAGAAAACTTAGTTTTCTTGTGTTTTCTTTTGCTGTAAAAGGACCAGCTAATTAAAAAAAAAAGAGGTAGTGAATGTCCCTCAATTGTACTCTATCTGAACATAAATTACCATAATTCCACAAAATGTATAGAAGGTTATTGTTGCCTTTCATTCTTAGAGGACCAAGACATCAGGGAGATGATATCATGACATGCAAACAAATAGGATTTAAGTGAGGGAGGACTGGGTCAGCTCACCTTCCTCTCATTTTTCCCTCCAAAGCCATCTGTGTCTAGTAGCCAGAGAGAGATTAAGATGATTGGAGATGGCCCTGGATGAAATGGGAGACATGTGCCTTTTTAAGCTAAGGTCTTCAACGAGTGTCAGTTTGACTGAGGCAGCACCCGTTCAGTAATTAAGGTTAGGTAGAAATTGAGGCAAAGAATCTCTTCTTTCACCTAGCTCCCCCCCCCCCAAAAAAAAGGACAAGAAGACTCCTCAGGGTTTCCACAGATTTATCCCACTTTACACAAATCTTCTTATAAAGATTTTTTTAAACAATATCATAGGACCTGATAATCCAGAAAATAATTATTCTAGAACTTTTTTTTTTCTGAAGCTGAATTTTATTTAGCCTTTTAGGTATCAATTTTTAAAAATATATATTTTTAGCCATGCTAAATTGGATTGAAGGACAACATAGTTGAAAGAAAGTTGGCCTCATGGCAAAGAAGAACAGACTTCATCATATCCTGCCTCAGCCATCGCCTGGGTATGTGACACTGTCCTAGTCACTTAACCACTTGGTGTCTTAGGCCATTCTTTGAGAGTGTGAGTTGCAGAGAAAGTGAAGATTTTCATTGTAATTCTGTATGTTATTAAATTTAAGGGCCGATATTAAATACTTTGGTGCTTTAAACTTGAGGTCTCATAAATGTAGGTACTCTTACCAGTGATTTTTGTTATTCTAACTCACCCTGGAGGTTCTTATGTCTGTTTCATTATTTCTGTTTCCTCTCTCTCTGTAAATATACCATCTTTCCATGTAGTTCTTGTTCATGTCTCCCATATTTCCTATATGGGATATCTTGCACTGTACTACGGTTCTTCCTTTAGTTCTCTTCATATTCCATGAGCACTGGCCCTGGATCAGGAAGACCTATATTCAAATCCAGCCTCAGATACTTTACAAACTGTATGATCCTAGGCAAGTCACTTAACCCTGTTTGCTTCAGTTTCCTTATCTATAATTTGAGTTGGAGAAGGAAATGGCAAGCCCTCTCTGTTATCTTTGCCAAGAAAATTCCAGATTGGGGTCATGAAAAATGTGACTGAACAAGTTCATCTGTTATGCTTGACTTTTGTATTATGAACCTATTTCTTCTTTTGGTCATATTTACCCTTGATGATGTCCTATACATTGCTTTTAATGGGCAGATAATTATTTGTAATATTCTGCAGCTTATTTTGAAAATGAAAAATTTCCCTACTTTTCCCTGTGGATACTCTAATTCTTTTTATTTTTTTATTTTTTTAATAATATTCCAAGGGGCAGCTAGGTGGTACAGTAGATAATCAGCCTTGAAGTCAGGAGGACCTGAATTCAAATCTGATCTCAGACACTTAAGACTTCCTAGCTGTGTGACCCTGGCAAGTCACTTAACCCCAATTGCCTTAGCAAAAAAAAAAAAATATATATATATATATATATATATTCCAAAATAGTTTGCAACATTTACCCTTGCTACACTAATAAATTGATATTCCTAGATTTACTGCTATATACTACCATTGGAAAAATATTGGTATTAAAAAAGACAGGTCTTTTTCATAAAGCTTAAGGGTTATTAAGAGTTTTCTCAGTATTCTTTCCACATTGATTAGTTTTGTCTTTGTCATCTTTGCCAATATGCTATGTGTGAAGTGAAATATTCGAATTGTTTTTATTCATAATTTGTAATTATTTTGAGAACTACTTGTTCACATACTTGACAACTTATCTATTGGTAAATAGCTCTTGGTCCTTACATATTTGTGTCAGTTTAGTTTGATAGCTTTATGTAATAGAAATTGCCTGTTTTACCTTTTTATGTTTATAGTAACAAATCCTTGGTAAATGGGTTCAACCAATTTGGAATTTTGGTTTGGAAACAATTCAGAGCTCTGTAAGAAAATTAAATCAAACTATTCATACTCTTGAAAAACCCTTAGGCTTGAAAGTGTTTCTCACAGAATTCTTGTAAATTTTGTAATTTTTGTAAATTAAATTTTGTAAATGCTTCTTGTTATTCTATATTGTAGTGTAATGCCGGAGAAACTGAGGCAAAAGAGATTAGAGAGTATTTAATATTTTATTTGAAAAGGAGAGATTTACTGGGACCAAATGGATCCATAGTTTGGTCCCAGGGCTGAATGAGACTATTGTCTCCAAGAATCCAGCGAATAAAATGAGTTCTCAATGACATATATACACGTGGCTCAGACACAGGGGATAGACCAAGGCAGGGGCGGTGTCAGGATGCTGAGAGTGGGAACAGGGGACTAACAATCTGGTTCTGACAGGGTGAGGGGAGGCATGGGAGATATCTGATAATCAGTATTACAGAATGGGGAGAGGCACCCAACATTCTGATGATACCTAAGATAGAAGGTCTTTCTCCTTATCTGGATCATCATAATTAGGAGGGAGGGGTAGTTGAGCAGAAAAATTATAAACTGAGGCAGCACAATTCAGGGTAGCTGAGGCAGGACAATAAAAGAGAACTGTGGTATAACAGTAGTAGTATCATAATATTTTAATATTTGTTTAATGTTTCTTCCTCCTTAAGATTTTACAAAGGAGCAGATATCCTAAACTAATATTGATTTTTACTACCATATTTCTATGCTTTAAAAGGCTTTCTTTGTGTGACATTTTTTTTTTTTTTTGCAGTATTATGATTTCCTTCGGAAAATAGTGAATGCATCAATATCTGATGGTTTATTCATTTTCCATTTCTAGTATCATGTCAATTTGATAAGGTCTAGACTTAGGGAACCAAAATGAGATTAGGGTTTCTGGTGGTCAGGGAGTTAAATGATAAAGTCTAGTGGCAGATTCAAGGTTCAGGGAAAGCCAAATGGAGAGGTTTGGCGATTGGATTCGGAGCAACGTTAGGGAGTTTTGGGGAACTCCCTTCTGGCTGCACAGAGATTCTCTGTAAAGGAATTTACAGCTCAAAAACCTAGATTAATAAGAGGTTTATTATAGGAATTGGGAAATAAGGTTAGAAATCCTGACAGAGAGACATAAAGTCTGGTTAAGGAAATAGGTCAGGATAAAGAGAGGATGTCAGTGGAAAAGAATATTATCCAGTGGACAGAGGCTCCTTGGCATAGCAAGCATGGTATAGGTGGCATGTTTGGAACCTCTGCAAAGAGAGGATTTTAGATTGGCTCTTTTATAATAGGAGCTTTGGCTACCAGCTGAAAGGGGCTCGTGGGTGGAGTTTTCTACAAACTGGATTTCAGCTTGGGCTGGAATTTGAATAGAATTCAATGAGTTTCAAGACTGAACCAACTCCACCTAGATAACAGAATGAAACTGTCTTATTGGCTTTCCCTCGGGCGGGGTTCCTCACTGAGGCAGAGTTGAAGGAGAGATTTTCTCCTTCAAGGATTTTTAGAGTTTTGGGGTCCCTTCTTCAAATTGATAAAATAATTTTATTGATATATTTTTACATGATTTACACTTTCCAGTATATCTTTTCTCCTCCTAAAGAACCAGACCTTTTAATAAAGAATTAAAAAGGGATGAAGAATTCAATAAAATTAATCAACATATTTAAAAAGTCTGAGATTATATGGAAAGTGTTATGGCACACTTGTTCCACCCTCATTATTCCCCACTCTCAGAAAGAAGGATAGGAAGGAAGTGCTACCTTCTCAGATCTCTTTTTTGATTCTAGGCTTAATTCATTGTTAATTCCATAGCATTCAGTTTCCATTATTTTATTGTTATTGACAATCCTACCTGGAAAGCCAGACTCAAAGCCAGGAAGACGTGAAAACCAGTAGTCCCTTTGATATTGGGTTGTTTTTGTTTTTGTTTTTAATTTTCATTCCAAAAAAAGACATCAGAAAGTAGATTTCATGACTTGCAAGTGAATTGAAATTAAATGAGGCAGAGTTGTACAAAGTCACCAATCTTACTCTTTTCCTGAATCATCTAGATCCAGAGCAAGATAAAGATTAGGAAGGCTGAAGATGAAACCAGAACCAGTGAGAGGTCTTGGTCTTGTTAAGCTAAAGTCTTTCCCAAGTCTCAATTTGTCTGAGGCAATGCCCATTCAATGATTATGGTTAGGTAAATAATAAGGTTAAAAAATGGCCTCTTTTACTTAGTCAGAAATTAAAAAACAAATCAATCTGGAAAGGAAAAGCCTCCTGCTTCCCCCACCCCAGGATTTCTAGCCAGAACAGAAACAATTGCCATTTACATTTACTCAGAGCCAACAACAAAGTGAGACTTGGGCTGGAACCTATTGTTAGTGAATCAGTAAGAGCCAGAGTGATTTGGGCTTAGGGGATGCTCCGTAAAAAAAGAAATCCAGCCCATAAATTTCAAAATATCTGGCTAGATTTTAGCAATCAAAATTGATATTCCTTTGGGCAGTTGTATGGTAAATAAGGGTATGATGATTCTGTGGTTAGAGGAAGAGTAAAGAGAAGAAGTGTTACTTGTGATACATATTGGCTTGACAACTTTGCAGAAGTCCACTGGGCAGCTTTCTAAGAATTTTTTTGTTATTGTTGCAAAACAATTGGGGTTAAATGACTTACTCAGGATCACACAGGTAGGAAGTATTAAGTGTGAAGTATCTAAGGCTGGATTTGAAGTCAGGTCCTCCTAACTCCAGGGCCAGTACTCTATTCACTACACTATCTAGCTGCCCCTTTTCTAAGACTTATTTAAGAGTAGGGACTCTTCCTGAATAAGGATCAGACCACTGACCAGTAGAGCAGTGGTCACACCTATCTCTAGATCACAACACCAAAAACTTACAAATTTTTGTAAACCCTTAGAGCTGTGAAAAACAGCTGAAATTGGGGGGGCAATAAACACCATGTGTAGCACTGTATATTCTCCCCCCTCCCACACAAGGATGAGCAGCACAAGATTCTGACAAGAAATAGGATGGAAAAATTAGCAAACAAGAACAATAAAAGTAACCTGACTATAAAAAGCTATTATGGCGACAGGAAAGTTCAGGACACAAACTCAAAAGGCAATTATGTAAAAACATCCATAAGTAAAACCTTAAAGAAAAATGTATATTAGAAATAAGCTTAACAAGAATTCCTAAACACTGAAGAGATTTTTAAAAAATTAAATGAGAGCAAGAGGAAAAAAGAGGAGAAGAAATAAAAACAAAAGAAAATTATGAAAAAAATTAATAACTTGGTAAAAGAAACACAAAAGGAATTGAAGAAAATAACTCATTAAACAGTAGAATTAGCCAAATGGATAAAAAGCACAAAATTCAGTGGAGAAAATAATTCCTCAAAAACTAAAATTGATCTAGTGGAAGCTAATGACTCTGAGATATCAAGAAAAAATGAAAGTCAAAAGAATAAGAAAAAGAAGAAAATGTGAACTATTTCATTGGAGAAGCAACTGGCCTGGAAAGTAGATTGAAAAGAGTTAAGAAAATTTAAGAATTATTGGACTGCCTAAAAACCAAATTCCAAAAAATAGCCTACAAATCATATTTCAAGAAATTACAAAGGAAAATTGCCTAGATGTCTTATAATCACACAATATAAATCAAAAGAATCCATTGAGTATTTTCTAAAAGAAATCACAAAATGAAAACTCCTAGGAATATTTTAGCTAAATGGAAGAACTCCCATGGCAAGGAGAAATTACTACAGATTGTTAGAAAAAGAGTCTTCAGATACGGCAGGGTCATTCTAAGGATCTCACAAGATTTAGTAAGCTACCACGATAAAAGAGCAGAGGATTCAGAATATGATATTCTATTAGGCAAACGCACTAGGAATACAACCAAGGATAATCTACCCACCAAAATTTAATATGATCCTTCAGGGGAGGTAGTGGTAAAAGAGAAGCCATACTAAGGGAGTCAATGTGCAGAACCAAAATAGTTTTAAAGAAGGACAGGGTAGGAAGTAGGAAAAAAAAAAGAAAGAGGAAGAAATATAAACAGAAGAAAACACATCATAGTTGTGAATGTGAATGGGATGAACTCACTCATAAAGTAGAAGTGAATAGAAGAATGGATTAATAACCAGAATTCAACAATATGTTGTTTTCAAAAAACATACTTGAAGCAGAAAATAACACACACATACACATACACACACACAGATTTAAAAATGAGAGCTAGGGCAGAATGTATCATGCTTTAGATGAGGTAAAAAAAGACAGGGGTAGCAGTCATGATGTCATATTAAGCAAAAGCAAAGAGATAAAATTAAAAGAGGATAATCAGGTAAACTTCATTTTGCTAAAAGATACCATAGACAATCAATACTAAACATATCTGCAATAAATGTCATAGCATCCAAATTCTTAAAAGAAAAGTTATACAAGTTGCAGGAGGAAATAAATAGTAAAACTACATTAGTGGGGGGGGCCTTAGTTTTTCCTTCTCAGAGCTAGATAAATTTAATCATAACATAAATAAGAAAGAAGTTAAGGAAATGAATGAATTTTTTAAAGTTAGATATGATAAACCTCTAAAAATAATTGAATGAGAATAGAAAGAAGACCCAAGTTTTACTTAACTGTGTGATCCTGGACAAGTCATTTAAAATCTCTGCTTCAGATTCCTCATTTATAAAATGGGATGATATAAGTACCTAATAGTACCTATCTCCCAGAATAGTTATGAAGATCACATGAAATAATATCTGTAAAATACTTTGTAAGCCTTGAAGTACTATGTAAATATTTACTATTGTTATTGTTTGCCATAATTTGTTCAGTCATTCCATAATTGATGGTCAGTCCTTAGATTCTCATTCTTTACCTCAAAATTAGCTACAAACATTTTAGTATATCCTTAATTAGAATTTGTTTTTCTTAGGTTTAATCCTTCCCTGAATTTATTTTTGCTCTAATTTATCTTTCTCCCTCCTTCCTCTTTTTCCCTATTTCTTATTGAATGAATTGTATTTTTGTACACAGCTGTGTGTTAACTATTGTTTTTCCACTTATTTTTTTGTTTGTATAGATTTCTTGCATACTCTGATAGTAAAGGATAATTTCCCCCATAGTTCTTTTCTCCCTTTAATGTATTCCTTTTGCTCTCATTTTCTTTTCTTTTAAAATAATTTTAAAATCACAGAACTGTCTACTTAGACTTTATGAACTCTGATGATAATAGCGTTTTGAAGGGTAATTAAATGATTATGATAATGATATGACTTTATGAACTCTGATGATAATAGCATATGTATGATATATTCATATCATTTCCCCATAGTGCCATCGAAATATTTTTTTTCTTTTTTGTGAGGGCCCTTATGATTGCTTATTCATGTTTACTTGTTTATGTTTCTCTTGAATCCTGTGTTTGTACATTCTAGTCTTTTTATCAAGAATATCTACTTGACTATTTTATTAGGGAATCATTTTTTTTTATCCTTCTGAAAGGTTATTCTTAATTTTGCTGAGTAATAATTCTTGGTTGTAAGCTTCTCTTTTTTTGCCTTTTGTAAATATGCTATTCCAAGCATTCCATTCCTTTTTGTGTTGACTGCTAAATTATGTGCATTCCTGATGTTGACTCTTAAATATTTTTCTTTCTTTCTGACTGCTTGTAGTATTTTTTTTCCTTTGATCTGGACGTTCTGGATTTTCGCTATAGTATTCTTGGGAATTTTTTTATTTTGGAATTCATTTTTAGAGGTGATTGGTATATTCTTTTTATTCCCATTTTACTCTGATTCTAAGAGATTGGGGCAATTTTATTATAAGATTTCTTGAAATATGCCTATATTCTTTTTTTGGTCTTAATTTTCAGGCAGTTCATTAATTCTTGAATTTATTTTCTTGATATATTTTCCAGGTCACTTATTTTCACTATAAAATGTCTTTTTTTTTAATTTCTTAATATTTATTGTTTCATGGAGTCATTAGCTTCTATTTAGTCCATTATAATGTGCAAGGAGTTTTTTAGTAGGTCAAGGTTTTATATCTCTTCTGTCATGCTATTAATTACTTTTCCAATTCTTACTTTCATTTGTTTTCATTTGTTGTTCTAATATTCTCATTTCATTTATCAAAAACATTTTTAACTCTTTTAAAAAGTTGTACTTCATCTCTTTCTGGGATTTGAATTTATTTTCAAACAGTATTTTCTCTCAGGTTTTGCCTGTAGATATTTTGGAGTCATTCTTTTCTTCTGGATTTGTGTTTTGAACATATTGGCTAGCTTTTTTTATGGCGGGCTTCTGTTTTTGTTTGCTCATTCTTCCATTTGACTTTCTGACTTCAAACTTGCTGTTAGAGTGATACTTAAGTGTTAAAACTATAACAATTCTGGAGGGAGGGTCTGCTCTTCTCTTGCAGCTGCTTTTTAGGATAGTGAGTGTTATGTTACTCCATTTTCTTAGGGACAGCTCATACTTTGTTTCTAGAAGTTATCAATGGTTCTGCAGGGGTTTGAATTAGAAAATCTGAGTTCTGCAAGTTGCTAATGTGGACTTGGATCTGAATAGCAGTTAACTATTGCTGGACTCTGCCACTGTTAGCTACCTGGAAAGCTTTGCTGGTTCAGAGTCATGGAACCGAAAAATTCCTTTGATCTGTAATACTTGCCTTTGTTTTTCATCTGAAGGCTACCAACTGGACTAGAATGAGGAATTGAGACCTTGCTTTGTTTTACAGTTGTCTGAGCCACAGAGCTTGTTTGCTTTTGAACTTACTCCTTTGTGGTACACAGTTAAGGACCCATAATTATTCCTTAGGACAACTAGGTGGAGAGGCACAAAAGGTGTCAGGGCTGAAGTCAGAAAAATTCATTTTCCTGAGTTCAAATCTGATTTCAGGCACTTAGTGACCCTGGGCAAGTCACTTAATGAATCCATCTGTATAATGAGCTGGAGAAGGAAATGGCAAATCACTCCAGTATCCTTGCCAGAAAAACCCCAAGTCTCTCCCTAGTTAGTGCAACTGGTCTTTAGAAAGCAGACATTATCTGTTGCTAGTGAGGCTTTTTCAATATGATATAAGCTTGAATTTACTGTTTTCTCGTCCAGTCTTTTAGAACTGAGAATCCCCTCTATACCATGGGGAGTCATCAGAATTGGAATTTTATTTTGTTTTTTCAGGGGCTCCAGCTCTTTGATTTTATTGATTTTCAAAAATGCTTAATGAAGATACTCTATCAGTGCAGATCTAAGACCCTTTTGCAACTTAGGCTCTTAGAAAATTGTCTGGATCATTGAAAATTTAGTGACTTTCCCAAAGACACTCTGCTACTATGTATCAGAGGAAAGAATAGGACTCAGTACTTTCTGACTCTGATTATCAATCATCCCATTATCCATCTTGCCACATTATCAGGTTTACAAAATTAAACATATTTTACAGATGATTAAATGAGATTAAAAGATGTTAAAATGACTTGCTTATTGTTACAGAGATAATATGCATCAGAGTTGGATTTAAACTCATCTTTTCTGACTATGTGTTCAAAATTATTTCCACTATCTTGCAATATCTTAATTATTTTTTTTGTGCCTACCACCAAGTTTGGTGCTATGTACCATTCAAAACAAGTAAACAATATGGTCCCTATCTCAGAGGAACTTTGGATAAAATAGTTATATTATTAAGTTCTGACCTCTCCAATGAGGTATTTTACGTTTTCTTCCATTTTTTCATTCTTTTGTAGTTTGCTTAACTGATTCTTGATGTCTCATAGAGTCATTAGTTTCCATTTGCCTCCTAGTTTTTGTGGTTTTCTTCAGTTTTTGTATCTTTTTTTCCCTATTTGATTAATTCTACTTTTGAAAGTGTTGTTTTCTTCAGTGGATTTTTTTTTTTTTTTTTTTGGCTTTTGACCAATTGTATTTTTTAAGAAATTGCCTTCCTTTTCCAAGCTGTTGACTCTCTCTTGCTTACCTCTCATTTCTTTTCTCATCTTTTTTCTATCTCTCTTTTTTGCCTTTTAAAGTCTTTTATGAGCACTCTCAGGAATCCTCTTTGGGCTTGAGACCAATTCATATCAGTCTTTGAAATTTCCTCTGTGGATATTTTGTCCTCGTCTGAGTTGGTGTTTTGATTTTCCCCGTCACCATAGTAGATTTCTATGGTCAAGTTTCTTTTCTGTTTCTTGTTCATTTTCTTTTCTTTTCTTTTTGCATTTCCTCTTTTTAAAATTTTATGGTTGAAATCTGCTTCTGGAATAAAGGGGGTGCTGTCCCAAGCTTCCCGTGCAGCTCTGAGCCTTGACTTTGAGCACAGGAGCCCCTTGTGTTTGGTGTTTTGTTCCCAACAGGGGATAGATAGCTTTACCTGCTCTTTCCAAGAAACAGCCTGGTTTCCCAGAATTTGCTTTCTGAACTGATAATGGGGGATGCCCCATTAGGCTGCTCCTCTACTGAGCCAGGTTCAAGGATCTTAAAGTTCAAGGAACTTAATTGCTGATTTGACTTTAAGATCCTCTCACTGACTTTCCCAGACTCTGTCTGAGCTGGGATGAACACTTCTTTCACTCCAGTGAGATTGACCTTTTTTGAAGTCCTTCCAATCTATCTTAAGCTGGAGAGTAGTTTTATTCAGTTAGGCTCTGTTCAGAGGCTTGGTTTCATGTGGTTTTTGAGGGGAACTGGAGAGCTTGAGCTGTTCCCTGGCTTTAACTCTCTCATTTTGGCTCCATCTCTGGAAATTCTCTTAAGTTCTGACATCTCAAAGTGTTCTTTTTTTTTTTTTAAATAGCTTTTTATTTACAAGTTATATGTATAGGTAATTTTGCAGCATTGTGTTCTTATTGTTAATATTCACAATATGAATGTATTGATTGCTTTATGTTTGTGTAAGGTTTTGTTTTACAAAGCAGCTTTCTCTTATGGAGTAGTATTATTCTGATTTTACAAAGAGGAAATTGAGGCACAGAAAAATAAAGTGGCATGCCTAATACCACAGTTTCACATATGTCTTAGCCCAGGAACCAAACACCATCATTATCATAATAGTTGACATTAACAGAGCAGTTTAAGGTTTGCAAAACACTGTACACACATTATTTCATTTTAGTCATATACACTGATTTTATGAGTTAGGATTGGCATAATGAATAGAGCACTGGATCTGAAGCCATGAAGACCTAAATTCACATACAACGTCAGACATTATCTGACTGTGTGACCTGGGGCAAATCATTTTACTTCTGACTGCGTCCGTCTCCTCATCTATAAAAATGGGGATAATAATAGCACTTATATCCCAGTTTTATGAAAATAAAATTAGACAATATTTATAAAATGTTTTGTAAACTTTTAAATGCTACATAAATGCTAGCTATTGCTATTGTTGTTCTTAGAGATTATAGATATTATTATATTAGGTATTATAGATATTAACCTCATTTTGCAAATGAGGAAAATGAGAATTTTGTTAAAGACTTCCCTGTGGTTAGGTATTAGAAAGTGTTAGAGTTTTCTTTATGTTGAGTTCATTGCTCTCTCCACTAATATCATGCTGCTTCTCAAAGCATGCTGGCTCATATTTATATAGCAGTTTATAAATAGTATTTTATGTTCTTAAACTATTTCCTTTGATCCTTAGAACAACTAACTCTTTTAGGTAAGCAGAACAGTTATTATTATTTGAGAAAACTCATGAACAACTTATACAAAAAAAGAATGAATGTACATTAAACTATTTACTTCTCTCCAAATTTTGTCCCAATCTTTATAAATGTGTTCACACATTTTTGCCTAATTGAAACTTGTCGTTGTTCAGTTGTTTTTCATGTCTGATTCTTTGTGAGCCTATTTGGGATTTTCTTGGCAAAGATACTAAAATGGTTTGCCATTTTACAGATGAGGAAACTGAGGCAAACAGTTAAGTGACTTACCTAGGGTCACACAACTAGTAAATGTCTGAGGCCAAATTTGAACTCAAGGAACCAAGTCTCCAGGCTTCAGCAGTTTGCGCAGTACACCACCTAGTTGTCTTTCATTGTATATATTACATATTGACAATCCACAGACTTAGAATTTTTAAATATCTATATGTTTACACCAAGAGATTGGCATGTCAGAATAAGCCAGTAAGCCAATTTCTCATTATCAACATGTATTGTTGAGAGTGTACTCTGTGTACACGACTTGTTAAACCTAGTCCTCATTTTGCCTTCCAAAATTCTAGGGCATGGGTTGATTTCCATGACATTGTGTCTCTGTTGCTATTATTATTATAAGGCATTAGTGTCTCTCCTAGAAATGATGAAGAGGTTAAAAGCTTCGCTTCATCCATTAAGTTTTGAATCTCAGAAGTTCTAGAGCTTGGTTGGAAGAGGAGAAATATCAGAATACTGATTTGTAATGATAAAACTACTTTAGTTGTAAATATACCATTGAGAGTTTTTTGTTTGAAGGAATAAGAATGAATCTTCCCTCTTGTTCTTGTTAAAGCATTGCAGGAGTGATGTCTGTTGTTCAGTTGTTTGGGTTCCAGAGGGAGGTTTTTGACGCTGTAATCCTGACTGACAGGAGGTTAATGGTTTCCAAAAGAGTGGCCTGGAATGCCCCATTTCTCTCCACTAGAACAATGCTCCAGTGTGTCTAGGCTGCCTTATAGAAGCAATAAATCTGTTTTGTTTTGTTTTGTTTTTTTCTCTCCCTCAATCCCTCCTCTTTCTCCCCACCCCCACCCCCACCCCTGTCTCTAGGCCAGGACCCACTCCTGTTACTGAAAACCCTTCAAACTCTGTGGACAAAGAGAGAGCTGCAGAAGGTAAGTCCTTTTCTTGGAGCCTGCCCCCCTGCACAATGGAGCTCCTGGCTGTATGCAGAGCATGTCCAGCCCAGTGCAGGGCTGTCAGGACTGTGATTGTATTTGGTTACATTACGCAGAGGGAAAGCCCTGCCGATTGGCAGGCTGGGGGAGGAGGCAGGTCTGTCTGCTTCTCAGCAGACCTGGGGCACAAAGGAGAGAATTCCTCAATACTAAGGCAAAAGGGCTGGAAGCCTAAAATTTCAGCTCTTTTTTTCATCCTCAGCACAAAACCAGAGTGAACCAATTTGGGATCTGTGAAGCATGTTGTAATTCTTTGTCCTTAAATAGCACCTTTGGTAGAGGTCAAAGTACTTTACTCTCATTAACCTTCACAGTACTCTAGTGCAGTAGCTCAGGAACAAGGATGATTATCTTAATTTTCTTTAGAAACAGAGAAGTAACAGATGGATAGTGTCCATCTTCTCAAGGCCAGAGCCACCATTCCTCTCAATCCAATCTCTACTTAGCTGTGTCTTGCAAATCAGTTTTGAAAAATAGACGAGTCACAATTACTTTTTCTTAGCATGCTGGTTTCGTAGCAGAAAGTGTTCCTTGTCTTAGGATGATGCCTGCTTCTAGAAATCCCAGGCCTCAGGTTCTTTTTAAGCAACAATCCAACTTCCTATGTGTGTAGTTTAGTAACCTATATCAGAGAGAAGATGATAACAACAACAACAATAATAATAACAGCCAATACTCATGATTTGCAAAGCCCTTCATCTATTCTGGGTTTGAAGTGGGGAAAGGCATACATGGTTGTCTACGTTTTCCCATCTCTATAAGCTCTTCACTATCAAACTTGAATAAAAGGACTAGGAATTAACCTCAAAGCCTGATTTCAACTCCCTATTATATGCCGCTTACTCCACTTCAATCCCTCCAGCTCTGCTCTTCCCCTGCCCCTCCTTTTGTGGTTATTACTTTACCACTCCTCCTCCTACTGACCACATGAGTACCATAGGCCTCTGATTATGGTTCTGCATTCTTGGCATAGAATACTAGGACTTCAGATGTTATCCCTGAATATAGTGATCATTAGTCTAGAACGGCGAACATTTTTGACACGGCTGTCAAAGCTGGTCCAGCCTGATATAGTATTTCATCAGTTTCACCTAGAGCTCTTGGAAGATTTAGTTGTATCTTCAGCACTTATCCAAAAAATGTAGGAAAAATTAAACATATCATCTCAACAAGTACAAAATGATGGCAGTTTGAATACACATATTCTGAAGTGTTTGGGGATTAGGCTAATCATAATTAGGAATATCATAAAAGGTTTCCTAAGTCAGTTAAGATGTGAGATCATTTTTGAGGTAGTTTTGGGACTTTAGATTTGCAGAAGTTTGGGACAGTAGGTTGACAGGGTCTGTTAAGTTTTCATTGAAGCTGAAGAGGCTGTATATTTGATTTTGTACTTACTCTGATAAAAAATTAACTTCAAAATTCACTCCTTGAAAAGTCAGTGCCTTGAAGCTCCTTGATAACCTTTGCTTGAAGGTCTCTGTGCCTCTCCGCCCACTTTTCCACTCCCCAGCTCACTAACCTACTGGTCTTTATTAAGTTTAGTGGTTAAAGAAGTGAAGAATAGAAGCTGTTTCTGTACTCATGAGCTACTAAAAACCATCATCTAAGGTCCTGAGAAGTATAAGGCAAGCCTAAAATCACACACTTTATTTTTTCATGATTTCAAAATATAATTGATTCACTATTATCTTTCCTTTCCTCCAGATAACAATATATTTAAAACCAGGAGAAGGTGAGGAAATGGGAGGAATGGAACAGTAATCAAGAGACTTTGAGGAAAATAATGGAAAACATTCTTGTAAGAGTTCAACACTCTAGAGAGACATAAATCACCTGTAAACAAAATCTCAAGTTGCAGATTCTATAAGCATATGCAAATCTGTCAAAATGCCATTATTTAGAAATGCATCCCTGTAGTGGAAAAAGAGCTGACCTGCAATGTCTGAAAGATCTAGTGCAGTTCTTATGGCTGTGTCAGTGACACCAGGCAATCCTCTGAGACTAAGGTGCTGCGTTCAAGCGGATCTTCATTAGTAAAGCAAATTTTTCCATCAGAAATTCTGATTAGAGACAGTGGTCACTAAAGTAGAGTTGTGGAGTAACTAGAAGCGATAGACCACTCTGGTTGTAGTGTATTCTCCCCAAGACAGCCCTTCATGAGGCTCATCTCTAGCACAACAGTAGGTTCCTGTATTCCCTGACATCTCTTACTTTGTCCCTTCTATGATGCAAACTCCATCTTCCCTTCGGAGACAAGAGTAGGCTCTCAGGGCAGTTAAAACTTAATTGCTGGCATGGCATGCAGATAGGAGTCATGTAACTTTTGGGGAAAAATCATTCCTCTCCCCACTCTAAACTCATCCTTTGTCTCTCTGATAATTCCTGACTCTGGTGTGCTTTCCCTTCAAAGATGATAAGGAAGTAAGAGGCCTCCCCCCCCCTTTTCATTTGGAGTGGGAGAGAGTGAATTGCACAGTATGAATAGGCATGGATGAGGTTGTTATATGAGAGAGAGGGAGGGGGAGAAAGAGAGAGAGAGAGAGAGAGAGAGACAGAGAGACAGACAGAGAGAGACAGAAAGAGAGGAGAAAGAGAGAGACAGACAGAGAGAGGAAAGAGACAGAGAAAGGAGAAAGAGAGAGACAGAGAGAGGGAAAGAAAGACAGAGAGGAAAGAGAGAAACAGAGACAGAGAGAGGGGAAAGAGAGACAGAGAAGGGAAAGAGAGAGAGACACAGAGACAGAGAGGAAAGAGAGACAGAGACAGAGAGGAGAGAGGAAAGAGGAAAGAGACAGAGAAGAAAGACACACACACACACACACACACACACACACACACAGTACTTATTAAGTACTGAGCGCTTACCATATGACAGGCACTGTGTTAAATGCCAGGAATACAAATATAAGCAAGTAATGCAATTACAGACCTCAAGGAGCCTGTATTGTAATAGAAGGAAAGAACATTAGAAATTTGGTAGGGGGATATCAAAAGCAGTGGCATGGTATAGAGTTAAAATAGCCATGAAATGATTTTTAGTTACCAGCAAGATGAAACAAAAACCCACATGTCAGTCAGAAGACTTTGCAGAATGGAGTACAGGGTTGAGGAAATAGAAGGGGGGAAGTTCAAGTTAGAAGCGGGGAGATATGAGAGAGAAACAAGAATGCTGGCTGTAATATAGGCAGCATGGCAAGGAAATGGCTGAAAGTCAAAATACATACAAAATAAATTCAATGATTTCTTCCAAATCCACCTTCTTCCACACTTATGTTATTTTTGAGGGTGCCAAACCTTTCTAGTCACCCAAGTAGAACTCTATGTCATCTTCCACTCTGCATTCTCTCTTACTCTATATGTCCATTCATTTGGCCAATCTTGTTTGTCTGTTCCACAATATATCTTATATCAGTCCCTGCCTTTTCCTTTCAGATCATTGCTATAGTCTTCTACATGCTTTCCCTACCTCAAGTCTGTCTCCTCCCCACTCCATCCTTTTTATACCTGCCCAAGTGATATTCCCTAAAACTAAATTCCAATCATGTCATTGTCCTATAACAGGGTTGGGGAACCTTTTTTTCTGCCAAAGGCTATTTGGATATTTATAACATCATTCATGGGCTATACAAAATTAATCAACTTATAGAAGTCAATCAATGGGAGGTTGTTGTACCTAGCTTTCATTTCATTGTCATCTGTGGTTGCCTTAGCAAATGAGTTTTTGGGCCAAACATTTTCCACCCCATCCTATATTTTAGTAATTCTTTGTCAACCCTAATATCAAATATTACTTCATTTTTCTCATCCATTTTAAATTCTATTTTTGTATTAAGTTATATGATAATATAATGATTATGTAATGTATCATAATGTTAGTTATTGTCATATTAGTATAATAATATATGTATATAATTTATGAATAAGTAAATATAAACATTGAGGTTTATATTCAATTTTTTTTTCTTGTAGTGCCTAGTCAAAAACCTTTGGAGACTATTGTCCTATGCCAATGACATCCCAGAATCTCAGGTTCTATTCCCTTTCATCCACCATCTCCTTCCCTCTTCATTTCCCATTTAAAAAAATAAAAGAAAGAAATGGATTTATAACTTTTGCTGAATTGTGTAGAAATAAAATTCCTAATGAGAACAATCAAGAAAGATCTTAGTGTGACTAAATATTTGTTATGATACTTTATGCATTGATATTAATTCAGCTATAAATTGATACTAAACATATTTATTTAAAGTTCAATGTTAAGTTTTTAATACAACTTAAAAAAATAAATCCCATTCCTGAACATGGGAACTTGAGACAATATTTTTTCCTAATATAATGTATAGCAAGTTTCCTGATTTTTAATCTCTTCATAAAGGTCCTTGTTCTTTTGTCACTACATTCTTCTAGTTTCTGTGGCATGATGTTTTGGATATAAATCTTATAATAATGAGTAAGAGGATTCTCAGGTATTAGTATGCTATAATGACATTGTTGAATTGAGGGAAGATTTATTAATATGAACTAGAGTCAGAATGATTCTTTTATCATATATTAGTTTCCCATCCCTGAACCCATAGTCCTGATATTACCTTTGTTTCATTGACCATGAAGAAAGGCCTACTTTGGCTCCAAGGAATGAGTACCAGAGTATCAGAGCTCAAACAAAGAACCCTCCCTATAGGACTAATCTCTGGACTTCTTAAGTAACATAATATATAATATAATAATATATAATCACATGTAAATTGAGAGATGTCTTAAAAACTAATAAAGTTAAAACTCTCTAGAAATTTGCATAAAAGGCAAATATTGTATATGCCAAAAGTGTGACTACAAAGTGAAGTAAAACTATACTCAAATATATATTTCTAAATGACATTGTTGCTTCGTTTAAATATTGACCAGGTTTCTGCTAAGTACCCTGTGTGTGGAGGGTTGATGCAAAAATAAAATAAGACACAAACTCTGCCCTCAAAGGCCTTATCATTTGGCAGGAAAAATAACTTCAAAAATGGCATAATACAATGTTGAAAAAATTATTTGCTTTTGTTTCGTATATCCAGCACTTAGCACAATATCTGCCACATAGTGAGCTCTTAATAAATGTTAATTGATTAATACTGCCATGAGAATGGTGCTGTGAGGGCATAGAGGGATAAGTATGAAGTAGTTATCTGGGAAGGCTATACTTACTCAAGTGATACTAATGGTTAATAAGGCTTAGAACATAATAGATATTTTCTAAATATTTGTTGAATAAATGAGTAAATCAAATCATTTTTGAAATTCTTTTCAGAGCTAATTTGCAAGCCACCCACTAAAATGTCTTGTAACCATATAGTGCAGCTCATTTTGAGTTACAATTAATACTCTGATTACTTTCATTTTCATCAAATTTGACTCAGAATGACTTACAATTTTTTCTAGAAATCAGATATGCTTAAAAATATGAAGATTTACAACTTCAGACTATATTTAAAAGAATATGTTGTAGGCAACTACTTCATGACACTCACATTGTCACAATTATTATGTTACACACAATCTTTAGTTTTTTTTTCTTGCTATAGCCTTGCCCTGGGAATACTGGAGATGAATGTTTGGAATATTGTTATCATTAATGTATGTCAGTCCAAGAGGATCATGCCTACAGCTCTTTAACATGCCCATTAAATATCAGACATATTACTTTAGATTTTAAACAAGATCTTATCTAGTACTATACAGAAAATTTCTTACTTTTCATACTGGATTTCTTAGAGAATTGAAATGGATGGTTCAGACTCATAAGGTAGGAATGGAGCTTCTTGGTTGAAGAAGCACTGGGTCTGAGAAAATATGATTTATTTCTCATTCAGTCATGCTGTGACAGTAGGAAAATGATTTTCTTTGGAAAGTGAGGACAATTTAGACCACTGAAGCAAAAAAAAAATTTTTTTTAATTCTGTTATTGCGGAATGAAGGGTTAGAGCAATTAGATTATTCTGGGGAAGGTCTTAGCCTTGGGCTACATCTCCAAATCATTCTTTTAACGTTGTGTTTTATGTGAAGCTCAAGGCTTTCTGATGGAAAGGGAATGGGAGGCCCCAGGGTAGAGCCAAAACTTAAAAGGATCTTTCTGACTAATTGACTCAGTTTCAGGAGCTTGCCCAGCCAGTTTCTCTTAGGCTTATTACTTGAATGTACTTCACTTCAAGGTCTCTGCAGAACATTTCTCTTTTTACTATAGCCCTCATCTAAAGATAATGAATATTGGAAAGTGTGTTACGTTAAAATCCAGACCCCAGGATGCTGCTGGAGATGAATTAGAAGTCCTAGGTAATCCCTCTAGAGATTTCTGTGATTGGAGACTTTGGAGGAAAAAGATTATTGATGTATGAACTGATAATAACTATCATTATCCATTGCAGCTGCCAAGCCATGCTTCTTTTCCTTTTCAGAATCAGTCCCAGAACTTTTGCAGTCAACATGAGTTGGTGTATTGAAGAAATACATTTAAAAAAAAAAAAAAAACAGACAATGAGAATGTGACTCACCAGATCCATAATTTTTTAATGTAAGCCATGTGCTGAGCAGCTGCTGCCTGAGGAGACATGGACAAAAATAAGGGGTACCTCTCTAGCATGGTTCCCCTTTCATTGTTCAAAAGCTAAAATGTAGTTCCATGGCATTGTCCTTTGAAATCTGAATTATTTTGGAGAAATCAAGAGGTGTTGGTTCTTAGGAACTTTGGAAAATGTCCCACAACTTCCTGTTTCTTCCTCTGATTTAGGGAAAGTATATATGCTAATAAGCTCAAAAAACTATGATTTATTATTGTTTCAGTTGTGTTCAACTCTTTGTGACCCTATTTGGGATTTTCTTGGCAAAAATTCTGGAGTGCTTTGCCATTTCTTTCTTCAGATCACTTTACAGATGGAAAAACTGAATCATAGGGTGAAATTACTTGTCCAGGGTCATGTAGCTAGTATGTGTCTGAGGCCAGATTTGAGCTCAGGAAGAGAAGTCTGCCTGATTCCAGACTAGGCATTATATCCACCATATCTTCTATCTACCAAATAAGAAAGTTTTCTTTATATATTTCCTTCTCTCATGGCACTAAGAGGTATATGAAGTTCAGGTATGGAGATGGGGGAATGACTTTCTAAAAGTTCTTACAGGCCCAATAGTCAAAAAGAAGGATTCTTGAAGCTCCTGAGTCAGTATATTTCAGTAAAGAAATTATTGAGCTTTTTAGAAAGGATTCCTGAGCTAGAAGGGATGAGGGGGGAAAAGCCCTCTTATCTTAGATAGTAGTAAAACTCTAAAAGGCAGAAAATAGATTTAGAACTGATATTTTGACATTTTTCTAAATAGGACTATCAAATGCAAACTTGTAGAAAAGATACAGAAAATAATTGTTCATGCTTTAAGCCATAATTTCTTCTTTTCTTCCATTTTGTTCTTGGTTAACTTAAAATGGTGTTATACCCTTGGGAATTTGACAAATAGTAAATTAAGAAAATTGGTTAAAGGAGGAAAAGAACCATCTTCTGGAGTTTATAATTTAACTAGAAGAAAGAGATAGTAGCTATTGATAGAGAACTTCTCTTATCCTTTCATCATACTTCCCCCAATCTATTCACCATGAGATGAAGGGCACTGTATGGGTATTAAAGCATGCCATGCCAGTTCTACTAAACTCCTTGGAAACACCCACCAATGTAAACATTTTAAAATAATTGCCATGGGGTCACATATATTAGATTGGGAGAATCTTCCATATATACATTTTAGTCTTCTCTTGGTACCTTAATTCCAAACTCCCAAAGTTTTAAATTTGGAGTTTTCCTTCACTGAGAGCTTTTCAATGTTTTCTTTTATTCTGATGTTGTCATTGTTTTGAATCCCTTATCCTGTTAATGATTTGAAATGGAAATCTGTACATGAAAAAAAGTCACACTGTTGCTTGAGGCTGCAGAACTCATTTCTTACATCTTTCATTTTGATGAAAAAGAACTTGGATTTACAAGATGTTGTCTTTAAGCTCAGCTTTGCTTGCTGTTTTCCTCTTCTAGTTTGTTTGCTTCCTTCTCCCACCCCCCACCCCCAGTTGTGGGTCTTAGGTGTTATGCTGATTATTTTTGGCAGCAGCAATTATATGATAAGTCTGGGTCTGGGAAGAGTTAAAGAGAAAGCGAGTTTTATTTATGTTCCTTGCTCAGCTCAGGTATGTTGGGACAGCAGATAAAGCAGCTTATAAACCTGTCTGCTTTCACCATCACCACCTTCCAGATAAAAAACAAGCCCCTTTGTCTGCCCTGGAGAACAACCTCTCTGTCTTTATGGGATAATTAGTGTGGACAATTGCTGTTTTCCTTGTTGGGCTTAGGGTGCAGTGGACCAGAAAGGAATCTTTAGTGGTATGAAAAGTCAGTGGGGGCCAGGATGGTGGCTGAATAGCAACAGTTACCTCTCTCAATAGATTAAATTAAAAAAAAAAAAAAAACCAAACCTTTGTGTTGAAAGTGGGGGAAGGGAGTTGTAGGAACTTTTGAATGCCTGACAATGTGGGTTTTGTGTCTCTACAGCTCCGGGAAGTAGCCAGGCAAGGATTCGCTACCCTAGAAGACCCACTTGCAGGCCTTCTGGACATGCTGGAGAGCTATAAAGGCTGGAAGGGAAAAGGACATTCATTGGAGTATTACATCACCAATGAATTAGTTCACTGGCTGAAGGAGCACCCTAGGGAGCCACAGGTTAGGGCCAAGAAGCCCAGACTGTCAATAAAGGTGTTCCTGTTTGCAGAACCCCTATCTTTCCTGGGTCCTACAGTTCTTGCTGTATGGCTTCTTATACTGATTATGATTCTGTAGAATCTAGTGATTAGTCGCTCTGTGGTCCAAAGACATTAATGTAGCATTGAGGTATACCAAAAGTGTAATTTATCATGACATATATAGCATAACAGAATAAAGGCCTAAAGGACCTGAGATAACCTTCGGAATGTATATTATCAAGCCTCTGATTATTGAACCCTTAGCCATTTCTGTCCAGATTTTGTTCTCCTGAAACATGATGCTCCATACTCAAGCTGGTCTTTCAGTACTTTTGGTTTTTGAGAGCTCTGACATTCACTATGTGATCTTGAATAAATTCCTTACATCTCTGGGCCTCATTTATCCTATCTATAAAAACTCAGGTTTCAATTAAATGAGTTCTGAGCACCTCTCTAGTTCCTAAAATTCTGTGATTCAATTTGTTGGAAATGGAGCCTCCATCTCGAATGCTTTGTGTTGAGTTCCTTTAGCAGGACTATCTGGTGGAAGTGGTGATACTTGCAGCACTCTGGTAAAACCCAGGAACCTATTTTTTGAAGATTAATTTACACTTATCAAATTATTTTTTAAATTACACTTATCAAATTATTTTTTAAAATTCCTATCCCCAAGTTAAAGATTCCTGGACTAGTGGTAGGGTTTCATAAGTGCAGTACATGCTATTAAGTTGAAATTATGTGTATCTGATTTCCCTAGTCTGGCTTGAAGCTGAAGAAGTTGCAGACTCGAGCATTTGGGGTTCTTGCCGAGAGCCAGAGTAATCTCCTTGAGCCCCTCATCAACATTTATCAGCTGCAGAAAGCCGACCGGAACACTTTGCTCGGAAATGTCAATCATCTTTACCATAAGGGAAAGTACAAAGAAGTGAGTATAACTTTTTAATGTGGTTTTCAGATCTAGGACTGTGGCTCTGAATGAAATAAATCCATCTAACATCTTGTCCCCCAGGGATAAATTCTGTTTCCTAATGGCAGTAACATACTGTAGCTGCAGCATAGTTACTACTTCCTTTGCCTCCAAATCTGTATCTTTTCATTAGAGGAGGAAAGAAATTGTTATAAGGGAATGAGAAATGAAAGTGAATTCCCTTTCCAATTGGAACTAAATCTTTTTTCCAGTTACAAAAGAGTTTAGAAAATTAGCCACAGGAAAAGTTGACCTGCTCTGCCCTGTTCTTATTGATGGGCTTAGGAATCTCATCAAGATAAAATGATAAAAATAATAATTGACACATAGTGTTTTAAAGGTTGCAGAGTATATTACATAGACTCTTTCATTTGATCCTCACAATAACTAAAGCACTACAGGCATTGTCCCCATTTTACAGACAAGAAAACTGAGGCACAGAGAGCTAAAATGACAGCTCATAAGTGCCAGATGTGAGATTCAAATCCAATTTTCCTGAATCCAAATCCAACAATATATTACCCCATTTCATGTTAAAAGTTTCAGATCTTTTTGGAGGAAAAAATAGGAGTCTTATTAAACATTCAAAAATTCTTATTTTTAAAGGGAATTGTCTATTACATTTTTTAGTTCTGGTATTCCTGATTAATTTCTGAACATAAAGGTAATAATGAATCCTTTGACCTCTTCTAAAGTTTTCCTCAAAGCATGGAAGTGATCCCGGATTTTAGAAGTGTCAGTGGAGCACAAGCTCTGGAAGATCCTACCACTCAGAAAAGACTTCAAGTACAGTCCTGGTAATGGACTCTGTCATCCATGGATAAATGTAGTTAAGCTTGGGGAGTCTCATCACTAGAGAATTTAACCTCCAGGTGATAAATATTTTAACCACAACTCATGAAACTATCTACTAAGATATGGGTAGAACATCCACACAAGTAAAATAGATTTTCAGCATCTAAATGGCTCTATATGCTGCCCAAAATTTGTAAACTGTCCTTGGAGGACCATCTAGCCCAGTACACATATTTTTGGGGCCACTGTACTTTAAGAATAGAGATGATCAGAAGCTGACAGGGCTCTAGTGGTTGCCTATCCTGGCTCCTTCCTATCCAGGTAGTCTTTGGCAATTAAAGCACTCTTTAGAAGTTGCTGCTGCTCTAAGGAGAACTATAGAGGGCTGCAGAAATCCGAAGCTTCTTGTTTTAACAGCACTTCAACTTTCCCTGTTGCTTAGATCTGCTCATAAGGTATGTCGTTGGAAAACACTGAAGCTTCTCTAAGGTACAAGGTATGAGATGGGTAGAAGGGGATTATTGATGGCCAATTTATTCTCCTTGAAGCAGATGCTGTGCCTGTGAACTATTCATGGGAACACATTGTTCAATCACTTTTGTGTTACAGCATCTCCAGGGCTTATTGTAGATCACTGGACTGGGACTTGAGATTAGACCAGTGATTTTATTGGTAGACAAAATTCCTAAACGATGAGGAAACCCTCTCTACCAATACAGGCCTACCATACCTTCTTTGTACCTGGTTGTCCAGAGTCATGAGAGCTTAAGTGACTTTCCAGAGTCACATAGTATATGTGTGTAGGACATGGGGTTTGAGGTCAGATGTCCCTGACTCTAAGACTGGAGTCACAGCACTTCTTACTCTTCTGTTATAGTTGCTTTTCTGGGTTTCATCACTATACTAAAAAGATCTCTTATGATGGACACTTTATCCTAGGTTGGAGGAAGCATGTTGTCAAAGAGAAAACAGTACATTTAGGATTCTAGTCCCAAATCTGCCATTTACTAATCACTTAAAACTACCTGAGTCCTACTTTCTTCTATAAAATGGGGATAAAAATACATGTGCCATCTTACTTCACAGAGTTGTTGTGGAGGTCAAATGTGGAAGCATTTTATAAATTATAAAATGTATGCATGGGATATTATGTCATATAGAATCATAAAATTGCACAATTAGAAGGAAACTTTTAACTAACATGACAATCTCCAGTACAGGATTCATAATAGGGTCATTCAGTTCATTCACAAATATTGTTAATGACCCAAACTTCATTATCTCACAAAGCCACCTATTCCATTGTTGGATGGCTCCAGTTATTAGACAGTTCATTCTTACATGGAGCCAGAAGTCTCCTTTCTTGTAAATTATTTCACTGATCAAGCAGCATAGAGTATATCTTTCATGTCACAACCCTGTAGATGTATGATTACAACTTTTATGTTGTCCCTAAGTTTCTTCTGCTCTGGACTTAATATCCTATCTTCTTTATCTGATTTTCACCATCTGATCTTCACTTATCTGTCCCCTCACTACCTGTCATTCTCCTCTTGATGTGTTCAGGTTTGTCACTGTCCTACCTAAAATGTGGTCACCAAGACTAAACTGTTTTCCAAATATATTCTGACTAGAGCGAAGTGGTATTTATTTTTCTGTATGTGTCCTGCTTCTCTTTCTGAAAGAACTCCTTGAACATCAGGATAATATCTGCATCTCTGGGTAGCCCCTGTACTCTTCAGGGTTCTTCATGTACTAGGTGCTCAGAAAATGTTTGATGAAGATGATGATGATGTCAGAAATCCTAATGGAAGAGAAAATAACCCGAATGTTGTCAAGAAGTACTCCTATCAGATCATCCAATAGCACTAAGTTTCACTCATTCTTTTAATGAGAACAGAATCAGAATGTCTTCAGTAATTTCTGCACAAGTTCCTTCTTAATTGGAAAACTTGGAGTTTTTTCAAAAAGTTTTAGAAGCCCGTTGATAGTTTTTGTGACTTTATTACTACTAGTTTCCCACTCATCTGGAAAAATGCAAAGAGGGAATATTTCATGGTTCTTATTTATCACAATTCTGGTTTTTATTTTAGGGCAGTTGTGATATGAAAACTAAGAAGAATCTATATCTTCTATATCCCTTCCAGGATCCCTTTTTCTTCCCTTGTAGATTTAAAAGACAGAATAACTTTTAAAAAGATATCTAGCATTCAGATTTAAAAGTCTCTTTCCCTGCAACTCAGTTAACTCACTGCAGCATTTTGTTGTTCTGTGTGCCTTCCTTTTAAATTATCTAAAGATGTGCCAGCTGACTAATTCTTGTGGCAGAAGTGAGTAGCAATAGTTGTTCCCAAGGATGAGCAAAAGGAGCTCACATATGAGCCCCACATTCCCAGCCACTTGATGGCACAGTTGCTCCACAGGAGGTGTGCTGAAGCTGCATTTTTCTGACTATAAATAAAGATAATGCTTAAAGATAGAGGCAGAAACTTAGCAGGAGCTATTTAGGGTGTTTAACAGTATCACAGTGGTTAGTTACCCTTCATCAGACTCCTCAGACTGTGGAGAGAGTCAGGAATCATGTCTGCCTTGTTTGTTCTCTTAAATGGAGCTCTATACAGTGCCTGGACCAACATACTCGCTTCTTGAGAAGAGTGAGCCACACAGAAATCTAAAGGGTTTACTTGATGTCCTTACAAATGTAGCCCTGAATTGTATGTTTTCATCCTTCAGTGAATGAAGTTCTCCAAAGGTGACTTATATTTTAATTTAACTATGATTGTCAGTGACTATCTTGAACTCCACCATGGTCCTCAGACTAGGTCTGGGCCGAGTGAAGTGCACACCATGTGTTTTGCAGGGCTCGAAGCCGGTGATGGCATTGTAGCCTTTCAGAAACCTTTTCTTGAGTTCTCTGTTTCAGCATTGGTGAATGGCTTTATGGAAACCAAGATGGCTACTGGTCCTTTCTGAACAATGATGGAATTCAGCAGACTAGCGGCTAATATAGTGCGATGCTATTCTCTGAAGAGACTCTGAATAGGCCAGGCTGTGCTTTAAAAGAATGAAGGGTAGGCAGAAGGCAAGCTAGTGTTTCATGGTCATCTTATGTTACACTTCAGCCTTTCAAAGAGTGTCTGGGGCTGGTTGAATGAACCTCTCTTGCACTCCAAATGCAGGAATCTAAAGACAAAGGGGACTCTTGTCCCTTACAGGCCCCTTTTTCGAATAAAAGCCATTGTCACATGAACAGGGGCAGCCTGGCAGGCTGTGCATGCTTCAGTGCCCCATGATATCGCTAAGTCTCAGCAGAAATCACATTCAGGACCCTGTCAGCTTTGATTAGCAGGGTCTCATGACTTAATGTGCTGCGATATTTCATGTCTAAGGGTGGCGGCTGTCTTTCTGTGGGATGAATGCCCTCTTTTGTCCACTGAGTTATTTTATTTACATTTTTTAAACAGCTTATCAAGGTAAAAAGATAGCATTTCTATTAAAAAAATCAAATTCCTTTGCGTCAGGACCAAGTAGTAAATGCTTCTAAGGTCAGATACAGTGAAATTTGTTTTCACAATCAGAATTGAAGTTCTGGTCTTGTTTAACAGCTTTATATTCAATTCAGAACAGGTGGCAGTGGACTGTATTTAGGAAAGAAACAATAAATAATCTTTTTAGCCTGTCACAGCCAGAAATATTCCCAACCTAAAAAAATCCCTCAGGCTTCTCTCCACAACAGGGCACTATTTTCTTTATCTGCATCACTTCAATTTTATGTAAAAGCAGAGTGCCTAAGCAGAAAGCTGTGGGACAGTTACTTTTGTATGTCAGATGTTCACATCTGGGTGAAGATCTGGGTGGTTCCCCATTTGGGGAGACAGGCACTTCTACAGCCTTTTAATTGGAAGGTTAGCTTTGTGTTGGTATTCACATGGTAATTATTGTTCATAATAGTAAAAATCATAGTGTAGAGTTTAATTATTCTCACAAGTTCTATTCTTTATAGAAGCCAATAAAAATGTACCATACACTGATTGCCTCAATTTTGAAATATGAAAAATGATTGGTTTTTTCATCCTTTTCATAAATCTATCTCATTTGGATCATAATTAGAAAGAGTAATTTTGTCTCCAAAAATGAGCCTTTGTACTCATAAAATGAAGACCTGTGTGCATAAATCAAAGGCTTTACCAGCCCTAATTGTTGGACGCTTCTGTGTGATGATGAACTTATAAGACCTGCAGACAGCATAGTGCCAACATTTTAAATTCTTCAATTGTTCAATATGTGCCAAACCTTGGACTGGGTACTGAGGATGATATAGGAAAGACAATGCTTTATGATATGAAGGAACCCATAGTATGCTTGAAAATACACACACACACACACACACACACACACTTATCGAATTGCAAATGGCAAAGGGCATACCAGGGAGAAATCTCTTGAAACACAAAGTGGAAATGATCAATGTGTGGGGTAAAATTTGTTGTGAAAGGTTTCAGAGAGGAGATGAATTTTTTAGAGGTATCTTAAAGGAAGTGATGGGCATGTATTGGCAGACAGAAGATTCTCTTAAATATTAGGTGACCTCTATCTCAGGGGTTTCTGGGGATGCTGTCACTACAATCTTCTGGGATGGTGCAGGGATTTCTTCAGTCAGATGTCTCCAAGGCAAGCTGGATAAATTCTCATTGTACAAGACTACTAAGCAATGTTTGCAAGGATTTGGGTCTCTGTTGCTATCTTTGCTTCCTGCAAATGATGTAAAATACAGTCCTCCAAGCAGACTCAAGCCCTGTTGCTTTATTGGTGAGTCCTAAGATGTCGTAGCAAATTCTATCTCTGCTCCCTTTCCATTGTCTTTGAAACTGCAGCATTTTCCTGTTGCCTCCAGTATCTAGCCTACTGTGTGCAAAGGCTGCTTTGTGAAAGTGTCTGCTTTCCAGTTCTTCTGCTGACCAATTAGGATTAGATGAGGATAATGCAGTGAGATGCTCCACTCTGAAAATTGATTTGTCCAGGTATCAGGTGGGAGCTAATAACCAGCTTGTCATTCTCATTTCCTTACACTCCAGTAGCAAGACAGGTTGTCATTTGGACCAAGACTGGTTTGTCATTTGGTTTGTCATTTGGACCAAGATTGGACCAAGACTGACCCTGCTACTGGTTCTCTTGCTGTTGAGCCACCTTTGCCTCAGAGTCAAGTCTGCCTGTTGGTTTAAAACAAGGCCACCTGCTTCTGAAGACTTTCCATGAGCAGACTCCCTGCTACAGTTGTTTTCCACCTCTCGATGCTAAGGTTGCATCCAACTGTTGGTAAATTCTTTTAAAAAAAATACATTATATTGATGCCTTTTGTCTGTATGCTATATTCATTTCCCATCCCAATCCCCCACTCCCTCTTGAACCCTTCCATTTGATTAAAAAAAATACAACTAAACAAAAGCATCTAATATAGAAACTGTGTCTGACAATGTACACCCTATTCTGTATGAGTACTTCATTGATGCTGTACCACCAGGGAGGAGATCTATTTTATTATCTCTTGTCTGGGACCTTTATTGACTTTTCCATTATTCAAAATTCAGCTTCCTTTTATTTATGTTATTATAGTCACTTTATATAGTCTTCTTTTGGTTTTGCTTATTTCTGTCTTTATCGTTTCTTACATATCTTTTCTTATTTTTCTGAAGTCTACATATTCATCAATTTTTATTGCTCAGTGATATTTCTTTGCATTGATCAGTCATAGGTTGTTTTTTTCCCATTCACCAGAATGAATGGGAATTAAGGGAATTCACTTTGTTTTCAGTTCTTTACTACTACAGGGTGCTACCCTGGATATTTTGTTGTATTTTAGGCCTTGTTTTTTAAACTTCTTTAGTATATATATGTTATGGAGTAGGATTACAAAGACCATGATCATGATTTCCCTTGAGTAATTCTAATTTGAAATCCTAAATCATTCACTTCATAGCTCCATCAGCAGTGCACTAGAGTCCTTATCATCCCACAGCCTCTTCAGCAATACCTGTTTCATCTTTTACAATCTTTGCCATTTTGCATGGTATAAGGTGAAAGAAATTTCAGATTTGTTTTGATTTTCATTTCTCTTTCCACTAGTGATTAGAACATGTCTTCATGTCATCTCTTAGTAAACTCTTGAAGTACCAAGTCTGCCTTCTCTTTGTGCTCCTGCCTGTTTTTGCTTCCATCCCATTCATGTCCTGGTGCTCTCTATGCTTTTCTCAGTCACGTGGGTCAAGGGAGCTGCCCAAGAGTCTAATGTGATTACTGCTAGAATGATTAAACTCTAAAACATCACTGGTGGACACTTGGACCACGATGATGATATATATTACATAGAGCAGAGGGTGCATATTATAGGTGGCATTTTTCCTGGTGTTGGTTCTGGTGCCAGCTGGGTTCTGATACCAGGCTTCTGCCCATAAAACAGATCTTCAGTTTGAGCCAAATCTTCCCACTGCTCTCTCTAATCTCTTAAAATTTCTGGGCCTGTCCTCCTGCAGTGACTGAGCTTCCACACTGGCTTCTTGTGCATTCTGCATCACCTTTAAACTACTATTTTTGTTAGACCATAGGGAATAATCTTTTCTGGGAAAAGGTAGCCTAAAATTTCATCTTATACTACAGCTTTTTATTCAAGTTTCCTGCCTGCCTACCTGCCTGCTTTCCCTCCTCCCCTCCCTCCTTCCTTTCCTTTCTTATCTTTCCTTTTCTTTCACTCCCTCTGTTTTTCCATTTCTCTCTTTCTTTCTTCCTTTGCTTCTTTTTTCTTTTTCCTTTCCTCCTTCCCTTTCTTCCTCTCCTTATCTCCTTCTTTCCTTCCCTTTGTTCCTACACAAGATACATCATGAACCTGAATTGAATTTTCCTTTGCTATTTCATTTCAAAAGACATATTATACAATCCAAAAAATTTTGCAATCTTGAAAATATGTTGCTATGCCACAAAATTGGATATTTTTATCCTTTTCCTTAGCTTGTATTATGCTGTGACACCATACTCAACACTGGGGCTTGAATGGTTCTAGGTTTGGCACAGTACCAAGAATTTACAGTCTAATGGGGAGCTGAGACAAACAGATGTAACAATCATCTCTGGATTATTTCTTTATGAATTACTAGCCTTGTGAATTTTCAGGAATAAGCATTTACCTCAAACAGACTTTCACAAGCCACTTGGAATATTCCTTGGCCAATTTTTCCTTTACTAGTTGGTATGTATTCAGGAACACAAAAATAATGTTGGTGTTAGTTTTATGAAAACAAACTATTAAGAAAATAGTTTATTCCTAAAATTTGTACTGTTTTCATGATTTTTAAAAATTTTTTTATTATAGCTTTTTATTTACAAGTTATATGCATGGGTAATTTTACAGCA
This sequence comes from Antechinus flavipes, assembly GCF_016432865.1. Classification (NCBI taxonomy): domain Eukaryota; kingdom Metazoa; phylum Chordata; class Mammalia; order Dasyuromorphia; family Dasyuridae; genus Antechinus; species Antechinus flavipes. The sequence continues at coordinate 259,447,849 of NC_067399.1, read as the reverse complement.
TTGACAATTGCCAAACCTTTTGTTCCAATTTTTCCCCTCCTTCCCCCATCCCCTCCCCCACGATGGCAGGTTGACCAATACATGTTAAGTATGGTAAAGCATATATGTCCTAACAGTTATTTTGCTGTACAAAAAGAATAGGAGTTTGAAATAGTGTGCTATTAGCCTCTGAAGGAAATCAAAAATGCAGGTGGACAAAAATAGAGGGATTGGGAATTCTATGTAGTGGTTCATAGTCATCTCCCAGAATTCTTTCGCTGGGTGTAGCTGGTTCAGTTCATTACTGCTCTATTGGAACTGATTCGATTCATCTCATTGCTGAAGATGGCCACATCCATCAGAATTGATCATCATATAGTATTGTTGTTGAAGTATATAATGATCTTCTGGTCCTGCTCATTTCACTCAGAACATGATTTTTTTTTTTAGATTGCTACTTTCAATCCTTTTTATCCCTCCTTCCAGCAGAGCTAACTTTGTAAATAAATAAAACAACATATATCGATTGTTGTGTTTCTACTAAAGTATAATTGTCCTGAAGGCATTATTATAATTATCACAGGAGATAGGCCATTGCTTATCTACATGTCTCTTTCTTGCTCCCAGCCATAGCTAATCTGGTAAACCAGTTCTCTGTCTCAAAAATGTTTGTTTGCCTCAGCAGCACCAGATATGTAGCTTATTTCACTATTAAACTTGACTTGGTGGGAATGGAGAACTGAGAAGAGAGGAGTGGAAGGTGAGAATAACCCAGTTGTTAGAGGGAGAAGAGAGACTGGATAGGATTGATTTTGAAATCAGCAGCTAGATAGTTATCTCTGTTTGGCCAAATCATATTGCTTGCTGTCTTGGAGAGGGAGGAGGGAACAGAGGGAAAGAGGAAAATTTGGAGCTCACAGTTTTACAAAGATGAATGTTAAAAACTATCTTTACAAGTAATTGGGGGAAAATACTATTAAGTAAAATAAAAAGAAAGAAACCAACAGTTAAAAGTTTTTATCTGATCTAGAGAATAACAAAAAAAAAAAAAAAAAAAGCACTGTAAGATAATGAATTTTGATTCAACTTTGGTCTAGAAAACAAGTATAGAAAATTATTTCGGCTACAACATGAAATATGGCTTCAAGTATACAAAAAAACTAGAAAAAGGTTAGTAAAGGGAAAGGCTTTTCTAATCACCTGGGAATAATTAACCAGGGTTTTGACACAGAGTTGGTACTGGAGCCAGAGTAGAACAGGTGAATTTGAATAAGGTAGATAGAGAAGAAAAGGGCAAATTTAATAGAAGATCTTATGCTGGGGGTGGGTGCTGGGGTAAAAGGGTAAAGATTATCTGGAAAAATTGGGCTTAGAAACAGAATAAATTGGTTTTTTAATCTAATAATATGATAAAATGTATACATTTATTAAGTATCTCTAGAACACTGAATTGTCTGTAGATATGCATATGCCAGAGTGTCAGTGGACTCTCTGATATTGTTTTCCTTTAGCTTATTATTTAGCAATAATTAGCAAATTATTAAATTTGAGGGAGTCTGTTAGATAGATGATAAAGAACTAAATGTGGAAGTTAGGAAGATTTTACTTCAAATGCTTCCTACATGATCTGGGTAAATCATTTAACCTCTCAATCTGTTTCTTATCTGTAACATGGGGATAATTACAACATCTACCTCAACAGGTTATTGGGAGCTTTAGATGAAACTGTATAAGTGAAGTATGTTGCAACCTTACAGCAGTGCATAAATATTAGTTATCATTCTTTGAGACACTGGTGTGAAACCTAAAAATAGTCAATGGTTTATGGGCTTAGTAAAGTGCAAGAAGTCAAGAAGAAAGAGATTAGGAAATTACTTGTGTGTGAAACATGAATAAGAAAAAAGAAAAAGAAAGCGTTTTGAAAGGCATCTTGTAAAATGGAAGAGTACTGCACTTGGAACCTGAAGGCATGAATTCAGATATCTCTTTGCTACTTTACTTTCTGTGCAACCTTGGGCCAACTGCCTAAAATCTTTGGGCCTCAGTGTTTTCATTTATAAAAGATGGGAGTTGGGCAAATGACTTCTGGGGCCCTTTATGATTCTAAAATCATATAAGCACTGGTCATACTGTATCTGCAAGAACCGAAAAGTTGGAGGTTTCCTGTATCCATAGAGCAGATTGTATTTGTTTCCAGGTCTTGTCACATAGCCCTGTAAATAGAAAAAAATCAAATCTAGGACCAGGACTCTGGTAGCTTTCTTTCTTTAATGTCTAGGAATCAGGATCAGTGGTAAATCTGGATTTTCCAGATGTAGAAACTGAGGCACAAAGAGGTCAGGTAACTCCAGACCTTCTTTTTTGTGAAGTGGAATAGAAGCACTAGATTAAAGTCAGGAAGACTCAGTTCAAAGCCATCTTCAATCACTTACTAACTATGTGACCTTTTCAAGTCACTTAAACTCTCTTTGCCTCAGTTTCCTCAACTATAAAATGGGAGAAAGAAAAGCACTTCCTTAGCTATATCACTGTGAAAATCAAATGAGCTAATATTTGCAAAAACATGTAGCTCAGTGTCTGGCACAATGTAAGCACTATGTAAATTCTTATTCCCTTTCCCTTCCCCAGTCTTTCTTTTTCTGTTGATGATGAAACCCAGAACATTAACTGTCCATTTAGTTTAGCAATGTAGGATTTTAGAGCTAGAAAGTTATCTAGTCTTAGATATCTAGTCTAGATAACCAGAAAGTTATCTAGTCTTAATACTTTCATTTTACAAACCAGAAATCTGAGGCCATTGATTTGAAGTGATTTTTCCAAGATCATACTTCATGACTATGATAGCAATTAGAAATAGAACCCAGGCTTCCTGATCCTGCCTAATGATCTGTGCATCAAACTTTGTAGTTTGTGTTGACATAGGGTTAATTTGACATGTATAGTGGGCCAGTGACTGATTGGAACATAACAATAATAATAATTCATATTTATGTAGTAATTTAAGGTTTACAAAGTACTTTCCTCATGATAACACTGGCAGGCAGGTAGTAATAAGTATTAATATCTACATTTTCTAGATGAACAAACAGGTGGGGTAAAGGAGCTTGTTCAGGGTCACACAGTAAGTATTAGAGCAAGAATTTGAGCCCAACTCTAGGTTCAGTATCTATACTTCGCCTACCTCTGGACCTTTGAGATATACTGTCTGTTAGGAAAAAAAAAAAAAAGGAGAACAAAGACTTATAAAGAAAATCTACCTTTAGAAATCTGAGTGAAATTCATCTATTGAATCCTCTCTGTTCATAGTGGATCTCTGCAACATAATGCCAAGTATAGTTACTGTTGTATAGAAGTATAGTTACTAATGTTGTGTCATTCTCCTTTCATTTTCTTGGCAACAGGAAAATGCTTTTTTCCTGTCTGGTATCTCCTCCTATTACCTCCATCAGGGATCTCCTTTTCCTCCCTTTTACACTGGGTGTCACTAGCTGAAAACAAATGATTTGTCTAGTTAGTGAGCATCAGATTCTATAAGTAAATATAATGTATGTCCTTTACTTTATTGACTGTAGATTGAGCCTGTTTGCTCCTCCCTGTTTCCCCCTTTCTTAGAGCCAAATGTGAAGGTCCCAAAAAGGTAGCTGTGAGCCTGTTTAGCTGGGTGCTGCAGCTTTTGTCCCTTGGCATGTCTGAAGGCTTCCTCTGCACTATATAGTCTTTTCTGTGGGATGTTTTCCTTCACTGCTGAATACATGTCCTCCAGAGGGAAGATATCTTGCTTATGGAGTTTCTAGTTCTCTTTCCATATTCATATTATGTATCCAGGCAAAAGCTCAATGAATGATAGTCAGGAAATCATATTTCCCTGTATTTCCAGAAATAACTTGCATTTCAAGCTAATCAAGGCATTCCACTTTACCATTGTGACAGATATTTTGTTTGCTTCTCATCATTCTTTCACATTATTCACATATTCATTTTTTCTTTTTGTGCCAAGTATATGAGAATACAGTTTGCCTATAGAATATGTGCCAAACATAGATTTCTAAAATGAAGCATTCTTCCCTTACACTGTGATTTTAAAATTTTCAGGTGACTAAGTGATGGTTCTGTATTTATATTGCTGTGGGAGTATTAACTCTTTGTAGCCTCAATCTAATACACTAAGAAACTGAAGGATTGAGGAATCTTTACCCAAAGCTGACTTCAGGTGAATAATTAGAAGTCCTGTCTCCCAAGTAGAAACTACAATAATTTCAACTTGAAGAAAAGTAGTTTCCTTTTTTCTCTTTGGAAATCTGACTTTCTAGAGCAAATAAGTTTAAACCAAATTTTTCTTTAAACATGTTGAAAATATTTTCCAAAATTCCCTTTAGTCCCACTTAACTATTTTTCTAGACAACAGCCCGGTGATCAGTCATCCAATTGCTATTTCAAGCAAGTTTCAATTTTAAAAAAAATGTGTCTAAGTAGTATAAAGTCTCACTCCTGTGGGGCACCACTGTCCTTGAAGATGCCTGCCTAAAAAACCCTCAATAAGACATTTCCTTTTATTGGTTAGATTTCAGGCAGGGGTTTGCTCTTTGCTCAACTTCTAGGACAGTTATCAGATTGGAGAAGAACCCATCGAAAGAGGAATTGTTAGCAAAGGTCAAGAATCAGAATGAAGGCAACTGACTACATGGAGACCATACCAACTGGCAGAGGGATGAAAAGGCTTCTTGATGCTTATGCCTGCCCCTACCCTTTACTCCACCCCTTTTCATCTCTCCATGAATGCAGTCTATAGGGTAGGGAAGGGAACTGGAAGAAGTGACCAGAACCTTTCCCATGCTTCTATTTTGATCTGTGCTGTGAAAAAAAAGAGGGGGATGGGAAGATGAGAGAATAGCTTAATGTAGCCTGTATGCCTGTCTGTATGTTTGTTCATGCCTGTTATTTTTATATGTAATGGGAGCTCGATCTATGGGAATTATTAATAGCACCAAAAAAAGTCAACAGTACGTGCTGGTAGTCAGGGCTAGAGAAAACGTTTTCTCTTGTGGATTATGGGCATGCTGAAATGCCATATAGGATTCCAGAAAAAGAGGCAACCCTGCCCAGGAGAAGTGTATTCTTTTATGGACAAGTTCTCTGAGACAGGAGTTTTCAAGTTCATATTCGGGAGCATCTCAATGGAATTGGTTTCAGATTAACTGTTGGGTAGCATTCTGGCTTGATATAGCCATAATTAGGCTTCTCATTAATGGAATAGAATTATGTATTACTGAAAAAACAGTCTAGGTTTGGAAATTTGTAACCTTAAGGGTTGCCAACCAAAACATTGATGGTTGTTAATTTATTTTAAGGCAGATGTTTTTAACCCATTTTTTGTGGACCTTTTGGCAGTTTGGTAAAACCAAAGACCCCATCTCAGAATTGTGATTTTACATACATAAAATGGGATATGTAGAATGCAAAGGAAATGTATTATATTGGAATTATCAAATTATTAAAAAGTTCATGGACTCCCAGGTTAAGTGCTTACTTTAAGGAAATAATCAGCTCTTTTTCTTCCTCACCTTCCAAACACTTAAAAGACAGCTACTCTGAGAGTCAGCATAATTCATATAGAAATGATCTGTGACCCAGAGCAAAGGAGTATGTCTAATATCTCTTTATCTCACTCCCCATGAATGCCTGAGTGCTAGGGAGGGCCAGGGCCAGGGTTTCATAGCCAAGGAGCCACAGCCCTCCACTCCAGCTGAGTTGTACAAAGTTGTAATCTGCCATTAGAACAAACTGAGGCAGTCACTAGGGAAGAGACTATCATTCATTGGGCACTTGATGTGCTTGAAGGGGTTAAGGGGAGCAAATAAAGGAGTGAGCAAAGTTTAGGGGAAAAAGAGAAAAGTCAGAGAATTGAATGAAAGGGTGAAATGAGGAGAGGAAACTGTGTAGAAAGTTTACTTTCAACATCAGCTTCTATCCCAGAACTTGGCCACTTAAGTGGTAGGAGCTCTGGTCAGTGATTTTCTAATTCTCCACTCTTAAAAACTCATTGGTTACAGGACCATAGAGGAGCCTTGTTTTGTAGGTATTCCTTCCATTCAGGTAACCTCCTGAACTAGGTGATTCCTTTTTTGTAGGCCAGTCTGGTCAGGACGCCCGTGAAGTGCAGAGTCCCATTGAGTTTGTAGAAAGGAATGAGTTAAACATGATTTAATGTTACATAGGCCCTCACATTTCTAAGTAGGAATGTCAGAATGATCACTCTGAATGTTTTACCCATCTGCTAACTTTGCTGCATTTCTTTCAAATACACGTATGAAAAATCAGTTCTCTTCTCTGTATTTTCCAGGCAGTCATACTAAGTACAAAGCTAAAGTTACAACCAGAATTGGATGTGGAAAAGGTAAGTCATTTGTTTGCATATATGATGTGTTAGAATCAAGCTTCAACAAAATCAGGACCCAAACCACTGTCCTCAAGATAGTGCAGCATTCCTTCTTCAAAAAGAAAATTCTTCTGGGAGATTCAGAGGTAGGTAGGAGTGGGATTCTACTCTAGCTCTGCAGAGAGTCTGGAGGAAAGAGTGGAAGAAGGATGCTATCCATCAGTCAAGAAAAAAGCTCTTTGACAGACATAACAGGATCAGAAAGGATACTGTATTGATCAAAAGAAATTAGAATGATGTAATCTCTTTCCTCCCACCATTGCTACAACTATAAACAAGGATGTGGAAATCCATTGGGTGGTCACTTACACCACTTTGAGTAACTAACCCTAACTTGCACCCAGTGCATTGAGGCCAGCTTAATTTCTTTAGAGCACATGACTGTATTTCTTCCCCGTCCCCTCCCACCCCCCCTGCCCCTTTTGGTTTTAAGCCTAAAAGAGTTAAGAAAACCTAAATATGTTTTTGTTTCATTTACTCTCAATAAGTGTCCTTGTCTCATCCTAAATCAAAAATGTTCTTTCTGACTTCTGACTGAGGTCTGAACTTATTAAGTGTCTAGGCTTATAGTCCTATAGATAGATGGCACAACTGCAGTGTTATAGGTTATAAGTATGAAGTTCAACATTATCATGTTTAATTTCAGAGCTTTCTCCTTCCTGGGTTTCACAGCTTCTTTATACTTTCTGAGTCTGAGGCCTGGTCATTTATTTATCTATTATTATTACAAAGTGTTCATCATAACATGATTGTTGATGTGCATGTGGTTTTCTTCCCTCCACTTTAGATGTGCACACCCCTGCTTCTTCAGGATAAAGCAAACCTTGTTGAGGACTACGTGGCTGACTATCCACACCTTCAGAGCCAACTCTTACAGATCATGGATACATGGTGTCATCCCAGTTTTAATACTAGAGATATTGCCAGGTAAGTAATCCAAAGATGCCATGTAGAGTAATTTTGCAGTGTAATTCTGCTCTCTAGACTTAGGCATCTAAATCAGGTGGTTGAGAAGCAGAGAACATGGCACCACGATGGGTTCTAGAGTCAGGTTCTTCAGCAAAAGTTTTAGAATCTGCTACCTCAGCAGGTTTCAGAGCCACATGGCTGAACAGAATATAAGCAATTAAAAGGTATGGCAAATCAAAAACAAATGACATTAAAAATACTTTGGAAAATTACTTTTCCTTGGAGAAGGAACAAATGACAACTTTAACTCTTCACATATCTTTTACGAGAAGTTTCTGGATATTGTCCCAGGAGCTAATCATTTTTCCTTACAGGTATATAGTGCTTTATAGTTTTTACACACTCATAATCACCCTATGAAATAGATGGTACAGCAATTAATCTCATTTATAGATGAAGAAACTGAAAACTCCTAGGGGTTACCTGATTTTCCTATGCTCCAAGCAGCTTATGAACCCACGCCTCCAATTGCATACATGCTTCTCACCATGTTCCCAGCAGCCACAAGATGTGTATAGAGATCCTCCTGTGGTAGAGTACATTTTGTAGGGATTTTTAAGTTGGGGTAAGGAGGGGGAGTCTCTGTTGATGTAGCTAAGAAATCAATAAAGGCCAAGACTCTGAGCACAGCCTCTCATGATTTTTTTCTCTTGAAAAAGTGTAGATCTGTGTCTGTGTACATGCCTGTATGTATGTTGTTGTCTCTTTTGTCTGCTATGATGGGATGAAGCAGACTGATATGTGACAGTGGTAACTCCTTGTTCTTGCTCCTTCTCCCTTACTACTCCTCCTAAATATTGCACATAGTTTGGAAAGGAGTGAAATTATTCCTTCCTTAAATTTCTCATAGTACTTTACCTGGCTCTCTGCATTTGTTTTTCTCCCTTGTATAGGGGAAGCAATACAATGGATAGAATGCTAAGCCTAGAATCGTTAAGCCCGAGTTGAAATTTGGCCTTAGAAATTTATTGATTATATGACCCTGGGCAATCATTTAATCTGTGTTTTCCTCAGTTTTCTCTTCTAGAAAATGAGGGTGATACTAGAGCTTACCTTGCCGAGTTGTCATAAGGACCAAATGAGATAATTGTAAAGTGCTTAGTATAATGCCTGGCACATGGCACTAGGTAAATGTTAGTTGTAGTTAATTATCATCATCATTATTAATTTGTTTGTTCTGTACTGTTCTTCTTTATTAGATTAAAAACTCTTTTAGAGCAGGACTTACATTTTATCTTTTTATTCCCCATACCTTTCATGTTATATATGCTGAATATGTACTGGATTAAATTGACTAGAATTCTCTGTGGAGATTCATAGTCCCATGACTATCTCACAGGCCTGACTATAAGAATTAAGTGAAGGAGAAACACAGATCCTTGTCTTGAATAGTCTTCTGCTCTGACACATACCAATAATGTTATTAAAAGAACTATGGAAGAAATCTGTGATGATGTACTTGCTTATCTTCTTTCTTGCAGACAGTATCAAAATGTGCCTCCCTCAAGAGCAGACAAACTGAACCAGAAAATGCTGAGCAAACTTGTCTTCAGGCTGCTGGGCCAGTACAACCTAGATCCAGGTGTGTGTCTTTCTTAAAAACCATTTCACCAAAAGATTTCTTTTTTATTTAAAAAAATTACAAACCCAACGAAACCTTTCTATCCAGGCCAGCAGTAATCAGGAGCTAGTTCTGAGTCATGGTTCCATTAATCTTAATTGATGTAATCTCAAAGTGGAGCCTATGAATTATGGAAACAGTCACTTCTTTTGTCGGTGTGGGATGCTAGTGACAGTAGTGTGCTGTTTCATCCTGTGGTATGAAATAAATCCTGACCTCCAAAGAGCTTAAGTCCTTGGATTCTGATGTCCAGCTATGAGTTATCATTCTGTTTCCTAATGAAATAGGCCACCCATAACTCATCAAGGCTTCCAGGGAGGAAGCGCTCACCCAGGGCAGAGAAAAGAAACATGGCAACAGTCCATCTTGAATTTGGTTGGAGGAGGGAGGCTGTAGTTAAAGGATATTTATACTACTCTTGCAACTCATTTAGAAAACAAAACAAAACAGAATTTATGGTGTTCAGAGGAGTCATTTAAATAACTTCCCCTTCAGTCCCAGGCTATTCTTCCCAATCTGTTCATTACATTGCTTTGTATTCCAATTGGAGGAGCAGGGGGCATGAAATAGGGAACAGGTTCCCAGCAGGAGCCTCTGGGTCACTCAGCAGGCCCGAGTCTGCATTCATTGCCACTTGGTCAAGCAGACGGAATATTGCATGCCTCTCCTCTTCCCCTGCCTCTGAACTCCTGAGGGACTGAGGGAATTTGGCTAGCTCTGAGAGCAACGTACCATTCTTCCCCATAAAGGGAGCTGAAGGAAGCATGTCTCTGCAGGCTGGTTTCCTGCCAAAGGCTAGTAGAGTTTACTTGGGTGCATTCTTCAGCCCTTCCTGCATCTCTATCCTATCTTCTCTTCCTTTTCCCCACAAGAGAACAATTTGTGTCCATTCTCCCCAGACCCAGAGCAAAAAACCCAGCTGAAAGCTTCATTTTTGCTGGTGTGAAAGCCTCTGTTGTCAACTTTTAAAAAGCTAACTTCCCTAAGGGGATCTAAAGACTTCTTTTCTATACTGTTCATTAAAGCCCGGCAGGATATCACGGATTGAGGCCAGAAGAGAACCCATACCCACTGTGCACTGTGGCCATTAGCATCATTAGGAGAAAAATCAGCCGTCCACCTGGCAAGCTCTGGAGTTCCATGGCTCTGACCTTCTCTTCCATTTAGGACAGTCTCATTCTGGTCTCTGTGACCTTGCTCATACTCTCCCCACTTCTGAAATGCCAGTCAAAATTCTGGACTTCCTTCAAGACATACCTTTAGGAAGCTTGATAAGACCAGTATACCATAGTGATATTAGTTTTATTGGGAAGATCTGACACTTGCTGTGATACAAGAACCACATTATCTAATATTGTCTTATTATAACTTTAAAGCTGTTTTCTGGGTTTTAAATGGATACATGTTTTATATCCCTGACTACTGTAGAATACACAAGCTGTGTATTCTACTACTTTAAAATACCCAAAAGTCTCGGTGAAGTTTTAAATATTAATAATCTCAAAAGCATAAAAAACAAACTTACAAAAACATCATTTGAAGGCTTAATTATTTGAATTTTCTTTATACTTATTTGGTTTTGTGAATGTTGAATGATAAATTTTCAATTTTAAAAGACAATGTATTTAGTCATTATGATTTATGTGTGTGACACTTTCTGGGTAACACTGGATAAAAGTGAATTGGTAGGGAAAGTCTTCTGGCTTAGTGACTCCAGTCACTGGTTCTATTTCCATTTTTCTTATGTTTTTGTATCAGAACTATCATATAAAAACCTCATTCTTTGGATGGTCTTAAGGCTAGGATTACAAATGCATGCTTTGAGTCACAACAGCAGCTGATGAAAATTTTTACAAAGTTTTAAAAATCAACAAAACATCATTATTTTAGAATGTTAAGTAATAAATTTTTTAAAACCAGTTTGTAGCATTTATATATCTGAAGTTTTTAAAGCTTACATCTGCACTGAGACTTTTGGCACACCCTGTATTCTTCTCAGAATCTGGAGCCCTTTCTTCAGCTTTCCCAGTGCTTGTGCTTGGTGCTTTTCTCCATATCTAGTGCATGTCTTCCAAACACATTCTTCTCATCCCAACTTGGTAGAATACTGTTCATCATACCCTTTGCCTTCCCACCTCCCGCCATCTCTCAAAATGTCCTTTTTGAACCTTTTTCTCTAGCTGTGACGTCCTCTTGATTCTTTAGACTCCAAATTAAGTCCCTCTTCCTTTCTGAAGTCTTCCTGATCACTTCCCTCTTCAAAGTTCCTTCAGTGTTTCTGGGCCATACCACTGATTCCGGCACTTCTCACAGACTGTGTCGTGTTGTTACTTAGCTGTTTCATGGCTATGCTGTGCTTCCCTAGCTTTACTGCCAAACCTTTGAAGGCAGCCACTTCCTCTTCCATTTCTTATTTCTTCGCCTAAACCCTACCATTGAGCCATACACATATTAGGTATTTAATAAGTTCGTGTTGAATGAATATATGAAGTGATTGCAGAATTAATGAATTAAGAGAAGGGCTAATTGCTTCCTATTGACCAGATGTTAATGTGCAGTATTTATTAGTCTTCTGTATTCCTGGTATTTGTTTATATAGTATGTGTTGCTATAGCTCCTAAGTGCTTTCCAGAACAATGTAAACACAGCAAGTTTTGCTGAGAGTGAGTGGGTATCCAGGTGCTTATTGAAGACTGAACACTTGAGAGGGAAGTAGGGGAGGATCACTTCCTGCTTTGGATGTTAGCCATGAGACCCAGTCATATTGTTTTGCATAACAGGAGCCAACAGTGTGATGTGGCAGCTAAAAAAAAATGAATTGAGATTTTTAGGCTGCATCAATAGAAGTCTTAACACCCAGAAGGAGGGAAATGATAACACCATTGACCTCTGCCCTGGTCAGACCAAATCTGGAACATTGTGTTTAATTCTGGACAACACGTGTTATAAAAGACACTGGCAAAATGAAAAGTGTACAGAATAAAACCACCAAGATGATGTAGAATCAGGAAATCATGACAGCTGCCGAAGGGTTGAAGAAATTGAACGTGCTTAACCTATAGAAGAGTAGATTAAAGGAAAGGTGATAGATATTTATAGTTTACATTGCAGTCCACTAAAATTCTCCCCCCCCCTTTTTTTTTTCAGATGAACTTTTATGCTAGCTGTACCTCCTCTGTTTTGTATTTATAAAATTGATTTTTTGAACCCAAGGACAAAACTTTTATCTTTATCCTTTTTTAAATTTCATTTAGATTCAGGCCAATGTTCTCGATTTTCAGGATCTTTTTAAATCCCAACTCTGCCATTCAATGTGTTGGTTCTCCTTAGCTTCATGCTATCTGCAAATTTAATAAACATACCATTTGCTTTTATCCACATAATTGATAAAAATGTTAAATTGTCTCAGTCAAAGGTTCCTGGGACCTCCTGAATGTAGCCCCTCAATCAGTTCCAAATTAATTTAGCTTTATTGTGATGGTATTCACTTGTTTCACTAGCCTGGTACCCCTGCCAAGTATGTAAATGAGGCTAGGCTGGTGCAACCTGTTCTGGAAAAATGCATGATAGCTTCTGGTGATTATCACTTCCTTTTCTAGATATCTACTTTCAAAAACAGATTCTAAAATTACATTAAAAAAGATTTTGTATTTTCAGTATTATACTCTTATACTGTGAAAAGCTTGAGGCATGATTCTCAAGATTTCTTCCCCATTTTAAGTTTATGATCCTTACTAGACAAATTGGGGTCAATTGTTAGAACAGAAATTGCAATGTAAAGAATTACACAGGAATAAGTGTGTGCTTGTAGCCATCCCCAAATATTTTTGAGACTGGACTTGACACCTGGAAGGCCTGGATTGGAATCAACTCAAAACATTGTCAAGTTGTGTGATCTTGGGCAGGTCACAGCACTCTAGTTTCTACAACTGTTGTTTGTTTGTTTTAATACAAATAGTTTTTATTTTTCAAAACACATGCAGAAATAGTTTTCAACATTCATCCTTGCAAAACTTTTTGTTCCAAATTGTTCTTCTTCCCTTCCTACCACCCCTTCTCCTATAGACAAGTAATCCAATATAGGTTAAACATGTAATTTTTTAAAACATATTTCCACATTTATCATGCTGCACAAGAAAAATCAGATCAAATGGGGAAAAAATGAGAAAAAAAAAACAAGTAAGTAAACAACAGGTGAAAATACTATGTTGTGATCCACATTCAGTCCCCACAGTCCTTTCTCTGGGTATAGATGGCTCTCTCCATCACAAGTCTATTGGAATTGGCGTGAATCACTTTACTGTTGAAAAGAGCTAAGTCCATCAGACTTAATCTTCATAAAATCTTGTTGTTGCTGTGCACTATCTTCTCTTAGATCTATTCACTTTATTTAGCATCAGTTCATGTAAGTCTCTCCCGGCCACTCATGAAATCATCATGATAATCATTTTATTACAGAACAATAATATTCCATAATATTCATATACCATAACATATTTAGCCATTCTCAAACTTATGGACACCCACTCAATTTCCAGTTTCCTGCCACTACAAAAAAAAAAAAAAGGCTATTACATTTTTTGTATATATGGGTTTTTTTTCTTTTTATTATCTCTTTGGGATACAGATCTAGTAGAGACTGCAGAATAAAAGAGTATACACAGTTTGATAGCCCTTTGGCCTGCAAGTATTAAATGGAGATAATAACAGTACTTATGCCTATGTTAGGGATTGTTGTGAGTAGTAGATGACAATGTTTTAAAGTGCTTCATAGCTATTTTAGCACTTTTATCAACGTCAGCTATCATTAGTACATCTGTTACAAAAGCATCATATGTTGTTCCTCATGCTCTCTATTAAAAAAGAAAGGAGTTTAGCACAGTGGGTTCATTAACTCCTTGTCCTCAATTAGGTTCTCTTTTCTCTGATGATAACAATCCAGGTTCATCATCTCTGTTGGTTGTGCTTCTGCTTTCCTTGATCACCCCAACCCAGTTGCTTTACTTCAAAGGGTTGGGGTTAGGTTCTAACTTGCCTATAGGCAGGTAGAAGAGAAAAAAAATTTAGTTCAATTCAAAAAGTATTTATTAAGCATCTGTATGGCTGGTTCTGAAGCAGATACTGTAGGGGGTACAATCCAAGAATTGGGATTGATGATAACATTTTCTGCTTCCAAAATGTACCTGTAATTTATTTCTCTTCTTGCACTCAAGTTGCTGGCAGTTTTATGGAGAGATAAGATTGATTTTTTTGAAACAAAAATCATTGAGACATAATAGATGACTAAGGCATGGAGTAAAGTGGTTTGTTCAAGACTACAGCAGTAGTTTGTATGTGATCTTGAACAAGTTACTTTATCTTTCTTCACAATGGGAATTTGCAAATTACTTGTACTATTTCAAAGTGATTTGTTGCAAATTACTTATACTATTTCAAAGTGATTTGTCATTTTATTTTTTCTAGTTACATATAAAAACAAATTTTAATTTTTTTAAATTTTGAATTGCAAATTCCTTTTCCCTTCAGCTCTCATGCAATTTGATTTGGTCATATATATATGTATAGTCATGTAAAACACATTTCCATATTGGTCATGTTGTGAAAGAAAACATGAACCCAAAGGAGAAAAAGAAGGAAAACAAAACAAAACAAAACAAAACAAAAAACCCTTCATTTTACATTCATATTCTATCAGTTCTGGAGGTGAATATCATTTTTCATCATAAATTCTTCAGGATTGTCTTGGATCATTGTATTTCTGAGAATAACTGAGTCATTTACAATAATTATTGTATAATATTGTTATTTCTATGTACACTGTTCTTTGATTCTGCTCACTTCACTTTTCTTCAGTTCTTCTAAGTCTTTTCAGGTTTTTCTTAAAGCATCCTGTTTATTATTTCTTGTAGCATGATAGTATTACAAAAGACATTCCCCAAATGGTGGCATCACCTCAATTTCCAATTCTTTGCCACCACAAAAAGAGCTGCTATAAATATTTTTGTATATGTGGGGTTTTTTCCTTTTTTCTTGAGCTCTTTGGGGTAGAGATCTGGTTTTGGTATTTATTGCTGGGTTAAAAAATTATGCTTGATTTTATAGCTCTGTGGGCATAGTTCCAAAATCAGAATGATTAAAGCAGTTTACAACTCCACCAGCAAAGTATTAGTATCTCAATTTTCCAACATTCCCTCCAATATTTGTCATTTTTCTTTTGTCATATTGTCCAATCTGATAAGTGTGAGGTAGTAACTCAGATTTTTAATTTGCATTTCTCTATAATCAGTAGTGATTTAAGTCATTTTTTTCCACGTAACCCCAGATAGCTTTGATTTCTTCTTCTTAAAAATGCTTCTTTATATCCTTTGAGCTTATATCAATTGGGTAATGGCTTGTATTCTTATAAATTTGGCTCAGTTATCTTTATATTTGAGAAATGAGGCCTTTATCAGAGAAGCTTGCTGTAAAAAAGTTTCAGTTATGATCACTAACTGTATTTCCCACCATCCTGTTCTCTCCCTTTTCACACCGTCCCTCTTCAAAAGTATTTTGCTTCTGACTACACTACTCCCCCCAACCTGCCTTCCATTCTGTCAGCCCCATACTTCTCTCTTACCCACTTTACTTCCTGCTTCCCTGTAGTTACCTTAATAGATTATACCCTAAAAGATACCTGTAGATTTTTATACCTAGTTGAACGTGTAGGTTATTTTCTCTTTGAATCAAATCCTCAAAGGATTTTTGCCAAGGACTTGGTAAACCTTAAAGCATCATACCCATGTGAATTATGATTGTCACTATATAGTTCAGTCTACATGTGCCAAGCAGCTCAGAATAATAGGTTACCAGGCTGGCATTATAAGGCCTCTGAGAGTAGTGTAAGCCAAGGTGGAGAGCTAAATGAGCCTAATGTGCTTCAGGGACAATGAAGAGACTGACATGAATGGAGAAGAGGGTTTGTATTTGAGAATAGTATGAGATTAAGTTGGAGAGGTAGTTTGAGGTCTAGTTATAGAGAGCCTTGAATGTCAGACTAATGAATTTGATCTTGATCCTGTGGGGAGTGAGGAAACAGGAGATAGGAAAAAATTTATTTGGCACTACATCTCAAAGGCTTAATATTCTAGGACTCAGAGTCCTAGTGGTGTGTGTGATTGGTGTGGATATATATTATCAAGTGAAAGTGGTGGATTTGGAAACCTAAATTATAGATTGGTATCTCTGAACTAAGGAATCAAGAAATTTGAGTTCTAATCTTGGTTTTCCAACTAACTAGTATCCACTTATTTTTTCTAAACCTTATTTTCT
The DNA here is from genome assembly GCF_016432865.1 of Antechinus flavipes. Lineage (NCBI taxonomy): Eukaryota > Metazoa > Chordata > Mammalia > Dasyuromorphia > Dasyuridae > Antechinus > Antechinus flavipes. Next base: position 259,431,536 of record NC_067399.1, on the reverse strand, counting down.
TCTTTTGTAAAATCAGAGTGTTAGATTCGATCTAGTCTCTAGAAGAACTTAATTGGCCTGAACATGATGAAATCTTTCTCAGGTAAGAGCAGAATGAGATGGAAACAGCAGAGGGCAGAAGAGGACTATATAGGATTCAGAGGGTTTTCTCAGGTAAAGTAGGAGCATCTCCTCCTTCAAACTTAGCTCCTAGGCTGCATGAATCTCCTAGAGATTCATGGTGATCACTGCATCCCTTTCAGAGGTGTAACGTGCTCTTAACAGTCAACCAGGGCATAATTGAGATGTAGAGCTGCAGAAAAAGTGAAGAGATAAATGTCTTAATATTTTATTAACCTGAATTTGAAAATAAGAATTTGTCCAGAGCTATCTTGGTATATTTGAAAATGTTGCTCAGTTGATATGCTATGAGGACTGACAGGATGAGATAAGCATAAATGGGAACTTTCTTTTGTTTAATAGTAAAAATGAAGCTGCTTAAGCATACCATAGAATCTCAGAGCAGTGTCAGAAGGGTCTGTGCTAAGGAACTGTGTCACCATCATTGCACTCACGGACTTACCCCCTTGGGAATATTTCTGCATTTTTGAAGAGATGATTAATGAAGGAGATTTCATAGTCTCCCTCCAAATTGACATTTGATGCCATAGAATCTTTTTTTCATCACCATTAGATGATAATTATTAAATCTTTCAGGGCTGGCTGCATTAAGTAATGTACTGATTCTGCTGACTTCATATGTTTCCTATCTAAAAGAAAATGAGCAAGGACAGGGTAAATATCTAACTTAGTTTTTTCCTCCTTCCTATATATAGAGGAATATATAACCTAGAAGATAGGCTATATCTTCTCTAAGTGAACTTGGAAGAAAAGATTTCATTTTCTCCTTTCATAGTCTTTCCTTTAGCTTATTTACTGAAGGCAAAAATGTAGGCTTTCTACTCTACTCTATGCCTGTCCAGGAAACTGCCCAAGCTATTCCTCATAAGAGAGCTGTGTTTCCCACAAAGCATTTCCCTACAACTCTTTCTTTTTCTCTTATCTGGGTGAACATGTGGAAGGTTGCCTCTTCTAGTTGACTATGAGCCTCCTTTCCAGTCTAAGAATAGAGAAACAGACTCAAGCTCATTCAGTACCTTACTTTATCTCCTAAATCAGTCAATAAGTATTTATTTTCAGGAGATAAGGAAATCTAGGAGCATGTTCTCTCTACCCCTTGAATGTATATATTGTTTTAAAGTAGGCAAGATTCAGACTTGAAATGATTAAAGAAAATTATAAAGTTCTCAGTTTTGTGTTTGATGATCTTGCCAGCTGCTGGTAGTGGACATTTTCAATTGTATGTGTCCCATAAGCATCTCAAAATTCAACATGTTCAAAACAATTTATTTTCTTTACCTATTCCTGAACCCACTCTGCTTCTAAGTTTCTTTGTTCTTCACCCTCTAGTCCCCATGGTTCATAATCTCAGAATCATCTTCCCCTCCTCAATCTCTTCCTCTCCTCCATATTTTTTTTAATCAAAGCTTTTTATTTTCAAAATATTGCATGACATGCTTATTTTATTTATTTATTTTATTATAGCTTTTTATTTACAAGATATATGCATGGGTAATTTTTCAGCATTGACAATTGCAAAACCTTTTGTTCCAATTTTTCCCCTCCTTCCCCCCCACATCCCCTCCCCGAGATGGCAGGTTGACCAATACATGTTAAATATGTTAAAGTATAAGATAAATGCAATATATGTATACATGGCATGACATGTTTAACATATGTGGAATTACTTGCTGACTGAGGGAGAAAGTGGTGGAAGGGAGGGAAAAAATTAGAACACAGTTTTGTAAGAGTGAATGTCAAGAATTACCCATATATATATTGAAAATAAAAAGTTTTAATTAAAAAAACATGTATGGATAATTTTTCGACACTGACCCTTGCAAAACCTTGTGTTCTATCTCCTCCATATCTTATCAGTTGCCAATTCTTATAGATTCTATAGCCACAAAATCTTTTCATGTAGCCCTCATTGAAAAAAATGAGGGGTTCACCTCTTTCCTCTTAATTTTTTACCCTAATATTTTTTCAGCATCTTTCTAATTGGTCTTCTCACTTTGTCTCTCTCCTCTCCATTCCATCCTTCACATACAACTGTCTAAGCTTTATTTGCAAGGCACAGATCTGACTGCATCATACCCCTTCCCAGAAAGCCTAGGCAGCCTCTTCTTGCCTCTAGGATCAAATAGAAACCCACTCTTTTGGGCATTTAAAACCCTTTCCAATCTAGTGTCAGCCTCCCTTTTCAACCTTATTATGTTTTACTTCCTTTCATGTGTACTCTGATGGTCCAGCCAAAGTGGCTTTCTTACTATTGGTCACACCAGATTTCATCATCTGTCTTCATGTCCTAGCACTGGTTGCTCCCCAAGCCTTTAATGTACTCCCTCCTCATCTCTGCCTCTGAGAGTCTATAACTTTCTTCAAAGTTCAACTTTCTCTTGCATAAGCATTTCTTGATTGCCACCTCCCCCACTGTGCTTTTCCACCAGAAAATTTCCTTGGATCTATTTAGTTTATAGTGTTATATTTATGTATATGCTCATATCTTAATTCTTCTGATAACTTCCTTGAGTGCATGGATTATTTTGGTCTATAATCCTGCTACCCATCCAGGCAACTGGATGGCCCAATGGATAGAATCCTTGACTTGGAATTAGGATGGACTGAATTTGAATCTTGTCTCCAACACCCATTAGCTATGTAAGTGACCCTGAGGGAATCACTTAATCTTTTTTTTTCATAGCTTTTTATTTACAAGTTATATGCATGGGTAATTTTATAACACTGACAATTGCCAAACATTTCGTTCCAATTTTTCCCTTCCTTCCCCCCACCCCCTCCCTAGATGGCAGGATGACCAGTAGATGTTAAATATATTAAAGTATAAATTAGATATACAATAAGTATACATGACTAAACTGTTATTTTGCTGTACAAAAAGAATCGGACTCTGAAATATTGTACAATTAGCCTGTGAAGGAAATCCAAAATGCGGGCAGGCAAAAATATAGAGATTGGGAATTCAATGTAATGGTTCTTAGTCATTTCCCAGAGTTCTTTCGCTGGGTGTAGCTGGTTCAGTTCATTACTGCCATTGGAATTGATTTGGTTCATCTCATTGCTGAGGATGCCAGGTCTATCAGAATTGATCATCATATAGTATTGTTGTTGAAGTATATAATGATCTCCTGGCCCTGCTTGTTTCACTCAGCATCAGTTTGTGTAAGTCTCTCCAGGCCTTTCTGAAACTATTGGTCATTTCTTACCGAACAATAATGGAATCACTTAATCTTAATTTCAATTTCTTCATCTGGAAAATGGTGATAATAGTGCCTATCATAAATTTGTTGTGAGGATCCAATGATTTAATTCACAAACACTAAAGACATATAAATGCTAGCTATTATTATTAATTGTTATTTTATTGATAGATTGGATATTTGGTGTTTTTTTTTTAACTATAAGTGCAAATTTTGGGAAGGAGTGAGACTTGGTCTCCCTATCTCATCTAGGCTGGAAATACAGCATCTGACTACCACAGGCCAAATCCCAGTGCTAATTGACACAGAAATTTTGACACTCTATTTTTGACTTGGACCATCTTGCCCTTCCCAAGGCAGCCTGATACCTCTTTCTCCCACGCATACTGATGCTGGCGTTAGTTTGGACACCTGATTGTCCTTAACCCTCTTGCAAATCAGAACTTCCCACCTTAAATGATCTACCAGCCTCAGCTTCCCCATGGCAGGGATGACACACCCAGCTACCATAAGTATTCCTAGAAATGAGAAGAATTAAGACTGTAGTAGTTGGGAAGAGTTCATAGAGAAAGCGAGTCTTAAACACCTTTTTAGAATGATAAGAATCCCTTCTAAGCAGAGATACCCAGAAAAGATTATCCAGCCTTTTTAATCGCAGTAGCTCCTCACTAGCCATAAAATTATTCTCACCTAAATGTTATCTATTTCAGTGTATTTTCCCTCTTGCTGTTATCTCCCTAAAGAGGGAAAGCGGGATTCCAACATTTTTTGCATGACAATCCAGACTTCATGAACTTGAAGTCTGTCATCAGGATTATCAGGATCCAGCCCCAAACAGGAAAGTTTCGTGTTATGCATTTCTGTGTTTGGCATGGTGGTTCCCTCCCTAACTGAGAAAATCCAGTTAGGGGCTGACTGCATTGTCACAGTGGCAGCCTCCCAAGTCACTACCGATACCATGGCCAATAGCCAGCACAAGCAGTTAGTAGTAGCAGCAGCAAACGTCTGCCACTGCTTTTGCCTGTGGAAGACCTTGCAGGGAATCCTTGTGACTGCCCTCAGCAGCCCTGGTGTGGAGTAGCCTGGGCCAAGCAGAGATGATGACTGCCTTTGTTTAGAGGGTAGGTACTTTGAGAAAAGCTTTCCTTGCAGGGTGGTCAGGAAGAACCACTGGCTGTGAGTTTTACTCCTATTTGCAAGCATGTGTAGAGTGTACAATATTCATGGTTTTTTGTTATTCCAATAGCATTTGTCCTTGACAAAGATATCCCAGATAGAGGTTGCTTGTATCTGACTAATAGGTTTGGGTGCAGCGGTTAAATTCTGAAATAATTTGTTATTAGGGATGATGTGCTCCAGTTTGAATTTTTGATGAAATGACAAATACTTTTCACTTAGACAATAGCATGATGAAAGCCACCAAGTTAAATCACAAGATGACTTAAGAGGTGCAGACCAACTGATGTCCAGGGAAAACTGCCTTTCTCTGTATTCGGGTATAAATACATAAAACTGCTTTATGCAGGACATTTGAAAAAGTCAAAGAACTTTTTTGCTATGTCATATAAAATTATCTAGCTACTAGCATATTCTTAGCCCTAATTCTTTGATATTTGGGTTCCAAAATGTCCCCTTAATCAATTTCCCTGCCTCTTCCCTCTTTGGCCTGTCCCATGTATGTTAGTGACTTGTCTGAAATGGCTACTCTGGGCTTGTGTACAAGGCTCAGTGAATAATGGAAGAGCTGTCTGGACAGAGGTGATGGATCAGATTCTCTGGACTCTCAGGTCATAAATAATCACGACTAGAAAAGATTTAGGAGACTATCTAGTCTGCCTCCTTCATTTTACTTATGGGAAATTGAGGCCCAAAGAAAGAAAAAACTTGACCAAGCCTATGCAAAAAAATTATAGCCAAGTAAGTACTAAAATGCAATGCCCCCGTCTGTCTTGAAGTCTAGAATCTTTTTTTTTTTTAACTTCATCATGCTGCTTTCCAAAGAGGGCAAAAGCTGAGATGTGGCCATTATATTATCAAATAAACAAGCAGTTATTAAGCACCTACTATGGGCCAGACACTGAGCTAGGTACTTTTGTTACAAAAACAAAAAATTGGATTAGCCTGTTTTTCAAAGAGCTTAATTATATGGAGGGAAACAACTTGTACATATTAAATAAGAATAGGATAGACATGAAACCTGGAATAATTTCATTGGTGTAGGGAATTCCCAAATGGGGAAATACCATCCACCCAAAGAGATTGGCACCTTCCCTGCAACTTACATCATCTTCAAAAGTCACCTAAGTTAAATGACGTGTCTTGGGTCACACAGCCAATATATATCAGAAATGTAACTTGAATCCAGATCTTCCTGACCAGCTCTTTACCCACAATGCCATTGTTTCTCATAGAAGAAACATGAGATAGTTTAAAAATAAAAACACTGGTACTTGGGGAGATCAGGAAAGGTTTCACATAGAATGTGGCATTTGAGTTGAGTTTTGGCAGAAATAAGTGATTATATAAGACAGACATAAACCAAGCATAATGGGAGCAGCCAGTATAAGTCATGGAGACAAGAGATGCATTGCTGTGCAGGGGTGGGGTGTAATATAAAATGAGAGGGGAAAAGTAGGATTGGAGCTAGGTTGTCTTGGGTTTTGCAAACTTGAGTTTATATTTGAGTTTAGAAGCAATAGGGAGTCACTAAAGTTTATTGAGTAGCAGAGTCACTCAGTTAGTTCCACAGTTCAACACTGGTAGCTCTGTGGAGAATGGATTGGTCTAGGAGAAACTTAAGGCAGGAAGACCATTATAGTCTAAATTAAGGTGTTGGCTGAATGTGTAGTGAGAAGGGGTCAAATGTAGAGATGTTATGAAAGTAGAAGCAAGACTTGGCAACTGATTGTAACCCAAATCTCATTTGATTTGTAAAGATGGTTTGAGGTTCATCAATCTCTGAGCGATGAAAGTAGAGTAATGAAGATAAAGCCAAGAAGTGGCAAGGAGGAGTGAAGAGTATTCTAACTCAGTGAGTCCCAGGGTGTGAGGGAAAGTGCAATCACTGCTGGAAAAGATGGCCAGGGTGGTCGCATAATCAAAAGAGAGCCAAGTCTTGGTGCAAAAAAATGGAAGGAACAAAAAAGGATAAGATAGAAGATGAAAACATGTTTACTAACTCTGAGGGGGCCTTTAAAAAAGCCCAATGAATCCCTCTGTTTTTGTCCACTTGCATTTTTGATTTCCTTCTCAGGTTAATTTTACCTTATTTGTAAGTCCAATTTTTCTTGTACAGCAAAATAATTGGACATGTATACATATATTGTATTTAACATATATTTTAATATATTTAACATGTATTGGTCAATCTGCCATCTTGGGGGGGGGTGGAGGGAAGGAGGGGAAAAGTTGGAACAGAAGGTTTTGCAAGGATCAGTGCTGAAAAATTACCCATGCATATATCTTGTAAATAAAAAGCTATTAAAAAAAAAAAGCCCAGTGGAAAAATGAATAGGTTTGGAGTAGGGCATTGAGGGATAGCAATAAGGGAGTATGGGCAGGGAGGAGATAGAATGACAGTTAAAATGGGGAGGGCATGACAGGATGGGTGCTTAGCATAGGAAATGGCATGCAGAAGGTATTTAATAAATGATTGATAGATTCTTAATTATTGAAGAATGAGTTCTGATAGTTCATCCCCATCCCTAAGGGTAGGATGGAATCTGGTCAGGGCTTAAGCAGCAGCATGTAGCTGGAGAGGTGAGGAGAGGTCCCTGTATGGGACTAGGCTTGGACAAGTGATGAAAGGAATATAGAGGAGTGGGAACCAGATGAGATGGTATTTCAGGACTAGGGGAAAGAGGGCCATTTCCGTCCTAATGTGAGAAAAAGGTTCAGAGTAAGGATCTCAGTTGGGGCAAAAGCTCTTAGTCATCAGCTTAGAGCAGCCACAGCCTCAGTAGGGGCTGCTACCACTACTGGGGGCGAATGGGCTTTTGGCATCTTATCAAGACATAGAATTGGTTAAAATGTTGAAGGGGAAATATGCACAAGGTGACAGTAATTTCATGACAAAGTAATTTCCCGTTCTCTACCACCAACTCCCAGGGTAGGAAAAGAAAGCACAATCAACACACCGTAAGTCTACTAACAAGTCATGGAGTTGAGATATTTTCTCTCTTTTGTTTCAGGTCTCTGCCCAAACGTCATGAACCAGCGACACCTCGGAGCTCTCAGGTACCTCTTCTACAAGAGGTTTGTTGAGGTATGCCTGAATAACTCATGCAAGATATATTTTGCTAAGAAGGTTTGTCCATGTCAAAAAGAAGGCCCTCTACTACTATACTTCTAAGGAAATACAACGCAATTCAATTTAAAATGTTTCTGACCTTTGGACATAGAGTGCCCGCCATGTAGTAGGCACTTGATGCTTGCTGACTAATTGATTGATAGTCATCAAGAACATGGAAGAGAAATACAGTTTGCCTGTGTCTCTATCAGTGGGTTTAGTCAGTCCATCATAAGCATTTAATGCTGTGCCAAATTGTCTTTGGAATGCTGTGAAATCCTGCCCTCTGTACATCGGATTGCATCATCAGTATGCTAACCTGCTTTTCGGGATAGCACTTTCCACTTGGATTCAAGGGTGCAAAAAATTTTCAAAGACGGTGTTCTAGTCTGCTTTCCACAGCACAGCCAAATCTGGATTTCTGCTCCATTCAGATTGAACACTTGCGGTGAGGAAATGAATAAAAATGGCCATGACTGTATATGTTGCATGTCACCTTAGAAAGCAAATTGCCTAGAACCTAGGGGCCATTCTCCCTGTCCATTCTCATGGACTCAAGAGTTCCTGGCTCTGCTCCTAGCTATGTGACTTTAGGCAAATTTTTTCATTCCTCTGGGCTTCGACATCCTCTCCGTAAAATCAAGCAATTAGGCCAGATAAGCTCTGAGTCCCTCACAACTTAATCAGTCCATGAGTTGAGCAGTGGCTTTGATTTCTGCTTTCTTGGTATGAATAAGCTGAGGTTATGTACGCACAGGAAGGAAGCCCTGTGGGCCATGGGATGCCTCTAAGTGGCTACATGTGTGTGTCCCCTCCCTGCCCAGCGGGTCTCCCAGGAGCTCGCATCAGATTGACCTTTGAGTATACATCCCAGATCCCAATAATTATTCCACGATAAAGAGAGAAGGGCACTAAGGGGAACTGACAGCATTTTTCACAGAGAAAATCACCAGTCAGCCAATTTTGCAAGTGTTGCAGACCTAACAGTCTTACTGAAAGGCTCTCCAAGCCATTGTCCATTGCCTATGAGGGACGTCATATTCTGGGAGAAAGTGTCTGGATTTTTAATAACCTTGTACTTCTGATCTGTAGCTTAGAATCCTTTCCAGGATGAGTATGGAGGCTGGCAATATGGTACAGTAGAACCTTGGTTTTGAAGAAGACCTGGGTTCAAATCTTATCACAGATACTTATGTGACTTGGAGCAAGCCCTTACACTCTATGCACTTCAGATTCCTATCCTGTAAATTCTAGGGTTTAGACTTGGCCTCCAAGGTCCCTTTTCAGCTCCATGTCTATGAGCCTATAGTCTCTTCTGGCTGTTTTCAGTCAGAAACCACTTCTGAGTCCTCTGGCATTTGGGATCATTTACATACATTAGAGGGTGAGTGACTTTTTTTTAATTGGAGGAATAGAAATCTACCCAATGATTTCACACCTTCTCCTGTGCAATGGAAGTATGTGTGTAGTATAAACAAGAACAAAGAAGTGACTGCTTTTTCCCCATGATGAATATAGGCAGAAATTAAAAAAAAAATTTGAATTCTTTCACATTTACCAACATTTTTAAGAATACAAAGAAGTAAACCATTTAACAATTTTTGTTTCCACTTGTTATGTGCTGAGGACATGATATTTGACTTTAACACTGAATTCATCTCCCCGATGAGTGTCTGTCACCTCTCATAGCAGACAGGTTTGGATTAGAGTTGTGCGAAAATATTGACTTCCCAAAAGGCAAGAAACCCATTCTAAATAGTGGAGTAATTTTTATGATTTGTGTGTGTGTGACTACATAAAAAAGGTAAAAAGTAAATGTTACATAAATTCCTAGAAGAATTAGAACCATTTACCCATCCTTAAGCTTATTCAAAATCACAATCCAGGTTGCATTTGGACAAGTATGCAAAAAGGCCACAATGAAGGCCATCAAATGCCTATGAGAAAACACTTGCTTTCTTGGTTAGTGAGCTGGAGGGGGACCTCAGAGATCATTTGATCCAATCACCTCATGTTATAGTTAATGAAACTGAGGTCTCAGTCCAGGATTATACAAGTAAAAATAGCAAACTGATTTCAACTCAGGTTTTCTATGCCTAAATCCAGAACTCTTTCCAATGTGCCATGCCCACCCTTGACTTAAGGTTTCATTTGGAATTTGTCCTCCTCCTCCCAGAATACCAGACATCAACTAATCAGAGCAGTCCTGGTTGAAGTATGAAAAGAGTTTTGTGGGAAACTGGAGTTCCTGTGTTCCACTCTTCTGAAGGAAAAAAAGATTGCACTGGGTATATTTTAAATTAGATATGTTGTTCTTATGGCTAGAATTTGAGTGTTGACAATAGAAAATGAGGCAGGTAATTTATTTCAAGTCACTATTAATCTTGTGGTCTTGTGTCTTCCTCTTCATGTCTAATGCCTTTACACCAGAGGATTTATTTTTAAAAATACTTATTTTTCTGTTCTAATTGCTTTTCAGAAAAGCATGACCCAGGAGAATTGGGAAGATCACATTCAGGTGAGTTTAATCTATTATCTGTCTCTAAGAAATTAACTCATTCCAGAGATATGTGAGCATTGAGCTTGGAGCTTAGGATTAAACCCTCTTTGACCTGTTAAGTTAGGCAGTGGAAGGACTATAGAAGAAAAAGATTTGGGGTGCTGAAGTGGAATCTTGCCATTTTTGCAAAGGAAATATAAAGTTCCTTCTCAATTTATGTAGAAGTTGGAATTTTAAATGTATATTTATTACTGTAAAGAATCATAAAGAGGAAACTAAATACCTTTGTAGCTATGTAAAAATATAAACTGTGACACAGACTTGCTTCAAATGTGATAAAGGCACATTTTTATGCACATCTATCATTTTTACTCGTCCATCTGAATATTAGCAGATAGCCTATATGGAAGAGAAAACTTGAATCAGGGCTTTAAAAACATTAAAGTTAATTTTTAACTTTGAGTTCCTAAAAGCTGACAAAATTATACTATTGCCTTTTAATTCATTGAAACTTTTTGTTATTAACAAAAATTGGCTTAAAGCTATAAACAGAAGCCTACATTCATACTTACCTCTGTATGATACATAAAACTCTTTTCTGCAGATCCAGGCTGCCTCTGGGCATATAACCATTTGCTGTTTGTAGAGTCTGATATATTCATTTACTTATAACCTGCAGCATCTGACATTTTGTGTGTGTGTTTTTTTCTCTCTCTCCTTTCCCCCCTTTTCCCCTCTTCCCCCCACCCCCAACTTTGATATTTTGTTAGGATAACATTACTTTGAAATGAGGCTTAAAAGGCCCTCACAGCAGCCATGTATATAGGCACAACTGTCATGAAATTTCATATTTTGGAAATTTACTCAGACTTGTGAAAACTAATGCTTAGTTCTGGCTCTGTTACTGAAGGAAAGGATTGTAATTTTGTGCCAGGTTATCAGTTGAGGATGTCTAATAGATTAGAGCAATATCTTCATTCAAGCTGTGGGCTTGGGATGCATGGGAGGCATTGTGTTATCAGGTGAATATAGAGGAAATATTCTGAGTTCTTTATAAATCACATTCCACAAACACCAAAATGAAAGATAAATGAAATCAAGGGTTCTCTGTATGCTACACAAGGAGGCTACAAAAATAAGTTCATCTTCACAAAAAAAGCATTGGCCATGCATTCATTGGGAGTGACTACAGGAGCCAGTTGATAAATCTTATGATATAATGTGTACACTTTTCTGGCAATTTTCTAACCAACACAAGTCCCCATTAAATCCTACAAAGAACTTCCCTGTCATGTCCTACCCCCAGCTTTGATGAGTGAAGTAGTTCTTTGGCCTTATGTGAGGGAAATAATAACACCTAGCAGAATTTCTTACATCATAAGTCATTCCACAGATGGGTGTGTCTCTTTTTTTTTGGGGGGTAAGCTATGTAGACAAGGCGAAGGTAAAATGAGGAATGATCTGTTTATGAAATCACACTAACTGGTTTGACTGTGAGGTTTTACAGTAGCTCCAAATTTTACCACTAGCTATGGATCTCTCTTCTTCCCCCAAAATTCTGACCCAGGCTCTTTTCTTTTCATCCTTTCTGCTGTCATATTTGGTGATCTCATTAGTTCCCACAGGTTTGTCACTCTGTAAATGATTCCCAGATCTTTATATCTTCCCTGATCTGAGCTCTAATTTTGAATCACCAGCTGTTCTTGGACATTTTGAATTGCATATACTCTAGGCATCTCATACATGTCCAAAACTCACTCTCTTTTCCCCCAGATCCTCTCTTCTTCCTAATTTCCCTGTTACTATCCAAGGACCCCATCATTATTCCTGTCCCCCAGGCTTCCAGTATCATTCTTGACTCTTCAGTTGTATTCACTCCGCATATATACTCAGATATCAAATCTTGCCATTTCTACCTTTTACATTTATTTGTGTATATCTCCTTCTCTCCATTCATGCTACTTTTACCATGGTACAAGGTCCCATGACCTCACATTTGGATTGTTAATAGAAAGCAAGAGCTTTCTAATTGGTTTACCAGAGTTGGACTTGGTTCTTAAGTCTCTCTCCATTTCAGGTCATATACCCAGCTGCAAAAGTGATTTTCTTAAAACATAGGTCTAGACGATCATGCTACTCCAGTTCCCTGCTCAGTAAACTCCAGTGATTCCCTGTTAAAATCGGGATTAAATATAAATTCTTCTCTTTGGCTTTTGAAGTCTTTCAGAATCTTGATCATTCCTACTTTTACTTTCTTCCGTGGACTTTATGATCTGACTTCCCTCTCCTTCTTGCTGGTGGTCAAACACTTCACCTCAGAGCCTACTGGGTACCATTTACACAGTCCTCTGAATTAGCAAGACTGATGTCATAGTGTTAGCAAATCCATCTGTGGCTGTCTCCAAAACAGAATAACTGTAGTTTCAGTAATAAGATCCTAGCGACTCTTGCTTGGTCTTCATCTATAGATGGGGAGTCACTAAGCTGAGGAAAGTACAGGGAGGCACACACTAACATTGATTCCAAAGGAGGAATTTGTAAAACATCTTTGAAGATCCCTGTCTTCCCTGGGATACCTCATAATGCCTCTGGGTTCTCCTTCTCTGATCTAGAATAATGATTAGAAGTTGAGTTTTCCAGCTCTTCCTCTTTCCAGTGTCTTCCTTCCTCAAAGGCAGAGAAGGAGACAGTGACCATAGCAGACAAACAGGCTTTAGTAAAGATTTTGTTTCTAGTCTGTTAGTGTGGTGTTTGGACTTCAATGTGGGAGTGATAGTCAGTCTTCACTCCCCTAAATGCCTTACACCATAGTAAAGGAAATGATTAAGGAAATGTCTGACCTCCAGGGAAAAACAGAAATAAACTAGCTTCTCCTTGCCAAATTAAATCTGATTTTCTCACCCTGGCATTCAAAATCCCCTATGCTATTACCCAAATTTACCATTCCATCCTCTTTCTCACATTGCTGCAACCAGAGGCAGAGAAATGGTAAAGGGTAAGGTACAGCACATGCCTACTTGTTTTTCCTTTATCACCTCTTGTCCTTTGTTACCTCCCCTCTTCTTGGAATCCCTTTCCCCTTATTCCCACCTATTAAAATTTCATAATATGCCAAAGGGCCTCAAGTTGTAGTGAAGAGAATCCAAAAGACCTGAGAGAGAATTCCGGCTCCGCTTTTACCTGTGTGACCTTTGTGAAAATACTTATAGTCTTTCAGTACCTCATTGTTTTCCTTTTTCGTCAAGTTGAGGGCTGGACGAGACTTCTTAAAGTTCCTTTTCAGCTGTCAGTGCTGTAACTGTCCACATACTTTGGTCATATCAAGTAATTTTTGAAATAACTGTGTTAGCTGGGCCTTGGACATCTTTTGTTATGCAGAGATTTTTGTTGCTACAGTATTGGCTGAGATGGGAGTCGGAGCCCACACTCAGTCTCCCCTTCCTGCTTGGGGAAATGCGGCATGTATGACCTGGGGGGCTGTGCTTCTGGGAGCAGAAGGACAACCCAGAAATTTTGCTCACAAAACTATCATTGCTACTCTTAATGGTTCCACATTTCAGTTTAGTAGCAAAAAGGAAACCAACATTTGACCATTATCTTAGCTGATTCTCTTCAGGTGCTTTTGGAATATAGCCATCTCTGCTTTGTAGCCCAGCAGCTGTGGAACAGCTGTACAGGAACCCTGCCCAACTATTTAAGACTCAAAGTGAAGAAAAACAGCGCATCCAATTGAGACTTCGAGGGGAATCTCTGGCCGAATGCAATCCCTTTACTTGGAGTTTTGCCAGGATGTTCTCCATTTCAGTTCCATACTTAGGGAAGGGATCCTTGCTGTTTGTGATTACATGGGAGTCATGAAGTTGTTCGATATTGCTTAAGATTGCAATGGGACTTGGACCAAAGGTGCATCCTAAGCACCTGTTCCCATTTTGTGTGCAAATGGGAACATATTTGTCCTGCCCAGTTCACATGGGAATTCCATTTCAGAGCCTGAACTAGCCCCTGACCTCCTAAGGCTCAGGCCTTCATTTTCTCTTGACTAGACCAGCCCCATCACTCAGGCTGCTGACCTCTCATGCCCCATAGATCCTTGCTGCAGTGATGAAGGCCTCCTGCAAAAGCCAGCTGCTATCCCAGCTCAGCACTGGGAGCCACAGAGCCTCTCCTCTGACTTCTCTATTGTCAGTCAGACGCTTTATGGATTTGTTTGCTTTTCTACTTTAAATGATTTTACCATGAAAATCAAATGATTTTAGCACATGAGTCCTGTTCTCAGCAGAGGACTGCAGGGACAGATGCCAGCAATTTGTAGCAAATGTATAACTATATTCCCACAAAACCTTTACTTTAGTTGCAAGTAAATTGTGCCAAATGTGAACTTAAGATGTTAAAATGTGTTGTGTGTTGGTACTGTAAAATTCATCAGAAGAGGATTTTGAGAGTCATTTTGACTCTTTTTAGGCAATATTAGAGTTAGATCATCTCATGCTGGCAAGAGTTGGGGAGCATACTTGCTGGATGTTGAGAGGTAAGGAATCTCAAGTTCAAATTTCACTGTTTCCTTTGATAGTATACAATTATGAATCTAAAAACTCGCAGTTGTGAATTTATTCTCTATATCTAAATGTACCTCTCTTTTGTTAGAGGTAGATCAGCAAATAGACAAAATATCTTAACTTTCTTCTTCACACATCTCTTCACAACTTTCATTGTTGAGCTTGTCAGTCCATTTTAGCTTATTTGGTCCTCATAGAGGTTAATGAATAGAATTTTGTCTACACTGTCCACTTGGGACTTTAATAGGGGAGTTTTTGCTTTATCACCAGCTCTTCCCCACCAGAAATGTATACTCCATCTTTGGGCTCTAATAGGTAAGCCTTTGTCTTCTCTTGCTCAGAATTAAGCTTCCACCTCACTTCTCAGGTGACCTACTACTCTTTCCCTAGCTTTCCTGTTCTCATTTATGTTTTGTCTTCCTGGATTAAATGTAAGCTTCTTGAAGGCAGAGACTGTCTTGCTTGCTTATAGTTGTATTCCCAAAATTTAACATAGTGCCTAGTATATAGTAAGTGTTGACTAAATGCATATTCATGCTTGCTTTCTCTTTCTCTCATCCCTCATCCTTCTCCTCCTTCTATCTTTTTTTCCTCCATCTACTTCTTTATGCATTCTTTTTAGAAATAGAATTTTTAATCTGGTATCAACATTGTCCATTTCTTCTTTTTTTTTTTCTAATTAAGTGATGGATATGCCACAATTGATAATTGGGAATGTCCCAGTTAACTGACTATAAATCCACTTGACTATACCATTCATTTCACCCACATTTATATATTTTGTCTACTATAAGAGAGTTTGTTCAGTGCCTTGCTGAGATCTAGATATGCTCTACCTTTGGTACTGCCCTAGTAATTCTTTCAAAAAAGAAAATGTGATTAGTTTGTCATGACTTGTTCTCAATTAATCCATGTTGACTGTGGGTGATTACTACTTTTCTAAGTACTCATAAACCAAGTCTTTAACACTAAGAATGTTGATAGGAATATAATTCTAGAATAATCTTTAAGTATTACAGAGCTCAGCTCAGGGAAGGCACAGGAAAGAGCTTAGGGACTATGGGCCAGAGAAAACTTGGTGAGAGAACAATCTGTTTGATGCTACAGTGATTAGTGGACATAAATGGTTAATGCCCCATCATCAGTACTAATTTAGACTAGCTTTTGGCGTCCTTTTTTGGTGTCTGATTTGGCCATTATCTCTTCTAAATCTGGGACATTGTAGAAGAGACCTCAAATATCTTAAACTAATATGATGTGTTTAGAAGTAATGTTTTTTACAAAGTAGTTTATATTTCTGTCATAAATGTTTTGTAATCACTTGAAAAATCCCTGCTCAGCATTCTCTCCTGTCAGCAATAATCAGACAATCCAATCCTGTAACAATCATTCTGACTCATTAAATAACCTTTAAATGGATCAGTACTTGTCTGAGAGTTGCCTTAAGATACACATTGGCTTCTGCGAAGATTGGGCAAATACCCAGCATTCACAAAGGCATGTGGGCTATCTACACTGGGTATTTTGTCCCCATTGTGCATTTAGGCAAAATAATTCGACGAGTTTAGTACTAGAAAGAGATCCAAGTAAATCCATGAATATTTAGAGGTTAAAAAAAAGTGTAAGTGAGCTTGGGTTGGGGGAAAATTCTCTTCACTGAGAAGTCATATAAGTGGCAAGAAATAGAAAACTAATCTTCACTCTTTCTCTCAGAAAGAATGCATATTCCTTAGGAATGTTGTAATTATGGATTTAGGAAATCAGGCCAATTTGCCAGAGTGTGAATTTCAAGATTCATTCATTCTGCCCTCTCAAGCATTGCTTCACCGGAACAGAAAGCACCCAGAGTTGAAATGCACCAAGAGGGATCAAAACAGAGAGAAAATCACTGCAGGTACTTCCATTCACCAGAGATCTCACAAACATACTTATGCTGCTTTGGCTCAGAGCCAGATGAGTTCTGGGAACCCTGGAAAACATGGAAAAGTTGTAACCTAAGCCCCTCTTGTGTGTCGAAAAAGAGCATCAGTAGGGCTGTAGTGCAGTCCCACCATCCTCCAGGTGGTGTTAATTTTTCCCCATGGAGAACTTTCCCAATATACAGAGACAATGATAATTAGAATTTCAAGTCAGTTTAGTTTTAGGAAATGAAAAATAAATGCATAGTAGGATTCTGTGGCCCCTCTTACAACTTTATATACATGCAGAGGTTTTAAGTCACTAGTTAAAAAATTAAAACTAGAGATGTTCATAGTCCAAATGTTCTTAGCAAATGAGAGTGAAATGTAGTTAGAGGCTTTATACATGTTAAAGGAAGCCTGAACATATTAAAATCAGTACGAGTACAGATGATACCATAGGTCATTGGGATGTTAGCGCTGAACCTTAGAATCCTAGACTAGAAGGAAGCTCAGAGGTCACATAATCCAACCCTTTCATTTTATAGTTGAGAAAATGGAGACCCAGAGAGGTAGATGACTTGCCCAAAGAGACAAATTTCAGGAAGTTCTTGGAGAGCACCACGTCAGAACGTGAGCATGTACAAGGTGATGCAGAGGAAATAAGCTAAACTATATTTGAGGGTGACAGTCTCCAAGATTATTGATTTAGAACTGGAAGGGACAAGCTCTCTCATTTTACAATTTTTACATTTTACATTTAGGATTACATTTACAATTAGGAAAACAAAAACCCAGAAAGCTTAAATGACTTAGAAAGCATGTAGAATGAAGCAAGAGGCTTGTGACTCTCTATGGCCATTCTCCCTGTGTTATATCATCCTCTCATAATGGTTTACGGTTTAATTGATAAGAATTTCAGAACTCTAGACAAACTTATTTTTACTAGTCTTGTAGGAATACTCTGTCTCGGTGGGAAGATTGTCATTCCTGGATTTTAAGCTGTTGTCCAGAAATCCAAGGTCCAGTCTCAGTTGTCTTCTTAACCAGTTGTTCACTTACCTAGATCAGCTGAAATTCAGGGGAGATACTGGGAATTAGCCCATTGTAATGAGGCTGCCAAATAGAATGGCATGTAGGTTCCAGAAGGACTGAATGAAAAGGTAAATACCCAGTTGCTAAAACAGCTTCTTTGGTTCAACTTTCAGTAACAGAATTCTGAGTCAGATGGTCCATAGGGAGGAACCAAAGATGTGTACTAGTTCTTAATTACCTATGCCGATACAAGAAAAAAAAAGACATCCAGATAACTTTAAAAAAAAAAAAAAAAAAAAAGGGCAATGCGTAATACAAAATGTATAATTGATTTTGGAATATGCTAGAGATCCAGAGAGAAACCATATGGACCCCTATCTCAGAACCACTGCCCTGTGCTTTTGGACTTTCTCATGTCTCACTCTGTAGTAGACTAAAAACAACTTGAACAAGTGATGCAGAGTAGAAAGGATTATGTCTAGAACTCAGCCTAGCCATGATGAAGAGTTCTGGAGTATTGTTTTTAATAAACTTGTTTGTAAGTATTGATGCCTAAGGTCCCTTATCTTTAAGAAAAGATTAATCCTTCCCATTAGCAAAACATTTATTTTCTTTCCCTCCCACATCCCATCTAATTGAAGGATTCAAAAATAAGGGAAAACCCCATTATAATATGCATAATTTAAGTAAAACTGATCCCCACATTGGACATGTACAAAAATGTTTCATTCTGCATTTTAAATCCATCATTTCTTTGGCAGGAGATGAGTAACATGCTTTATCTTTGATCCTCTAGCTTCATATTTTAATCATCATACTGCTCAAAGTTCTAAAGTCTTTCAAAGTTTTTTTCCTTTATGTTATGTATAAAGCATCCTCTTAGTGCTATTCCTTTTACTTTGTATCAATTCATAGACATCTTTCCAGTTTCCTCTGAAACTATCCATTTCACCATTTCTTATGAAGCAATAATGGTCTATTACTTTCAAATATTGTAATTTATTTAGCCATTTCCCAATAGATGGAAACCCCTTAATTCCATTTTTGTTATTATAAAAAGATATATCAATATTTTTCTATATATGTGTCCTTTTCCTCTTTGATTTCTTGGAGCATGTGTCTAGTAGTAGTATAACTGGGTCAAAGAGCATTCACAGTTTCATGACTTTTAGATCCTAGTTCCTAATTACTTTCTTGAATGGCTAAACAATTCATAGCTTCACCAACAGTGTACAAGTGTGTCTGTTTTTTGACAGCTTCTACCAACAATTGTTATTTTCCTTTTTTATCAGTTTTACTAACTAGTGGGTTGAGGTGTTATCCTAACAGTTGATTTAATTCAAATTTCTCTAATGATTAATGAATTGGAGCATTGTTTCATATAGCTTTTGATAGCTTGGATATCTTTCCTTGAAAACTGCCTCTTCATATTTTTTGACCAGTTATCTATTGAGGAATGGCATTTATTCTTATACTTTCAAATCAGTTCTTTATATATCTTGGATAGAAGACCTTTTTATCAGAGAAATTTACTAGAAAGATTTTTCCCCATTAATTATTTGCTTTCTAATTTTAACTGCATTAATATTATTTGTACAGAATTTTACATTTTGCCATGGTATAAACCCTCATTTATTTGGACTATTGTTTTTCAGTTGGTGTCCCTGACTCATTATTCCCTACTTCAGTCTATCCTCCAATCCATTTATAAAAATTATTTTCCTAGAAGGGATAAGAAAGTGGGAGAAAATTTGGAATTCAAAATTTAAAAGAAAAAGAAAAAAAGAATGTTAATAATAAATAAACAGAAAAAAAAATTTAAATGATCTTCCTAAAGCACAGGTGTCATCATATCATCAATTCCCCCCACCTCAATAAACTCTAGTGGTTCCCTATGACTTTCAGAGTCAGATATAAATTCCTCTGTTTGGCCTTCAAAGTCCTTCATAACCTGGCTCCCTCCTGCCTTTTCAGTCTTCTTACACTTTGTATACTCCCTTGTACTCTACAATCTAGTGACATAGGACTTTTTGCTGTTCCTCAAACAAGAAATTCCACTTCCTAGCTCTGGGCATATTTTCTAGTATGTCCTTCATACCTGGAATCCTCTCTCTCCTTATTGTCATCTTCAAGACCCAACTGAAATACCACCTTCTACAAGAAGTCTTTTCTTATTCCCTTAATATTAGTGCCTGCCAATTTATCCTATATATTTTGCTTATACATAATTGTTTGCATGTTTGTCTCCTCCCTATTTTTTGATCATGAATATCCCATGTCCATAGCTGTGAAAGTTATTTTTTTCCTTATATTTCTAATTTGTTTATGATGTCAACTTTTATGGATAAGTTTTGTGTCTATTTTGAATGACTCCAATTGGTATCTATCTTAGCATGTGGTAATTGAAAAATAGTCTAACCTCCTTTTTTCCTCCCTATACTAGAAAGAGAGTATCATCTAGGAAATAGGTATAATTCTTGAAAAATCTTTCCTGGAGTATTCAAGTATGTCTGTCTCTTCATGTATGACCATGATCTATATCTTCTCCATCAGTTTTATTAGTCACAATATGACTACAATTTAGAAATAAAATTATTACCACATAGGGAAAGATAAGACCTAAAAAGTTTACATATCTATAAATTCTAAGCTCAAAGAGGTCAAGAAAAAAAAGGAAGATTAAATGGGAATTTTATACAACTTGATTTTTTTCATTAGTAAGCAGTCATTTGTTTTTGTCAGAAAAATAGTGAATTTGAAGTCAAAATTCCAAAAGAAAGTATATTTTCCTACAATTCCACTAAAGTTGGATTATTCCTGGGAGTAAAATTTTATACCACAACTTAAAATTAGAAGAAATCTTGTCTATTATCTCTTTACTCCTTCATTAGGAAATTGAAACCAGAAAGATGAAACAGATATAAATAACAGTTGTGGAAAGAACTGAAGGTTTGGTGAATTTTCTAAAGCATATAAAGAACTGAAAAATGTCTTAAGGTTAAGAGATTAATGTATATCTTTAGCAACATAATAGAAATTTAATTTTTTCCACTTAATAGTGAAATATTTAATAGTATTTTTCCAATTACATGTAAAGATAGTTTTCAACATTCATTTCTGTATGATTTTGAATTCCAAATTTTTTTCCCCTTCCTCACTTCCTTCCCCCTTCCTCAAGACAGCAAGTAAGCTGACGTATATTATGTGTGCAAATTTATAATATAATACAATCAATTTAAGCATATTGGAAATATAATTACTTATTTGTTCCCTGTATATGACATTCTGTCTTCTACATCAGTACCCTTGCACAGGCTATCCCCTTAACTAGAAGTTTATCTTATATAAAGGCTGCTTCTTTCCCAGTTTTTGGTGCTGTCATCCTCCTAAAATTACTTTATACGTACTCATTGCCCACTCTCCCCCCACTTCAAAAGTAGAGACTATCAGACATTTTTTCCTTTGTATTTTGTTTTTGCTTTTTTTTGCATAATATAGGTGCTTAATATTTGTTGAAGTGAATGATAAAGGAGAGTAAGGTCAATATTGTTTGCACATAGAGTACAAGGATATAATGTATATACAAGTAGCATAAACTACTACTATAATGTAGTAATTCTACTACAGGATATCAGCAACTTCAGAGGCTATCCAGTCCAACCTGTACCTAAAAAGGTACAACCATATTCTACAATATTTCTGATAGTCATTGAGCATTTTCTTAAAAGATCTTTCTTGAAGGGGAACTATTACTTCCAAGATAGTCCATTTCTATTTTTGGACAGTTATACTTCTTAGAAAGTTTTTCATTTGATTGAGCACAAATCTGCCTTTCTTCAATTTCCACTCATTGCAACTAGTTTTGCTCTTTGGGACCAAGAAGAATAAAATTCCTCCGTTGACTTGGCAGCCCATCAGCTATTTGGATACAACTATCAGATCCTTCCTAAGTCTTCTCTTCTTCAGGCCAAATGTGTAGTTCTTTTAACCAATATTTATATGGCATAATTACTAGTGCCCTCAGCATCCAGATCACCTATTTCTGGACATGTCTTAATTTATTAGTATTCTTCCTAAAATGTTTCAATATTAATTATCTCTCATGCTTATTTTAATATTTTTATAGATACATGACCTCATCAGTATTGGTATATATCCTCTGCTAATACACATTGTAAATACATCATTCCTACTCGACTTGTATGATTTTTGTCTATCCACAGATCTTCCATAGAGTTCATACTCTTAAATCTGGAGACTCTCCTCCATTGTTTTTTTTTTTTTTCCTTTAATAATTTATTGATAGCAGTGTAATACTCAGACTATCCATTTGTTATCCCTCATTCATGCTTCATTAACAACCTACTTCTTTTTCTAGTTTTACATGTTTTGTCACTGGCTTTTATACCTCTTATCATACATTAATCATTGTTGGCAATATGTTGCAGCTTACTTATGTACCTACCATATGTCTTTCTGTTGACATTTGTATCACCTGCAGCCTCCATCAGAACATTCTTTTCCTTACAATCATATGACAAAATCAGGAGAACATTGGTGTTATGGATTTGATTTCATGATTGCAAATAGCCCCTGCTCATAGAAAGTGTTGCCTATGAAATAACCATGTATAGATAAACTTTATCTAATTGTAGACTGGTAAAGAACAGACTGCTAGCCTCCTAAGATACTCTGGTAAGGAAGCAAAAATAAAATCACAAATACAATGCTCCCATTCTTAATGGAATGTGAGGACCATTCAGAGCAGCAGCAACATCTGGCATTAGGACTGCCTTTGGAAGTCTTCTAGCCTAGGACTGAAGCTGTGATGGGCTTCTGTTTCAGGGGAATGACCAAGAAACCTACTGGGCTGGTGAATCAGTGCCAAAGAATGTCTCTCCAAAGAAAGAGAGAAAGAGAACGCGCAGAATAGCTTGCTGCCTCCTGGGTGCCAAGGCAGAGGTGGGACAGGAAGGGCAAAGGATATCCTGAAGAATGTGAGGGAGTTTCCATGTATTGTAGTCCATGTGGGAACCTGGGACCCTGGGAGGAGGAGCCTGGAAAGGCTCAAGGCTGTTTGGAGGATGGAAAAGACAGCCAAAGGAGGGGTCAACTTGGGGGATCTTCCCCAAGGTGATTTAAATGCCTCACTTGAATGAGACAAGGAGACAGCTGAAGTGCCGGTACCTAACTGGTCATTTAGCATGTGACCAGTACAGAAAAAGACCTGTTTTGCAGCCCGATAAAGCACATGTATCTGGATAATTGTACTCCTTATTAAGTAGATAAAAATCCAATCATCCTGTTTTTAAAAAAATTCAGCACCTACTAAGTGGGCTTTTGCTATGTCAATCATAAAAGGGTCCTAGATCATAGATTTCAGAGCTGAGAGGAACCTTAGAAGTGACCTTTTTTCCTTTCATTTTACAGATAAATTAAAGCTTACAAAGGGGATTTTTAGGGAGTTAGTGGCAGCACCACATCCTGGGGTTCTGCTTCCATTTCAGGGATCTTTTCAGAACAGCTCAGTGGTGTGGTGCAAGAAGTCAGGAATATCTGACTTCCTAACTCTGTGACCTTAAACAAGTCATTTAACCACACTTTGCTACAGTTTCTCAACTGTAAAATGAGGAAAACGCTAGCACCAGCCTCCCAGGGTGGTTGTAAGGATCCAATGAGATATTTGTAAAATACTTATCACATTACCTGGCACATTATAGGAAGTTAATAAATGCTTTTTCTCTTCCCTATGTCATATCAACTCCCTGGAAAATTATCAGTCCTCAAAAAATTTTAATTGTTCCCCATAGTCTATAAGCATAAAATATATTCTTCTTAACCTGGCATTTAAGATCTGCACAACCTTTCCAGCCTTATTTTATACTATCATCCTTCAGGAAATCTACATTCTAACTAAACTAGACAGTTGGCTTGTTGGCTCAACCCTTTATAGGCTCTGTCCCCTGTCCCCATGAATTTGTACAAGCCTTTCCCCTTTCCAAGAGTGCATTTCTTTCTCATCTCTGCCTCTTGGAGACCCAGTTTAAACAGTCTATTTCTTTAATCCCCCCACCCCCAATGTGATTGTTTTGTCCTTATTGTCAAATATCTATGGATTTGGGATCATGAGAGCTTTCTACCAATGCTGATTACAATTATTCTGTAAATTAGTAGATAAGTCTTAGGTAGTTTCCTGAGGCTCAGAAGTTAAGTGATAAGCCCTTAGTCACACAACTATCGTAAGTCTTGCCAGTTCTATGCTCACCATTCTGTTCACTATATTATACTGGCTCTCAGCTTTCTTTGTGCTGTAATTATTTTTATATGTATTATGCCAACCCCTCCTCCCTCCTGTAGGCTATAAGCTTCTTGAGATCTGGGACCATTCCATCTGTGTCTTTGTATCCTATGCTGAACCTAGTGTCTTATACACAGTAGGTGCCTAATAAATGTTTTGAATTGGATGAAGCAATGAACCTAGGGCAAGAAGGATGTAAATCTTCTAGGGCTAAGACACAACACTTTCTCATCTTATCAAGGTTAACTTGATCAATTGATTCCATTCTGCCCAAAACAAAGTTTTGCAAGATTTGGTCCACTGGAGACCTGTCATATAGCTTAACTTGTCTTTTTCCCTGTGCCCTCTCCCTCCATCTCTGTGTATTTTTGTATGGCTTTTTTCTTCTAAAGAAAAATCCTTGGGCCACCAACAGATTTGTTTCCTGATCTGAAGTGGAGTGTCTAGCTTGAAGACAACTTCTCACCTTTCCCATCACGATAGGAATCTAAAGAATGCAAGTAGATGTTCCTGGCCACATTCCAAACATTCAAACTCTGTTTGCCCTTGTGAGAAGGCAAGATAGGGAGCCTGATCTCCGGATCCTCCAAGATTAACGTCTCCTTCAGCCACAGGGATTGCCTGGCACTAAGTTACTGTACCTTGGATGCAGAATCTGCTTAACTCAGAATATTTTCAGAAAAATACCTCCTGTTTTCATGTCTATTGTTTTTTACTGCTCTGAAATCACACCACCCTTCATTGTGATTAGGATTTGTACCCAGCAATTAGGGAATGTGGCTTTACTGAAATATAGCCCGTAGAAGAGCACATATCTGTTCTTGGTTGACTAAAGATCAGTGCCACCAAAGTCCAACTTTTAGAGCAGTCCATTGAAGAACAGTTTTGTACCTCATATCCTGTACCAAATATCATTCCTTGAGAAATGCCAGAAGCAGTTTTATTACAAACCCCCTTATACAACTGCTCTTAACCAAACTGTCCAACTCTAAGGCACATTGCTATTCTGAAGTCAACATACAAAATACGCATTCAACTTGGAAGCAGTTTAGACAGAACTAAAGAAAACAAACAAAATCTGTGAATAGCTGAAAGGTAGTATATAGAAAGAACTAAGCCCCAAAATAAAGAGGTATAAAAGTTTCTGCAATAGAAGAGGATAGATTCACAGGAAATGGTGATAATTGGTACCAAGCCCTCTTAAACATAAAATTGTAAGAATCAAGAAGAAAAGATTCATAAGTGAGCAGTAAAGAAGATATAAAATGTTGGAAAACTGGATTGATAAGGACAAGTTTTTAAAAGTTGGATTACCTGTTAAGAAGAAAAGCCAGAAAGTTAAGGCAATACCAAACTAATTACTATTCCATTCTCAGTTACCCCCTCCACCAAGGAGAGCCTCTTCATCTCCCACCAAGACCATAGTACAATTTGGGTCATCATCTTTTGGGACAAAAATCTTTTGTGGACCTGAAATCAAGTTTAGGAAAGTGCAGCCATAATGATCCTGTTCTTTTGTTGTTTCTCTCCTCAATATCCTATCAGGGATTATTGTCCATTGTATCAAATTCCTCAGTAGGCAGGAAAGCCTAACCCAAACTACCTTTTTCTCCCTCTTTTCCTTCCCTTCTTCTTTCACATTCTTCTCATCCTTGGTTCTCTTAATTTCCCCTTTGGATTTTCTTCAACCTGCCTGCCACCCTTGTGCTTTCTGGGTATTCCATCACACTTAGGAGCATCAGAAAATTGAGTTAGCTCTGAAAGAAGTCTTGAAAGTCATGTAGTCTAGACTTTTCATTTTTATAGAAGAGAAAGATAAGACACAGAAAAGCTATGTCCTATTCAAGGTCACACATAAAATAAGTATTCTAATCCAGTCCTTTCACATAAAAATTAAGGCTTTTTCCATTAACAGCAATTCATTACAAAACATTTTTGAACTTATTTACAACTCCATACTTTTCCTTTCCCTTTTATGTAGAGTATCACATAATATCCTGAACTTGGAATGCTCTTTCTGTTCTTTTTTGTAAAACTATACCCTTTCCCTTCTGAAAGTATACCTCTTCTTCACATCCTTTCTTGGTTACCTCTGCTCAATTCTGATCACTTTGCTCCTCAGTTTTCCTTGGCACTGATGAGTGCAGAATTTGCACTATGGTAGTTTAGCCTTATTTCAGTTTGGTAAGTTTTTAGCTTTTTCCATATGTCTGTCCTATCTCCACATTCAGCTATAAGGCTGTAAGAGTCAGAACCATATTCTGGGTGCCCATTAAAATTGTAGAATATCAAAACTTGGAAGATTCCGCATAGATCACCTCATCCAACCTTCTCATGTCACTTATGAGAGAACCAAGACATAGAAAAGTGGCAAGATTTATCTATGGTCACATTATATTTTGTATAGAATGTACAAAATAGGTTCTTGTGTTTTAAGTACCTGACTCAAAAACACAGGGCAGATTCTGGTTTTTTCCCAGCTCCATGTAAGCAAGTGCCTCCTCCTACAATGTGGCCTACAATGTGGTCTCATTACTTCTTCACATGTTATTCTGCATTCATATTTTTCCCTTGCGCTGTAAAGAAGGAGAAGGAAAGGTGCAGAGAGAGAAATGGAAAGAAAGAGATGAAGAAATGAAGAGATGTAGAACAAGAAATGAATAGAGAGTTGGGAAGACAGAGAGATGGAGGGATAGGGAAAAAGTGATGTCCTTATTCCTTGATTCCTTGTCAGTGACTTAGCTGAGGGAATGCCACAAGGTCTTATGGCCCATGAAGACCAAGGTGGCGAGAAAGTCAAAGAAAGGAAGACAAAGGAGATCTTATCTCATGACCCATGTGACTGGAGATTGCCAAGGATTTCAGTTCCCTGGTACTGTTAGGAAGATGAAAGAGAAGCACATAAAGAATATCAGGGGCTAGAAGTACCATCCCCATATATTATCTAATCACAATTTCTGGCTCAGTACCTCACCAGCTGGTCTGGCTTTCTTTAGTAAAGTATATGAATGACTTTCACTAAACATTTGCTGTATTTATGGATTGTGGTAGTGACTTGTCCAAGGCTCCACAGAACTTTGAAGAAGTAGCCAAGCTGTGCAGTCATCAGTTACGCTCTTTCTCTTCTTGCTGTGGGCGTTGCCAGGTCGTGATAATACTCTGTATTGTTTTTGTACACTTCCCATGAGAGCACTCAGAGACCTTCATAAATACAGAATAAGTGTTAGGAGCAGGGGTACTGTGAGTCTCTGTTCCAAACTGTGAGGCAGTCTGACATCATGGTTGTTAGTAGGAAGCCTCACCCAGTGCCAGAGTCATTTTAATTTTCATGTGGGATTAACGGTGTGCCTTTGCCATCCTATTTTGTACCTTGTGTCTTTCACCAGCTGCAGATCGGAAAGATCTGCTTTCAGAGTTGTCTCACATATCAGTAAAGTTAATTTCATATAAGTTCCTTCTTTGTGACCTTCCCCATGCTTTAAAAAAAATTACCACACTTGTTAAACTTCAGCTTATTTTATACAAGAAGGTCTTCTAATCTTTTTCTATTTCAGAACATGGTAGGGGAGAACTTGTGGCTACAGGAACAGCTGATCCAGCTGCTGTTCAGTTACTGTGATGCTGCCACAGCTGCCCAGTGGGCTCTCTACTACCACCTTTCTGGTGAATGTTTGCCTGATAAAGTGGCTGAGAAGATGCATGGACTTCAGCAGCAGGACAGGTGAGGCGTTTATCTTATTTGTCTCTGTGTCTTGGGGAAAATACAAGGCTGTAATGAGAGTAAGCATCAAGTCTCAAGTCCCCAGAAGCCCACAGTTTTACTCATACTGCTGTCAAGTTAAATATTTCTAGATTACCAAGGTGCCTTTTTCCACAATAGACTTTGGCTTCCCTGGTTACTAATGATATTTTACTTTGCTTTATGGAGGATTCTCCCAGGGCACCAGAAAGTTGTTTAGGCTGTTTTAGCTCCCTAGGTGCCACTGTTGCTACCTCTGTGCACTCAAATTGATTTTTAAAAAAATAAGGAAAGGCATGTTTTAAATGGAATAGCTTAAACTGGCCCTTAAGATTAGCTTGTTCTTCCGGGAGATGACTAAGAACCATTACATTGAATTCCCAATCCCTATATTTTTGCCTGCCTGCATTTTGGATTTCCTTCACAGGCTAATTGTACAATATTTCAGAGTCGATTCTTTTTGTACAGCAAAATAGCGGTTTGGTCATGTATACTTATTGTGTATCTAATTTATACTTTAATATATTTAACATCTACTGGTCATCCTGCCACCTAGGGGAGGGGGTGGAGGGAAAGAGGGGAAAAATTGAAACAAAAGGTTTGGCAATTCTCAGTGCTGTAAAATTACCCATACATATAACTTGTAAATAAAAGGCTATTTTAAAAAAAAGATTAGCTTGTTCTTAGAACTAAGGAGCTTTAATATGTTCTGCCTTTCCATTTGATTCCCATTTTCCTTGTTCTGCTCAGTAGCCTGTTTGAGAATGATTAAAACAAGAGAGAAAAAAAGAAACTAAAATGTCTGTTTAGCAGTAGTGGTGTCTGGACAATGGGAGTTTTGTGAGATATAGCATATAGAGGAGGGGAGCCAGAAGCTAGGGAGAAAATTTTGGAAATATTCAAGTGGCTGTGGATCTGGATTGGGAACAAAGATAGTTGAATGGAAATTCAGGTGAAAAGAATTTTATTAGCAAGTAAAAAAGCTGCACTTGTAGGGAGATGGTGGGATGGCCAGATACTTTTGAAGGATACACTAAGTACAGCAGCTCCTCTATTAAAGATCTTATATCAGACTTGGCCATTGAAACTTGGGCTCCTTTAATGAATAGAAGTTGGTTGGATTCATACATTTGTAGAGGTTTGGGAGCTCTTTAGGCTCTCAGTACTCATTGTTTAAAAATTAAGAAATATGTCAGTTTTGAAAGATCCTCACTAGTTAAAAGCAGCATTTGCTATAGGGCCACATCTAAAAATGAAATATAATTGCCCTCAAGGTCATTGTAGTACTACTGGCCCTGATCTCTTTCTTAGGGTCAGGGGCCTCCTACTTGATGTGTCTCCCTCAGTGTTTAGGGACTAAGAATTACCTCACTGCCTTTTGACAGTAATGATAACACATTTCTATTGTGGTTTATAGTTTAGCAAATACGTTTTGCACAGCAGCCCCAAGAGCTTAAAATTATGTAGTCCAAGTATTATTGTTTTACAGAGATTGTAAGTGACTTGTCCAAAATCTCACAGCTTGGAAGTAGAGGAGCCAATATTTTAAATTCAGGTCATTCAACTGCAAGCCTAGTGTTCTTCCATGACAGTTCTCAGTTAAGGGGTCTGAGTTTCCTTTTGCAGTCAGAAGCTGGGTGGACCACAGCGAGCAAGAGCTGTGAAATTTTACATCTTAAATGAAGCATTTTACACTAATGTTAATTTAGGCAACCCATGTGCCGTCCTATAATGCTCTACCTGGACTCTGGAAAAAGTCCAACTGGGTAATTTACCTACTCTGTTGCTTTACTTGCCACTCCAGCTTCCCTGGTCTTGTTTTGTGATTTGCCAGTCTGTTTTCCATCCAGGCTCCACTATCTCTGATATCCCTCTTCTTGCTCTCACTCACTCATAGTCATCTCATCCTCATGGGACCTCTGGGTCAATAACTCCTCACTGGCTTACTTCTGTTTTTCATGATCTTATCTGCCCTGAAGACTTTGTCAAACTTCATGTGACTAAATGTGGAATTAGATGGCTGACCAGTTTGCTGGCTAGAGAACCATTGGACCATACTGTGTCTTTTAACCTCAAATCTTATTTGCAGATATTTAGTAAAAAGAAACAGGTTATATTCAACATGTAAAGGACTGCTTGCCATCTGGGGGAGGGGGTGGAAGGAGGGAGGGGAAAAATCGGAACAGAAGTGGGTACAAGGGATAATGCTGTAAAAAAAATTACCCTGGCATGGGTTCTGTCAACAAAAAGTTATTTAAAGAATAATAAATAAATAAATAAAAGAAACAGGTTAGGAGAAAGCTGTAAAAAGAGTGTGATGATGTTGAGCCAAAAGTAATTTTCCATCTTCAATTACCATCAACTTCAAAGATAAGTACCCCTCAGTTTACTATTTTATTATCTTTATATTACAGGGTGGAAGTGACTAAGGAAAGGACCTGTGATTCTAAAACGGACAAAAAGAATGATCATTATTATCAATTGCCCATACCCAGAGAAAATATTCATTTTCTGCATACCTGGGAGGGAGTGGACAAATGCAGGGATGTGGTACTTCAGGTAAGCCATTCTTCAGGCCATGACACAGCCAAATATGACACTTTAGCAACTGGGAACCAAGATGGAAATACATGCTTAAAACTTGCATGTTTATCATCATTTCTCTCCAGTCTGAATGCTGGAAACTGGTGAATGCATATGTTCTCAAACTCAGCCTTGTAGAGCTTTAGCAAGGCTTTTCTTTATTAAGGTAGGCAAAACTGGACAGGGGCTTTGGTGAAATATTTCCTGGGTGAGACAGACCCAGGTTAGCTTTATCATGAATGAAGCTCTTACTGTATTTGTCTGTGAGGCACTTACCGTGCAGGATTCCTGGAAAAGGAGTGGCATTATTCTTCAAGCATATTTTAATATGACATTTTTTCAAATTATAAAGAAAATCTCTGAATACAGAAATTAATTCTCACCTGCAATGGCAACTTGCTTGTGTTGGTTTTGTTTGTTTTCGGTTTTTTGCTAGCTTTACTGTGCACATTTCTAATTGCAAATGCCTTAGGGTAAAAGAATTTTGCTTTCCCAAACTCTTTATCAAAACACTCTGCTTCCAGACTGGAGACCTTAACCTGATATTGTACAGATGAGGGTACATCCATTTGATAGTATAGTAAGGACTAACTGACTCTTCTTTGAACAGTGTTTTTAAATGCATAATTCAAAATAGATAGGAAACCAATTATATTGAAATAGAGGAAGTCAATTATATTGAAATATAGTTATCAGAATATTAAAAAAAAAATTAAAAGAATTTCACAGACCCCAGGTTTAGAACTAGAACTTCTGACCTCAGGGATGCTGATCTTTGCCTTGATGCAAACAGAAAATAGCTGAGACCAAATAGCAAAAACAGAAACTTCTACAGAGATGAATTTTTAGATTTTTGAATACAAATTTGCTCCTCAGAATTCATTTACATTTTAACCAGGTTTCCTTTTCTCTGTTATGCATTAACTAAATTCTAAATAGTTCTGTGCCAGGGAATAGGTGTTTTTTTTTTTCTCTTAACAAGTAGAGTTCCTATTCCTGTAGAGAGATTTTTCAGTGATTAGTTTCCCTAGGGTGTCACCAGTTATCTCTAGGGTGTATCTCACCAATTATCTCAAAACTATTCTCAAAGTACAATTAACTTTAATTCCCTTTAATTTAAAAGTAAATATTGGTAGAGCTATAATGCAATTTTCAAAGGACATGTTGCTAAATCCAAAGAGGAGATTTCATTTCACAGCTCTCAGTATTGTGGGAATCCTTGTATAATCTCAGGGTAAACCTCATCAGACCCCATCTCCCCCAGACCAGTACTTGGTGACTGCTCTTGCAGCTGTGCACAGCTATCTGGGAGAAGATATCTCTGTTGACACTGTCAGGTTCACCGATGAACCTGATCACAGATGTGGTCTGGCCCTGGCCCACTGAAGTGGAGAGTAGTCTCCCATGGTCAGAGAAATGGCCTTGGCTTTACCTTCTTGAATTCTCATGTTGCTCTTGCTGATTCTTCCTAAAACTGCCCTTCCCCACCGCCACTGCATTTACTGAAGCCCTCTGTCTGTTCTCTGCTGGACCATTTTGATTTCTACTTTAGAGTTTTTTTTAAATGATGGAATTCATTAGGCCTAACTCAAGATACCTCATCACGTGTGGGAGTGATTCTGAGCTTCTGAAGGCTGTACCAGCAAAGTGTAATCTCTGGCAGGCCCTAGGAAGCTGGAAGGGCTTCGTGGAGAATTCTGGCAGTAAACTGCCTGTCTGTCGTCCAAGTACCTGCCTCGTGAAATTCACAGCCGCTCACCAAGTTAATAACTGGGTGGTAAATGTTTTCACCTCAGCCATTCACAGCCTCCCACCATTACCAAGATGTAGAAGAGTTATAACTTGCATCTGTGGAGAGAGCCCTCACCTATGAAATCACTTTTTACATACTATTACATGTGTCCTGTTGTCAATGTTCCAAGTAGTCTGACTCTTCATTCTTTCTCTTCCCTTCTCCCTCACTCAGCTGCTGTTACAGCCCAGGAATCAAGACCATTTTGTACTTCTCTGTTTCATAAATTACATAATGGCAAGCCCACAGCTGAAGAGGCTCTCTGTCCCTTACTAGGCCTGCCCTGGAAACATGGTCTGCTACTGGGGCCAAATTCCAAACCTTTCTAGCATGATAGAACCTTCCAGAGTTTGAATTATTCTGTCACACACAGTGCTTAGAGCTCTGTGGAGGAAAAGAGCTATGGATATCATTTGTGGGAAGTCCGTTGATAAGTTCCTAACTGTCCCCATGGGACCCTGGGCAGGAATTTCCCTTTGTTTCTGATTGTTCTGTTCAAACTCTGTCTTGTCTTTGGATGTACAGCCTGGCCAGGTAGTCGGCATTGACATGGAGTGGAGACCTTCCTTTGGATTGGTGGGAAGGCCAAGAGTGTCGGTGCTGCAAATTGCCACTAAGGAACATGTGTACCTGCTAGACCTGTTGCAGTTCTCAAAACTGGACCAGGAAGAGAAGGAGAAAGAGCTTTGTCATTTCATTTGGAAGCTCTTTTCGGATCCATCCATTATAAAACTAGGTAATAATAGCCTTAGCGTTTGCACTCAGTGAAAACTCCATCTCTAACTTACTGTACAAGACTCTACTTTTCTCATCTTCACCCACTCCTAATTCCTAGGCTTCTACTTTTTTACTTGGTTATATCCTGTAAGATTTCTTTTTCTTGATAATAAAAGAAGAATAAATAGGTAAGTATATATGTTAGCATGTACTCTAGACTGACCATTTATTTACTGAAGGAAATCTGTTTTTGCTTTTTTTTGTTTTTGTTTTTTCAAGAATGTGAACTGTGGAAGTGGCTCATTTGGCTGATTCACAAATGAAACTATTAGAAAATTCCCTAAAGCAGGGATTCCACAGTCTCCCTTATAACGAGAGGGATTGGTGAGGAGATGCCAGGGAAAAGTAGTTTCTCCTCTATTTCTGATTTCAAGAGGACAGCATTGTAATGAGATTTTCTGTCCCACTTGGCCAGCCAAGAGGTACCAGATCAGATCTGGGCCTTGACCTCAGGCCACTTTTTAGCTTCTTTTCTGTGACATAGGGTAGCTTCAGTTACTTTGATCATAATATGGCATAAACTAGGTCTTGGACCAGTCCTATATCATCCTAACTTGTCTCTATATAAAAATACTATTTACCATGCTTCCCTCTCCCTCCTTTGGGATTAAAGAGCTGATAGTTGGAAAGAAGAGTCAAATGTTCTCACATATGAGCACAGGTATGATTTTCCATCCCTACCTGAACATGAAGTTTAGTGGGAAAGAAGACAATAGACCTCATGAAACACATGCCAGTGTTTCCTGTTTATAATGTTAGAAACTTTTTTCCAGGTTATGGAATGTCTGGAGATTTGTGCAGCTTATCAACTACATATCCAGCTCTCAGAGAGATGGAAAAGCAGGCACAAGGAATCCTGGACCTGCTGCAGGTCGACAAACAGGTGAGGATGGGGGTTTCTTCTTCACTAGTGAACAGGGAATCAAACAGATAGATGATCTCTCATGTTTTGTCATGTTATGGACTTGGAATCAGAAGACCTCAGTTCAAATCCTACCCCAAACACTTCCTAGTTACATGACAATGAATAAGTCATTTTATCTCCCTGAGCATCAAATTTCTCTTCTTGAAAATAAGAAAATTATATTAATAGTGTATGCCTCATTTACATAATTATTATGGGAAAAGTGTTTTACAGCCTTAAAGATGGCGTTCATTAGCTTCTTAAGTTTACAAAACTGTTTAATATCATTTCATAACAACCCAGAGAAGAAACTAGCATAGGCATTAGCAATGTGCTGCTCAAGAAGCTTTGGTCACTTCCTATTGATTCGAGAATAAAATGCAAACTTCTGTGTGTAGCATTTGAAGCCTTTTTCCATCTGCCTCCAAACTCTCATTCCTATTATATCACACATTATCCCACTTTGTGCTTTCCATACTCCAACCAAACTGGTCCATTGGCTGTTTTCCCTATAAAACTTTCCATGTCCTATCTCCAGGCCTTTGTATGGCCTGTTTCCCAAAGCTGTGATGCAGAATTCCTCATTTTACCTCTGCCCCTGGGGACCTCTAGATCTTCTTCAGCTTCAAACCAAAGTCCACCTCCTCCAAGGGACCTGTCCCAATGAAATTACTTTATATTTGATTGGCCTAATTTTTACAAAAGCTCCTTGAGGGCAGGGACTATTTTAATTTTCATCTTTGTGTCCTGAGTGGCTAATTTAGTGTCTGGCATAGAAAAAGTGCTTAATAAGTACTACTGAATTGAATTGAATATCCTATTTGAAAGATGAGGACATTTTGAGTCTTAGAGAGGCTAAGGGGCTTATTCATGGTTACACAGCTATTCAGTGTCAGAAGTGGAATTCAAGACTAAATGTCATGACTACAAGTTTAGGGGACTGGAACAAATGCTAAATAAGTGTGAGTGACTATTAATATCATTATTCTATCCTCATGGGCCTCTTCCCATGTTAGACATTGATTGATGTACTTCCCATGGACACACATGATTTAAAGTTGTGGGCCAATTCACAGAATGGGTTCATTTGGACTAAGGTTTTAAATCATAGTGATCCAGTTGACTTTGGGGAAGTAGCACAGTGCTATAAATGAAGAAGAATCCAAGAAAACTAGAGTAAGGAGATGACAACAGTTCACATTTCTATAACCCTTTAAGGATTACCAGAAGCTCTTCTCACAACACTGTCAGGTTGGTAATACAAGTCTGACCTGCCTTTTTATAGATGAAGGCCCTGATTTTAGGAGAAGTTCAGTGATTTGTTGTCAAAGGTCTCACACCTAGTAAATGTCCAAGGCACAATTCTAATCTAGGTCTTCTGATTCTAAATCTAGTATTTTAGCAGCTGTCCTAGATGAAAGGGACCACAAAATCTAGCATTACAGAACTTGGGTTGGAAAAATGAAGCCCACAGGGCTAAATGACCTGCCCCCCAAGTCTCATGTGTAATATAGCTCAAGTCCCATAATTCCAAATAGAATTATTGCTATGCAAATAATAAGGAATATTTTAAAATATAAGCCATGTCAAGAGACACACAAATTTCACGTGATTATGTATTGACTTACATAGATAGGATCATAGTGACATTTAAATTCACAGTGAATACACAAACATAAAAATAGTAACAGATTTTTATATTAGACATTAAAACTTTAATTAATCAAAATGGAAAATTATCATTAATTGAATTTTCTGCTCACCTCAGAGTTAATTAGGAAAACATTTCTTTAGTGTGTACATTTTTAAAATAGATTTTTATTTATAAAATATATGCATGGGTAATTGTTCAGTATTGACAATTACAAAACCTTTTATTCCAATTTTTCCCCTCCTTCTCTCCCCCACTCTCTCCCCCAGATGGCAGGTAGACCAATACATGTAAATATGTTAAAGTATATGTTAAATACAATATATGTATGTATATGTGTGTGTGTGCGTGTGTGTGTATACACAGTTATTTTGCTACACAAGAAGAATCGGACTTTGAAATAATGGTGTACATTCTTTTTTAAGTAGAATGTATTATAAATTAAATTTGTTCTTTATGATTTGTGATTTTATAGTAATGATGATAGCTAACATTTTATGTAAGACTTACTCCGTGGCAGGCACTGTACTAAGTACTTGACAGCTTATAGCACTTGATCTTCCCGACAACCCTGGGGTATAGGTCCTGTTATAATCCTCATTTTACAGTTGAGGAAATTGAGGCAAAAAGTAAATGTCTGCTAATAAATATCTGAGGTCACATTTGAACACATTTTTAACTCAGGACTTAATACTGTATCTACAGTGCCCTCTAACATGTTATACTATATATTCAAAAGATGGGGGGGATTGTGTTGAAATTTGTACTGAACTAGGAGAGAGTCTAGAAGTTCTTCCTACTAATCCTTTATATGTGAATTTGCCTTGTCAAGACATGGATTTTCTCTGAAAGTTCAATATATGGTGGCAAAGTTCTAATTAATTGAAGGTTCTAGTTAGTTGTCATTTAAATCCATGTTTTATTTAAACTGTATATCTCTATCTTTACCTGGCATAATAACCTGCTCCCAATAAGCCTTTAACAAGCATTTGTTCAGTTGAAATAGGTTCCAGGTAAACAACATTTTCATGTATTTACTTGTTCATAATTTCTTTACTAAATTAATACAAAATTTATGGGAAAATGCCGGCAATTTTTATAAGTTTTTTGGAAAGTTACCTTTACTTTCCCCTAAAAAAAAAATTAATGAATGAGGACACATTTAAGACAATCCAATGGAAACATAGTCCCCTAAAAAAGAACTAGAATTTGTTGGGAAATTTACATACTGGAATAGGAACTGCAGGGCTAACTTACTTAAAACACAAAATATTAGCATTTCATGCATGGAGCATTTTTGTACAAAACTGCGTCTACAGAGTGGATAGAATTGTCTTTTAATATATGTCATTGAGAAATCTAATGAAAGAGTTAACTTGGGAATTTCAGATATTCTGCTAGAAGTATAAAGGTCCATAAAACAAACTTTCAAAGGTAGAAGGAACCTTTGAGGTTATCATCTAATCTCTTCCTACATTGCAGAGAAAGGAACTTCTTTTTTAAAAGGGAACTGCATCCATGGGAGAAAGGGGAAGTGTATACTGCAAACACTAAATCTCGTATCTAGCCAAAGAATAGAAATCACTTTCCATTAGAAATTAAAGGGAACTTCAAAAAGTGTCTTGGTCAGTTCTTAATGTTTAATGTAAGAGTTGTACTTTTACAAGTACCATCCCCCACCTTCCTCTAATCAATATATGTTTTTGA
The DNA here is from genome assembly GCF_016432865.1 of Antechinus flavipes. Taxonomy (NCBI): domain Eukaryota; kingdom Metazoa; phylum Chordata; class Mammalia; order Dasyuromorphia; family Dasyuridae; genus Antechinus; species Antechinus flavipes. The sequence continues at coordinate 259,394,488 of NC_067399.1, read as the reverse complement.
CAGAGGCATTTTGTCTTCCTATAAGATGTATTTTCAAAATATCATAGCTTCATAGTTTTTCTGAACTTAGTACACATTTTTTTTTTTTTTGTTAAACATTTATTGTCTTTCAGGCTTTCCTTTTATTTTTTTAAGCTTAAGATCTAAGCAGCAATAAAAATAAAAATAGAGTTTATTCTTCATTGTTTGAGCGCCTAACCCTTAAGGATAACATTTTAAAGGCTATATTGGAAAGATTTCATTACCCCAGGATTTTTACTCAGTGAATCCTGAAATTCCACCAATCGAGACTTATTACTTTGGATTGAACGTCACCCTCCCCAGACTCCTTTTTAAAAAGAACATATCCCATTGTGGTATATGAATGTTATGGAATATTATTGCTCTGTAAGGAATGACCAGCAGGATGAATACAGAGAGGCTTGGAGAGACCTACATGGACTGATGCTAAGTGAGATGAGCAGAACCAGGAGATCATTATACACTTCGACAACGATATTGTATGAGGATGTATTCTGATGGAAGTAGATTTCTATGACAAAGAGACTTAACTGAGTTTCAATGGATAAATGATGGACAGAGACAGCTACACCCAGAGAAGGAACACTGAGAAATGAATGTGAACTATTTGCATTTTTGATTTTCTTCCCGAGTTATTTTTACCTTCTGAATCCAATTCTCCCAGTGCAGCAGGAGAACTGTTCGGTTCTGCAAATATGTATTGTATCTAGGATATACTGCAACATATTTAACATATATAGGACTGCTTGCCATCTTAGGGGGGGGGGTGGAGGGAGGGAGGGAAAAAACGAAACATAAGCGAGTGCAAGGGATAATGTTGTAAAAAAAATTATCCTGGCATGGATTCTGTCAATACAAAGTTATTATTAAATAAAATAAAATTTAAATAAAAAAAATAAAAAATAAAAAGAACATATCCCATCTGGGAAGAAAGAAGCCTTCAAACCTCAATTTCATTGTGAGCAATAGGTAGCTGGCAGAGAGCCCTGGGCTTCTGGCAAGAAAGGGTTTCTGAAGATTGTGGGATGCAGAGGAAGTCATGAAAACTTCTCATGTCTCAAAACTTTACTTTTAATTAATCTGGTCATGTCACATTCATTTCTTTAATTCATGGTTCAAAATGATAATGTTATTCACTGACTGAAAAATAGCAAAATATTTTCTTATTGTTGTATGTGACATCATGTTTTATCCTTGTTTATATAGTTGCAGAAAAATTCTGGGTTGTGGAAGAAGCATCACATACCTGTGGAGAGCCTGTGTCAAGAGCCAAGCTTTATAACTAAAAGTCCCAGGCAGGCAGAAAAAGGACTCAGCCTCCTAGTGCAGAATCTCCTGGGCAAACCACTGAACAAAACAGAGCAGCTTTCAAACTGGGAGAAACGGCCCCTCCGGGAGGAGCAGATCCTTTATGCAGGTCTGATGGGCAGCAGAATCAAGGGCACAAGCTTCTGAACTTTGTCAAGATCACGTGTCAGATAGCAAAGGGTCTGGTCAGTGGGGCCCATAAAGCCATAGAATTGTTGATCCATCCTCATGTGGATTAGACTACGAATGTATGTTGTCTTAATGCTCTGCTTCACTACTCCTCACTCATTCAAGAAGTGCACTTCTTGAAGATCTGTTGATGGGTACTATGAGTGACCTTGCTGACAGTATTTGTAAAAGTCTTTTGAACAGAAATCCAAGAACATAAGATAGTTCTGTCATATTTACAAAGGCTTCCTCTGCCTCTATCTTCCCATCCAGGATAATAGGTGAACCAGATTCAGAATTTGTGTTCTAGCTCATGAGACAGGTTTCATTTACTCATTGTCCACTTCAGAGCAGCTTAATAATGAAAGTTCAAGTCATGAAAAACTGGAGTAGGATTGGCTTGTGAACTGGCGTGGTGTGAACCCACACTTTAATGAGAGGAACACTACTGGGAACAAGGGAGAGAAATGTCTTTATTTTCTCCTTACTGATAGAGGAGGAAGGGAGGAAATGTGCTCATCTAGTCCAGTCAGTGACTTCATTCATAAAGACAACTCAATCCCTGCAGTGAAATACTCAGTCATTTGGATAATTGATTTCTTTTAGGTGAATAATAAGAAAAACAACAATAATACCTCCCATTTGTATAATGCTTTATGCTTTCAAAACACTATTCTTTCTATTATCTCATTAGATTGTTACAACAGCCCTATGAGGTAGGCAAAGTGGAGATCATTATCCTCATCTTAAAAATGAGGGAACTGACGCATGGAGAGATGAAGTGATCTGTCTGACCTAGAATCAGGGAGTGTAGGGTAGAACTCGAGTCTCCCAGACCAGTGTTCCTTTTTCTTTATCAGGTACGGTGTGATAGGTGTACAAAACTCATTAAGGAAAATTAATTAGCACCAGACTGTTAGCCAGTTCTCAATAAACTGAAGAACATAATCCAGTGAAACTTCATAATGCTTAAAATGCTATAGCACTGTTTGTTAGTGGACTTTTCCCCCATATAGGATGGCTCTTTTATTGTTTCCCCTTATTAACCTCAAACTCTCGGAGTACATGATCCCTGTGAAGCATTCTTAAGCCGATCTAAAGCAGCATAGCTGAAGTGAATAAGACTGTTATGTTCACCAGGAATTTTTTATGTGTCGACCCAAGACCAATGCCTCAGAAGTTCATTACCCACTCTTGTTTCTTCCCTCTTCACAGCTTCAGATGCATACTGCTTATTGGAAGTCTATGAGATGCTTTGTAAAGATCCAGCCCACTTTGGCTTGACTGCAAATCTGAAGGAGAATCTTGGCAGCAAACAGAGTACAAAGCCAAGGGCAAAGAAGTCGCTCAGCAAGCAAGGGACACAATCACCTCCTAAACAGGTTGGTCAAAAACTTCCTAGAATGTGGTGGATCTGAGTCTATATCACTCACATATGATGATGTGTTGATGCAGGACCTGGTTTTTGTCTCCTGGGCTACCTGCCATCCTCAGTGAACAAATTGCTTCATGCTCAGTCTAGCAGAAGTTAGCTCTTCCAACATTTACCTGGAAGGGATTATTTTGCACTTTGTGGACATTTGTTAAAACTCATTTTCTTCATCCTGGAAAAGTGAAAACTGAAGACATTAAAAACAAGTGGCATTTATATAATGCTTAAATTAAGTATGGACAGTGTTTTATGTACATTATTTCATTCGGGTATCACAACAATCTTTTAAGTGTTAAAATTCCCATTTTATAGATAAGGAAATTGAGGTTCAAAGTTTGTGACTTATCTAGAGTCAAATAACAGAGAAATGTCTTAGTCTGACCAGTCCAATATTCTATCCGCTATACCATAGTGGATTTATTTTTATGTGTGTCTGTGGATTTTTATATATATGTGTATGTGTGTGTATGTCTGTGTATATGTGTGCATGTATATGTATATGTGTATGTATGTATATATGTATGTATGCATATACATATACCCCTTTGCCTCAGTTTCCTATTTGAAAGATGGTGATAACAATAGCACTTTCCACAGTTGTTGTGAAGATCATATCAAAGTTGTAAAAGCATTTAGCATACTACCATGCACATAGTAAGTACTATATAAGCACTTATTCCCTTCTCCATCTTCTGATTCCAAATCTAGAGAAGGAAAACAGAGACTTATTTCAAAAACCCAATAAATGAGAACTATCACCCCTTTTGGGTCTTGAGAAAAGTAATTTTAAAATAGAAAAAAGGAAATGCAGCTTTACACTGAAGGGAATAAACCTAGAGGATCCATTATATAAATTTCTTCTGAAAAACATTTTGATAAATTCTTGATTAACAAATTCATAGGTTACTAAGAGAGAGTATAGTCTTAATTCTGAAGCTTGATGTTAGGGAGCATAGCTATACCCCCTTTTCATTGTCTGTCATGGTAGTGCTGTTGGGGACAGAGTTGAATCTAGATGGAGTATTCATCTGACTTGTCATTTCTGATGTTCTCATGTTCACATCAGGCTCAGTCCACATTCACTTCAGTGTTCCTCTCCACTTTCTAAATAATCCTTGAGATCCCTGCTCACATGGATAATTTTCTAGTATCAGAATTTTTACCCTTTACATAAAGAACAGTAGCAGGAACAATTTGTGAAGGGCAGTCTGGGAGAAACAAGACAGTGATGAGATATTTAAAGTACATTGTCTGGATTTTCCTGTCTTTAAAATTTAACCCTTTCACATTCATTGTACTTTCTGTTACACTTATTTATGCACATTTATATTTCTTCCCTTGTAGACTTGGGTTTTTTGGTTTGTTTGTTTGTTTGCTAAGGCAATTGGGATTAAGTGACTTGCCCAGTGTCACACACCTAGGAAATGTTAAGTATCTGATGTCAGATTTGAACTCAGGTCCTCCTGACTTCAAGGCTTGTGCTCTATCCACTGCTCCCCCTAGCTGCTTCCCCTCTCCGCCCCCAGTAACTTGTAAACTTCTCAAAGGTAGAAATCCTCTCAGTTTTCTTCTTAGTGCTTACAGTGACTAGAACAATGTGTGGCACGTAAATATTTGCTGAATTGAATTGAATTCAAAAACTATTAGGAAAACTAGAAAGCAATCTTTCAGAAATAAGGATCAACCAGTTCTCACGTTATCTACCAGTATTTTAGGTGCAATAATAATAATACCACAAACAGATTAGAAGAGCAAGGTAAAAATATTTTTATAGCTATGGATAAGAGAAAATTTCATAACCAAAAAGTGGATAGAGAGGATCACAGAAAATAAATGGTTTGGTTTTAATTACATAAAGTTGAAAAGTATTTGCATAAACAAAACCAACATAGTTAAAATCAGGAGAGAAATAGGTTACCTGGAGAAAAATCTTTATGAAAGGTTTCTCTAATAAAGGTCTCATTTCCAAGATATATGAAGAATTGGTTAAATTTTACATTAATAAGAATGATTTCCTAATAGAAAAATGATCAAAAGATATGCAATTTTCAAGGGAGTAAATCAAAGCTATCAATATGAAAATATGTTCCAAATTAATAGTGAAAGAACTGCAAATTAAAGCAGCTCTGAAGTTCTACTTCACACTTGTTGACTGATAAAGGTGACAAAAAAGGAAAATGACATTTGGAGGGGCTAAGAGAAAATGCATACAGATGATAGGTAAAATGATCCTGCCATTCTGAAAAGCAACTAAAAATTTTGCTCCCAGTGTGTCTAAACTTTGCAAACCCTTATTAGTAGTACATGGGTACTACTAATACTAGTATTTTAATACTAGGCAATACCCCAGAGAGATTAAATCAAGAGGAAAGGGACCTATATGAACAAAAATATTTATAGCATCTTCTTTGTATTGAAAAGGAACTGAAAACTAAGGAATATCCATCAATTTGGATTTTGTCAAACATGTTATGTTAAACAAATATAATTAATTAAATTGTAGGTACTGGCATCAGCTGGAGAGACACTTTCTGCCAGTGCTTTTCCTGAGATTTCTGCCAAAGACTTCAATGTGGTGTGTGACACCATGCTTCAGGGCCTGGCTCGCTATCTTCGTTGCCTGGGAGTGGATGTACGTGTACTTGAGAATACTGATGACCACCGGCAAGCAGCTGAGGTCAGTTTTCTTATAATTAGTTTTGGCTAGACCTCAGACTGGCTGTTCTGAAATCTATGGGTTATCTCCTATTATAGAATTCCCTTTTCTTCTCTGCTTCAAATTGTGATACAACATGAGGCACACCTTGATGAAATTGCTTATGCTCAGATTTGGCCCTTTGCATCATCCTTACTGTAGCTAAAATCAATTTTTCTTTTTTTTTTTTTAAACCCCCAAAAACAATTTCTAAAAAGGATTTATGCTATAGGAAGGAGACAAGAATAACCTCTAAGAACTCTCTTAGATCCTGGAGGGATGCTACTCACCAGGTTCTAGAAGTGACTCAGTAGGCCACAGCCCAGGATGGATCAGGATCAGTGGCAAGTTCTCCTGATAATTGAGCTTCTGAACCACTTTTTCCCCCCCAAAGGTGCCTCATTAGAGAGTTTACACATTTAAGTCACACATATCTTCATATGTTTTCCTTATTCCAACTTTTCATGTTTATTACTATGCCTTACAAGTAGCAGCTGCTCCCTAAACATTTGTTGTTTGAGCTTATTAAAAACTGGTATCTTAGGAAGTGATGAAATGTGAGCCAGGGTGTTTGCCAGGGTTAAAGCAGTCATATTATGCATTGTCCTGTTAAGAGTGGTAGATTTCTATTTGTGTCCTAATTCTGACTCTTGGAGTCCCTCAGTAGAGGCCCTCCTCTGGGTTTCTTTAGATACGACCTTTAGAAAGACCCTTTTCTAAGTTTACTTTTCTTGTGTGTAAAATGAAGGGGTTCAGATGATACTCTTGAGTTCTGTGATCTCTTCCTTTTCACTGTCCCTACTCAGGACTGTTTTACACCACCCAAATGGGTAGGAACCCTGTCCAATTTTTAATTTAAAAAGGAAAAAAACCCACAAAACACAACACTTTACAATTTATATTATATCACAAATATGAGTGAGGTAGATAGTGTCATTCACATTTTATGTGGTTGACTAGTTGCTCCTAATACTACAGTAACATTCCAGTTAGTCGAGAGACAATTGATAAACTCTAGAATTACCTATTGAATGTCTCCTGGGAAGTTTTACCAAGTGGGGCAGAGAGACATGAAGATATGTTCATGGGGTCACAAAGCTACTAAGTGTTGGAGCCAGAGCTCAAACTCAGCTAAAACTTCCTAAAGACGATGCTACAACACAGTTGTAGAAGGTGTTCCAGTGTTATTTAGCCACTACCTGAGACTTTAACTGGAATGTCCCTTTGGTAGTAAATAACCACATACCCAAGAGTAGTACCCTGGCCTGATAACCTGAACCTAGAGATAATCCAGTTGGTTTTATAATATAATATGTGGTTTCATTTTTTTGAACTAGGTTTTCCTTTTTAATTGTTTGCCTTTCCTAAGAAAACAACAGCTAACTAAGAGGGGAGAATGGTTGGGGCATCACAAACAGGGGAAGGCAGTTTAGAATTTTTTGCTTTGGACAATCCATGTAGAGATAATTGGCTATGTTTAGAAGGGACCACCCATTATTGCATGTAAGCAGCTAAGCTGGGGTTTTTTCCCCCTGTATTTTTCAACCGTGTTATCAACTCCATGTGGACTAACTAGGAAGTGAAGATTCCAGTAGCTTCAATGTCATTGCTCTATTTCTTGAAGAAGAGAGAACTGATTCCCGCAGAAATCCTGGAATTATTTGAAATGTGGTTCCCATTGTCTTTGTCAGCTCTCAGTTGCTAAAGCAACCATAAATATTGTTGCTCTCTGGAAAGGCCTCCTTCTCCTTGTGGATTTTATCCACCCGAGAAAGGGTTTCTTTTGGAAAAGTGTGTGGAAATGTAGGTGCAGGAAGAGTGAAAATTATATCCCCAGAAGACTGATACTTGCCATTTCTCTGAAGTTGGGATCCCTTTTCCAAAAGAGCCCCCAGTCTCCCACAGCTTCACTAGGCCATGGTAGACCAGCCTTACTAGGAAGATGAGGAGAGAGCCTGTACTCCTCTACCTGCTCATCTTAGTTTTGGAAATCTACAATAAATTTCTCTCCCTCACAAACTCACAGCTGCTTCAGCTCTGACATGGGCCTGGGGGTTGGAAACTGGCTTCTTTTGCATGTGAAATGGCAAATACTCAATTCTTAGGCATTTGATGAATGGTTGGAGGTAGTGTGGTAGAACTGACTGTAGTCATATGAGGAGTGGGTGATTGTGGCCAGTATCACCATGTTCCCAATACCTACAATTTCAGGGCTTTCAAACCAGTGGAGATAGGCTTTTGGTACCCATATAAGGTCTCAGACTTTGAAGCACACTTGCCTATGTTTTCAAAATAATTCGGTTTAGCCATTTTTGGTGATTATGAATGTCAAATAAAAATAGAAGTCAAGTGCTTATGAACATTTTTTCTTACACATGTAATTTCAGAATGGCTTAGTGATTACTGAATGCAGTAAATTCTTTTTCTTTGGAAATTCAGAAATAAACATGAAAAGTAATGACAACTAACTTTTCAGTAGCCCAAGAGTTTTAACTTTCTGAGAATTCATGTCTACTTTATCCGTGCACTTTAAAACTGGGAAAGACTTTTGTGTTTCCTGATAGAGGCATCAAATGGCTCCAACACGGTAGAGAAATTGAATGTTTAGGAGAAGAAAGAAGACAAGAGCCTGAAAAATGAAGAAGAGAACAGTGACTTAATTGTAATTATCACCTAATTGATATCCATTATCTTGCCCAAGTTCCAGCTACTGAAAACACTAGCAGTGTTGATTTCTCATTATTAGTCATCTAACAAGGCACACTTCCATGCTCTGCTATATCTGGTATAACCTTCAATTTCTTCAGTAAGAGTCACTGGTGTCTCAGACCCTGTACTCCTCTGATTTCTTCCCTTCCACAAAATAATACAACACAATATACAATATGATCTTTAGGGTGTGTGTGTGTGTGTGTGTGTGTGTGTTTATATGTATTTAGTTACCTCCATCTTTCCCCTATGGGACTTAAGATGCTTTTTGACCACTTGCTAATATAACAGTAAGTAGTTGAGTTTCTGCTGAGTCTTGTGTTCTGGAAATATGATTTTTCATTTTGTTCATTATAACAAAATCCCACTGCAGTGGAACAATTTGTAGAGTTTGTGATAAAGTTTTAGTAGTAGTAGGAGTAAAAAAAATTGAGCTTCAACTCACACCCCTTTGAACAGATGACAAAAATTTGAATTAATAAAAAGTTAAGTTAAATTTTACTGGTTTATTTTTTATCTGAGATCATGTTTTCTAACATCCCAGACCAATGCTTCCCAAAAAGAGAAGCCCAGAAGAGGTAGGACCATGTACCTCAAATAGCAGCCAGTTTGTTCCCTGTTGTCCCCTGGGAGCAACTCAGGATTAGTTCTACTCTCTAAAGAGTGGGAACATCTCCTAAGGAGAAGGCCTAGCATAGAGCACTTGAACACACTAATCACTAAATAAAACTTGATTGATTAGATGATTAATTGTGAAATGCACACCTTGCTGAAAATATGTCTTTGGGGAGAGAGGAGAGACTTTGGAATATTGGCTCCACTGATTCTGAGGAAGAGGAAAAGTCAGGTCAGTGGAAAAGACAGCCATTTCTTTTACCTTTTACAGAATCCCTCTTCCTGAAGCCTCAGGGTCCTTTATATTTCATTCTCTAAGATGTGAGAGACTTTTAGGGATTAGTAGTGGTATATTTTGTCTCCAAAATAACAATTCCCCAATAATTAAACTCTGGCAAGTAAGGTACCAGGTAAAATATCAACTGAAGCCTTCTTTGGGAATTGGCCTTCAGCATGTATGGTTAATTGGGGTCATGCTTATCACTATTGAATATAACAAAGAACAAACTTTTCACCTGCTATATAGCCTTTTAAACGAATACTATATATAGTCTTAGTCCTGTCAAAAAACATGAGTTATTATCAGAGAGGTGCATGTAAAATGGCTAGGTCCTAGCCTTCCAACTTGATGGTATAAAAAATGAAGTCTGGAAGGGAATATGGGAGGATCTCTAAATTTGGACATGTAAGAGAATATTATGTACCTTCCTTCCTAACCCTGCCACTCCCTTTCTCTGTAGCAATCTTTCCTTACTCTTCCCCACACTTGCCAAAGCTAGGGTGATTGTGTAGAAACAGCGGTGCCCAAATTTGTGATTCCCCTTAGTTCTGAGAACATGGTTATTGGTTGGAATACCAGGGGTCCTTAAACTTTTTAAATAGGGGGCCAGTTCACTGTCCCTCAGACTGTTGGAGGGCCGGACTATAGTAAAAACAAAAACTTTGTTTTGTGGGCCTTTAAATAAAGAAACTTCATAGCCCTAGGTGAGGGGAATAATCGTCCACAGCTGCCGCATCTGGCCCACGGGCTGTAGTTTGAGGACCCCTGCCCTAAATAGAGAGTTGGGGCAAGATAGGAGTGAAAAATAGTCAGACGACTCCAAGGCTTGGAGTAAAGCCTGGAAGCCAGCAGTTAAAACAGAACCATAGAGTAGAAATGGAGGAGCAGTCTAGAATGATGTCAGAGCAAAACCATAGCTCAGAATCATTTGGGGAAGCTGAAATAAAGACAGAGAGTTAGAAGTCAAGCAGAAAGATAAGAGCCATGAGAACAAAGACAGTGACATTGGTCAAGGCATAAATGCCAGTAAATGGACAGAAACCAGGTTTTCAGGATTTGTAGGAGCAAGAAGGGCAGCTGGGAGACACAAAGAACAAGAAAGAATCTTGATAATGGAGATAGCTTTCTTGTTATATATACTCAGTGTTTTTCTTAGGGAGTCAGAAACCAATCCCAGCAAATATTCATTAGATGAGATTGAGCTGATGATTGGGAATGTCTAAGTGGACCTATGTGTAAATAGAGTTTGAAATAGTTTTTGATACGTAGATCCTGATAGTCGCTTTGTTCCCTTGAAAACCCCATCTTCCTGCTCCCGTGCTCCTGTTTGTTTTGGACAGATTTATTGAAAATACCCTGTAGTTGATAATCACTTTCTGCTTCTAAACCTTTTTCTAAGTTGCCTTCTATGCTAGCTTGCCAAACTTTTTCTTTCATTGAATTCCAAGAATTCCTGAAATCCCACCTCTTTCCAGATTCCCTGACTAATTAGGAGAGGGGAAGATTCTACCCAGTCTCAGCTAGGCTAACTGTACAGTTTCTGTGATACCCCCGGCCTTAGTCCATTACTTACACATAATGCAACTTTAACCCTTAGCCTACTGGTTCCACTAGCTCAGAGACCATGTTGTTTTTCCTTCTCAGACAACATCTAATACAATAAGGGCAGTTGCCTCTCCGCCCAGAAACTTGTTTGGGGTGTTCCAGGACACCTTGGCAAATATCCCTATTTCCCACCAGCATACTCCCATGTGAAGAAGTGCAGAACATCCTTATTCTCATAGAAATACTGAACCCCACAAAGATATAAAAGATTTTTTTAAAGTGACAATTAAAGGGATCAATCTCTTAGTACTTATGGGTATCTGGCATCTCCACTCTTAGTGTTCTGTCCTAGATCCCCCACTTAGAGTATCATTTTTTGACACTTACTCCTCCCACCACCTTTCCCCCACTATGATCAGTGGCCTCTCCTATACATATCCAAAATATTCCTCTCTTAGATAGCATGTACCTATAGGGAACCAAGGAGTCCTCTGTCATTTCCAAGTACAATGAAGAAAACTATTTGTCTCTCAATCCCTTATACCTCAGATTATATCATACACCCATGCATAGGAATACTGCCATTAAATTTTTTCAAACCTCACCTTGGCTTGGAGGTGACCCTGGCTTCTCAAAAGCTTTTATTGTGCCAGGCACAAACACCAAGACATACTAAACCTAAGTAACTTTGAAGATACTCCTCACCAGGTTTGCCTCTGAATGATGCATTTTTCAGCCACATAAACTTTTGAAGATCCATTACCAAATCAGAAAATCTGTGACTGTGTTGATGAGGGAGACTTCCCATTGGGGAAATCTCAGATAGTTAAAGAACTAACGTAAGTAGGGCAAACCACGGGTTACGGCCAGTATGCCCCCAAAGCATCAGTATATTCAAAAAGCTTAAGATCTGGAAACCTGTAAGGCAAAGCTTAGCCCTACCTCCTAATGTCTTTGAGAGTAGCAGAGTTCTACTTTGGTGGTAAGAATGTTTTCAAATTTCTTTGTCTGACAATACCAGCAAAGCCAGTTTTAACATATGCACGTGAGTTATATGACTGGTACTTAATGTTTCAGAGATTGGTTTCTCGGAGAAAACGCTGACTCTTCATTGGACCAGCATATAAGCAGTGCTGTCCATACATTCTAAACCCTCTAATGTCCTCTTTGGATGCGTCATTTTGATATGTTCCCAAGGTATGCAGGATGGTCCAATTCAGCCTATGCTGTCATTCATAGGCACAAACCAGAAGCTAGAGTCTAGGGAGCTTCTGATGGGGAGTCATAGCCATAAATACACTCTGCCATCTTTCCAAATAACCAGACCTGAACATGCCAGGCATACAGACAAGTAACATATATTTACTAAGTGCCTCCTGTGTTCCATCAGTGGAAAGAAATATATATTCTTAGACATGATCATGTTGATATGTGCTTAGATTAATGATTCCCAACTTTCAAATACGAGGGCTCTTTTTTAATTATAGATTTTTTTATTTACAAGATAAATGTCTGGGTAATTTTTCAGCACTGACAGTTGCAAAACTTTTTGTTCCAATTCTTCCTCTCCTTCCCCCCACCTCCTCCCCCAGATGGCAGGTAGACCAATACATGTTAAATATGTTAAAGTATATGTTAAATACAAATATGTATATATGGAGGACTTTTTTTAATGTCAAAAAACTTAGTACCCCACACATGGCAGTAGGTTGTATTAGATATTAACATTTAATAATTAAGAAAACCTATGATAACAGAAAGATACTTTTGAATGAAATATTTTTGTAATCATAGTAGGGCATAAATTTATTTGAAAAAGAGTAATGTACATATATGTGTGTGTGTGTGTGTGTGTGTATTTATCTATATATATTTGCAAGTCATCGTATTTTTCAGGTTACAGAGGCAATGTTTCTTATTCGGAAATATATTTTTCTATGAATGATTATTTGTAATATTGAGGCATAGAGCATAGGTCTTTGAAGCTAACTTTCAAATAACAATGCTTGGTACAAATATGGATTTATGGACTCATTTGAATAACTCCATGACTCCTCAGCAGTCTATAGTCCAGAGATTTTTTGGTCCTAAAAGGAAAAGATCATTTTATTAGATATGTATTTCACCTGAGAGCAAGCATATTTGCACAATAGAGAAGATAAAATGTTCTTTAAGTGACTGAAAAAATAACTGAATGACTTTTCAAGTCCCTCATGAACAATTTACTCCAAACCACAATGTGGATTTGAGGGTAAGATGGATCTTTGGGATTCTCCCAATAGTTCTGCTCTCAGGGTGGAAGGAAAGGAATGAAAATACCCATATGGAGGAACCAACAGGCCTCCCAAGAGAAACAAGATACCACCTGGATTAATCTGATCATCTGAAGAGAAAAGATCAACATTGTGGGGGAAGGGAGCTAATTCTGAGCAGTCTTCAAAAAAACAATTTCTAAGAGCAAAGATATGTAGAGATTACAAAGGCAGTATGCTTGAATCCTCACAACCTTAGCTGAATCGAGACTTAGCATCCCCTTTATCTTCCCGTAACCACCAAAACCAAGGATAGAGAGCCTGTGAATTATCTGTACATGCTCTGGTCTCACTTCAAAGAAGTGATTTCAAGATTAATTTCTAAGATATTTCAGTTTCACAGATTTATACCTACATGCACTTTATAAAATAGGTATGTACTAATAAAGTGAACTTAATAAAACAAATTATATTTTTCTCATTGACTGTCATTAGAATAGATATGATGATTGAGGAAAAATAGATTGAGCAGAAAGTTTTGTCTGATTGAAAGTTAAATTAAGATGGCAATTTACCCCATGACATAGATAGAAATGAATTATAGATCTGGTGATTTTCTAATTTTACATCATTGATCCCAGAACTTAGCTTTCCATATTTTACTTTTGTTTGATAGAGAAGGCTGTGATGTCACATCTCTAAATTCATTGTTTAATATGAAGTGTTCCAATTTAAACATTTGAGTTTCAAGCTTATTTGATCAATAAGTTCAAACTTTGATACTATAACAATTAATCACATTAAGTAGATGTTGCAAAACCTAACATTTTTACTAGGACAGGGTTTGAATGACTGGAGCAGCAGATTAAATGCTATTCAAGTCCCAGCTATAAGAAAAGGCCCAATCCCATCTATTGCTGCCAGAACTTTGAATCCTTCCTACTTCTTTAACTTACCCAGAGAGAGAATCCCAATAACACTGAAAAATAACAATTAGATTAGAATTTTAACTTCATGAAAAGTTTCAATCATTACTTTCTTGTATTTGAAACATCTAAAGAGAAGGGAAAGACTCATGAAACAAGGAAGAGAACGTTATAGGATAGAGTCTTAGAGAGCCTAAAAGGGACCTGAGAGGTCATGTAGTCCAAACTCTCTCTTTTATGGATAAGGAAACTGACTGAAACCCACAGAAATTAAATTGGGGAGGGGGCGAGGAAAGGGAATAAGTATTTATTAATTATTTATTCAAAGCTTACTATTTACTAGGCACTGTGCTAGGCACTTTTTACAATTATCTTATTTGATCCTTACAACAATTGTGGAAAGCAGATGCTTTTCTTATCTCCATTTTACACTTGAGGAAATGGAGACAAACAGGAGTGAAGTGATTAAATGTTTGAAGTTGGGATTTAAACTTAGGTCTTACTGACTTCAAGGTCTGAGTTTTATATACTGCATCACCTAGCAGCCTAGATGATTTGACAAAGATCATCCAAAGGGTAAAGGGTAGAGCTGGGATTCACACTCGGGTCTTGTAACTCTAAAACCAGTACTCTGTTTTTTACAATGCTGCTTCTCCCCAAAGTGGGTAAATCTCATTGTCACATTTAAGAAAGAAACTAAAACTGGGAGTTTTAAAAAAATATCACTTTGATCTAGCAACATATTATGAAACACAAAACTTGAATGGGAAAAAAAAATATTTATGAGGCAAACATTTTAGCTCCAGACATCATTCAAACCACTTTCAATAGATGATAGTGGTTAAGACTGAATAATAGTTACCCTAGTGCAGAATAATGTCTCGCTGGTCCTCCGGTGGATCTCGAGTAACTTGTCTTCTCACAGAGCGCACTAGATTTGTCTTGGTGGGTTAAGGAGCAGGACCTGAACTCTTGGTGCCCCACGAGGGCAGGACAACGGAAGAGTCCCTGAGGAGGTAGAAAGACCTTTGGGAGCCTTGTAATTTCATCAGTCACTTCTCTTACCTTCCCTGAGGGAATGGAGCTAGGGTGGGGTGGCTCCTGAGAGGACCTACGTTCCCACACCAATCCAGCATTTGTGACACATTCAGGTTGGAGTTCACTCTGAGTGCAGTTCACTTTATTCTTTGTGGTGGTAGAAATTCAATGCTCTGGGATTTAAACAGCACCAGGAATGTGATGGGCAGTTACTGAGTACGTTGGAGGTGGGGCTGTTGGGTCACAGGAAGAGACAGCCCTGAAAGGATTGTCTCAATTGCCTGCCTACTTAATCCCTGACTGAATGGTTATGATGAAACTGTAGTTCAAGACTTGAGAGAGCTTTTCACTTTCTAAGGTCTGCATTGTGCATATTTCTGCCAACAAGATTTGTTAGTGTAGTCTAACTTGGGGCTATCAAAAGGGGATCAGTTACCTGGAAAATCCTAGGTATCAAAACAGCAGAATGTGCATGAAATCACTGAGCCTAGTCAGTCAATAAAAAGGCATTTATTAAGCACCTACCGTGGATCCAACACTGTCCTAAGTGCTGCTCTGGTTGTTAATCCCCGGTTCTGGAAGAGGACCCTAGCAGTAGGAAGGTAAAGCCATGACTTGCAAAGGCAGAAACAGTCCCTGCCCTGGAGGAGCCGATATTCTAAAGGGGGAAGCAATGTGTGAAAAATTGTACATGCCATCAGCCCCGAAGTCAGGAAGGCCCGAGTGCAAATCTCATCTCGGACCCATGACACTTCCTAGCTGTGTGACCCTGGGCAGTTACTTAACACCAGATCCCTCAGGGGGAAAAAATTGTATGTGCAAGTTTCACAGAGTATAAATGAAAGGCAATCCCAGGAGGAGGGCACTGCTAATAAGAGAGACTGGAAAAGCCTTCCCACCGACAGTGGAATAGGAGACAGCCAGGAGGCCCCTGGGAGGAACAGGGACAGCATTCTTTTTGTGAATGGGGTGGGGGAGGGGGAGAAGTAGGAGTCAACCAGTTTAAAAAAAAAAAAAAAAAAAAGGAGAGAGTGGAGACTTGGAATGTTAACTACATCGTGAAGGCAGCCAGTGTCACAGGATTCTAGAGTGAATGGAGAGGAGTAAAGTGTGAAAAGGCTGGGAAGGCAGGCAAATGTTTGATTATGAGGGGTTTAAAAACCAAAGAGGATTTTATATTTGATACTGGAAGTAACAAGGAGCCACTAACTTTATTGAGTTGTGGTTACCAACACACCCACGTCTCCTTCATCTTCAAAAAACTCTCATTTGAGCTTCTATCCCCAGTAACTATCCTGTCTGTCCTTTGTGGCTGAACTCTTACTTTCTCTCCTTGATGCTCTCTTCTCTCTAGGTGTTCTGTACATCACATTCTCCTATTCCACCTCTCTGACCCATCTTTCTATGTCTCCACTGGGTGGTCTTCCAGATCATGGCCACTTACCATGGACGTCCCATAGATTCTTTCCAGGGTCCTATTCTCCCTCTATGTTACTTTACTTGGTGATCCCATCGGCTCCAATGAATCCAATTATTATCTTTATGCTGATGATTCTCAAGTCTCCAACTAACTCTAGGATATCTCCAACTGGAAATCTAGGAGACAGCCTAAATTCAGCATGTCCAAAACTGAACTCATTTTCTTTATGTACCCTCTCTTCTTTCCAGACCTCCCTATTACTGTTGAGGAGACCACCATAGGTATCATCTTTAGCTCTTTGCTCTTTCTTCCCTTTATATCCAATCTACTGCCAAGGCCCATTAATTTTATCCTCATCAGATCTCTTGAATACATCATCCTACTCCCTCCACTTTTCTCCTCTGATACTACTAATATTCTACCACTCTCTCAAGTCCTCACGTCCAGATTCTTGCACTAGTCTGCTGATCAGTCTGACACAAATCTCTGCCCATTCTAGTCCACCTTCCATTTTGCTGCACTGTGATTTTGATAACACACAGGTCTGATTATGTCACATCCATAAATGTGCAAGCACACATGTATGTGCATTACACCAGTCCTTCCCACCCCGCCTCAATAAACTGCAATGGCTCCCTATTTGAGGATCAAAAACAAAATCTGCTTTCATAGCCTGCTCCCCAACTACCACTTGCGTCTACTTGTACCTTTCATCTTCTTTTCTCCCTTCTCATGTTCTTCATAGTTAGAGAAACTTTCCCAAATGTTCATATGGACTATTTGTGTCCAACCTGTGGCAGAGTACTCCAAGCTCACATTGGTCTGATCAGTCACAGTCAAACATACTGTAACTCAACACTACCATAGTAATGTCAAGGGGGAGAGTAATTTTAATAGTAGCTTTTTATTTTTCAAAATACATAAAGATGGTTTCAACATTCACCCTTGCAAAACCTTGTTCCATACTTTTCTCTCTCCCTCTCCTCCCCTAAACAGCTAGTTTATATGTTAAAAATATGTAATTATTCTAAACATATTTCCACGTTTATCATGCTGCACAAGAAAAATCAGATCAAAAAGGAAAAAAAATAAGCAAGCAAACAATAACAACAAAGGTGAAAATACTATGTGGTGATCCACATTCAGTCCCCATAGTCCTTTCCCTGCATGCAAATGGTTCTCTTCATCACAAGTCTATTGGAATTGGCCTGAATCACCTCATTGTTTAAAAGAGCCATGTCCATCACAGTTGATCATCACATAATCTTGTTGTGCTGTGTATGATGTTGCTGTGTACAACTACTCATAGTGATGTCATTTTGATCCAACCAATCTTACACCCTCTCCTCTTCCTCCCCATACTGTTCAATTCAGTTACACTGGTCTCCTAGTTGTATCCCTTGGCTCCATCTCCAGGCTTCCTTGATTTCCTTCAAGACCCAGTTAAAATCTCATCGTCTCTCAATCCCTCTTAATTCTAGTTTCTTCCCTCATTGATTATCTCTTGCTTGTCCTGTATATAGCTTATTTATGCAAATTTGTATGTTCTCCCCTCCATCAGATTGCAAATTCCTTGAGGGAAGGGACTAAGTCTGGCCTCTTTTTGTATCTGTAGTGCAGTGCCTAGCAAAATGTCACATCGTAGGTGCTTAATAAATACTCATAGAATGACTGACTGATGATGTGGTCAGACCACCGCCTTAAAAAAAAATCACCCCCTTTTCATATAATCACCTTTGTAGGAAGTGATATTCCTTTTTGTTCTGAGGAGGGACAAATAAGATATTGATTTATTTGTCATTTCTGTCAATTAATTCATATTAACTTAAATTCTGCCTTCAGATTGCCAGAAAGGAGGGGAGAATCATACTGACCTCTGGATCACCATATCAGAAGGTAAAAAACTTCAGTTTCAGTTATTCAGTCTTTCTGTATTCCTTGACTTTGTACATACTTGATCTTGAGAAAGGGAAAGCCTCACCTCTTACCTATGTTTCTGTTCAGATTTCCAAAGATTTTTCCCTGATATGGGCGATATGTGTATGAGACTCTTTGTAGAGATCAGTTTAGAGTTGAAAGGGGGATCCCCTAATCTTCCCAGAGCCAATTGGCTTCGAGCCATGGGTACTTACATTCAGGTACCCTCCTAGGGCTCTGTATCCACAGAGCTCCTTTGGGTCAAGGACCTTTTTTTTTTTAAAAAACACTGTAACCCTTCTGTTAGCTCTCCTCTGCTGTCACTCTTTGAAGACCCAGTCTCTGCCCCAATCCCTGTTGGGCCTGGCACTACTTCTCTAAACCTCAGGAAAAATCGCCAACTTGGCTCTAGATGCAAAGAGTGACAACCGAGGATTTCCACAGATTGCTAGAGTAGTGACCAAAGGTAGCAGCCTGCCCAGAGTAAGGACGCCATCCACGACCACCCAGTTTCAGAAGTTTTCTGTGTGTGCCACGTAGGCCGGGCACAGAACCCAGGTCCTCTCTGCATGTCAGGGGAAGGCTGTTATAAAAACCAAGCCCTCCCTGTGGGAGGAAGAAGGCTCAGCTCTGTGTCCCGTGTATCTGTTTTGCAGCTGCAGGCCCAGGTGGGGGAAGGACGGTGCTTCTCCGTAAACTGCTCTGACAAGGCCAAGCAGCAGGCTCTCAGCGTCCTGAAGCACTTCAACGTCCGCGTCGCATTCACCGACATCTTCAGCCGCTGCCAGGTAGGCCCTGGGCTCCCAACGTCGCCTGCTTGACGCGGCGCCTAAACTGCTGTTGCTGTGGCGTCTTCCTGTTCTGGGGCTCGCGGTGTTCAGGCAGGCAGGAACAAAATGCCATCATTCTTAAGCCAGTTTAACAGCACTCAGGTCATCCCTTGAGATCTCTAGGGGCATCATGGAATTCTCAAAATGTATCAAAGCAAACTAGATTTGAGTCACTTTAACTTGAAAAGTAAACAGATGCACAGCACCCTTGGAGCATTGTGTTTGAGGGGGTCTGGTCCATGCAGCACACGTGGCCAGGCTCATGTCCTTATTTCCAAAAGGCTTCAAATTGCTGGGATGATGGGTTAGTAGAAACAGGTAAGGATCAGTAGCAAACTTCTCTTTTCTCCATTTTGGTTTTTCAGTCCCCCCACTCAAAAATATATTAACACATTGAATGTGTCTGGTTTTCTTTTTCTCTCCCTTTTGATTTAAATGTAAGTCAGATGTGATTCTGAATGAAATCAACTCATATCAGATAATTGTATTAGAGAAGTATCTTGAGGGCAGTGATGAGCAGGTGGAGTTTTACAGATGGCTCCTGTTGATTTTCTGGCTAAGAGAAATTGGTTAGTTGTTTTGTCCGTTTTCCTTCCTGTCTGTGTAAAGTCTGCCCTGTAATGTAAAGTCTTACACTTTCTGCAAAAGTCAAATCATGCCGCCTGCATAATAAGGTTTTCCTTGTTTTTTTCCCAGCCTCAAGGAGCACCCCCCTCCCAAACTCCTATCGAACCCCCTTGGATTTTCATTCTAAGTATTTTGCATATACTTCTATGTACACTTTGGTAAAATACAGGTAATCTCATTAGGAGCAGGGAGTTTCATTTTTGTCTTTGTATGCCCAAAGATTGATATAAACAGGCTAGTTGATTGATTAGTCCATAATTGCTGCTGGCATTGAAGTCAAAACTCTCAACAAGGTGTAATACAACTATCTCCTACCTTAAGCATATTTCTTGGAATTTCTATTGTTTCAGATGGCAAGAAAATCAATTTTAAAGGCAGGAACAATACCTGGCTTAAAGGATAGATATTTATATCTAACAATTAAATTGTTATTGCTGTTTTTTTAATGCAAGTTTTTAAATGGGGGAAAAAGATATATGTCTTTAACTTTCTATTTGTTCTGATCATGACTATCAAGATTGAATTAGTCAATCTGGAACACACATTAGATTAATATTTTAGGCAGATCAATGAACTTTAGCAACTCTATGGCAAGATAAATGGAAAAAAAATTAGAAAGGAAGAGCCTGGCTAGGAAGATGTCATGAACCATATTTTTGGCCAAGCTCTAGGGTAGAATCAGGGGGACATTTATTACTGATGATTTATTACTATAACCATGGGTCTGTTGTCAGTAAAGTTTTATTTATTTATTTATTATTTTAAATCACTTAGGTATCTGCTCTGGAGAGTGGTACAGAGCATGCAAAATAACATTTCTAGTTCATTGTAGCAAAATATTATTGGTAAGAGTAAAACCAGAACAAGAACATAGAATATAAGTCAAGATGGGGTTTAAAGAATGGGTCATCCCTAACTGAGTTTCAATGGATAAATGATGGACAGAAGCAGCTACACCCAAAGAAGGAACACTGGGAAACAAATGTGAACTATCTGCATTTTTGTTTTTCTTCCCAAATTATTTTTACCTTCTGAATCCAATTCTCCCTGTGCAACAAGAGAACTGTTCAGTTCTGCAAACATATATTGTATCTAGGATATACTGCAACATATTTAACATATATAGGACTGCTTGCTATTTAGGGGAGGGGGGGTGGAGGGAGGGAGGGGAAAAAACGAAACATAAGCGAGTGCAAGGGATAATGTTGTAAAAAATTACCCAGGCATGGGTTCTGTCAATACAAAGTTATTATTAACTAAAATAAAATTTAAATTAAAAAAAAAAAAAAGAATGGGTCATCATAGAAAATCCCCCATCTGTGAAGAACACCCTGGAATATTAGGGATTGGGTTGACAATAGGAAGGAAAAGGGAGTTGAGAGTTTTCTCCTACTACTAGAAGAAACAAAAAGTGTACTTTTACTAAATATTGTTTTACATCTTCTGCTTGACATCTGCAACTTTGAGTTTGTGCTTCATTAAAATTCAAATCCTGTTAAAAACAAAAAGAATTTTAAATTTAATAGCAAGCTTCTTTATACTTCCCAGGTTTGAACTCAGTTCTCTGTGTCCATTGTGGAGTTCAGATTTATGGTTTTTCCTGCTGAATGAGTCATGGTCCCCCCAAAACTTATCTCTCTTGCTTTCCTCTTTTACCTGAAGACCAGACTTTGTTCATTAGAGGATAGGATCCTCAGCTGACCTTAATTCTTTATATTGATGGGGTTGATTTCTCTTTTGAAGTTTCTAAAAATCTTTGGCCACAGCATGATTTAAAATAAATGAAAGGAGGCAGTCTGATGGAAAAACCCAAGAATTGACAAGGTACACTTTGAAATCGACATTACAGAGCTTTGTCCATATTTCCAAGTGAGTTTTACCTTTGAAAACAAAGAGGGAAAAAATCTCTGCCTGGAACAGCACATCCCCATGGACACTGATGCATGCAGAGCCGAAATGTCACCCAAGTCCATGTGATGGGGGGAAGTGGGTACCACCCTGACCATGTGAAAAGGGCTCCACTGGGGGCACCACGTGAGCAGCTTTGAAGTCAGCCTGGGAACTCAGGCCGTATTGGTGGCTGATTAGTAAGAGATCCCTCGAGCTGTCGATTAGGTTGGAAATGAGCCTGTCTCTTGAAAGCCTCTGTGCCCACAGTATGCTCAGCAGGCTTGGGCTCCTTTCATGTGGCTGTAACGTCAAAGCAGATGGAGCTGAGAACTCGCAGCTCTCGCCTTTCTCACTCACGAAGGAAGGAGGAAGGAGCACGAGAGCCTGGCCTCCTCCCCCATGCAATCAGAGCCCAGGTTGGGTTGTGGGCCGGCTGGGTGGGGTGCCCAAAATAAGAAACTTCCTAAGATAAGCGACCTCCTTCATTCCTTTATGTAGATGGACCTAGAGATTGGGAGCCTGAAGGAGCCCACGAGGCCCTAGTCTGAACAAGACCTGCCATCTTTAAATAGCATCCATGACACGCTGTTCTTTGCTCATAAGGGCCTTGTTAGGGGCCTGGGATCTCTTCTATACTTTGCATTCGTTTTGCTTTTAACCTGTGTTATTGTTTTTAGTCTCTTTGTGGTCAGAGAGGAGACATATCATTGAATCTGTGGCTGACATTTGTCATAACATTACTGGGGATGAGCTAGAAAGTCAAACCCGTGCGTGCCTTTAGCAGCGTTTCCTGACCTCCAGGCTCTGCCATCCATGTAGCCTGAGGTTTGATTGGGGGGCAGGGGGAAGGGGAATCATTCTTTATATGTGGAAGGTAGTCTCCCTGTGATCTTGTGTTCCCTCTGCACCCACCCCGCCCTTCCCCATCCCCCACCCTGCTCGGCTCAGGCTCTTTGAAGCACGCCTGTGGCTTTTCTTTCCTAATTTCCTGTGAGTTAGTGTCCCTTCCATATTGCAGAGGCTGCCCCTGATTCCTTGGAGGAGCCCAGGAAGTACCCTCTGCTTTTCATATTCTTTTATATCCTCTATACATCTCCAAAGCATCATAACTGCTGTGTGGGGATCTGAGTTGATTACTAGAAGCCTTGATAATAAGATAAGAGCTTTTTAACACTTCTTTTGTCGGTAGAAACGTTCCCAGCCCTCTGAGGTATTGTAAACAGACTCGAGGCCTGTGCTCTCTCTGGCTTTTGCTTCCTTTTCATCTGCTCTCCCCACCCCTACCTCCAATCTCAAAATGGGAGATGAGGAGGGGTCTAGTTATTCTACCCTCTAGACCCAGCTTTGGCCTGAGGTTCTGGATTAACCCAATTTTCTCATCCAAGTACAAAGGACAAAGACAGTTTCATGATTAAATATGTAGTTTGCAAATATGGTTATTCCTTGACCTCTATTTGCCATGTACCCTCTCCAATCAAATGGCTTTTGATGGGCAAAATGGCTGAGCACGTATGTGATAGACAGAAAATTTGGCCCCAACCAGGCACTGCCTCCTGCTACGGTAATTATTTTGTCTGAAACTTTTCCAGAGTTGGTCTAAGAAAAACAGTTTGGTTGTGTCTGGGGGGTTATTCCTCTTAAGAAGACATGCATACGTGTCTGTTCAGAAGCACGGTTAGAATTGAACTCTTGGTGGACTTAGGCAGCAGGGGTTATAGAGACAAAAACCACAGATGGGGGGTGAGGGTAATTGCATAGCGGTTTTTTCAGGTTATCTCGGGGCTGGGCTGTTTTTCAGAAGGAGTATCGGGTTTGGCCACTGGGCTGGGGGTCAACATGAGCCAGGCTGAGTTGGCTCTGTAGCACAGCAGAGGGAGTTCGGCGAGGGTTCAGCAAGGGAATACTCCGGGGAATTTCTGATACGTTCAGCTTAAGGAATGCTCAGCCTGGCCTCCTCTGGATACTAGGGAGCTCGAGCAAATCAAGGTGGTTAGTAAAACTCAGCAACTGCCTCAGTTCCACAATCATGTCTTTATTCTCTCGGGCAGCAAGGTGATGCCCTGGAATCAGGAAAACCCGAGGCCAGATTTGGCCAGCTACTTAGTGACTATGTGACCCTGGACCAGCCACTTAACTTTGCTTCACTTTGCTCATCTGTACAATGGGGATAATATCACCTCCCTCCCAGTTTATTGTGAAGATCAAATGAGATAATTTCTGAAGTGCTTAGCACACTGCCTCTGGCACATGATAGGCCTTTAAATGCTTGTTCCCTGCTTCCTTCCTCCTCACCCTTACAGCATAACTATGAGATATTTGCTGTTAATGAAGGATTCCAGCCATATTTGAATAAATCCTTGATCTTGCTGATGTCAGTGTATCCTACAGTAGTGCAAATTGGAGAGTCATCCATGGCTTCCTATTTTCTGCAGTTCTTTGTTTTTCCATGGCTGTCCCCCCCAGCCTGAAATCCTCTCCCTCCTCATCCTTGAGTTCCTGACTTTCTCTGTTTTCAGGATGTAGCTGAAATCTTTCCCAGCCCCCTTCAGGCTTTCTCTCTGAGATTATTTCTTATTTATCTTGTTTTTACATAGTTGTTTGAATGTCGCTTCCTTTTTTGACTGAGCAGAGCAGGGACCAGTTTGGTTTTTTGCCTTTGTAGTCTCAGTTGCCTGGTACATAATAAGTATTTAATAAATCGCTCTTGACTTGAAGAGGTTCTAGTAAGGTCAGAGTGCTTTCTAGGCATAAGGGAAAAGCAAAGACAGGAGGAGATAGAGTTCTGTGAGTGAGAAGCAGCTAGAATGTGGGGAGTGTGGAGACAGGGTCTTATGTAGAAGATAGAGCCAAGTTGAAATGACAGAGACATGCTAGCCATCTTCCTTTTATTCATTTAATATTTTATGGATATAAGCCCGGCTTTTAATCTGTTTATCCTTCTCTCACTACAAGACAATCCTGTCTCCCTTTCCAGCCATGTGTATCTTTGATGATATATTTTATGCGGCTTCTTTTGCACAAGTCATTTTTTAAAATATTCTGCAGTTCATTAGTACCCATTGCACTTTGCAGCACCTGAGATTTTGATTGTTCTAAAGCTGATTTTTCCCTAACTTCTCTAACATCATCAAAAGAATACTGCTATTACATAGTTGGGCTTTTGAGATTATTTTAAAAGCACTATGTAATTTCTTGGGTGTTTGCTTATCTCTTATTCAATCCTAGGCCTAGTTTAGTATCTCTCTGCAGTGCCTGTCCAAGATTATTGGCTGTTCACTCAACTTTATCATTATCTGTGCAATAGACATCTTTATCAACTTGGTTTTTCCTGTGTTGACTGATAAGAGCTAGCTCATGAATAACTGTAGATTTCATTGAGGAGATGATCCTGTACTGCTGTGGTGTGGTATGCTGTTTTTCAAAGTATCAATGACCAGAGTTACCATGTCATATTCAGGAAGATCAGTAAAATAGAGGAAAGGAAGAATCTCTCACTTCTCCGCTTCCTGTCTTTTGGTTGTACTAATAGGCTGGTGCTGGACTGGTGTCCATGGTACGCCCTTTCATTCCCTGGCTGTCCCAGAAGCCAGAAAGGCTATGGCCGGAAGTCAAGAGTTGAAAGAATAGCATGAAAATTCATTTGTGATTTTCAGACTTCCTCCATAGCCTCAACCTCACCTCCTGTCACTTCTCAGCATGTTCGTTTCTGGGCAAGAACATCTGCACACCATCCCACGTACCTGACATCTCAGCTCCACCTTTGTGTCTTTGCTCATGTGTTCTCCCAGCTGGATGAAAGCCCCCTCCCCCTCCTCTTTGCCAGCCCCTCTCCTCCCATCCTTCCAGACTGTTCTCTAAACTCCTCTCCTCCAGGAAACATTTCCTAATTCTTCCCACCTGGCTGGGATTTTGCTTTTCACCACATCCCCTAAGCATTGAGTTCCAAAAGTTCTCCTTTTCCAACAGATGTTTCAGTGACTGCAGCTTTGGGAATTAGACCCAGCTATCATGAAAGGGTTTACAGGAGGCATGAAGCAAGATCTCAACCTCTGCAAGTCTTCAATCCCAGCCCCCAGATCAGCAAGCTGTCCTTGTAATTTACCTCTATCTTCCTCAAGTTTGTGATCTTTCTGATTCTCAGGAATGAGCTTTTCCTGCCCTAGAGAGGGGGAGATGATTGGCTCCTCATAGAAATTCTTGTTTCTTCTTAAAGCTGTAGACTCAGTAATTGAGATCAGAAGTAATCCTGACTTTTCCAGTTTGAGAGTTTGCAGGTGCTGGGGAATATAGACTTTTTTAATGACCAGATAATATAGATATTTACATGCCTCTTTCTATTTCCCTCTCTGTCTCTGTCATTCTCTTTGACTGACCCCGAGCCTATGAGGAAGCAAGGGAGCATTTGTCCTGAACTCTGAGCTCTATAACCTGGCCTTGGGTGTTCCAACCCCCGGTCGTCATCTCGACTCAGATCCTGCTCCTTGGGGCGCAGCTACCCGAGAGAGGCCGGGAGACTGCTCTCCCTGCCTCTGAGCAAGGAAGGTGGCCGTACAGCTCTTCCTTGGTGAGCCACATTGTCAGATGACTTCTCGTGTCTCACATGCCACGGTTTGGCCACTGGTTCCTCCTAGTTCCCAGCACAGAACACAAACTGCTGTTTTTGTCTGTCTCCTTAGGATTTCACAGGGCCCCAAAATTGCCTGGCTGGTCCCAATTCTCACCAGCAGGCCTATCAGAGACTTCCTCGTTCCCACAGACTGTGTACTTGACTGCCAAGATTTCAGTATCTTCAGAAATCCAGTGGAGCATGAAGGTCATAGTTAGGGAAGACTGAGAGCCTGGGATTTTTCCCCCTCTCACCAGCTCAGGGCCGATGGCTGTCTTTCCTTGCTAGTAACTGTTTTCACAGGGTTAGCATGAAGTTTGTCTTTTGCCCAGACTAGGGCATGCCAGGCACGGAGATGTTGCAATGTGGCCAGGCCTTGTCTGGAAGACTGTTTGTGTGCCGTGCTCCCTGCAGCATCAGGGTCTCTCCCGGAGATATTTGTCATTTAGCCGGGTTGACAGGCACGTTGTGCACTCCAGCTTTCTTTCATACATCTGTGTTTTCTCTTTTTTCACTTATAGCCTATAGGTATGTTTTCAGTTCTTCAGAAAGAACATGTGTTATTTATGCTAGCTCTTAAAGTGTGAGACTGTTGACACTGTGCTGGCTACTAAGATCCAACTGTTCTTGGCTTACAAAGAAGATTCTGCTATTTTGCTACAAAACCTGCAGCTCTTTAGGCTTCTGAAGTTTGTTTTGCATAAACATCCCGAGCATGATATTTTGTGACTGTATCTTCTGATCTGCTCCAAATCCTTTTTGCCTTAACTCCTGATCCTTTCACAGTTCTTTGCCTGTGAAGAGATGTGCAGAGAGTAGGACTATTTCTTTGGTAACATTTTCCCATGGCACCCAACACACTGAGACGTAACTAGCTTGGGATGAACAGGACTTTGCCCCAGGGCACTGACACCTGGAGGAGGGCAGACTTCCTCCCCAAAGTTGACTGCTGTCCTGGTTCTCCATGATTGCCTCCAGCAGGCAAATACATACATACACATAGAGCCTGTCTTGATAGTTGACCTCCTTTCCCTCCCGCAAGGATGAGGGTTTATGTTCTCTGCAGAGTAGACCCCTGCTAGCACAAGCACACCCAAGGTGATGGGACTGCCCTCTGTTCTGCTGTTTCAACGCCACCCCCAACTGAATTCCCCCAGGTGTAGTTCTTGTTAATTATGCCTCTGTTGGCACACTCAGAATGTACATTTGGATATGTATAAATAAGTATAAAACACCCTTAAAATGTAATTCTCACATAAAGACTTCTTTAGATTGAAACAAAATTTTCTCTTTTGGCCATTATGCTTCTGATAGTTTCTGTGTTCCAGGAATGAATGGAAACTTCATACTTGAATGAGATCTGGAGCTTTACCACTGGAAAGAAAAAGTCAGTAAACAAACTAAACAAATGAAGATTTGTTAGGGAAAAGAAATAGCAGATAGGAAGTAAATTGTGATGAGACACAGAAGCCTCAAGCAAGATCTTGTTAGAGAGGGGAACAGAGAATACATTGGCCAGTGTGATAGTAAACCTCCTTAGCAGGAGGTCTCACAGTCAGTCAAAAAGCATTTATTAAGCATGTGCTATGTGCCAGGTACTGATCTAAGCTCCGTGAAGATAAAGACCAAAAAAGCCCCTTCTCTCAGAAAGGAGAGACAGCATGCAAAACAACTCTATACAAACAAGATGAATTGAAGATAATCTCAAAGCTCTAGTTTAAAGACATACTTGAGGAAAGCTTCTTGTAGAAAGTGGGACACCAAGGATTCCAGGGCAAGGAGGAAGTAGAGACGAGGAGGGAGGAAATTCTAAGCATGGGAGATTGTTTGGTGCTCAAGAAGCAGTGAAGAGGCTTATGTCACTAGACTGCAATGTATATGAAAGGGAGTCAGGTATAGGAAGACTGGAAAGATGGGAAGGAGCCAGGTTCTGAGGATTTAAAGTCAAACAGAGGAGTTGTGCAATTGTGGGGATCAGTTTGACAGCTGAGTGAAGGATGGATTGGAGTAGGACGACACTTGTCAGGGAGACCAATCAGGAGGCAACCACAATGGTCCAGGTTTGAATGAGGGGGGAACAGTGTCAGAGGAGTTATCGGGGGGGGGGGGGGAGAAAGAGGAGGGAAGAGGGAGAAGTCGAGGATGATGTCTAGTTCTGAACCTGGGAGGCAGGAAGGATGTTGGTGCCCTCCAGAGTCCTAGGGAAGTTAGCAGGGAATGTGAGGGTGAGAAGCCTAAACACTGTCTTCTGCACTCCCCTTGTTTTACAAGGGATGGGACTGGGTCCTAGAGAAGTCAACTGAGTTGTCCCTGGGAGTGGTGATCAGGAAAAACTTGAGCTGGGAAAGGTCACTGTCCGGGGCACACATCAAAGCTAATCTTTGGTTCTACTCCTGCTTCTTATACTTAAAATATTCTTTCTTGACAACTTGTTCTCATCAGAACGCCAGTGGCCAGGAAGCATCTGCTGCCTTCTCTTTGCAGAGCGTGCCCTGCCAGACTGGGCAGTGGGGATGTCACCCTGGCTCAGTCCATCTCATGATGCCCACTGATGGGGCAGAGGGCAGCCTGTCTGACTGACTGACTGAATGATTGACGTGCTTCGTCTTCCCCTTCCCTTCTCTCTGCCCCAGCCCCAGGCCCCCATCTTTCCTGATCTTCAGAACCCACTGGATCACATTGCAGATAATGCCACAAACTGCACATTTGTAAGGCAGCACTCTGTGCTTCGTAAGCCTGCTTGCAAACCCTCACGGCACTGACTGCCAAGGGACTTACTTCTGCATGAACGGAACTGCCTTTCCACAGCGCTGATTGCTTACACCTGTGACTACTGTGCTTGGCACTAGTTCCCCTCATTGCTACTTTAGAACATGGATACCTCTTCCTCCAGGACTTTCGTCAGCAGGGGTGACTTCTGTGACAGACTCCATCCCTTCCGTGCCTTAGTAGGAAGCAGCCCCCACAAGCTGATGCCGCGGGGAAAAGAGAGCCGCTCTCATCCTGTGACTGAGCTTCGGAAGGGGAGGTTCCCGGCCTGCCGGGCCCTAGGAGGGACAAGCGTCCAGTGCTCTGTGACCTCGGGCCTCTCCGGCAGCTTCGCTTCTTGTGTGTAACACGGAGGATTGGGGAGAAGGGCGTGGCTAAGAATGGTCAAGCAAGTACCTCTTACCAAGCATCTTCACTGTGATGCTTCACATCCCCAAATGGCAGCAGATAAAGGAAGTTAGCTTAGGAGACCCATTCAGCATTTTCTTACATTTGATGCATATCAAGTTTGCAAAACAAAACAAAATCACCTCCTGTGTCTTTTTGCTGTTGTTTCCTTCACTGGTATTTGTACCAACCGACCAACCAAAAACAGATTTGGTAGGCGAGAGGCATCTGTGGAAGAAGTCAGAATCTAGTCATAGAGAAAGGCCTCATGGTTCAGTAGGAAGAATTTTGGATTTGAGATGAAAAGACCCGGGTTCAAATTCTGCTTTGACAATTACTAGCTGTGTGAACCTGATCAGTTTCTCTGGGCCGCAGTTTATTAACTGTGAAATATAGAGATGATAATGCTAGAGTATCTCCCTCAGGGGGAGTTAGATTTGGAAAGACCTTAAAAATTATCTTCATTTTACTTGTAAGGAAGCTGATTGGAGTTTTAGTAATTTGCTCAAGATTACACTGATGGTGTCAAAATTTAAACTCAGATCTTCCACATCCAATTTGTAAGTAATGTGACTTTTTATCATTAATATTGGATAGAGGCTTTTTTTAAACTGTAGAAGGTAACGTGAGACAGCTGTCCACAGCTCTGATTGTGATAATCCAAGGAGGGACATACATACTAGAAGTTTCTGATTGATGTATCCATGACATCAGGCTTCAAGAGTTTGCAAACAAGAGCCAGTATCCTGGGTTTTGTCTGGACCCTCTCCTCTTCTCCTTCCATACTCCTTCACTAGGCAATCTCATCAGCTCCTGTGGATTTAATTTCCAGCCCTATGGTGATCCATCTTAAATCTTCCTATCTTGCTCTAAACTTTCTACTGACTTCCAATTTCTCATCCCAACTACCCATAGGATATAACAAACAAGTTGTCTAGGAGACATCCCACACTCAATATGTGTAAAACTAAACTCATCTTTCCTCTGCCCTTCCAAAATTTCATTTTATTGTCAAAGGCACCACCATTCTCCCAGTCCCTTAGGCTCACAACTCAGGAGACGTCCTGGATTCCTACTTCTTACTCTCCATATCCTGTTGCCACACTGTGGCCAAGGCCCATCAATTTCACCTTTGCAACAGCTTTTACATATTCCCCCTTCTCTCCTCTGACCCTATTAACCTCATCACCTCACACCTGGACTATTGCTATAACCTGCTTATTGGTCTTTTTGGTGCAAATCCATTCTTCCCACAGCTATCAAAATGGTTTTCCTAAAGTGCGTATCATACCTCTTACTCAGTAAATTCCAGTGTCTCCTTCCAGGTAGACAGGATCAAATACAGAATGCTGTTTGGTATTTAGAGCCCTTCATAACCTAGCCCCCTTCTACCTTTTCAATCTTCTTAAATCTCATACCATTCCTGTACACTCTTTTTCCCTCAGTTTATTTTAATTTTTTTTTTAATTTTCATTTATTTTAAACTCAAACACACACACACACACAAAGTTTTATATGTACACAGCACAACATAAAAATAAGATTCAATATAAAATCATAATCTCTTATTTCATTACTTTTTTATAAATTATGCAATAAATACCACACATAGTTTTCAAAACTATCCTGCTTTTCTGCACTCTTCTAAGTTTTTTTCATTCTTTTCTGTGTACTTTTTATTTTTTTCTCCTTTCTTCCCCACTCTGCCCTAGAGAAGGTTACAATTAGACTCTGTGTGTGTGTGTGTGTGTGTGTGTGTGTGTGTGTGTGTAAAAGCATACTATACATACTTCTGTTTATCATTTCTTTTTCTGGAAGTAGATAGTACCTTCTTAAGTCCTTTGTAGTTTATTAATACTCAAAATCAGTATTGCTGTTATGATATACAATGTTCTCTTGGTTTTGCTTATTTCACTCTTCATTATTTCATGCAAGTCTTTCCATGTTTTTCTAAAATCAATCAGGTTTATCTCTTATAGCACAGTAGCACATCATCACAATCATATACACAATTTGTTTAACCATTGTGTAATTAGATAGGCATCTCTTAATTTCTCACCCTTTGCCATTACAAAGAGAGCTGCTATAAATATTTTAGAACATATAAGTTCTGTTCCTTTTTCCCTAATCACTTTGTGAACGAGACCTAATAGTGATATTGCTGAATCAAAGGTTATTTACAATTTTATAACTCTTTAGATATAATTCCAGATTGCTTTCCAAAATGATTGGATCAGTTCATTGTTCTGCCAACAGTGAATTAGTATCTCAATTTTTCCAAATCCCCTCCAATTTTTGTCGCTTTCCCCTTCTTTCATTTTAGCCAATCTGATAGGTATAAGATGATATTTCAAAGTTGTTTTAATTTATATTTCTCTAATAAACAATGATTCCGAACATTTTTATATGACTATATATAGTTTTGATTTCTTTGAAAAAACTTCCCATTCAAATCATTTGACATTTACCAGTTGAGGAATGACTTATTCTTTTAAATTTGACAAAATTCTTTACAAATTTGAGATAAAAGACCTTTATCAGAGAAACTATCTATAAAACTTTTCCCCAGTTTTCTGCTTTTCTTCTAATCTTGGCTACATTGGTTTTAGTTGTACAAACTCTAATTTAATGTAAGTCAGATTTATCCATTTTACATCTCATAATGCTCTCTTGGTTTATTCCTGAATGGATCTCCTATCTGTAACTCTGATAAGTAATGTGTTCCTTCTTCTTTTAATTTTCTTGTGATAGGTTATATATTCATTTTGACTTTAATCTTGTAATTGATGTAAGAAAGTGATCTATGTCAATTTTTGCCAGACTGCTTTCCAGGTTTCCCAACAATTTTTTATCAAAAAATGAATTCCTATCCCAAAAGCTTCAATCTTTATATTTGTCAAATACAAGGTTACTATAATTATTTGTTACTGTATATTGTTTGTGTGCTTTCACTGCTCTACCTTTCTATTTCTTAGCCAATACCAGATAGTTTTGATAATTACTACTTTATAGTACAGTTTCAGAGCTATTACTGCTAAATCTTCTTCCTTTTTTTTTAATTAATTCCTTTTATTCCTGACCTTTTGTTTTTCTAAATGAACTTTATTATCATTTTTTCTAGCTCAGTAAAATAATTTTTTTGGTAATTTAATTGGGATAGCATTGAATAAATAGATTAGGTTAAATCGTCATTTTTAATATATTGGGTCTGCCTGCCCATGAACAATTAATATTTCTCCAGTTGTTTAATTCCGACTTTATTTGTATAAAATTTTTTTTATAAATATGTTCATATAGTTCCTGGGTTAATTTTGGTAGGTATACTTCCTGGTATTTTATACTGTCTACAATTTTTAAAATGGAATATCTCTTACTATTTCTTTTTGCAGAATTTTGTTGGTGATCTATAAGAATGCTGATGATTTGAGGGGTACTTATTTTTATATCCTGGTACTTTACTAAAATTATTGATTGTTTCATCTAACTTTTTAGTTGAATTTTTAGAATTTTCCAAGTATATCATCAAATCATTTGTAAAAAGAAATAGTTTTGTTACTTCATTGCCCATTCTGATTCTCTAAAATATACTCTTAAATCTAAACATTTGCCTCCTTGCTATTCCTTGAACAATATTCTTCATCTCTTAACCTCAGGCATTTTCAGTGTTTGTCTCACTTGCCTAGAATCCCTCCTTTCTCATTTCTGTTTTCTGCAAGTGCCAATTAAAATCCCACCTTCTACAAGAAGCCTTTCCCAACTTCTCCTAACTTTAGTGCCTTTCCTCTGTTAATTATTTCCAATTTATCTAACTTATTTATATGTGTCTGCTGCCTCCCACATCATATCTTGAGGTCCTTGAGAACAGGTACTGTCTTTTTCCTATCTTTGTATCCCCAGCACTTAACAACAGTGTCTGGCATGTAGTAAGTGCTTAATAAATGCTTATTGACTGACTAACTCTTAAAAACATGCTAGATTTTCATTCATTTTGTTTTTTAGTTTACTCAGGCTCTTCTGTTTGTTTTAGCATCTTTTAAGACTGTTTAGGTTGATTACATGACTAAATTTTATACTCATCTTTAAGAAGAGAAACAACTACCTTGCCTTCACTAGTATTTTCTTTGACTTTGAACTCTTAGTAGTCAACACAGTAAGATTGACCCCACATTTTAACTGCCACACTAAATTTTGTACCCAAGAAATAATCTCTGATTTCCCATGATTACATGTGGTTATCTAGCCAAAAAATATCCCAACAACCAGAAGGAGAGTGTAGGCGTTTGAGCTAAAATGGAAATCTGAAAGGTCAGCTCATGTTACGTGAGGATCATAATGTTATTTTTAAGAGTTTCTTTGGTTCACATGAAACTTCATTTCTCATACTGTCCTGCACTAAGAATAAAATTATGACAACTTCTTCATCCCCAAAATGTCCTAGTCTCCATGGCATGCTGACAGAATTCTTTAGGACTGGGATGATTTCACTGTCACAAGGGCACCCCATGGAATCTACTGTCTATTTAGGAAGTGTTTAGGTCAATAGGGTCATCTTTATTGTTAGAAATAGACATTCCCAAGGCACTTTATGTTAGCAAAGGCTCCTTAGGATGTTACTTATTAATTTCAGTGTGAATGGCCCAGGACATAGGGTGCTGTGACTGACTGTGACTCTTTGCTTGTACTCAGGAGATAGTTCAATTTAGCAAATACTTATTAAGTTCCTGCTATATGTAAGGCATTGGAAAAGTTGAGAATGATAGCCAGTGGCATATCATGTCAAAACCTATAATGGAAAAAATTTTATATCAGTATTACAGTTCCCAACTGGCATAGTGACCAGCATAACACAGGGGTTCTCCTCTCTTCTCTCCATGCTCATTCCTTTTGAAAATATATTTTTATTTTTACAATGAATATCAGTGGAAGTTCTCAAAAAAAAAAAAAAAGGAATTGTAGACTGTTAGCAACCATATGAAAGAACACTCCAAATTACTAATAAGAGAAATGCAAATCAAAACAAACCTGAGGTTTCACTTCACACTTGCCAAGTTAAGAGATAACAAAAGTCATCTATAAACAATATTGGAAGATTTGTGAAATAACAAAGACAACAAGAGTGTAAATGGAAAGTAAAGGTCAAAAGAAGAGAAACTAGATGTTCATGTTTAACCTATATTGTATTGTTTGTTGTCTTGGGGAGGGGGGAGCAGAAAGGAAGAAAAATTTGGAACACAAGGTTTTGCAAAGGTGAATGTTGAAAACTATCTTTGCATATATTTGGGAAAATAAAATACTATTGAAAGAAAAAAAACTACATGTTACAAAATTATTTTTTAAAAA
This sequence comes from Antechinus flavipes, assembly GCF_016432865.1. Classification (NCBI taxonomy): domain Eukaryota; kingdom Metazoa; phylum Chordata; class Mammalia; order Dasyuromorphia; family Dasyuridae; genus Antechinus; species Antechinus flavipes. The sequence goes on along the minus strand of NC_067399.1, from coordinate 259,359,713 downwards.
CACAAGCTTAGCTGCAAAGAAGAGATCACTCCCATTCCTTTGCATAGGTTAGGGAGCATGAGTTGGAGCACTGGGTATAATTACCATTTTCTTGAGGGCTTTTTAATGTGTTGATTTGTTTTGCTGGTTTTTAAATTTTTTCCTTTTTTAAAAAAATTATTTCTTATAAGGAATGGCTATCTGGGAAAAGAGAAGAAGAAAGATACAGAAGGAAATCTAAGTATTGTGAAACCAAAAGATATCAATAAAAATTATTTTAAAACAATTAGAAAATAAATGCAGTGGGAGAATAAATTTACTTTACTGAAGTTCACCTTACAGCCAGCTTGGATAGAATTCATTTTTCATAAAGTGAGGAATGTCTTTGCACAAACATATTTGCCCATATTGGGGAAGAAAGTGATGGCATCAAAATGAAAGTATTCCATCTGACATAATAGATACTTGATATATTGTTGTTGAATTGAAAAGCAAATAATTCATCTCTAAGAATCCTCAGAACTTTCCCTAGGAACAAAATCATATTCTTGAAAATTATTTTCTTTGTTATTGTTGTTGTTATTTTTTTAACAATAGCTTTTTATTTTTCAAAACACATATGAAGATAGTTTTCAACATTCACTCTTGTGATACTATGTTAGGATCTACATTCAGTCCCCATTGTCCTGTACCTGGATGCAGATGATTCTCTCCATCACAAATCTATAGGAATTGGCCTGGATCACCACACTTTTGAGAAAAGCCAAGTCCATCATAATTGATCATCACCTAATTTTGTTGCTGTGTACAATGTTGAAAATTATTTTCACAAGCAACAAATGAAGAGGAAAACAGCATTTTGGAAATTGAAGTAGCTAGTTTTAAAGCAGAAATTTCAGTGTTTCTGCACTGAGGGGTGAGAGGAATAGCACCAAAAAAGAGGGGGGGAAAGCAGTTCTGTATAAACTGGCCAAACACTTCATTTGGCAGTCCAGAAATGAAAGATAAGTATTCAGTTCTCCTCTCCCATTCCCTCTCTTTCCTCCCCACTCTATCTCTCAAAATTCTGAAGAGATCATCTAGAAAAATGCAAGACCAACCCTTCAAGGCTGGCTGGAGCTCCTCACATTTAGTGACCGTGACCACTATTTTGTGAGAATATAGGCTTCTGGAGAATGGAAACTTATTTTCCTTATCTTATAGGTCTCCTAATTTAATAGATTTTTAATAAACATTTAAAATGTAACTGAATTCATCAATGAATTAATGAAAGAAGAATTAATAAATTAGTGATGACTCTTGTCTAGACTAGTCTAGTAAAAACCAGAACACTCCTACTTCTGTGAATTTGTTTCACCTGGTCTTGGAGATTGGGTCATTCATAATTAACAGAAACAGAAACATTAGAAAAAGAGAAAGCCCCAGAGCTCAGGGGAGGGGTTCACCTTGATTGTCTCTTTGGCCTCAGAAGTTCTTATCTCAGATTACTTGGTGGAAAGAAACAGTTATGCAAAGCATCATCAGGTATATTGGATTTCTTATAGGTGATCAGTGAGGTGTGAACTTGAAAGATAATACTCAGAAAAAAAAAAAATCAACTCTGAGCTTGTATGTAGATGTGATACAGAGAATCCGGATAGTTAACTCAAGTCACTCACGACTGGAAGACAGATTGTGACAACAGTGGGTCTCTTAGCAAAGAAGGAAATGGAAGGATTTGACTGAGTGACTCTGTGCTGGGCATTATTAATAACAATAGTAACAACTAGCATTTATATAGTGCTTTACGTTTGCAAAGTGCCTTACAAATAGTTTGTCATTTGAGCCTCACAACCACCCTGTAGGTAGGTGTTATTATTTTCCCTGCTTTAGGGATGAGAAGTTAAATGACTTGTCCAGAGTTTCACATCTAGTGCTGAAGCAGGATTTGAACTCATGTTTTCCTGGGACTTTCTCATGATTTAAACTTATGACTTCATGAGACCACGAGTTGATAGTAATATATCACTAGGAGAGATGCTTCTCCGCCTTCCTCTCATAAGGAGTGCAGGCTAGCCCAGCTTCCTAGGTCTAGTTGACCTCAATTTAATTCAATTCAATTCAACAGTATATTAAGTTTTTACTGTGCACAGGTTATTATACCAGATACTAAGAACACAAAACTGAAAAAACGATAGTATCTTTCCTCAAGGAGCTCACAGACTTCTGGGACAGTATACATTATGAGCATAGCTGCATATAATATGATGTGATAGGGGCAAACCAGTCACACAAAGGGCTTTGGGGAAAAGGAGGGGAGAATTCCTACTGGAGAGATCAAGGCAGATTTCATGGAAGAGGTACTACCTGAGGTTAGCTGAAAGGAGTTGTAACAGGTGGAAATGAAGACACCTGCATTACAGACTTCAGGTCAACCTAATCAGGAATGCATGAAGCCCATAGGTAAGAGGTTGCAATGGGGAACACTGAGTGGTCCAGTCACTTGGGAACATTGAGTATATGAAAGGGATTGGTTTGAACTAAAACTTGGCTTCACATGGTGAAGGGACTGAAATACCAGGCTAAGGAGTTTCTATTTTATCCCACAGATCAGCATTATCTAAATTTTTGAGCGCTCATTCCCATCACATATATATATATATATATATATACACACACACACACACACATATATACATATATATACATATATATGTGTACATGTACATATATAGGTACTTATAAACTTAAGTGTATGTATGTGCTATCATATTAATCTAATTTGTATATTACAAAGAACATAAAATAGGCATTTTAAAAAGAGATAATTATTGAATAAATGAAATTTTGAAATTTTTATTTATCAGTACTACAAAAAATCTTCAGAGCAATGTGCTTGAATATGCTTTGTTATTATTGTATACCTTGGGAGATAAAAATAATGATTTGTTAGTAATTATTTACTTGGTTAATTTGATCAATGTCAATTGAGCAGACCAGAAGATAATTTTCTTTTTTCTTAGATAACTTTTTAATGAAACATATGCAATATAGCACTCAAATTATATTCATGTTTGGATGGTTTTTAGTTGTGTTTTTGTATGATGTATAGCACAAGCAGAAGATTTATAGAAGACTATAAAGTCCCTGAAGATAGGAGTAAAGCACAATACTAAGGACTTCAAATTCCAAACAGAGGAGATTCTATTTTATCCTAGAAAGGGGATAAGGAGCCTCTGGGTTTTATTGTATAACAGGGAGACATGGTCAGATATGTATTTTAGGAAAATCACAGATGTGTAGAAAATGGATTGGAGAGAAGAAAGCTTGAATCTCAGCTGTTAATGTAATGCAGCACTTACAAAACACTTGTTCACTTGGCTTGAGGCAGAGAGAACAGTTAGAAAGCCTTTGCAGTAGTCCAGGTATGAGATAATGAGGGTCTTCACTGGACTGGTAGTTATGTGGGTGCAGCAAAGGGGATGTTTTTGAGAAAGGTGATAGAGACAGAAACCACAAGATTTGGCAATTACTTAGCTATGTGGAGTAAGTGAAAGTGAGGAGTCAAAAGTGACATCAAGCTTATAAATCTTGGTGACTAAAGAGTTAATGGTACCTTAACAAAAACAGAGATGTTTGGAAGAAGGGTAAATTGGAGCGGGAAAATAATGTAATGGGCTATACAGTACAGTTCACAAACCACTTGTGCATTTCATCTCACACATTGGTACCCTGAGTGGAAAAGGGAAGGATAGAATGCTCTTCCTCATCAGTCACTCCCTTGAAATGTACCTGCCACAGCCACATGGTGATCTGGGAGCAAGGGACAGGTGTACTTTGGGAGAAGGGGGAGTTTTTCCCATGGCACCTGTCCAGCTCCTGCCTGAGTGCCTAAGTGAAGTTTGTTTATAACTGCCCTGAGGGACCATTGGATTATTAGTGCTTTAGGGTTAGTGTTTTAGACTGGAGAGACTGCTGAAATTGTTTTGTGTCTTGTAGTTCATTCTTATTTTCAAGAGACATGAAAGGTCATAAGGATCAGTATCTAGTCCTCCCAACTTGTTGGTCATTTTATTCTGATGCTAGAACGTCAGAACCAGGAGGGGCTAAAATAATTATCTCTTATCTAATCCCCCTGTGATACAGATGCAGGAGTGGTCCTTACAACATTTATTATAATACTGTATATAGCAGCAATTAATTAACAAATGTAAAGCAGCATGCCAGGATAAGAGCTCTGGTTTAGGAGTTAAGATAGACTGGAATTTGAATTATTCCTCTAGCACTTAACTGGCCTTGTGTCCATAGCCACTGACTTACTCTTCTTAAACCTCTCTTTTCTTATTTATAAAACACGAATGGTATTTATAATACCTTCTAATAGGATTGTGGTGAGGAACAAATGAAATAATCTACATCCAGCATTGGATGAACCTTAACACACTATATACATTTTAGTTGTTATCTTTGTTTCCCGAGCGCATTCAAGGAGATAGAAAGTTAAGATAAGACAGGATCTTAGCCACAAGAAACTTCTAGTCTAGAAGGGTAGTTTACAATCTAGAAATCTAGAAACATTTCTGTTTTTACCAACACAAAAAGACTTGAGTGACTAGAAAGCTACTTGCTAATGCCTTTTATGTGAATTTATTTTACTGTAGATCATAGTTCAGATATATGTAGTAATAGCTATCTTAGTCCCACAGAGGAAGTAAGCAATATATGACTTATTTGTTAATCAAGAAACCAGTTTGTATTTGATCTTTTGTTTCCAAGGCTAAATTTTGATACATAAACATTATGTGACCTGAAAAGCATCATTACATTTAGCAACCTAAATGTCACTTTGTTACCTATAATCCCTTACCCACTCTTCATATTCTAGTTCCTAAGAATAGCCCCTACTGTAAATGCAAAAACCTACTAGTTAAAGTCACATTAAAAAGACCAGTAAATGTTTCAAGGAAGTATCTTTCCTCTAAACCCTGCTAAAATCCGCGTGCCAGATCCCAGAGTGCTTATCATCAAGAGCACAGCAAAGGTCCCTTTTTAACCATTCATAGCAATTCTCCTCAGTTTCTGTCTGTGGAATGATAGGAACAATTGTGTATTAAAGGTGGCTAGACAAGTTACCTTTATTCAACTGACTGGCCTGACTGAACTTAAGATTTCCTCAGCTACCCCAAGTATCCTTCTCTGCTTGACCTTCAGATCAGCAGTCCTGAATTGGACCACTTATCTATTCTACAACTATACCTGGAATTGCCCCAGATCACGAGAACTACACTTCAATTCTACAATCCATTCATCTTGCTATTCTCTCTGCCATGAAGAGCATCCATTAAAGAAAATCTTCATTATGATATACCATTCCTCAAGTTATTATGCTATATCTCTCTTCTCTCAGCCAAATCTTAGGGGAAAATGGTTTATACTTGGCAGCCTCCGCTTCCATTCCTCTCACTTTCTAACCTTTTACAGTTTGGCTTCCCACACAATTGAATTTGCTCTTTCCAAAAATGCCAGTAACATTCTAATTTCTACATCAGATGGTCTTTTCTTATCCTTCTTTACCTGTCATCTAAATCTGGCACTCTTGACTCCTCTATCTTCCTGGTTACTCTCCCTTTTTGGCCTTTTGGGACACTACTTTCTCTTGGCTTTTCCCAACTTGTCTGACCTCTCCTCATCCATCTCCTTTGCTGGCACGTCATCCAAAGCATGCTCCTAACTATGGATGTACTTCATGGTTCTGTCCCTGACCCATTTTTTTTCTCTACACTCTCTTTCTTGGTAACATCATCAATTTCTGTGGGTTTAACTATCATCTCTATGCAGATGATCCACAAATCTATGTGGCCAGCCCAAATCTCTCTTTTGAGTTTTAGTCTTATATCACTAGTTGCCTAATGGACATTTCAAACTGGATGTTCAGATAAATCTTAAATTTAACGTGTCCAAAACTGAACCCATTATCTTTCACCCAAAACCTTCCCCTCTTCCAAACATCCCTATTTCTGTCAAAGATACCACCTCTAGTTTCCCAGGTTCATAACCTCAGCATCATCCCTTTTACCATAAGTTTTCTCTCTCTCTCTCTCTCTCTCTCTCTCTCTCTCTCTCTCTCTCTCTCTCTCTCTCTCTCCTCTCTCTCTCTCTCTCCCCCCCACTCTCTATCCTTCTCTCCCTCTCTCCCCACATATCCAGTTAGTTGTCAGATCTTGCCATTTCTGTATCCATGATATCCCTTTTCTCCGCTCACACAAGTAGCACCTTAGCCTATATTATTGTTTCACCTCTCTGATTTTTCTTCCTGATTCAAGTCATTTACCACTTTCTTTAAAAACAGGTCTGAAAATGTTAGTCCCTTAGTCAACTTCAGTGGCTCCCTATTGCTTCTATGATAAAACATAAACATTAGCTTTGGTCTTTCACAATCTATTCCCCAACCTGTCTTTCTGGCTTAATTGAGCATTATTCCCCCTCCCACACTCTATGATTTAGCCAAACCAGGTTTCTCTCCATTTCTCACATGTGAAAGTCCATCTTCCATCTCTCTGCCTTTACATTAGCCATCCTTTGTAATTGGTATACATTCCCTCCTTATCCCAAACTCATAGAATCCCTCTCTTCCTTCAAGGCTCAAGCACTACTTTATGAACCATTTACTGATTCCCTCCAAGTTATAGTTCTCTCCCTTCAAACTAATTTGCATTAATTAATTCTTTGTGTTTATTCTTTTGTATTTATTAGTATTTATTCTCCTTAGTTTAGGTATATTTATATATGTATTTCTCTTATGACTAGAATATAAATTTCTTATGAACAAGTATTTTATTTATTAAATTTTTATTTCCAGCACCTAGGCCTATAATGGGAGCTTAGTAATTGCTTGTTGATTGGCTGATTGATTCATCTAAGCAATTTTCTTTCATGTCCTGCCATTATTTTTCTAATGCTTTAGAAGCTTTCATCTAGGTCTTGGTCACTATTGCGCCATTTGGACTATCAATCTGTTATCCCTTATCTTCATTATATGACAGAGATTGAGAGAAAAAGAGAGAGAGAGAAAGAGAGAACCGCCTATGTACAAAACACTATGCTAAATATCAGGAATACAGATACAAAAAGAAGAAATAGTTCCTTACCTCAAGAAGCTCACATTCTACCAGGAGAATTGATTTAATTCAACAAACATAATAAGTATCTACTATGTGCAAGGCGCTGTTAGGTTATTGAATAAAATTTAAGAAATTCCTCTACCAACCTCAATCAGTTTAACAAAAATAAGGAAATCCATGACATTTCAAAATGCAAAAGCAGATAAACCAACAAGATTGTAATGTTTAACTTTCCTACTGTCATCAAACAAGGGATTTACATGGGGATTATGGCCAAAGTGAGTAGCTATTTCCAGAAATGGAACACTAAAAAAGGAAAACCCAGAGTGTGAGCTTACAATAATCATTCCACCTTACCTGCAGGTTGCAAGATAAAATATACACTTCTTGAGCCAAAGTATGTGTTTTAGTAAAGAGAGGAAGTAACAGCAATAAATTTAGCTTCAGTATCTTGAGGCCATGTGATTTAAAAATGCTGGACTAGGGGATATAAGAAAACTGAACCCAACCTAGCTTAGTCCACTATGCTGGCCTTGCAGGAAATACCTCGAACACTGTTTCCTTATCTCTTCTTTCTTTCTAATCATTCTATAATATTGCAGGCCTTCCTAGTCTCCCTACTTACCGAAAAGAATACAGCTTCCCATAAAGCAGTTCAATGAATCCATCCTCTCAAATGGCATCAGTTTGGCTAAGTATTTTCTCAGTGACATTAGAAGTGTAGAAAATTATTTCTGAGATTAGCTTTTGAGCACATGGGATTCTCTGGCAAACATGCTCCAAAGTATACTCCACTAGAGTGGTTCTCAGACTCCTCAATTATTCTCAATATCCTCTGGGAAATAGATTCAGGAACCGCTCCCTCTGTACAGGTCCCAGTCCTTTATCTTGGTCTTCACATCAAATGAAGGGAATGATCTTATATAAGTTGTCCACATCAGCTTTTTCAGTAGTTCCTTCCTTTGAGAGAAGTTTGAAATTTCTAGGTACCCTTTTTTCCCCAGGAAGGGAAACTGATGGGATATGCTCCTGGACTAGTATTTTTATTTACTGTGAACCCTGAACAATTTCCCTTTATCCCAAGTACTCTAAAAGATTAACTTTTTCTATTGACTGAATCTACTGTTCAAGGAGCTGTTTCAGAAGAAAGTTATCTTTTTCCTGAGTGACATGTTTGATGTCAGAATTTTCAGTGTGTGGGGAAATTGGAATGTCTTGACTTATCTCCTGATAGAACCAAAAGCTAAGGAGAAAGGGTCTTATATACCCTGGGAGGGAAGAATATCAAGACAGACCTCTTCAATAAAGTGGGAGTTAAACAGCACTATTTCCCTTGTTTTGAGGACAGATAAAAATAATGACAATATTGACATGAGGCTTTGCTCACAGCAACTCTGTGAAATGAGCAGTATATGCATTGCGGTCACCAATTTCCAGGTGGAAATTGAGGCATAGAAAAGAAGCTCTAAGAATTGCCTTTGGCCAACTATAAGTATGAGGGCCCTGGTCTCTTGACTCCCTACCCAGCCCTCTTTCCACAACACTTTAGAACACTAATAATAATAATTCATTAAGTACATAACACTTTAACATCTACAAAATAATTTCTTTGCAAAAGCCCAATTAGGAAGGTAGGGAATTATACCCATCTTTTAGAAGGGAAACTGAAGTTTAGGTTAAGGGACTTTCTTGTATTCACACAGCTAAATGTCAAAGCCAGGTTTCTACCAGATCGGACTCAGTGTGCTGCATCCTTATTTTGCTTCATTTTATTTAGAGAGCAAATAATACTTCCATTCTAGCATACACCACTTTCACATTACTTCTAAACTCTTCCTTTTCTGTAGAGGAGCTGAGAATTCTCTGCTTCAATTTCCCATGGCTGCAGTTTGCACTTGGCACTCAGGATTAGAAAGGTTATCTGAGATCATGCACTCACATTGTCATACATGAAACAAGGACTTTTTTGCATTGAAAGTCTCCAAGGGGAGATCATCTTTGCAAGTAATGATGTTATAAGGGAACAACTTTTGCCAAAGACAAAATTGGACTATATATGTAGTAGCTTTAGCAAAACAAAATGAGAAGCAGAAATAAAAGATGTCACTTCTCCATGTCTGTCTCTGTCTCACTTTTTTTTTTGCTTATTGCCAAGATAGAAAAATCAAAGGAACCAAGCAAGAAACTCTCAGCCTCACAAACTATCTGAGCTGTGGATTGTATGTAGATTTCACATACAATTGGAATTGGAGAGAAAATGAGTGCTTATATAAAGTCAGGAAGAAAGGGAGTAGTTTATTGGAGGCGCATGATAATAAGGCAGATTACACTGATCTATGAAAGATTGGGTTGGCCTAGAATTGAGCCTCCTCTGCCCACTAGGTGCCAAGTATATATACATATACTCCTTATTGAGCAAGAGGACTAGTCAGGGCTTCCTGTTCTTCATAAAGCCACAGAGCCCTGGGGCATTTCCTAGTGGGACAGTAGCAGGGAAAGCAAGTATTTTCCCAGGGTCACTTTCCAGCTCCTTTATGCATATTCTTATCAATCTAATCAACTTACCCTGATCTTCAGAGCCTTCATCATCTGCCCTCCATCTTCCTAAGTCTCTCTAGCCTTTGACTCAATCTTCAGAAAGCCAGTTTTGCATGGATTCCATTCATACTGTCTAGGGAATCCTTGAATGACGTTCTGTCTAGAATGTCCTTTCCTCCAGTCCATACCCCATCCTATCTCTGTATGGCATCATATGGCCTTATGTGGTACTTGGGAAATAGGCATCGGTACAGCTTGTTCTTGTTTTGGGGAAGACAGGATCCTTAAAGATTGGTGCTGGTCGGAGATTCTTTTTAAAAAGTGAGAAAAAAATTGAGGTAGTTCATTTCTTTATTTCATTTCACTCAGGTGCCTTCTGCCACAATATCCTATTTGTCTCACATGAAGAGAGGTCTTTACTTCTTCCTAAGGCTAAACCCTCTATGAGTACAAGCAATCCCATTTCATCCCATCTCCTCCAACAGATTGCCCCCTCTGTCTTCCACCACTACTTTTAATCTCCATGTCTACTGGCTCCTTCCCTATTGCCTACAAGCTTGCCTTTGACTTCTTCACCCTTAAAAAAAAACTCTTGCTTAATCTTTCCATACCCACTATCATCCCATATATCTTCTCTTTGTGGCTAATTCTCCTTGAAAATTTCAATCAACAACATATTTCTACTTTCTTTCTTTCATCCTTCATTTTCATTTCTGGCCTCATCATTCAACTAAAACTATTTTCCAAAGTTACCAGTGAGCTATTAATTGTCAAATCCAATGGCCTTTTCTCAGGCCTCGTTCTCCTTGACCTCGCTACAGCTGTTGCTACGCTGTTGATCATCATCTTTTCTTTAATACTCTTTTCTCTCCATATTTTTTGGGACACTACTCTCTCCTGCTTCTCTCCCTGCATATCCACCTACTCCTTCTCAGTAGCTGGGTCTTCAGATTGTGCCATCTAACCATAGGGATTCTATCTTGGACTCTTTTTCCCTCTTTCTCTATATAACTTTACTTGGTGATCTCATCAACTCCCATAGATTTAATTACCATCTTTTTGTTGATGATTGTCAAATCTACATATTCTGCCCCAAACACTCTGCTGATTTCCAGTCTCACAACTGCCACTGCCTTTCAGACATCTCAACCTGGATGTCCAGTAGACATCTTAAACTCAATTGGAAGTCCAAAACTGAGCTCATTATTTTTCCCTCCAAACCCTTTCCCTTTCCTAACTTACATATTACTATTGAGAGCAACATCATCCTCCCAATTCCTCAGGCTTTCAACCTAAGGATCACCATCCCTCACCATCCTTTTTCACCCCACATAACCAACACCTTAAAATTTAATCTTTGCAACATCCCTTGATAATGGCTCTTTCTCTCCCAGTGTAGGTCCCTACCTTATCACACCTGCACTATTGTAATAATAGCCTGCTGGTGGATCCACTTCCCATATGTCTCTCCCCACTTCATTCCATCCTTTATTCAGCCTCTAAAGTGAATCAAGTCTCACCTAAAAATCCTCTCTTCCATAGGAAACATTGCCCAACGTCTCATAATTCTAGTGCCTTTCCTTTTGATTTATTTACTTTTTGTGTGTACTTATTTGTTTGTAAATTGTCTCACCTATTGGATTGTGAACTTCTTAAGGCTGGACATGATACTTTGCTGCTTTTTGTGTCGTTGGTGTTTAGCAGAGTACCTGGCACACAGAGTAGGTGCTTAATAAATGTTTATTGACTGATTATTAAAGCCTCATTCTCATTCAAGGAGATAATTGTTCTAACTCTGCTCTTCCTACCACACTTTGCTTTTTGCCTCATCAATGTTACAATCCTGATTACTGCCTGCTTGCTGTGGTACAGCCTGTTACCTTGGAAATGATGGTCTTCTTCCAAACACCAAGTGACAACTTCCTCAATATGCCCACTAACCAAACAGCTGGGCTGAGGAAATAAAAGCTCTTGTTTAAATAGGGGCAGTTTTGTAATGTACAAGTTTAATGAAACTGTTCAGGGAAACTTGTTTTTATAGAAAAGAAGTGAAAAGTTGTTCCTCCTGATTGTAATTTATTAACAAAAGAGCTAGGCTAAGAACTCATCTGCTAGAAAGAAAGCCCAGAGAGGACAGGCATCTTTAATTCAGGTTTTTAACTCCCCTATAAATATACACATTCAGTGGTCCCAGGAATCAGCAAGTTAGGAAATGTGTATATTGAAAGGTGTGAGGCTTTCTTTAATGGTGAAAAAAAAATGAGATTCTTCTTGCTCACCCGATGATATAAGAAATTATTCAGGACTCAGTTTGTAGGACATAGAGATTGTGCTACCACTAGACCTATGTTGGATTTTTGTTTTGTTTGCATTTTTTAAAATTTTCAAGCATTTATTTTTTTCTCCTTAACACCTCCCCACCCCCACAATAATCAAAAAAGGAAAGCTAAACTCTTGTAATGCTTAATCAAGCAAAACAAATTCCCATATTGGCCTTGTTCAGAAGTGTCTCACACTGCATATTTAGTTCATCAACTCTGTCTGAAAGTGGGAAGCATATTTCTTCATCACAGACCTATAATTTCAAGAAAGTGGAACAAATTCTGTCAGAATAGCCAATCAGAGAAGTTGAATATCCATGGAGTACAGAAATTTGTAGAGTTGTGACAAATGCCCCAAGTGCTCCTTCCACCAAGGGGCTTCCCTGCTTTGCCATGTATCACTTTTGCCATGCTTCCACTGCCTGTTTTACTAACAGGGAATCTTTTCTTAGACTTTGATCTTGGGACTATAGATTGGCCCCATCCCCAAAGTCCCCTGAGCTTTGAATTCTTTGAGACTGATCCCTGATTGACATTATGCTCAAACTTTGATCTAAGGCCACCTCTAGTTCTCAAATTGCATGGCTTTCAGTGGGGAAAGCCCCTAGACAGAACCTTCCCACTTCTTTATGTCAACCTTTCTGTTTTTAATTCAGTAATTCCTGCCTAATTTGGAATACACTTGGTGTGGTGCTTCTGTGGTAACATGTCCCTTAAAAGGGATGAGGTCAGGGACTGGAAAAAGGATTTCCCAGGGAAAGGGATTGCTCCCCCTCATTTGTCTGGTGTTTGTGGCCCAACTTTCCCATGGCATCGAGTTCAGAAGGCATCAGCCCCCATGCCTTTGATCTTTTTTTTTTCCCTCAAGGGGAAGAGATTAAAAAGGAGACAAAAACTTAGGGAGAATGGAACCCATGTAATGGGCCTCTGGAGCACGTCTAGATCTAACTAACATGGAGGGGCTCCCAAGGGGGCTTGCTGGGGCAGGTCCGGATCTCCTAAGATGGAAGCTGACAGGTGTTGCATCTGACCCCTCCCCCAGAGGGTTCCAGTATCCTTAATGGGGTTAGGGAGGATCTAGGCTCCTTGCCAATGGGGCCTGCCCCCACCAACGTGCTTCCCCCAATTGTAGGGGTTGGTCCTCTGCATCCCAGTTCCTTTCAGCCACAGAGTCAGATTAGCTTTTACAAAGGAAAATTTACTTCAGAAAGTTAAAATCACAAATGTGCCTCCCCCAACATGGGGAAGACATACTTTCTTCTCACCCCATCCTCTTTAGTACCGTTTCTGCCTCTGGGGAGGGAAAGGTGTCTGCAGAGCACAGTCCCAGTTCCCAGGCCAGGTCTCCACCCCCACCTCCCCCTTCCCACCTTGGGGTTGAGCATCAGGCCCCTGCTTCCCCCCCTTCACCCTACCCCCACCCCGGCCTTCTCTGAGGGAGGCTTCAAGATCTCTTGGGCTCAAATTCTTGGTCCAGTGAGGATCACCTCCAGATCTAAAACTGAAGACAAATGGAACAGAAGTGAACGCTGCCAGGGCCCTCTTTTGGAGCTGAGATAAAAGGGGGGGGGACAAGGGAGGAAGGCCTTCCCCTCTCACTGGTACAGGTCTCAGGACCTGGCTGTGGGGAACTGGGATCTTCACCCTCAGACACGAGCAGCCAGGAAAGAGTTACAGGCCCAAGTCTCACTAGTTTGGAAAAGGAAGCCTGTTCTGGTCATGTAGCCATTCAGAGGAGGCTGCCCCTTCCAGGGCCTCCATCTTAGGAGATCCGGGCATGCCCAGGCAAGCCTTGTTAGGGGTGCCAGCTTAGTCAGTCTGGGCACAAGGGCCCTGCTGCACACCAGTAGTTAATTATCTCCCCCTGTTACTTGCCAACCCTTTGCCCCTTGGGGAATGCCCCAATTCCTGGGGAGGAAAAATCAAGGGAAGGAAGATTCTGGGGCTTTCAGAGCCTTTGGATACTTCATCAGAATCTTTTCTTAAATGTAGCAACTACAGATGCTATAGTCTTTTTTCTTTTGTGTGAACTTTTCGACCTAAATTTCATCCTGGAATCTAGAGCAAACATGTAGCTGTACCTGGGCTGTGTCTACCCAGCACTAGTCACAGGACAAATGAGCCTGGCTTTGTCTTCATGAAGATCCAAGCAAAGTTTCTTCATCTGTGACACCCTCAGGGATGGTCAGTCTTGAGGCTTTGTTCTTTGAGCCTGCTTCATGGATGGGCAGTTGCAGATTAATAGAAATTTAAAACTATTAAGAACCTGCTCAGTCGACAGATGAGGAAACTGAGACTAAGGGTCATGAATGATCTGCCTGAGTTTACATTGCAAGTTAATTTCTAAACTGAACTAGAACTCAGCCTTCTAACTTTGCATTGTACCAAGTACTCTTTCCACTGTACCATCTGCAAACTTGACCGGGAGTTTCTTTGGCTGCCATTCAGGAGACTTTGGGCTGAATATTCCTGCCAAGAGAAGAAATCAGACACTTTGGCACAGGTGGTGAGAGCTTATTAGAGTCGTGCCAGAATGTGGTTTCATTAAGAGTCCAACTGAAGCTGTTGGATGAAATATGACCTTGAAGGTGTTATCATCCATTTTTGCACAATAGGCAAAGACCAATACAAAGACCAGTGAAGGAAAGTCCATTTTACTCCCATAGTTGCCCCACTAACTCATGCATAGCAGCTTCCATCCTGGGGCCCACCTGCTTCTGGCACAGCTCTCGGAAGAGATGGTAAAGTTTGGTGGGCAGAAATAAGGAGAGCAGCTCTGTCTTCTGAAGGTCACCAACAGAGGACCTGACTGGGGTACTTGCCTCTTTCCAACCATCAGGACGACATGGCATCTGACAGAAAACACCCAGGTCCAAGGTGGATTCAGTCTGACCTAGAAAGATCAGGTAGGGAAGGTCTTGGAGCAATAAATATATCCAACAGTCATCATCATAATACTTTTTGTTTCTATAAGGCCTTCCTTAGAGGATCGCTATGTACACCTAAGGAGCTTCCTACCTCAGAGAAGGGATTTATTATTGTTGTGAGGGAAGGAAAGAAAGACTAAAATGTAATGGCATGAAAGAGGGATCTTCATTCTTCTACAACCATCTTCTTGTTTACTGCATCCTCTCATCTCCCCAAATAGAACGAGATTCTCATGGGCAACATATTGACTTAGAAAATCATAAATTAACATTATCTATGTTGTACTATATTTTTGTTTATCTTGTTAAACATTTCCCCATTTCATTTTAACCAGTTTCATTGACCTATTCTAGAGTTTTGCTTTCCCAGCTGTGAGTCTCCAATATATGCCAAAATAGACAATAAGAGGACTTGGGGTTGGATCAAAAGGATCAGAAAAGATCTCATTTAGAAAATGGCACTGAAGCTGAACTTCAGCGAGTTAAGGACTCAATGAGACAGAAATCTAGCCAGCGTTAAATCTTCATAATCTACCCTGGCCACCTTCTTGCCACCTATACTGCTACTATTCATGTGCCTTTTCCTGCCTTCTACCTCTTTCTGTGGGAACCATAATCAATTCAATCTGCTATTGCTACTAGAGCATACATATCAGTTAGTCCCCTTCTATCTTCCACTCCCATCTCTATTACTTTTCAAACTAAAACACTCCAGCCTCAGATTCTGCTTTATGTCTTGTCTTCCACTGTTTTATATTTGCATCTTAAGTGCTTAACACAAGGTTTAGTACATATTAAGAGTTTATAATTAATTTTTTTTATTCAATCATTCACTAAATAGTAAAAGCCTTCCGGATACTGGGGATGTTTAAAAAAAAAAAAAAAAAAAAAAACAGTTCGGATAATACACACTCCTTTCTCTCATAGAATTTACAACCTGTTCAGGGACAAAACACACACATAACAGATTTCTTTTTGCATTGAAATTCAGAGCCTCTCCCAAAGTATTGACCCCATTTTGTAGAAGATTTAAATCCCACAAGACTAGACGATACTTTGGATCCTGGAACAAGGTGGTAACAGAGAAAAGCTTTGAGTCCAGAACTTGCAAGCTCCAACTTCCATCTCAGACATCAGAGCATTGGTTTCCAAACAGCAACTGTTGTAGTGCTCACAGAAGGAACAGCAGAGTAGAGTAGGATGAAGATGACTCTCAGCTGAAGTTACAGCTCTGCTGCTTCCTATTTCTTCCTTGTGTGACTTTGAGCAAGTCTCTTATCTGCGCTGAACCTCCTCTTATATGTAAAATGAAGGGATTGGACTGAATTCTCTTTAAGAAGCCAAGAAACACTTTAATAGCCTTTTTGTTGTCTCCAGTTCCTATATAGGATAGTAACCAAGCATCCCTAGCCAAATTAATTGGAAGTGTCCTAAGATCCTATCAAACTTCTACTTTTTCATTGATTTTTCCCTTCCTAATCTAAATTCCCCCCACACACACACACACACACTTATGTCCTTAAACCATATTCTTTCTAACAGACCCCAATGAAGGAAAAAGCTGAAAGATATGGCCAATTTAACCTGGGCCTTTCTAGGCCTTATCTTATCTTGTGCCTCCTAATTAGTAGGGCCACTACTCTTAAACAGCTGATACCTTTTCATCCCATGAGGGACTGGAGCCCATGGGCAGAATTGTAGTTGGTAGAAGCCTCAACCAACATCTCAGTACCCTGACCAATGCTGGAGGGTCAGCTGAGGTCAAAGTGCCTGTGGCCACTGGGGGGGAAAAAAACATAACATAGAAATCTCTTCACTGTGGGTCCTTCTGCTTTAAAATTTGTGAAGAATTCTCCAGGATGGAAAGTGATTAATAGCATAGTGGAAGGTGATTTAAATCTCTTCCTCACCCTCAACCCCCAAATGTCCTTCTCTTTAATCTTGATAAGTGGGAGTAGGGGAAGAAAGGAAGAAAACAGCAATTGATTTTTGCTTATTTTATTTTCCTTGGGACCCTGCATTTTATTAGACATATCCAGTTAGTCCCATCATCTTTGAATACAGCTTGTCATAAGTCAGCCAGCCCCTGTAAACTGGGCTGAGAAATATTCTTAACCACATGAGATTCCCTCTGCTCTCTTTGAGCAGACTGAAGGTCTCACTTGGAATGTACACATGAGGATTTTGAATTTCATATCAGAATCCTTTTGTGGCCCTCAGTCTATGAACCTTTATCAGACCCATTGCCTGAGATCAGAATTCCTTGGTTTCCAAGAAGAAAAAAGAAGCAAAATGAAGAGAGAATCTCTAGGAAGAAGAAAAGAGCACCAGTGTCGTGTGGCACTCTGTGGGGGTGGAAGCATGGCTCTTGGTGGGGAACAGGGGACAGGAGACTTTCTGAACTCTGTGCTAAAGGGAGATGTGAAAGGCCTCACAGAGAAACGGTCAGTGGCACTTTCCCATGGCCGATGTTACTCAGGCCGAGTGCTAATGTGAGTAACAGCTGTAGCACAGTCAAGGTTGAGTAATGCTTTTATCCCTTCCCCATTTGGAGACCCTCATCCCTCTGTGCCCCTAGGACCAAGGTCAGAGTTCACTCACAATGTCATGGGTCCCACAGCCATGGTAGGGGGATTGGGAGGGGGCGGGGGAGGAAACTTGCCTCTCTGTCGGCCCTCTGCCTTTTGGCTGGAGGAAAGAAGCCAGAAACATGCCTATTCCTGGGAGTCAGGCTGTGCCCTTGGCTCTCTGTTCCAACAGACTCAGAGGAACCAAAAATAAAAAAAGAATGAATGGAGTGAAAGGAATTGCAAATGGATAAAATAACAGCAGAAAATTGTTCTTTATTTTGAAGGTGGGTCCAAAGCTATCAGCAACATTGTAGGATAGTAGATACTATGTTGAATTTGGAGTTGGGAAGATTTGAGTTCATATTTTCTCTAACACTAGTAGTGTGACTGTAGGAAGACAGTCACTTAATCTTTCTAAGCCTCAGTTTGTTTATCTGTAAAATGGGGATAATAATACCTAAAGTACTATTCTTACAGAGTTTGGGGGAAATTCAGATGAAATGATATACATAGACCCAAAAGTGCTGCATCAATATCACATAATATAGTTGTTATCATTGTTGTCATTCTCTTCAAAGATCCCCAGCAGAGGAGATATCTTGGGTGCCATCATTCAGAATTTGTGCCTGGGATGGAGATACATTTAAGGGAATTGCACATGTTCAACCTATATTGGATTGCTTGCTGTCTTGGGAGGGAGGAAGTAAGAGAGTGAGGACAAAAGGTTTGGAGCACAGGATTCTACAGAAATGGATGTTGGGAACTATCTTTTGTATGTGTTTAGAAAAATAAAATATTAACAAAAGAATTTGTACCTAGAAAATACTGTCATATAGGTGCTTATCTCTCCCATGGGAAGATGATCTTTTTTTTCCCCCTGAGTACCAGCAAGCACTCCTTGATTGTTCTGGAACCCTTTTGGGGGAATAAACCCTTGTTTCTTGGGAAATGACCTCATCCCATCCTATGTGAAAAGAAGAAATTTTTCTCCCTAGAATTTTCTGTTCAATCTGCCTGTGATCATCAAGGGGAAGAAAAAGTCTCCCTATGACTATGACAATAAAACCTTGACAGTGTTTCTTAATATATGGAGCCTGTGCTGTTCTACATGACTTGATTGCAAGGAATTGTTGAGATCCTCCCCATCTCGTAACTGGCAGTGTCCCTGTGCCACACCAAGATCTTGGACAAGGTGCTACTCCTTATCTTGTCACAGTTGTTCCAGCCTGCTGTCGCAGATCATTGTGGGAGGTGCTAACTTCTCACAAGTAGATCCTCTCCTTGAATTAGGAAGCAAAATGTTCACTCCTCATTTCTAAGGCTGTATTCTCTAAACCAAGCCATATCGAGAACCTCAATCTCTGAGTATCTCATTGAATGTGACCTTTTCTTTCCTGGGTTCTGGGTTTCTGTTCCTCCTTGGAAAGTCCTGGCTTTCAAAACTTGGCTTAGCGAAAACCAAGGCACAGCTGAGGAGTCCCACAATGACCTGCTCTCTACAGAGCAGAGGTAAGTCACCAGACATTAAGTGACATGACCCATTTTTTTCCCATAGAGACTAAACTCTGTCATTGCACATTAGGTCTGGTTCATCATAGGGAGTTTTACCAAGAGAATCCAAAACACACTTTTCTCCCTCTGGCATAGTTGGGTTTCTTCAGTAGTGTTCTTATGTGATTCCCCGTTGTTATTCCTATTCACAACCATCTGTCACTATTATCTCTCTCTTACTCCACTGCCATGACCCAACCTGGAAATTTCACTGATCACTTACTCTTTTATGCAGCTATTTTCGGGCATGAATAAAAAGGCTGAGGCTCACTATAGATGTTTAGCACTGAGACTTCATTGCATGGACTGATCCTGGCAGGAAAGATCTGTACTTCCAGAATAGAACCTTGCTGGATTCAGAATAAGGTCAAGCAAAGATGGTTTAATTATAGAAATGAATCCCCAAGGAGCCATATTACAGGTGGCTCATCATAATAAAATATATAGACAATGTTATAAGCAAGAGTCCAGTGTCCATACCCCTGGAAGAGAGAGTTATCAAATTATCGAGGATCAAGAAGGGTGAAGATTACTGAGACAGACTGAATCTATTCTAATGATGTCATCCATAACACTGATGCTCATGTTGTAAATCTCTGTTGGTTTTCTATTCTCCATTACTTCCTATCTCTTTCATGGCTCCTGTTCTCACCCCTCTTTTTCTTACCCAGAGTTCTCTTTTGGTTTAAAAAGATCAGAAGAGACTAGAAGTCTCCTTTTCCTTTGAACTGTATGGCTGAGGAATATAGAATATCGTATTTCTCCTAGTCTACTTAGCAGGTGAAATGTGGTCCAAATGAATTGAATGATGTGAGTCAGAGAGCATGTATGTTCCTAAAGTTCTGTTAGGAAGCCTCACAAAGCTCTTCTGTGTTATCATGTATCATGATTATCTGTGTTTGTATGTTATATTACTAGACTGTGCACTCTGTCAGATCAAAGAGTCTTGTCTAAAAAAAATTTCCCCAAATCTCCTGAAGTGAGATGTTCTGTACTTGGTAGGCACTGAGCAAATGAATTATGCAGCTTACAACTACTCCTCCTGTAGCCAGAGGTTATCCATAATCTTCATTCACTTGTGTGAGAGAGAGAGCAGCTCAGAGAGACAGGGCAGTTGTTTGAACATGTGTCAGCCTGTCGGGGTCACAGGCAGGAGTGGGAAAAGCCTTAACTAATTACCCAAATCTGTACTGATTTTATTCCTAAAAAGGGGAACCCTTGCTTTATCCTCAGTTCTATATATCAGAATTACAAGCTGTCTAATGCCTCAGTGGAAAATTCTGTTTATCAGTTTGCTAGTTTATCTATAATTTGTATTTTCATATTTTACATTTTTGTTCCCTGAAATTAAGGAACATACCTATACACCTTGCTCTATGCGTCGCCTAGAAAAACATTTGGTACAAAGCAGAATAAGAGTAAAGAAAAATGAAATATAGTTTCTTTTAAAGTAGGGATGGAAAAAAAGAAAAACAAGACACTCTATTCAGTGATCTCAAAAGATCTGGAGAAAGAGTCATCTCTACTATACAGGTTAGAATAACTACAGTAGGGCTTTGGATAATGATGTCTCCAAGCAGCTTAGGAGGAATTCTACGATTTCCCATGGGAAAAGAAAGGCTTTCCTCAAGCTCCGGGCTTACTCTTTCCTCTTTGGGAGGCTGAAAATGCTGGATGAAGTTTCACAGGCTCTTTCACCCTTAGTAACCCATTCTGTTCCTAAGCAAACCAGATTATCAACTATTTGTTTTCAGATCACTCACCCAGACTCTCCACCTGAAGTCATCCTCAGCAGTCACCAGTAACAGAATTATCTTTGATGATAAAGTCTCTGAACTTCCAGGCCTCTTTGGCAGATTGTCCATACATCAAGAAACACAGTCTAGGAGTGAATCACAAGTTGTATGGGGGCAGACTGTGCACTCTTAGGTCTCCTGCTTTCCTACCTCTAGAACACCCATGGGTAAAACTGATAATAGCTGTTTTGATGACCAAACAAGTGGCTGAACTACCTCACTGGAAAATTATTTGGGAGAGGGAGATATTTGCTCTATTTTTAAAGGTCCTTCCGAGGGGAATGGGACCACCAAGATCCGAAGAGATGGTGGATTTCTAATTGAGGGATCTTCTGTTATTCTTTCTTGAATCCATTCATGATTCACATGTGCCCCGGCATTCAGCCCAGAGTCATTTCCTCAAACCTTATTCAGAAAGTTTCTAGTCCCCAAAGGGAAATTCCAGAGCAAAAGAAACTCATGTATTTCTGTAGAGTCTTTCCCTCAGGGTTCAAGTATGGGACCAAGCAGGGTATCTTGACCTAGGCAAACCTGAGAACGCACTGAACCTGGAGAAATTTGTGCTCCTTGAAATGGAGGATCCACGATTGGAAATAAACTGAAGAAACTAATGAAGGATAGCCCCATTTCATACCTTAGCTCTCTCTTAAGTTCTGAATTCATTTGGTATTTGCTTTAAGAAAGCATCATGATATGGTAGAACATTAATTTCTGAGTCAAGAGATCAAGATTCAGCTTTTGCCTCAGACTTATCTGTGTGAATGCAAGTGACTTTACCTCTCAAAGTCACAATTTCTCCATCTCTAAAGTGAAGATATTGATACCATACTTAGATTAACTGCCTTAGGCATGTTGGGAGGAAATGCTTTGTAAACCTTAAAGTAACTCTGTATCTTAACTTTCTAAGACTCCGGGGCTCAGGCTAGCTCATGATTTACTTAAGCTGGTAAACCAAATTTATTGTGCCTGTTATTATAATTAATATTTTCAGTTTTATTCTACTGAATAGTTATTTAATGAATACCTACTATGGATAAAGGTCTATCCTTCTCTGGCAGTGATTATCTTAACTACTCTTAAAAAGCTGAAATAAATGGCTTGTGGAAACCACTTCCTAGCAGGCATATCATTTACAGAATTCACCACTGTCTAACATAACATATATGATCAGATTTTTTTTTCTTTTACTGGTGATTTTCAAAATACAAACCTATTTCTGATTTTAAAATGAAAATCATAAAAATAAATAATTAATACTATGAGAATTCATTTTATACAATTTTAAGGTAGTTTAATAAATAAGAAAAGTATACCTGTATACCTTGCTTGGGTGAGCAAAACAGGGCTTTAGGTATTCACACATACTGCAACAGTATCTCACCCTACCTTCATCCCAAACTCAAGAAGGGGATTATAAATAAAATGCTAATCTGAATTTTTAGGGAGTTAACATCAAGGCTTCCTTAAAGACAAATCTAATGATATTTCTATCCTACAGGCTAAACCAGATCAGTGAAAGTTTTTCTTCAGGTGATTTCTGATAATGATTCTGCCTGTCACTATCCTAATTGGTTGCTGTTTATACTTTCAATGAAAGAAAATTGGAATTTTTTGAGTATCTGACATTGAAATAAATTTTGTGATTTTTTTTAAATTTCATTTTTACTCTCAGAGGTTGATAGAAACTTAATCTACTTGCATCTCTTTGTCTGCACTAAAACCAGAAAGTGTTATAAAGACCCCAGGATGTCCCCAATGCCTTGGGAGATGTTTTAATGAGCTTTTCAGAACTTTGACTTACTCTTTTTTTTCCCTGAGAAAACAGGAAGTTGAGTTGGCTGAGAGGAAGCCCACTTTAATCCCCCGAGATAGCCATGTGGTGAGTTGGGTTCTTCAAAAGCTGGCAACAAGGCCTCTGCCCTGCTGGAGACAGACTCTGAGAATCTTAGTCGCAAAATGTTGGTTCCCCAGACACCACATGATAATGAAAGGAGAAGTCATATGCTTAGAGAACAAAAGGCCTGAGTCTCTCCCAAGTCCCAGATTCGCTCAATAGCTTCCTGGAATTGACGACTGGGAACCTTCTTGTTCCTTCAGCTGAGCAGAGATACCTATCTTCCAGAAACCCACTGTTGGAATAAAAATTAATGCTCTCAGTGGAAATGTGAATAGTCAATTATTTTCTGTTCCCCACATAGCTCAAGCTCTTATCCCTTTGGCACACATCTCAGCATATCCAGTAGGGACTGGCCTGGCCCTGAAACTAAGTTATCTTATCTGCTGTGGAAAGGAACACAGAACTCCTGGGTCAGGGGACTTGGATGTAATGTAGACTTCTTCATCATGACAGTTCCTTGCCTGCTTCTCCTAAAGAACTTAGAATTTGCTTAAGAGATCCTTGGTCTGATTTCCTACAGCTCTTCCTAGGACTACCTGCCTGCCTGCCAGAATTCAGGCATTATCAACTTGGACCTTGTAGAAGAAGGTTCCCATCTGACCCTTCTCCAAAGCATTTCAATATTAAATTTTTTTTCCTGACACACAAGTTCTGCTCTGTCTTCCCTTGCTCCCTCAATGCTTATGCTTCAGCCTCTCTGCCTTTAAAGGTAAAGTTTGATCATCAGAACCAGCCACCAGGGAGAATGACCTAGGTGTCCCTCTTCTCCCCAGAGTTTTGGGAACAGCTGGAAGTCTTGCCTCGTTGTACAGTGTAAAAGCAAAGAGGCAGAATTAAATTCAGATCCATTATTTATCCTAAAGTCAGAGGCAAAAGAATGAGGTATGAACTTCAAAAGCTAGAGTTTTTTCCTTCAAAAAAGAATGAGAAAATGGTAGGGCATTGAATGGCCAATCAGGGACAAGTATCTTCAAGAGTTATTTAAAGTTTTTTAAATAGTGTGAGTTATTTAAAATGATAGTGTTTTAGAGAATTATTTTAAATGATATTTTTGGATTTGTCTGGGAAAGAATTAGTACCTCTCCCTATCCGGTGGAGACAAGTGAATGACTTAAGTGACTTCTCAAGTCCTTTACCTAGCAAGAGGATCTTCTGTCAATCTTTACTCAGATTTCATGGATATTGTGTCACTTCTCTTAAATAAACTAAATGAACCTCATAACTTTAGGCCTAGTAGGTTTTGTGAGAAATGTACTGCATGAAATAGGCCAAGAATGAAGCCATGGATTAAGCAGTGTTTTCTCTTCTGTCTTGTTTTTTTTCTCCCTCCTCCTCAGCCCCATCTGAACTACGCCAGCAGCCAGGCAACATGACTCTTATCAGCCTTTGCCAATGTAGTTTCATAAACTCATTCCTGGGAACAGCTGAGCATCTATAACAGGCTCAGTTCCACAAGTTACAGTTCTTGAACTATGTCTCCATAGGCCCTATCTCCGTGGGTTAGGTAGTCCATCTCTCTCCCTTTAGAATATCCCTTTCATTGATTACATTCATGTATACATATACACATATGTATTTTCAAAGTAGTTCTCATAGGTAACTCTTATACTTGTAAAATGCTGAAGATTCACGTTGATGTTGAAACACAGACTCATTTGGCCCCTATTCTGCATCACATGTGTATAGATTACATCTCTGTGAACAGTTATAAGTCCATAGGCTATGTTTGCATAATCATCTGGGGACCCATAGGTCATCTGTCATTGGGTTACCTATTTGTAGGTTGCTGAATCATTTTGACTTTTTAGTGGAAGCATGCCGGAGATGTGGGAAGCTCTGAAGCTTCATGCCAAACGTTGCCCCCTCTTTCTCCGACTGTGTAACATCTAAGCTCTTCAAACTGTGTGGGCCAACCTTGTGACACCATTGGCACCCTCACCAGAAGTGACCTCTGCCCCCCAAAGCCTTTCCCATCATACCCTTAGGTCCCTCCCCAGCAGTATTATTGTTTCCAACAAAGTGGGCAGAACTTTATCTGACCCCACTCCCTATTTCCAGGGGAATTGGATGGGCCTGGGTGTGAGGTCCATGTGATCTTGGTGCTGGTGACGGAGAATCTAGTCGCTCCACAGACTGTAGGTGCCATCCTGTTTTCTGAAGGCACTCAGACAAAGAAGTTGTAGAATTGATCTTGGCAGAGCGAGTGTCCCATTTCAGACAAGTGCTGAGCCAGAAGATAGCTGAGACCAGGAACTAACCAGAGTGTTTAATTTGACAAGTAGAGGGCCCTGGATGAAAGCTGCCCATGGATGCCCATGGAGAAGGAAACTGACCTAGCCACCCATGCAGAAGATCTGCTCTTTACATTCAATAATGCTTTCCTGATATTTTGAAACATGTCTCACTGTACCCCAGAAGAGGGAGAAGGCTATGGTTGTGCTTCATGTTATTCCCCCCAATAAGCTCAGAGGACAGATCTGTTCACAGTCTCGATTAACAATAGCTTCCATTTTTATGTAGCACCTGATAATTTAACAGTATCTTCTTCATTGAAATTTAGAGATTTATACTCATGATCATACACTTAGCAGGTCCTGAGGTGAGGACTTCAGTTTTCTCCACAATCCTCAGATGTTTAAGTCATTAGCCACCCTGCTTTAGTAGAGTAATGCATCTATGCAGATCCTCACAATCCCTCCCAGTTTGGGACCTGCCTACCTCCCGAACCTCTGTGTAGTTCAGTAACATGTAGAAACCACTTCTGGTTTCAGCAGGACTAGAGTTCTGCTTTTCCTGGCTCACAGATTCTGGTTCAGTTTCTTCTCTTGGATTCGTGCAATATGCTTGCAGCCTGGTGCCAGGATCCTTGCATCTGGAAGGACAGCCCATTCATAATGTGCCTAAGTCGAGTCGCATTGCAGCCAACTTGGCAGCAGACATGGGAGGAAAAAGTCTGGCACAAAGCTCCTCTTTTTATTGTGGTTGTTTGTTGCTTCCAGTTGTGGAGAGAGCAGGGAGGGAAGGGGGCCTGGTTCTCCTGGCAGTGCCTCACAGAAATGTTTGCTTTAGATGAGTGATCTGACCAGCCCCAGCTCACCGCTGTATGTCGTCTTAGAAAGCTACCCAACATTTGAAGCATTTCCTGGAAAATGCAGTGGTGGTGTTTCTACAGCAGGGCTGCCTTCATCTGCTACATTCTCCTTTAGTCTGCAGTAAAGTCAAGGGTCCAAAAGAGAAGAATGAGCAGGACTGTGTTTATTTCCAAGGTCCCTGGGAAAAGGGCTTCCAAGTAAAGATGAGTTCATCTGTTCCAGAAAAGAAATAGAATTTGGAAGTTATGACTTCCATAGATCCATAGACTTTTAGGGCACAAAAGGACCTGGTAAGTTCCTGGAAAACAGAATTTGCATCTTATTTTGTCTCATTTATATTCTGACCTCCAAGCCCAGGGCCTTGCAAATAATAACTATTATTACTATTATTATTATTAATGGTAATAGTAAAAATATGCTTATGGCTATCAACTTGAGTGTCTTCATTATACAATTAAGGAAATTATGTCCCAAAGAAATAAAGTGGCTTTCTGTAGTCATCAAAAAAGTGTAAATGAAGCTACCAAAAACAAAATCTAGAGTTTCCAACCCCCATGAGAAGAACACTGTCAAGAACTGAAAAAAGACTCATAAGGCAGCTAGAGAGTGCCATAGTGTGGGAATCAGTAAGACCTGAGTCCAAATCCAGTGTCAGGCACTTAGTGATCGTATTATTTGGGGCTGGTCACTTAATTAGTCTGCCTCAGTTTTCTCATTTGTAAAACAGGATAATAATAGAATGTATCTTGAAAGATTGCTGTGAGTATCAAATGAAATATTTATTAAGTGCTCAGCACAGTGACTGGTATATAATAAGCACTATATAAATCTTATCTCTTATTGTTGTTAAGTGTAGGGAAAGTCCCTTTTGTAGCTTCTTATTTCTATCAATACCCCTACTATTCTTACTATAGTTGGTTATAAAGCCCCAGTCATCTTTAGCTCATTCTTCTACTTCACCCACTAAATCCAGTCAGTTCTCAAGTACTATTGGTTATTTCTCCAGTATCCCTCACATTCTTTTCCATCCTCATGACAGTCAACCTAATCCAGATCCTCATTTCTTCATGCATGGATTACTACTTCAGTAGCTTCCTAACTAGTATTTTTACTAATCACTGTTTTTCTTCTAATTCACCTGTCTATGCTGCCAGAATCTTCCTGAAACACTTCTTTCACCATGTCATTTCTTTGCTCTGATACCTTCAGTGGTTTCATACTGACCTCCATATTGGCCATATGCCTCATAGTGACCTTCAAGGTTTTCCATAATTTGGCATCAATCTACCCAAGTCACCATTCTGTCATTATTCCCAAAGGTGACCTTCTCTCCTTTAATCAGAACCACCTCTTTATCATCCCTAATTCTTGTGCACACCACTGCCTCTGCACCTTTATTCTGGATGTTCTCTGTACCCAAGATTCCCCTTTTCCTGCTGTTAAACATATCCTCCCTGTACTCCACGACTCAATTTAGGTCTAAGTATCTGTCTGTCAACAAGCATGTATTTAATGCTTGCCCTGTGTACCAGGTACTATGCTAAGCACTGGGTATACCAAAAAAAGCTAAAACAGATGATCATTGTATAATATTGCTGTTATTGTAAACAGTGTTTTCCTGGTTCTAGTTACTTCACTTTGCATCACTTCATTTAAGTCTTTTAAGATTTTTCTGAAATCAGCCTGCTCATCATTTCTCATAGCACAATAGTATTCCATCACAATCATATACCATAACTTGTTCAGCCATTCCCCATTTGATAGGCATCTCTTTCATTTCCAATTCTTTACCGCCCAAAAAAAAGAGAGAGAGAACTATTTTAAATATTTTTCTTGTTATAGGTCCTCTCCCTTTAAAAAAAAAAAATCTCTTTGGAATTCAGGCCTCATGTGGAATTGCTGCATCAAAGGGTATATACATACAGTTTTATAGACTCTCCAAAATGGTTGGATCAGTTCACAACTCTGCCAATCATATATTAGTGTCACAGTTTTCCCATACTTTCTCCAACATTTGTCATTTTCCTTTTATTATATGATCTGTTCTGAAAGGTGTAAGGTAGTACCTCAGAATTGTTTTATTTTGCAGTTTTCCAATCAGTAGTGATTTAGAGAATTTTCTTATGTGACTATAGATAGTTTTGATTCCTACATCTGAAAACTGCCCATTCATATCCTTTGGCCATTTATCAATTGGAGAATGAATCTTCTTATAAATTTAACTCAGTTTTCTATATATTTGAGAAATAAGATCTTTATCAGAGAAACTTACTGTGAAAAATTTTTTCCCAGTTTTTGAAGAATTCTGGGTTTTAACCCATTCTACAGTCCATTTCCAGTTTATGGGTTGATTCATCTTATTCACGTGTATGATTATTAACTATGTATTTCCCTCATTCTAATTTTTCCCTGTTTATCCTTCTCTCTATTCTTTTACTCTCTTCTTTCTCAAAGGTGTTTTGCTTTTGACCCCTTTCCAAATTCTGCCTCCTTTCTATTGGTTTTCCCTCTCTTTTATCTCTCTCCCTTCCTACTTTCATGTAAGATAGATTTCTATACTCTGCTAAGTGTATATGTTATTCCCTCTTTGAGCTAATTCTATTCAAAATAAGATTCAAGGGGCAGCTATGTGGTTCAGTGGATAAAGCATCAGATGCTTAACACTTCCTAGCTGTGTGACCCTGGGCAAGTTACTTAACCTCAATTGCCTCAGCAAAAAAAAAAAAAAAAAAAAAAAAAAAAAAAAGATTCAAGCACTACTTGCCACTACGATATCATCTTCCTCTCCACTGTAAAAGTTTTTTCACACCTCTTTTATATGATATAATTTGCCCCATTCTGCCTCTCCCTTCCTCTATTTCTCAATACATTCTTCTTTCTCACACCTTAATTTTTTTGGATATCATCCCATCATAATCAACTCATACCAATGCCCTCTCTTTATGAATATTCTTTCTAACTCTTCTAATAATGGTAAAATTCTTAGGAGTTACAAGTATCATCTTCCCTTGAAAGATATTAACAGTCTAACTTCATTGAACACCTTGTGGTTTCTTTTTCTTGTTTACTGCTTTATGTTTCTCTTTAGTCTTATAATTTGAAAAGCATCAGGAATGCTTGAAAGTTCTCAATTTTATTAAATGTGTTTTTTTTTCATCTGAAGGATCATACTCAGTTTTGCTGGAAAGGTGATTCAATGGTAATCCCAACTCATTTGCTATCTGGAATATCTTATTCGAAACCTTCTGATCCTTTTATGTAGAAACTGCTAAATCTAATGCTATCCTTTCTCTGATCTTACAATATGTGAATTATTTATTTCTAGTTGTTTGTCTCATTAGATCTGAGATTTCTGGAATTTGTCTACAATATTCTTGGAAGTTTTCATTTTGGGATCGCTTTCAGGAGATGATCAGTGAATTCTTTCTATTAATAGTATTTTATTTTTTTCAATTGCATGTAAAGATGATTTTTAACATTCATTTTTGTAAGATTTTGAGTTTCAAATTTTTCTCCTTTTCTCCTACCCTTCCCCAAGAAAGAAAGCAATCTGATACAGGTTATACATGTACAATCATTTTAAACACATTTCTATATTAGTCATATTGTGAAATAAAAATAAGAACAAAAGGGAAAAACCAAAATGAAAATGGTTAGCTTCAATCTGCATTCATTTTCCATAATTTTTTCCTTGTTAATTTTTTAAAATGATATTTATACTTTTTTTTAAATTATGGCTAAAAATTTTAGTCCACATATTTTAGTCCAAAAAAACATTTTCACAGTTAAACGTTCTGATAAAGGCCTCATTTCCAAAATATATAGAGAACTGACCCAAATTTATAAGAAATCAAGCCATTCTCCAATTGATAAATGGTCAAAGGATATGAACAGACAATTTTCAGAGGATGAAATTGAAACTATTACCACTCATATGAAAGAGTGTTCCAAATCATTATTGATCAGAGAAATGCAAATTAAGACAACTCTGAGATACCACTACACACCTGTCAGATTGGCTAAGATGACAGGAAAAAATAATGATGAATGTTGGAGGGGATGCGGGAAAACTGGGACACTAATGCATTGTTGGTGGAGTTGTGAACGAATCCAACCATTCTGGAGAGCAATCTGGAATTATGCCCAAAAAGTTATCAAACTGTGCATACCCTTTGATCCAGCAGTGTTTCTATTGGGCTTATATCCCAAAGAAATACTAAAGAAGGGAAAGGGACCTGTATGCGCCAAAATGTTTGTAGCAGCCCTGTTTGTAGTGGCTAGAAACTGGAAAATGAATGGATGCCCATCAATTGGAGAATGGCTGGGTAAATTGTGGTATATGAATGTTATGGAATATTATTGTTCTGTAAGAAATGACCAACAGGATGAATACAGAGAGGACTGGCGAGACTTACATGAACTGATGCTAAGTGAAATGAGCAGAACCAGGAGATCATTATACACTTCGACAACGATATTGTATGAGGACATATTTTGATGGAAGTGGATTTCTTTGACAAAGAGACCTGAGTTTCAATTGATAAATGACAGACAAAAGCAGCTACACCCAAAGAAAGAACACTGGGAAACGAATGTGAACTATCTGCATTTTTGTTTTTCTTCCCGGGTAATTTATACCTTCTGAATCCAATTCTCCCTATGCAACAAGAGAACTGTTCGGTTCTGCAAACACATATTGTATCTAGGATATACTGCAACATATCCAACATATAAAGGACTGCTTGCCATCTAGGGGAGGGGGTGGAGGGAGGGAGGGAAAAAAAAATCGGAACAGAAACGAGTGTCAACATAAAGTAATTATTAAATAAAAATTTAAATAAATAAATAAATAAATAAAGTTATTTGGAAAGAATTTGGCAGAGCTCAGATGAATCCCCACCTTTACTCTGCCATCTTGACTTCATTTCTGTATTGTTCTATACAGGATTTTAAATGCTTGGGGGAGGAGAAAGGGGAAAGGCTATATGCATTTGATCCTGAGGGTATTAGCCAGGAACCACCAAAGTCTATTGAGGAGGAATCTGGCATATTCAGATCTATACTTTTTTTTTTTAAATAACTTTTTATCGACAGAACCCATGCCAGGGTAATTTTTTACAGCATTATCCCTTGCACTCACTTCTGTTCCGATTTTTCCCCTCCCTCTCTTCACCCCCTCTCCCAGAAGGCAAGCAGTCCTTTACATGTTAAATAGGTTACAGTATCAGATCTATACTTCTTTTGAAAAATCACTTTGTTAGCTAAAGGGTTGAAAGAATGGAGTAAGGAACGATTTGAGTCAGGGAGACCAATTAAAAGGGTTTTGTAATAGTCCAGGCAAAAGTTTATAGTACCTGATCTAGGGTGGTGGCTGTATGAATACAATATAGACAAGACATGT
This sequence comes from Antechinus flavipes, assembly GCF_016432865.1. NCBI lineage: Eukaryota > Metazoa > Chordata > Mammalia > Dasyuromorphia > Dasyuridae > Antechinus > Antechinus flavipes. The sequence continues at coordinate 259,328,541 of NC_067399.1, read as the reverse complement.
TGTGAAAGGAAAAACAAAAACATTTGGCAACTTATTGGATATAGGTGAGAAGGGTAAGTATAAATGAGGACTCAAGGATGACACTGAAGTTATGAGTCTGGGTGAGAAAAAGGATGGTAGTAACCTTGACAGAAATAAAGAAGTTTGAAAAAGAGAATGATTTGGGGCAAAAGATAACAAGTTCTTTCTTCAGAGTATTGAGTTTTAGATTTCCATGGACCAAGTTGAGGTGTCTAAAAGGTCGTTGGAGATGCAGTCTGGAGGTCAGGAGAGAGACAAGGACTAGGTCAATAGATCTGATGATCATCTGCATAGAGATGACAATTGAAGCCATGGGACCTAATGAGATCATCAAGAGAGAGCAGATAGAGAAAAGAGAAAAGGACCCAGGACAGGGCCTTCAGGAATACACGAAGTTAGTGTGCATCATGTGATGAATCAGCTAAAAAGACTGAGCAAGAATGGTCAGCCAGCCAGGACCCGAGTCCAAATATGGTCTCAGACAATACTTCCTAGTTGTGTGACCCTGGCAAGTCACTTAGCTCCAAAAATGCTAATCTAAGCACCAAGATTATACCATCATATTGGATAATGAAGACATAATTTTGGAGAAGGCAATTTTAGTTGAAGAATGAAATTGGAAGCCAGACTGCAAAAGATGTAAAGGAAAGTAAGAAGAGAGGAAGTGGAGACACAAATTCTAGATGGCTTTTTCAAAGAATTTAGCCTAATAGAGAAATATATTAGGGTAAGGGGATGTTAGGATCAACTCGGGGAGGAGAGGGTCCTTAAGAGTAGCAGAGATATGGGCATGTTTGTAGACATCTGAGAGGGACCTTGATAGGGAGAAATGAAAATAAGAGAGAGAGAATGTAGTTGATAGTAGAGATAGTTTTCAGGAAAACAGAAATAGACGGGATCAAGAGTTAGTACAACCTTGTCAAGGAGAAAGACCACTTTCCCATCAAAGATCAGAGAGGAGACAATAGAGAAAGATGTCTGAGTCATATGAAATGAGAGAAGGAGGAACTCTTGTTGAATGGTCTAATTTTTTCTAGTAAATTATAAAGCAAGTTTCTCATGTGATAGCATAGTAGGAAGGGGGGAAATACATACGCATAGAAGAATATACAAAATAAATACAAGGAAATATGAGTGGGAAAAAATCAGGAAAGATTTCTTCTAGAAGTGTCCTTTGAACTGAGTTCTGTGAAATCATTCCAGCTGGTGCCACTCAACCTTGGTCCTTCTCTTCCTGACTTCCAATTGTACTTACAGCCTATGCCACATAACTAGGATCTGATCATTTGCTGTCCTGCTCTCTAAATGTGTCATACAATGGTTTTATAATATTAAGGTTCAACGTATCCCTCATCATTGACTCACAGCTCTTTGTGGGCAGGAAATGTGTCCTATTATTGCTTGCTAGACATTTGCAAGGGGAGTAAATACATGTTGAATGTATTGTGGGTATTTATTAAATGTAAATGAAGCATGGACAAATCTACTTTTTTTATTGGAGGAGAAGGGGATTGCTTGTATCTTTGAACCATAAAGAGCAACGAAGCTGAATTTCCTAAACACAGCTAGGGTTTGGTGAACATAAAGAGACACAGTGTAGAAAGGGATGCCTAGATGAGAAGAGTTGGCGGGGCTTCCACGTGATCATGGCTGGGCTCTTCTTGTTGCAGGTACACTGGGCCTAGTGGTGTGGTGGATTGCCCCATTAGACTCTAGGCCTCAAGCCATGTTTGCAGCCACTGTTGAGGCGGGGCTTGCTGCCAGCTGCCCCACACTGTCTGTTAGGAGGATCATGAGACTGTTGCCCACAGGCTACCCCTGCAACATGAAGGCCAGGCCCTGCACAAAACAAGGCTTGGTCAAGCCCCCAGCTCCTCTTGCCCCTCACATTGGGGATGGACAACAGAGACGCGCAGTGTGAGGGAAGGCACTATGGTCACCCCTGCCAGACCTGCTGCTGCAACAAGCTGCCCCTTACATAAGGGGATGTGCCGTGCCAATCGCCGGCACCCCAGTGGCCTCTGCTGTGGGGCCAAGGGCACTGGATGTTTTGAAGGAAGAAGCTTTGATGGGATACCCCCCAGATGCTGTCCTGAGTGGAATGAGACCACTCCCATCCAAATGCTCCATCCTCGCCTTTAGGACACTGCGGGTGGAGTATATTGCTCAGGCCTGCTCAGGCTCCATATCATCATGGTCATTATGCTGATCCTTGCTTTCTCCCCAGACATCTTCCTTTCCCCCTCAGATCATAGCCTTGGTCTCCAGAGGGTAAGGATGGGAAGCAGAGAGGCAAGAGAAAAGTCTCTAACACTATACTTCTCTATGGCCATTCATCATCTTTAACTTTAAGGGCTCCATTTGTCCAACTGCTCTTTTCTCCTATATCCAACGGGATGTTTTATCAATGATACTACAATAACATTTTAACATTTTGAGGAAAGAAAGAAAGGGAAGAAGGGAGAGAGAGACAGACACAGAGACAAAGACACACACACACAGAGAGAGAGAGAGAATATCCCATGAGTTTGCTTAAACAGATAGAATTTGTTTGTCTGTCATTTCCCTGGCCCTGCTGCTGCCCATGGTTTCATGCCTCCCTAATGATTTACATGAGAACCAGCATATTATGTCCTCTTTCACCCTTTTCTTTTTCCCTCCTCTCCCAATTGGATACAGAGTTTGAGCCAGTATCATAGCCAAAATCCACATTGAACTCCTACTGATAGACAATTTCTCTCTGGCAAAGCAAACTTCCTATTCCAGAAAATTCCAGGAAGTCTGTTGACTTACAGTTTCATTATGTCTTTCTGAGGTAAACCTCACCAAGAAGGCATTAAGGTAGGGAAGGGAATTTTCTGTAACTATACTAATATTAACCATGACCATTTCATGGATAAACAATCCCCTGGGATGTCAGTCCTAATGTCAGGAAAGCCATGAAAACAAAAAACAAAAAAATATGATTTATCAAACTCAGTATTCCAAATGAATATATTATAATCATTACATTTGAATATAAAGTGTCTTCAGTTAGGATTATGGGATTTTGGAGTTTAGGGTTCTCTTGAGGAGGATTGCATTCATTTATCTTAAGGTCTTTAAGAAAAAGTAAACTGATTTTGATAATATACGTGTCCCTATTGTGGTTCATTTTTCCTAATGGTGTCCAATAAATTTGGCTGAAGTTATGTGTAGTTGACATCAATTCTGCCATCTGTCAGTCATCTATTCCTAACTCATTCTAACCTTGCTAGTCACCTTAATCAGGTCATCTCCCAAACTGTGCTTCAATATTTGTACTAGTAGATTAGGAAGAATGCTATCTTTTACTGGGGAATATTAATAACAATAATAATAATAGCCTATCATTATAATTATATGTAATATATATACATATATATGTATATATGCATACATATGCATAAAAAGCATACATATATGCTTTTAAAAAATCATAATATTATATATACATATATATAATATTATGATTTTTAAAAAGCATTCACCCTAGGATTTGGGACATTTTGATGAGAAAATAAAAATTGGCTTAGGGGCTTTGTAGAAGTAGATATCCTCTGCAACACATTAGTAGCATTCTTCTTGTGTTTTTATATCCTATTTTATTGATATCTTTTGTTTCATATTACCATCATTTATGAATAGATTTCTCTATCTTTTAGTGATTGATCCCTTATCACAAAGAATAAAGAATAAAAAATAAAGCACTTCAGCAAAACAAATCAATAGATCAGCCAAACCTGTCAATTTATGCAGCACTTCCCCAACTCTACTCAGATCATTATAAATTATAAAGTTTTTTAGTTTAGTGTTTTTTCTCATTTCTATTCACATGCTCATTTTGTATATTGTCTTCCCAGATCTATATCAATTCATAAAAGTCTTGCTTTGCTTGTTTTACTTACTCATATTCATTGTTTTGTATTGTACAATAATATCCTATTATGTTCATGTAGCACAATTTGTTTAACCATTCCCTAATAGTTAGGCATTTATTTTATTTTCAGTTCTTTACTACCATAAAACGTGCTTCTATGAATATTTGTAGTGTAGAAACCCTTTTCTTCTATCTTAGACCTTCTTGAAGCATATAGCTAGCAGTGGAATATCTATATTGAAGGATATGGATGTTTTAATCACTTTTTTTTAATGTATGTCCAAATTGTTTTTTTGAATGGTAAAATTAATTCATAGCTTCACCAACAGTTCCTCAGTGTGCACATCTTCCCCTAGCCCCTCCAACATTAACTTATCTCCGTGTGTTTTGTTAACATTGAGAATTTCATCATCCTTTATGGCCCTCAGGCTGTTCTCACTGAAGCAAAGGGATGGTTCTATTAAATTTTTAAATAGCCCACTAATGGAAAGGAACATTGTCATGGATATCTTAGAACAGGAAATAAAGAAAACTACATGTTTTTATTAGATTTTGGAATATATGTTGTTTATATTTTTATAAATCAACCTTCCTGCTTTAGCCTTCTTCCCTTTTATTAGGGAGGGAAGGAGGGAGAGAGGGACTGGATCTTGGATTCCATTGATGCAAGAAACCTCCAGAAAGGAAACTAGCAAAGCAGGTCAGCACTTATTCTATAGTTTGTGGTCTTAGCAAGTTTCCTGGGCCACCAAGAGGTTAAGTGACTTGCCCAGGAACACATAGGCAAGATGTGTCAGATGCCTGGACTTAAGAGTCTTGCTGATTCCAAGATCAGTTCACTATCTACTTTGTACATTGCCTCTCTCTTTGTCCCACACACTGGTAATAATCCCTGTCAGTAGAGTATCCCAACTCATACTTTATTGAGGAGATTAAGGCCATATGCAATGAGCTTTCACCCATTTCCCTTCTTTCATCTCCAAGCTCATTGAGATCACCCACCATTCTTTCGTTACTGTGGGCTAGACCATGAGTGGAATTGGGAAGATCTGAATTAACTTCCACATTCTCATAAGTACCAACTAGCACTCTTATGAGCCAAGATTTTATGGACCAGACTTGGGACAGTTTGAATTAACTTGGTCCCCAGGTAGATTGATCTGGGACTTCCGATGAACCCTTTCTTCTTCTTCTTTTTAATCATAGCTTTTTATTTACAAGATATATGCATGGGTAATTTTTCAGCTTTGACAATTGCAAAACCTTTTGTTCCTGTTTTTCCCCTCCTTCCCCCCATCTCCTCTCCCAGATGGCAGGTAGATCGGTACATGTTAAATATGTTAAAGTATATGTTAAATACAATATATGTATACATATCCATATAATTAACCTATGGACCCTTTCAGGAAGAAAGACAGAAAAACAAATTTAGAATCTTGTGAGGGATCTCTGAGACCCTAGAGAGCTCCCCTTCCAATGGCTCCCTGCTGGCAACTTTGAACTCCATGAACTGCTTTTTAACTATCTTGGGAATTGCTTTTCCACAGGACTTGATGGATATTGTTTATTTTTTAAATGATTTATTTGAATCCTTGGACTCTGAGTCCATTACACCAGATATGGATCCACAACCTAGATATTCCTTTTTTACTGGTGTCTTTGAGGGAGAGAGACAATCTTTACTCCCTTTCTAACATCTCCTTCCTGCTGCCTACAAACATACCCAAATCTCTCTTTTCAAAACCTTTTTCCTGGTGTCTACCATCCCTTCAATTTGAAATCCTATATTTTTCTTCCCTTTCACAATCATAATCCTAGAAAAAAAATTATCTATGCTCATTTCCTCTACTTCCTCTTCTTTCATTTCTCAATCTTTTCCATTTGACCTCCTAACTAAAACTGCTCTTTCCAGAATTATCACTAATCTCTTACTTGCCATATCTGTTGGCCTTTTCTCAGTTCTCATTCTTCCTGACCTTTTCTGTGGTATTTTACACCACTGACCACTTTCTCCTACTCTCTTCCCTCTTAGTTTTCATGACACTGTTCTCTTGGTTCTCCTCAATCTTTTTTTTTTCTTGGATAGGTCATCAGGCATATCCTGCCACCAAATCTTGAGATTCTGTCCAAGGCTCCTCCATGATGTCATTCAATTCTGATCTCTATGCTGATGATTTCTAGATCTGTACATCTAGTAGTCTCCCTTCTGAGCAACAGTCCTGCATCACCAATTGCCTATTTCAAGATGTATATCCCATAAGCATCTTAAAATTCAAAATGGAACTCAATTTCTCTCACTCCAAATCCATCTCTCTTCTTAACTTCCCTAATTTTGTGAAGGGTCCCACTGTCCTTCTGGTCACCCAAGTTCATATCTTCAGAGTCATCCTTAATTCTTCACTCTCTTTCACTTCCAACATCCAGATAGTTGCCAGATCTTATTGATTTTATCTTCACATCTCTCACATCTATCCCTTTCTCTATACTTACACTACTAATACTCTGGTAGCATCCTCATTTTTCTTCCTGTATCAGATATTTTCCCTTCACAACCCATTCAGCACACGGCTGCCAAATTGATTTTCCTAAAGCACAGATCAAACTATGTCTTGCTCAATAAACTCTACTTTTGATATAGTTTTGCACAATGGGACCCATTCTTACTTTTGCAGCTTTGTGTTACGTGGAGTTACTCCCTACCACACTCTCCACGCTCTAGCCAAACTGCTCTTCTTCCTGTAACTCACATATCATACTCCATTTTCTATCTTTGTTACTTTCCATCAGCTATCCCCTGTGCCCAACATGCTCACCTTCCTCACTCCCACCTCTTGGAATCTTGGTTTTTCTTTCAAAACTCAACTGAAGTCCTTCCTTTCTTTTCTGAAATCTTTGGTTGATAGACTTGTATTTATTTTGCATATATTTAAGTGTGTATGTTCTTCCCTTTTAGAAGGTAAGTCCTAAGAACTGGGAGTGTTTCACTTTTTTTGTCCTTGTATCCCTAGTGCCTGGCACATAATTATCCATAGGCAGCTTGGTAGTGCAGTTGACAGGACACTGGAAGTACAAGACTTCCTGGAATCAGGAAGACTCGAGTTCAAATCTGATCTCAGATACTTATTAGCTGTATAGCCTGCAGCAATTCTTGTGCCTCGATTTCTCATCTATAAAACAGAAATGTTAGTATCTATCTCCCAGGTTTGTTGTGAGAATGAATGTGATAATGTTTGCACAGTGCTTCGCAAACCTTTAAAACACTATATCAATTCTACCTATCATTGTACTAGAATGCACTTAAAAATGTTTATTGTATTAAATGGTGGGAATGAATAATTCATCTATAAATAATGGAGAGTTGATGTATATATTTTTGGTGTCCCAGGTAAGGAAGTAGTGATCTGTTGTCTCAACAGGCCCTTCCTTTCTATAGACAAATATGTGGCTTATTACCCCCTGACTCGACATGCCAAATCATGCTGTTTATCCCTGGGCAGCCTGACCAGCAGAGCACCTCTTTACTCAGTGCACTATCAGGAATGGGTCATGTCTCAAATTGGGCTCTAGAACCCCATGAGGCATCCTGTGAATGAGTCGTTTTGTGAGGTAGAGTTCTCACGCTATTAATACCTCATTTGAGATAAGGGAAGAGGGAAAAAGCCCTGCATGGAAATATTCCTTCTAAGTGGCACAATGTGATGCTTCTAAAAATACATGTTTGTGTTTGCTAGCCTCTTAACTCAGCTCTGTGGGAGCCTCCTCTGCTCTTGGAGAAGCCGTTTGCACTGTGGACCTTAGAAGCATTCCCTAGTGACCCCAACTCTTCCTGGAATAAAGGGTAAAAGAGGGCAAAGAAAAGGATTGTTCCTTAGCCACACTTCACTTTTCTTAGTTCACATCCTCTCAGCCTCTTTTTTTTTTCTTTCTTCTCTCAGGAAGACCTTCATTTAGTTCAATGAATATGTTATTAAGTGCCTACTATGCACATGGCACTGGATTAGGTTAGGTCTGATTAATTTCTCACAGAAGTCCTGCCAAATGTTAGGAGAGCCCAGACCAGAAAATGACTGCCCCCTGTCCCCCAAAGCTCCTGAAAGGTCTGGATAGGGAAATATATAGTCCCTCGAGGTCACCCAGACTTTTTCTGTGACACTTGGAAGATCACAACACTTCTTATTTCCCTCATTCAATTGTCCATCTCCTGCAGCCTCGGACAAAGACATTTGATATTTAGTATAGTTATACAACCAGCCACACATTAATTCTATGAAGTTGGCTCACTGAGCCTGGTCATCACTCCACTGCTAATGCAACTAAAGACAGATTACAAAACCCTATGGCCAGCAGGCCCCTCAAAGGTGTGATCACTTCACTTCAGGTCCAGTGAGGGATTTTCTACTACAGGCTCTCTCCATTTTGAGCTATGTTTTTGGCAGTCCTCCTCCTAGCAAGGATAAAGAAGAGGAAGGAGGATAGAGGGCCTGGATCTATTCCAGCCCAATCATCTCCATCTGAATCCTTTCCCACACCAGTCCTGCTGATGGAAGAAAATTTAACTCGGGGCCCAACCCCATGAGCCATGTGGAAAAACTCCTGCTGTTTGGAATTGGATGCCCAATCCGATCTAGGGAGACAAGTCAGAGAGCAAAATAAACCTACCTGAGGAAGTTCAAAGATGTTCCTATTTTTCTAGTATATTTACCTTATATGTAGTTTTGAGATGGAAATGTAATCTCAATGAAAAGAAACCTAAAAATCATCACATAGATGCTATTCTTCAGGATAGTAAAAATAAAGGAGGGAGAAGATAGATAGCTAGCTAGATAGATAGATAGATATAATATATAAGATATAAGATATGATTGACTAACCAGGAGAATTCAGGATAGGGCAAGAAATCAGGACCTTTTATTCAGATCACTATACCTTAGGAAATGCTTAGTCATTGATAAACTGCTAGACTTTAACTAGGAATCGATCATGACTCTTAATTCCGGCTGGTTTCATGGAAGTACAAAGTCCCCATCTTTTAACAAGTTCTATCTTCTAGCTGGAAATAAAGGTAAAGGGGATGTGAACTGGCTACTGAAATAAGCCAAGTGACTTTGGAAGATGAACACTTTTCAAAGCATGAGTGGAGACAAATTACGAAGGAGAAAAAAAGCATTGTACTGGAGATTACGAAGGAGAAAAAAGCATTGTACTGGAGATTCTATGGAGAAGGGAAGTTTAAATAAACAGTGGTAATGGCTGCTATGTCGTTTCCAAAGGGGTCTTTAGCAGCGAAGAGATGGCCTCATAAAATAGGAAGAGCCAGAAGAGACTACAAAAAGTTATATTAGGTGCTCTTTGTGTTTGAGGAGTTTGGAAAGTGGCAGTGAGGTGTTATGTGGCCATGCCTAGAGGGAAAGTGGTTCAGTGGAAAGAATTCAGGCTCAGCACTTAAATGTAATGGCTCCTTCCTACCTGTGTGACCTCTGGTCAGATATAACCTCCCTGGGTTTCAGTTCCCTCCCCTGTAAAGTGAAAGGGGTTGAGCCAGATGACCGAATTTTATCCCGTTTCCATAGACTTGAACTCTGAGTCAGGATACTTGCGTTCTAGTCTGAGTTTTGCCAGTATCTGAATTAGCCCAAGTTTCCCCATTTATCAAATGGGGAAAATACAAATTACCCTGTTAATTTCACAGCATTTCATAGATGATGGATTTAAAACTGGAAGGGAAGAAACAAACATTTATATAGCACCCACTATGTGTCGGGCACTGTGCCAAATGCTTTTTATAAATATTATCTCATGCCTCTCATTTTACAGATGAGGAAACATTTGCCTATGGTCATACAAGTAGTAAATGATAGAACTAGAATTTGAACCCAGGTCCTCTGGCTCCAGGACCAGCATTTTCACACTACACTTGGCCATGCTTGTATTGGGAGACTCTAGGAGTTAGTGTGAGAGCACTTTAAAAATAAGCTTTACCATGATAAATGTGGAAATATGTTTGGAAAAATTGCACATGTTTAATGTATGTTGGATTACTTACTGTCTAGGGGAAGGAGGTGAGAAGAAAGAGGGAGAAAAATTTGGAACACAAGGTTTTGCAAGGGTGAATGTTGAAAATTATTTTTGCATGTATTTTGAAAATTAAAAGCTATTATTAAAACTAAAAAAAATTTAAAAATAAGCTATGCAAGTTTATAGCAACATTATGATTGACATTAATAATAAAAGAGGTGGCATTCTGATAGCCTAGATCCAGCTCTCTAGGTTTCTGACTAGGAGGTTTTGTTTCTGGAAGAAGAGGAATTTATCCCCTTCTCACTGGCCGTTCTGTCAGTAGATTCCATCCAGAGCATGTAATTAGTATACAACTACATTGTAACCATTATTTCTTTCTCTTTTACTGGCTCCCAGTCTCCATGAGTATAAAGTTTAGTGGATGATAGATGTTTTCTCTCTATATTAACCTTTAGTGTAGGGGATGCCTTTTCTGAAAGAAGTTGCTTCCTGTTTGAGTTTTTCTTCCACCTTGACCCATGTTTCAGTCTTCCCCACAAAGAGGGAGAACGGTAACAGTGGTGTGCCTGTAAAGTCCCCTTCCTCTGCTCTGCAGGTGCAAAGGGTTTCCGGGAGGCACGGTGTGTGTCTGGCTAGAGAGCTGCTTCAAGCTCTTGGGGAGGAAGGCCATGAGTAAACATTGGTACCCCAAGGTCAGCCGCTGGGAAATCCAGCAAGAAGCTGCTTTCTACTGTGGTCTCAGATCTACTAGCATTTCCTCTTCTCCCAGCTGCTGGCTTCCTGCCAGTCCAAATACTCCCCCCTGGACTCAGGCAGTCTGTGCAGCTGACCTCACCCGTTCTCCTGTGCTTTTCACTCGTGACCTCGGTGGTGGTGCAGAAGATGAGAGATGTCCAGTGGAGGTGACCGGAGCTGTGCTCATCTGCTGCTGAGAACGCAAACTGGGAAGCACAACAGCGAAGGAGGGAAACTTTCCCAGTGATTCCATGTCCATGTACAAATCTAACAAATTGAATTTTAATGTAGATAAATATAAATTCCTCTAACTCAAAAACTCAACCACAGGATGAAGGAGCCCTGGATTAATAGTAGTTTGTGCAAAGAATAACAGTAACAATGATGATGTTTATGTAGCTTTGTAAGGTTTACACATAACACTTTTTACACATTAACTCATTCATTCTTCACATTATCCCTGTGGAGTAAGGATTACAGGTATCTTATAGATGTGGTATCTGAGGCTCAGAGAGGTTAAAGGATTTGCCTGTGATCACACAGTAAGTATATATTAAAAGTGAGATCCACACCATGCCCATTTTTTTCAATGTTCAATGCAGAATTTTAATTGATTACAAGCTTAAAATGAATTGACAGTGTCACATGGCTGCCTAAAAAAAAGTTATTGAAATTATAGACTGAATTAAACTTCCCTTGAAAAGTAAGGCTTACATCCTCCCAAAGACCATTCCTTGATTTCTCTGGACCTCTGAATGCAGAAAAGACGTTTGCCTTCTCTTCTTCCCCAATCGTATCCTCCTCTTCCCAGCATCTCACTGGTAGCTCCCTAAGTGAGAAGATTTGAAAATACTTTTGAGGGTAGGCCAGAGAATGAGTGCTGTAGACTAATGACTGTGTTCCCTTCTCAGTAGCCTTAGCTTGAGCCTGCTTCTCTTGAATCCTCAGGGTTATTTTTCTTCTTCAGATGTGATTTTCTTCCCTAGAGAAAATACTGTCCTATTCTGTGAGTTCTTCTCTCTTTCTACTCTGGCCAGCATTCTGAGACTTCTCTCCTGGGACCATTTGGTGTCTTCAGGGAGCAATAGGCAGCTGCACGGGGTATTTGGCTGCTTGCCACTTAGACAGCGAATTTAGTCACCAAGATCCTCCAGCTCACAAAACCACAGGTTTAATTGGTTGCACAGAGTGGGTGTCTAGTGGTTTCACCGGAGATGAAATCAGACAAAATGTGGGAGCCCAGATTTTCATAAAATCTCCCATCTGCATTTCTTCTGGATTGGGCATGGCTGCACTGTGGCTGAGAAAGAATGCAGAGCACTGCAGGGAAACCCTGAATATTCCAGGGTGAATATCCCTGAAGGGGCCCACAACTTGGCCCATCAAATAGAGATAAAAGAAGCTTCCCTTTTGTGATATCCTCACTCAAAAGGCAAGACGACTCAGGATGGAGACCATGGGCCCCTGGAATTACTGAGTAGAAGGGGGACCTGTCTTTGCCAAAGAGGAACCTCTCGTGAGTCATTTCTCAGGAATGAAATCTTTTGGCTTCTGTGGAAACGTCACTTTGATCTTGATTCTCAAGGACCCTCTCCCCCCCACCCAGTTTGGTTGACTTCCCCCCATCTGTTTTATTCCCAAGCTGTATGCTTGATAGATAAGGGGAGTTTTCAAATGCAAGAAGAAATCATTATGTGTCTTTTCAACCTTGTAAACGCCAAGTCCCAGGTTGAGCTCTTGGCGACTTTCCTCCTGTGTAAAAAAAAGGTATGATGATACCCCTCACAGAGTTTTGTTTTATTCCCAAGGCCTACCTCCCCCCCAACTCTGCCCCTCTCTGGGTGAATGTCATCTCCCCTCCTGGGGATCAGCTGGCTTTGGCACAGGCAAGCTTGGGCCCTCTTCCCTCCTTCCATCTTCTCTTTCCCCTGGTGTTTCCAACCATGCCAGGATTCAGTGATTTGGCTGATTAGGTCGTCCCCTGCAGAAGTTGTGCATTTGATACCCCTTCCCTCAGAAGCCTCTTTCTCTGCAGAAGTGCGGTCCAAAGCCCAGGGCCAATTCGTAGCATCACAGGGGAGCCCTGCTCCCAGGCAGAGCCTTTGCATGCCTCTTCCTCTCTCCTTCCTTGCCAGTAACACCCCTGAGTGGCAGGAAGGAGCAGAGCCTGGAAAGCATTCCAGACTAGCAGGGGAAGGCCAGGCCCTTCAGGGCACACCCACCACCCAGGACAGGACCATGCATGTGGAGGTACTTAGTACTTCCTGAATACATCAATATAGGTTTTTGCCTCCTGCTAGATCTTTTCCAGAAGGCTCCTAGCAATGCTGTACTAAGTGAGGAAGTCTGTCCCACTCCCAGGAAGCTTCCCCAGGAAGGGCAGAGGTGACCCATGGAATCATGCCTTCTCCGCTTCTTAGCTGGGTAATTTGGATTAAGGCTCTTAACTTCTTTAACTTAACTTCCTTTTTTTGTAAAATTAGGATAATGAGATTTTTCTATGTCCCCTACAGTGTTGTTGCAAAGAAAGTGTTCCGTAGAATATGACGTCCTTGAGGGTTGCTTTTGTCCATGTCTTCCCAGCACCTGGAAGAATTCCTTGTAGGAAGTTAGGCATTTAATAAGTATTGGTTAAATTGAAGTGAGTTTGTCCTAAACCTTAAAGTACCATCTAAATGTCCATGACCTTTAGCCTTCTTGCCTGCTCAACTCACCTGCCCTATCAATAAGACAAAACCCTAAAAGGAAAGACATATAGAACTGTAGAAGCAAGGGCCTTCCAACCACCTAGGCCCAATCTCAGCCTTCCTATTCTGAACTTGGCACTCCTAAGCCTTATCCCTTTGATTTCCTCCCTTAAGCCCTCTAGGAGAGCAATCTGTTGGAAACCTACAAGGATCCATTCCCTTTCACATTTTCTGCCTCAGTTCTCCCATCTTAATACAGGTTTCTTACTAATGAGCTGTTTAAATAGTCCTCAGAGGCCCTTGCTAGATGGACAGAGCTGTCCAGTGGGCACCAGGTCCATTAAGAAAGGTCTGATAGGGAGAGCAATCTGGAATTATGCCCAAAAAGTTATCAAACTGTGCATACCCTTTGATCCAGCAGTGTTACTTCTGGGCTTATATCCCAAAGAGATCTTTTTTTAACTTTTTTAAAAATTTAATTTAATTTTATTTTTTTTAAATTTTTATTTAATAATTACTTTATATTGACAGAATCCATGCCAGGGTAATTTTTTTTTACAACATTATCCCTTGCACTCGTTTCTGTTCCGATTTTTTTCCCCTCCCTCCCTCCACCCCCTCCCCTAGATGGCAAGCAGTCCTTTATATGTTGGATATGTTGCAGTATATCCTAGATACAATATATGTTTGCAGAACCGAAAAGTTCTCTTGTGGCACAGGGAGAATTGGATTCAGAAGGTAAAAATAACTCGGGAAGAAAATCAAAAATGCAGATAGTTCACATTCATTTCCCAGTGTTCCTTCTTTGGGTGTAGCTGTTTCTGTCCATCATTTATCCATTGAAACTCAGGTCTCTTTATCGAAGAAATCCACTTCCATCAGAATACATCCTGATACAGTATCGTTATCGAAGTGTATAATGATCTCCTGGTTCTGCTCATTTCACTTAGCATCAGTTCATGTAAGTCTCTCCAGTCCTCTCCAAAGAGATCTTAAAGGAGAGAAAGGGACCCATATGTGCAAAAATGTTTGTGGCAGCCCTGTTTGTAGTGGCTAGAAACTGGAAATTGAATGGATGCCCATCAATTGGAGAATGGCTGGGTAAATTGTGGTATATGAATGTTATGGAATATTATTGTTCTGTAAGGAATAACCAGCAGGATGAATACAGAGAGGCTTGGAGAGACCTACATGAACTGATGCTAAGTGAAATGAGCAGAACCAGGAGATCATTATACACTTCGATAACGATACTGTATCAGGATGTATTCTGATGGAAGTGGATTTCTTCGATAAAGAGACCTGAGTTTCAATGGATAAATGATGGACAGAAACAGCTACACCCAAAGAAGGAACACTGGGAAATGAATGTGAACTATCTGCATTTTTGATTTTCTTCCCGAGTTATTTTTACCTTCTGAATCCAATTCTCCCTGTGCCACAAGAGAACTGTTCGGTTCTGCAAACATATATTGTATCTAAGATATACTGCAACATATCTAACATATATAGGACTGCTTGCCATCTTGGGGAGGGGGTGGAGGGAGGGAGGGGAAAAATCGGAACATAAGCGAGTGCAAGGAATAATGTTGTAAAAAATTACCCTGGCATGGATTCTGTCAATATAAAGTTATTATTAAATAAATAAATAAAAAAAAGAAAGAAAGGCCTGATAGGAACAGAGTCTTTCTCTACTGGGATCTTGTCCAAAGAGCAATTATCTCCTTGGTGTCAGGCTGTTCAAAAAGGAGTAGACCAAAACAATCTTTTACAGTGACTGAAACTAGATTGGCCATTTTCTTGGTATGCAGCTAGGAAAACAATGGAGATGAAGTAGAATAATCCACCACTGGTCTTCTCTCCCCTCATTCCCCTGCCTTGAACTCTTCTGGATTGAAATCCAGGAACCCCACCTCAAATGACACAGTCTAGATTCACAAAAAGTTCCCCACTCAAGACTTTTCTCCCCCTATACTGAGCTTCTGAGCCCCAGGGAAAGGAGTCCCCAACCAGAGAAGAGACCCAGTGCCTTTCAGGAGACTGAGGTGGCTGTTTGGGAAGGTCACTGTTCACTGTTGTGTGTTAAAGAGTTAATAATTGCTATCTAGATAGTCCTTTACCTCTCAGGCACCTGGAAAAGCATTGTCTCCCTGGCTGCATCCCAAGAACATGGCCAATTGATCACTATGAAAGATTATTTCGGTCTGCTCCTTTTTGAACAGCCTAACACCAAGGAGATAATTGCTCTTT
The DNA here is from genome assembly GCF_016432865.1 of Antechinus flavipes. Lineage (NCBI taxonomy): Eukaryota > Metazoa > Chordata > Mammalia > Dasyuromorphia > Dasyuridae > Antechinus > Antechinus flavipes. The sequence goes on along the minus strand of NC_067399.1, from coordinate 259,312,932 downwards.
GGACAAGATCACAGGAAAGAAAATGATTGTTTCCTTTATCAGGCCTTTCTTCATAGACCTGGTGCTCACAAGATATCTCTGTCCATCTAGCAGGGGTCTCTGAGGAGTATTTAAACAGCTCATTAGTAAGAACCCTCCATTGATGTGGAAGAATTGAGACAGAAAATGTGAAAGGGAGTGAGTCCTTGTAGGCTTCCCACAGGTTGCTCTCCCAAAGGGTTTAAGACAGTATGCTTTGGGGTCTCTTCCCCATCCCCCACAGACCACAGATCATAGACTCTATTGCTCAGCTGGCCTGGGGAGCAATATTCAGATCACCTTCCTCATTGCTTGGAATTGGTAATCTGCTCCAAATAATACTGGGGCAGAACTATCAGACCAGTCCACTTCTATGCCTAACTTGGCTAACCAAGTTAACAGCTGGGAATGGGAGGCATGGGATTTGAGAGGGAGACACCAGAACAATCCCATTAGGAAGTAAAAATTCCATCTCCTGGGTGATCAGCTACAAACCTATATGAACTTACAACTGTGCCCTCTTTTAGAAGATCACTGAGGCTATAGAGGAATAAAGCAGGAGGGAAGAGGCCCAGGTTTTGTGAGTGAGACCAATTTGGGATGCTTGGCTTTGAAAGCAGATTGATAATAAGAGAGCCAAACAGGACTATAGAGAGAAAGAAGGAGCTGTATGCTTGATAGATAAGGGGAGTTTTCAAATGCAAGAAGAAATCATTACATGTCTTTTCATGTAAACACCAAGTCCCAGGTTGAGCTCTTGGAGACTTTTCTCCTGTGTAAAAAAAGGTATGATGATACCCCTCACAGAGTTTTGTCAGGAAAGTACTATATGAAATTAAACTTTTTTGTTGTTTGTCTTTAGCACAGCCACATGGGGAATATGGTTCAATGTTTGTTGAATCAGAAGGTCTAGATTCAAATTCCAGTTCTGTTATTTAATCCCTCTGTGACTTGGATAAATCATTTAGCCTCCCTGGGCCTACATCTGGACCTGAGGAATGAGTAAGGCAGGCAAGAAGACGTCTAAAGAGCCTTTTAACTCTAAATCTATCATTCTGTTATCTTAGGATATTAATGATCAGTTTCAATTCCCCCACAAAGCATATGAAGCATAAGGGAGTATAAAAGAAGGAAATCAGGGGATGGAATTATGGCTGGATGATGATCTGATACATTGCCCCTATTTTGTGGAAGGGGAAACAGGCGTTCAGAGAGGAAATTATTTGTCCAAGGTCACATTGCTAATAAGAGGCAAAAATGGGGTTCTGGCCCTGCTCCTCTACCACCAGGTCATCACATTTCTGCTACACTATACCCAGAGGGGCTCAAACCCCAGCAGCCTCCTATAGATGTCTCAGATGACAACTGCCTTTGTTACTGGGGTAGACAGTACATAATACAGGCTTGGAATTTGGAGGTTGGGGTTTGGATTTGGGCTTTGAAACACGTTTATTATGTGACCTCTATAATTCAAGGGCTAACAAATAATGAGCCCTTAAGAAATGTCTGTTGATTATTGACTGGTTGTCATGAAGAAAACACTTTGCAAACTTTAAAAGCCACATAGCTAAAAATAACCAGCATTTGCTTAACACTTTGAGATTGCTAAAAGTTTCTTTACAAAAATTATCCCACAACAAGTCTTTATTATTATCTGAGCTTCAGAGAGATTGAGTGTCTTGCCCAATCAGTTCACTAATAAGCTAGGCAGTTACTAATTCCTAGTCAGCTAGGCTATCTAAGGCCGGATTTTCTCTCAGGTCTTCCAGCTTGTAGGCCCAGTGCTCTATCCAGGACTGAGTCAAGCTGAATACATAACTACTAGATTTTGAATCGGCTCTTTTTCCAGAGACTATGGGAGAATTTTTTTTTTTTGGGCTGAGGCAATTGGGGGTTAAGTGACTTGCCCAGGGTCACACAGCCAACAAGTGTTAAGTGTTTGAGGTCGATTTGAACTCAGGTCCTCCTGACTTCAGGGCTGGTGTTCTATCTACTGAGTCACCTAGCTATCCCCAAATTTTAAATATAAGTTAAGAAAGTCCAGGATGATGATGTAAGCATGTCTACAGCTACCTTCACCCCTTTGTTATTTCTGGCCACAGATTTTTCCAGCCTAAGAATCAAGGTTTGAATGTGATGGTCTCAATCCACTGGTTACATGTCTTTGAGGTGTTGGTTACCTCCATGTGGCAAGGGGTGTCCACCTACTCTCAAGATAGCTCTGTCTTGGAAATAGTTCCCCCTCAGCATCCCAAGTCTCCCATCTCCATCCCTGAGATCTGAGGGACCTAGGAGTGTAAGGAAAGATTGCTGCAGAGCCAGTACTGTGCAACACGTTGGGCCTGTTCTGCCCCCGCACACAGAGCCACTGACCACACAGCCCCGGAGCACTGGGAGGGCATGGTTTTCCTGCCTTCTGCATTTTCCCTGGAAATTTTGTCTGTTATTCTTAGGGTGGCTGACATGGGGTCATTCTTCAGCAGAGAAATGAAATCCTGGAAAACTGGGACCCCAGAGCTGCCTCCTGTTATATATATAAATGGAATGGAAAATTATTTCAAATACAAAGTGCGCTGCCCTCTGAGAATGTTCTCACAGAATGACTCCTGGGATTTTTTTGCCTCCTCAAAGGGGAGCTCTCTCATTGGTGAAGACTTCCCGGCCTATAAGTGTCCCATGTGCCTAGGCTGACCCCAACAGTACGAACTCTCTGCCTGGAGGCGGAGAGAGGTGTGCACTCCAAGGGCTGTCCTTACCTACTGAGCTGACCCAACACTGATCCGTATCCCCACTGATAAGAAAGAAGAGCCCTGAAGAGCTCTTTCTTAACCCTGTCCTCTTAGCTACCGAGAACATGGATTTGTGAGATGACTGGCCAGAGTTAGAGTATCACTCTGTAATAAAGAAACAGAATTCTTTCCCAAAGTGCTGAGAAATATGGCCAGGTGGTCATATAGGAATTGAAACTACAAACCTGATCTTGCTGACAGCAGAGGAAAAGCATCCCAGACTAGCAAGGAATATGTAATACGCATGAGGTGATTTCATTGCTTCTCTGCCAATAGCAGTGTTGGTAACTGGTAGCCATGGATGTATCTGGTAAAGGGCAGTGTGTTGTATCTTTTTCACATACCACTTTCCCTCCCCGCCCAGTTTTTACTGTTGCCTTTTGGGTTTGTTTTTTTTAACATCCTCATAGTATTCCACCCTCTCCGTGACCCATCCTTCCATCCCCCCAAACCAGTCAGGATTGTACTCTAAAGCTACCCATCCCATCTGCTGTGCTCTCTGGGATGCTTATTCCTTAGTAAACAAACTTGCTTTCATCTTAAATCTTTGCCATTCCTTCCATCTTTTGATTCTCACTGAGACCTGGTTGCCTCTAAATGACACAGACTCCCTGGCTACCCTTTCCAGCTGCTTCCTCATTGCAATTTTCATGCTTTCCCTTTACACCCATCAAACAGTAACCACTGCCCCTTGACTCAACCCATTTCTACTAAGCAGTCAACATTCTGATAGTTATTGTCTACCAACCTCCAGAATATTCTTATTTTTTTACTCAGGGAATTCATTGCCTAACACAGTCTTCCTTCTTCCCCTAATTCTGCCCTCATATTTAGTGGCTTTAAAATACATATTGATATTCTTGCAAACACATAACCCCCTAGGTTCTCAGCTCACTCCTTAACCCCACCTCAGCCACACACTAACATAGCTACATGTTTGATCCATTCATCACCCATAAATGTATTACTTCTATGCTCGTGATCTCTGAAATTCCCTTATTTGATCATAATCGGTTATCACGCTACATTTCTTTCCGCCTTGTAATCTCAAACCCTGTTTTTCATCCTCATAGTAATCTCCAATCTCAGTCTTTCCAATTCTTTCACACACCATCCATCATTCCCATATTGATTACATTTTCCTCATTTCCTTATTTTATCCATTAGTGAACCAGCTTAATTCTACAGACTCTTCTTTGAGTTCCTTGCCTCCTTTTTCTATCATTGATCTTGCCCTGCCAAGCCTTACTCTTGGATTACTTTTATCATGCCCTATCTTTGCTCCTATTCTTGTGTGGCTGAACAAAATCAGAGAAAGTCTCAAAGCTGTATTTACTGAATCCACTACAAATTTATGTTACATAACTTCACCTAGACTTTCAGCTCAGCAAACCAATCCTTTTATACTTCCTTAAACTGGTTCTCTGTTTCACCTGCCAGAGTGTAACTTTTCCAAACCATCACTTTCCATGTGATATTGATTTTTTATTCTTTGAAAGCTTATATTCCACCTGTTATTGTCATACAACTACATTAGTAGGATGTTGTATTAATTTTGGCTTTATTTTTCTTCTTTTACACTGGGGGTAGGGTAGAAAGAAAATAAATGTTGTTGGGCCTTTGCTTTCATAGGAAGCTTAAGGTTATGAAAAGGGCTTTACAGTTTCCCAAATGAAGTCTAACCCGCTCTTGTCTTCTGCCTCATCTCTGGACCCAATTCATTATCTGTCTCTCCCAGACATATATACTGATTTTCATTTTTTTATAGCTTTTTATTTACAAGTTATATGCATGGGTAATTTTTCAGCATTGACAGTTGCCAAACCTTTTGTTCCAATTTTCCCCTCCTTTCCCCTCTCCCTTCCCCCAGATGGCAGGTAGATCAATACATGTTAAATATGTTAAAGTATATGTTAAATACAATATAAATATACATGTCCGTACAGTTGTTTTGCTGCACAAGAAGAATCAGACTTTGAAATAGTGTACAATTAACCTGTGAAGGAAATCAAAAATGCAGGCGGACAAAAATAGAGGGATTGGGAATTCTATGTAGTAGTTCTCACTCATTTCCCACGGTTCTTTCCCTGGTTGTAGCTGGTTCAGTTCATTACTGTTCTTTTGGAACTGATTTGGTTCATCTCATTGTTGAAGAGGGCCGTGTCCATCAGAATTGATCATCATATAGTATTGTTGTTGAAGTATATCGTGATCTCCTGGTTCTGCTCATTTCACTCAGCATCAGTTCATGTAAGTCTCTCCAGGCCTTTCTGAAATCATCCTGCTGGTCATTTCTTTACAGAACAATAATATTCCATAACATTCATATACCACAATTTTTTCAGCCATTCCCCAATTGATGGGCATTTATTCAGTTTCCAATTTCTGGCCCCTACAAAGAGGGCTGCCACAAACATTCTTGTACATAAAGCTCCCTTTCCCTTCTTTAGTATCTCTTTGGGGTATAAACCCAATAGAAACACTGCTGGATCCAAGGGTATGCACAGTTTGATAACTTTTTGAACATAGTTCCAAATTGCTCTCCAGAATGGCTGGATGTGTTCACAATTCTAACAACAGTGCATCAGTGTCCCAGTTTTGCCACATCCCCTCCAACATTCATCATTATTTTTTCCTATCATCTTAGCCAATCTGACAGATGTGTAGTGGTATCTCAGAGTTGTCTTAATTTGCATTTCTCTGATTAATAATGACTTGGAGCATCTTTTCATATGGCTAGAAATAGTTTCAGTTTCTTCATCTACGAATTGTCTGTTCAAATCCTTTGACAACTTATCAATTCCAGACATACATACTGATTTTCAGACATTGTAATTTGCCTATCCTGGTGCATGTTATGATATGGAGTGTAGAGTCTTCTTCATTTATTTGGTCTTTCCTATGAATAGTTAGTCCAAACTCTTCAGAGTGATTACAGATTTCTTCCAAGTGGCATTGAAATGTATTGAAATGTTCTGGGTATCCATACAATCAGTACAGTGTTATCCACAAACCTCATCTTCAAGGAATTCCCCTTCAGCTTTGACTCAGTACTGGACCCCTTCCATCACAGTATCAAATACCTTTAGCATCTTTCTGCTTTATGCCTTCCCTAATGTTTATGATCAAAGGGTCATTAAATATGATAATTTTGCATCCATTAGGGAACCCCAAGTGATTTTAAAATATGGATGGGGAACAACTTGTTGAAAAAGAGTCTGTAAGTCTCCACCAAATCAAATTTAAAAAAAAATTTATCTACAAACAGAAAACACAGTAGAATTTTATAATCTTGTTATATTTCCCCCATAGTTCTCTTTATATCTCCTCTCCCATTTACAGTACCTTTGAGAGTCATCTCTATAAATGAATCAATCACTCTTGATGAAAATATTAGGAAACATTCAGACTTTCATAAACAATAAACAACAATGTATACATCTTTTCCATTTCTAACAAAAGACTATCATGAAAGTAGCTGACCCTACATATAGAACTTTAACATTTTATAAAACTCTTTGTCATATGTTATCTTCATTTGATCCTCACAGCAACCCTTTGAAGTATCATTATCCCATTTTAGAACTGAGGAAACTGAGACATGGAGGGATTCTGTGACTTTCTAGGGAATATACTAAGTGGCAAAACTACTCTTTCAACCTAGTCTTGTGTTTCTAAATCCAGTCTTCAACCCAAGATACTACTTGGTCTCATTCAAGTAATAAGAAAGATCTTATCCATAGAGGACTCATAGTTAAAGCTTTGACTGCCTCTTTGTATTGGTGCCCATATGGCTGCACACAAGGAAGAATTGGAATGACTGTCACACAAGCCCAGAAACAGCCAGGGAACTTCCAAAAGAAATCTGGCTTTAAATACAGAGGAAATAGGAGAGTACTTGGCTCAAATTGTAGCCTTTTTTTTTTTTATGTTGACCATATTTTCCTTTTCTTTATGGGGCCCTGGTTAAGTGTCAAGGTAGAGTGGTCTAGAAATGAAAAGTGGAGGAGAAAGTTAGACCTATTTTTGATAGTATCATTCAGATCCTTTGAAGCTAGCATTATAATGAGACTATTCCAGTGTCTCTCCCCCCACCCCAGTAGGTATAAAGATAAATACTAGATCCACATGTCACCTCATCAATATAGAGGCAATTTTTGACATTCTTTCTTTTTTAATTTTCAGTTCCAAACTCTCTCCCTCCAACCCCTCTGCTATCCATTGAGAAGGCAAGCAACATGGTACCCATTCTACATGTGAAGTCATGCAAAAAAAAAAATGATCTGGGCAACTTTTGGATGAATAAATTCCCTCAGATGGTGCAGGTTGCCACCTTCTTTGCAATTTATAGTCTTAGAGTTGCCTAGAGCTCAGAAAGATTTAATAACTTAGTCACTGTGCATCAGAGGCAAGACCTGAAGCCACTTTCCTAAATCTGAGGCTGCCTCTGTGTTCTACTCCTCTTATACAAGTTTTATATGAAGGTCTCTTCTGACCCCAAACAGTAATGTTCTAACAGAATTTTCCCGTTCTTAGTTGGCCCCCCCAAAGCATCTTTATGGTGGGATTCTACTCTGCATGGTGCCAGGACTTAGGAGGAAAGGGTCAGGGGCCACAGAGAAGGGAATGAGGAAAAGAGCACTCCCTTGGGGGAGCAGAGGAAGTGTCTGATGTCTCACAGCTACCAGGGCTTTGTCTCCCCTAGGGGCTGCCACCTCCTCTGGCCATAGGAAAAAAAAAAGGGCTAAGCCAGGAGATCTAAGCAAATGCAGTGCAATCAGTAGTTATGATGTAGTTATAATGGCAGAAATGGAAAATGCCACAGGAAAAATCCAGACTCACCCCAGCCCCAGGGACTGAATCTTCCATCTGCCTGGAACATAAAAAAGCAAGTATATAGGAGGGGTAGGCTCTCTAACTCACAAACTGGGGAAGATGGATAGCGTTAAAATGGTCCTTTCACTCAATCATTCAACAACATTAATTAAGCACCCACTCTGTATACAGTCTATTTCCTAGATCTTACTGAAACCTGGCTTCCCCTGATGCCAGTCTCTCTGGCCCCTCTTTCCAGTATTGAATGTATCTTCTCTCATTCTCCTCAACTCACTGTCAAGGTAGGAAAATTAGAATACTCCATGTTTCTCATTGTTCCTTTTAGGTTCTCCCCTGCCTTCAATACTATTCTCCTTTGAGGCTCATGCACTTCATAACTGTTTCTACAGACTTCTAGATCATTTTCCTTCCATCCCCAGTGACTTCAGTACCTGACATAATTTTTCTTCTTCCAGACTCCTGCCTCATTATTGGGGACTTCAGTATACCTATTGATTCTCCCTCAAACACCCTAATCCTTAATCTACTTACTTCCCATAAGCTACTTCTCTACCGCACCTCAGAAATACATAAAGATGATCATAATTTTGAATTTTGCCATCTCCTACATTTCCTGTACTACTTTCATGTTCAAAAATTCCAAAATCCCTTTATCTGACTTGAATCTATTGGATGTCTTCCTCTTTCTCTGTCTTCACTTACCAAACCCTCAATCCTTGACCCTTTGGTTCTCGCCCAGGCCATCACCCCTACACTAGCCACTCTATTCTTCATCTTGACCCCTTGGTGAACCAGTTCAACTGCATGCTGTCTTTTTCTTTTGAGTCCCTGTTCCCTTTTCATATTGCTAATTGCATTCTGCCAATCCTCATCAACTTTGGATCACTCCTACCTAAGTTAATTACTTAACAGAAGTCATTATTACATCCCATGATATGCTTACTGCACCATACAGTTTTCTATGACTTTTTAATCACCCACAATTTTAACTTCTTGAATCTTTCAAGGTGTTCCATAATTTGCAACTATACAAGCATCTCACTGATATGAAATGACATTCTAACATAACTGGGGGAAAACTCCATGAGATTTATAAAGAGGTTATTTAATGTATATTTTAAATGGAGCCATATAATTTGATGTCATATACATTAAAAAATTAATCTTGGTTTGACTCCCTTTTTATTTTTGAAGTCATACTTAAAGTCTATTAAGAATTAATAAAGAAGAATTGTTTTTTTTTTTAAATGGGGTTTTGTGTCAGGGAGGAATGTGAGTTTACCAAAAGTGCTATATAATTTCCCAAATACTATTCAATCCACTCTCTTCTTCCCATTCAATTCTAAGCTTACTTTGTTTCTACCTATAGTACCTGTCCAAGATGTTTGTAATAATGTAATAACTCAGATGCCTGCTTTAGCCAACAGTTTTTCAAAATGTAGACAACTTTCAGTCTTATCTACTTGCCCTTATTGTTTTTAAAATGTGGATTGTTATCTGAATTTCTTATGAATAGCTGTGAATTTCATTGAAGATACCTTGTATTATTTCATATTCTACCAGTTCTAATCAGATACAAACCTGATCTAACTTTTTTTTTAACTGAAGGTACTATATAGCTACTGTTAAAAGAACTGGAGCCTCTCCTAATATAAACTAGATGTTTGTGTATCTTTATTCAGAGCATGCACTAAAAACATCTGTAAATACAAGAAAACAACATTTTGACTTAGGAACAAAAGGAGTGTACCAAAATGTTCCAGGGTTATTTATACAGAAAAACTTATTTTAATTTGATAATTATTGAACAGGCTGCCCCAAAGCACTGTAATATTTAAACTGCCTTTGTTTATTCTGACAAAACCTGCACTACAAAAATATAAATTAGTCTCAAGTATGTTGAGACCATTAAAGTTTTTGATTTTCATATAAAAACTATTCTTTTTAGAACTTGTGACCAACATAATGTCAAGAACAGTTGATGTAACATGGCCAGGGGATAGGAGGAGGAGGATTAATCATAGTTTTTTGTTTAGTTTGGTTTCAGCTTAAGTCCATTATGGCTATGCCTAGCCTTAGATCCATTATCATCTTTTCTAAATAAAACTTAACTATGACTTTAGAATTAAAAAGGAAGACAAACCAAGAAATTTTGTTAAACATTTGATATCTGTGATTATATGCTATATGACTCTAATAAAAAATACATTAAGCAGCCTTTTCATCTCACAGAACTTTTCCCTAATGACATCAGAATGTCATTTTGCACTCAGTTAAGTATAAAATTCTTAACATATTCCAGGGAAAGATAGAGATTGAACTTTCCAAGCTTGAATCTGTTGAGCTAGTGAATGAAGATGACAACTATCTTGGTCTCCTTTAGTCAAAACACATTGAGCGTGAAAATATCAAAAAGAAGGCCATGGTTATTAAAGGGATTTACTGGCATTATGAAATTAAAGCTAAATGGAAAGAGCACATTTAAATCAATTAACACTTGTTTGAATGTACGTTTTTGTAACTACAAAATAGACCAGAACAGATCTGGGAAATATCCTAATAAAAACCCATAAAATATTAACAAAATACAAGGATCATCACCCTAAGGCAACATCAAAATAATGACGTTTTCTTGTTCAGAAAAGAGAAAGAGGCTTAATATGCATTTCTTTTTTTAATAGAATAATTCTAAATCCATGCAAAGAGAGTTTTCAACATTCGCCTTTGTAAAACATTATGATCCAAATTTTTCTCCCCTTTCTCCTTCCCCAAGACAGCAAGCAATTCAATATAGGTTTAACATATGTAATTCTTCTAAACATTAATATACATTTCTTAAGGAACATGATAAGCAGCTCAAAATCCTACAGAAATATTTTTGGAAGAAATAAAGAAATAAATATCACCTCACTAATTGTTCTTTCCAAGTTATTATTGATGTCTTAATTGCCAAATTTAATCATTTACTCATCTTTCTTCTGCAGCCTTTGACACATTTAATCACCCTCTTCTCTTTTATTCTTTCTTCTCTAAGTTTTCAGGTCACAGCTTCTCTTTTGGTTCTTATTCTACCTATGTGACCACTCCTCATTTTCCTCTGTTGGTTCTTCCTCCAAGTCATGCCCTGTAATCATAGGTGTCCCTCAGATGTCTGTCCTGGATCTTCTCCCTTTGTACTATTTCACTCAGTCTCGTCTGTTCCCCTGATTCAATTATCATCTCTTTGCCTTGGATTCACAAATCTCTTTATCCAGCCCTAACCTTTTCACTAACCTCCAACTTCACATTTCCCAGTTGCCCAATAGGTGTCTCAAATTGACGGTCCTATAGACATCTTAAACATTATTCCCCCCTCCCCAGATTCCTCCCTCTTCTGAACTTCCCTGTTACTATTGAGGGCACCAATATCTTTCCTACTGATGAGGGTTCCCATCCTTGATGTCTTCCTCTATTTCTCTCTTGCGTTAACTTCATATAACCAACCTGCTGCCAAGAGCTGTTGATTTCATCTTTGCAGCATCTCTCACATAGGACCCCTTCTTTCCTCTGACACTGCACCCACCAGAGTACAGATCCTCATCATCTCACACCTGACTTGTTGCAGTCTTTGACTGGAATTCTACCTGCTTCAAGCCTTTCCCTACTCCTGCTCCCCTCAAATGTCAAAGCTGTCTTCCTAAAGGAAAGCAGACTTCTTTCAAGTCTGACCATAACATCCTTTGATACTGAATAAATTTCAGTGACTCCCTATCACCCTCAAGAGCAAATATATACTCATTTGCTTGCTTTTTGACATGCTTTATAACTGAGCCCCTACCCCAACTTTCCAAGTTTCTTTTACTTTATACTGCTCTTCTCCGAAACATACTAAGAGCTATCTTAGACCTGGCTTTCATGCTGTTTCATTAGTAAACACTCCATCTCCCTACTATGGTCATTTTCAGTAGTTCTCTCCCATTCTTGGAATGCTCTCTTTCCTATTCTTTGCCTACTTATTTTCCTAAATTTCTTCAAGTCCTCACTAAAATTTCACCTTCAGCAAGGAGCTGTTCTTGATACTCATTAATTCTAGTGTCTTTCCTTTGTTGATTATTTCCAATTTTACCTATGTATACTTGATTTGTACACAGTTGTTCATATGTGCTCCCTCAATTAGGCTGTGAATTCTTTAAAAGTGGGACTATCTTTTTGCCTTTTTTTTTTTTTTTTTGTATTCTAAGTACATAATGCTTGACAAGTAGTGGATGCTTGATAAATGTTTGTTGATGGACTGGCTGACAGTAGTATAACCTAATAATATGTATACACCATTGGATTTGTTGAGTGGAACTAAAAATAGCTTATCTCCAGGTGGAGCCTATGAAAAATAATTTAAGGGGAAAAAAAAGAAAAAGAAAGGATAAAATCTATATGTCCTCAGTATGGCTGGTGTTCAACTGAGGATATTTTCTGTGAGCCTGCACAGAGTAAGCTTTAATGCTAACACTTTTCTTCAACTTAAGAACAGAGTAAATAGATCACAGATTTGAAGCTAGAAGGGGGCTTGTAACCACATAGTCTGACCCTTTCATGTTACTGATATGAGGAGTAACTTTCCTAATGTCCTACTACTAGAAAGCATCTGGAGCAAGATTTGGACCAAGATTCTCTTGACTTTTAAGATTTTTCTTTTATCTGCTATACTATTGTGCTGTCTGGTTATTTTATCCACTTGTATAGTAGCCTTTGAAATATTAACTATAAAAGAATAATAATATGAGACTGGTTTGTACCAAAATGACTTCTATATGAATCTCATTCAAAAAGATAAGAACAAATTATTAATAATGATGAAAAAATATTCTAAGAACCAAACCAGACTGAAGGTTTCCTTTCTTCCATTCCTCAACCCAGTTAAAAAGCATTTCAGACCCTACTGGTGCTTGTTAAAGGAAAAATGTATAAATGATACCGTCAACCCACAGCCTTGTATACTGTTCTCCCACAATCCCATTCCTAGAACTTAGGCTCCCAAAGCTCCTAGTGTTTCATCGACTCAGGGTTAGACAATTCTAAAGGAATCTTCTCCCATTAATGACTATGATATAAGCCTCACTTTGTAAAAAGAAAGCTTCCCCAAGCCTTAGTAACTACATAAGGCCCTGGAGACATATGCAAAGAGAAGAGCTTGATAAAATAGAATATTACATGTTTGTAGGCAATAAAGCTCCCAGTACTGTCTTTCTTTGCCATTGATTTGTTCAAAACTGTATTAGTCAAGAGGAGTAAGCCTATTTCTGAAAGTCATCACTGCAAAGGTTGTTTTTCCCTGGAGGATTCCAGACAAAGTTAAACTTAGCTTCCACTTTGTTTTCCTTCTCTGTTATTTTGGTGGTATTCTCTGGTGGGAAATCTACTTAGTTTGCAAAGGATTCCCATCAGCAAAATGAAAATGGAATTCTTTTGGTCTATTAGGCAGTGGTAGCATATTGACTTAGGAAACCACAAATTAACCTATGTATAATTGTTTCTACATAGTCGTCTAAAGGTTGTTTTCTCCAGTAGATTGTGAGCTCCTTAAGAAAAAGGACTGTTTTTGTCTTTCTTCTTATTTCCAGCACTTAGTTCATTGTCTAGCACACTGCAGATACTTAATAAATTCTTGTTGACTTGACAGAGTGTTCCTTATTCTTGGGTAGTTTATACTGTAGTTAAGAAGACTATTCAATTTTGACTCATTAAACATTTGTTAAGCACCTAGTTATATGATACTGTAATAGACTTTGAGGGAAACATAAAGATGAACATAAACTTCCTGCCCTTGTCAGGATTTACATACATGAAGCAACACATAGCCTAAAGAAAAAGAAGGAATTTTGGAAAATTATTCCAAAATTGAACATGTGGGAGCATAAAGGGTGACTACCTGAAAGGATTATTTATTTAGTATATACATAAGATTCTTTTACCCCTTCCTGCCATTAGACACTCCTGTGACCCACACATAAGCCACTCCAACTTCATCCCTGAAGAAGATGGGGGTTGGGGGTGAGGGGATAGACAAGGCAGTGTGTCAGGATGACAAGCTATATGGCAGAAGAACCATGGAAATTGGGGATCATCAAGTAGGAATGTCCTTTAGAAGGGGACATTCCCAGTGACTTTCAGCATGGGAAAATACTTTATCAAAGAAACTTGGGTTTTTTAAAAAATCTAAACATGAACCCTTGACACAGCACCACATAATGTCTATTTTTAATTTTTCTTCTAGCTCCTTCAGCTCCTTCTTCACTATGGTCAGTGGCATGCAGCAGCTTTCATAGTAGTGAGATTATTCAAATTTCCCAAAACATTAAGTGAAGTCAAATCCAGAGAAAGGTATATCTAAGAGCACTGAACGAATAAACCATTTATTCCTTTCTCTTTAGCATTTACATACTGAAAGCCCAAAAGGAACATGGATTCAAATGTCTTCATTGATAAGGAATCGGGACTGAACTTTGTTGAAAGGATCTAATAATAGTCACTTTCCTTGTTGTTTCTGAGACACTGGAAATCTAAGGAAATTAATAAATTAAATATAATTAATTCATTTTATTTTATTAATAATTTAATAAATTCAATTCAAAATAATTTGTCTTTACTGAGCATTTACTGTGTACTTGGTCATCTGTTTGGTCCTTGTATTCCAGAAGCATAATTCAATTTGACCAGTGTTTCTTAAGTGCCTACTATGTGTAAATCAGACTTGGAATTGGTAAATGCAAAGGAAATAGCTTCTGCTCTCATTTACATTATCCTGGGAGAAACAAGATGTACACAGTGAAATAATTCAAGATACTTGAGGAGGAAGAGAATACTAACTTGTGAGGAGATTGGGAAAGGCTTTCTATAGAATGTGGCTTCTAAGGCCTTCAGATTAGCCCTGAACAAATTCTGAAAGGCAGAGATGAGGAATGAGCAAATCCCAGAAATGAGGAAACCACTGTGCACAGGATGTAGGCAGAATGCCAAATTGGGCAACAGCAAATAGGGTTCAATGTAGCATGCATGAAAAGTAATAATAGTTTGAGAAGATTGGTAGGACCTAAATTGTAGTGGGGTTTTTTAAGCTTTTTAATTTTTTTTCTTATCAGACTTTTTTTTTATTATTACTTTTTATCAACAGAACATATGCATGGGTATTTTTTTACAGCATTATCCCTTGTACTCACTTCTTTTCCTACTTTTCCCCTCCCTCCACCCCCTCCCTTAGATGGCAGGCAGTCTCATACATGTTAAATATGTTAAAGTATATCCTAGATACAATATATGTGTGCAGAACCATACAATTCTCTTGTTGCACAAGAAAAATTGGATTCAGAAGGTAAAAATAACCTGGGAAGAAAAACAAATAATGTACACAGTTCACACTCATTTCCCAGTGTTCCTTCTCTGGGTGTAGCTGCTTCTGTCCATCATTGATCAATTGGAACAGAATTAGATCTTCTGTTTGTCAAAGAAATCCATCTCCATCAGAATGCATTCTCATACAGTATTGTTGTTGAAGTGTATAATGATCTCCCAGTTCTGCTCATTTCACTCAGCATCAGTTCATGTAAGTCTCGCCAGTCCTCTCTGTATTCATCCTGCTGGTCATTTCTTACAGAACAATAACATTCCATAATATTCATATACCATAATTTACCCAACCATTCTCCAATTGATGGGCATCCATTCATTTTCCAGTTTCTGGCCATTACAAAGAGGGCTGCCACAAACATTCTTGCACATACAGGTCCCTTTCCCTTCTTTAAGATTTCTTTGGGATATAAGCTCAGTAGTAACTGAGGGTCAAAGGGTATGCATAGTTTAATAACTTTTGGGGCATAATTCCAGATTGCTCTCCAGAATGGTTGGATCCATTCACAACTCCACCAACAATGTATTAGGGTCCCAGTTTTCACACATCCCCTCCAACATTTGTCATTATCTTTTCCTGTCATCCTAGCCAATCTGACAGGTGTGTAATGGTACCTCAGAGTTGTCTTAATTTTCATTTCTCTGATCAATAGTGATTTGAAATACTCTTTCATATGACTAGAAATAGTTTCAATTTCTGCGTCTGAGAATTCTCTGTTCATATCCTTTGACCATTTATCAATTGGAGAATGGCTTGATTTCTTATCAATTAGAGTCAATTCTCTATATATTTTGGAAATGAGGCCTTTATCAGAACCTTTAACTGTAAAATTGTTTTCCCAGTTTGTTGCTTCCCTTCTAATCTTGTTTGCATTAGTTTTGTTTCTACAAATGCTTTTTAATTTGATATAATCAAAATTTTCTATTTTGTGATCAATAGTGATCTCTAGTTCTTCTTTGGTCACAAATTCCTTCCTCCTCCACAAGTCTGAGAGATAAAACTATCCTATGTTCCTCTAATTTAATCTCATTCTTTATCCCTAAATCATGTACCCATTTTGATCTTATCTCGGTGTACAGTGTTAAGTGTGGGTCCATGCCTAATTTATGCCATACTAATTTCTAGTTTTCCTGGCAGTTTTTGTCAAATAATGAATTCTTATCCCAAAAGTTGGGATCTTTGGGTTTGTCAAACATCAGATTGCTATAGTTATTGACTATTTTGTCCTGTGAACCTAACTTATTCCACTGATCAACTAATCTATTTCTTAGCCAGTACCAAATGGTTTTGGTGACCGCTACTTTATAATATAGTTTTAGATCTGGTACAACTAGGCCACCTTCATTTGATTTTTTTTTTCATTAATTCCCTTGAAATTCTTGACCTTTTGTTTTTCCATATGAATTTTGTTGCTATTTTTTCTAGGTCATTAAGATAGTTTCTTAGGAGTCTGATTGGTATAGCACTAAATAAATAGATTAGTTTAGGGAGTATTGTCATCTTTATTATATTTGCTTGGCCTTAAGCTTTTTATTTTTAAAACATATGGTTAGATAATTTTCAATATGCATCTTGCAAAACCTTGTGTTCCAATTTTTTTTCTTCCTCTCTTCCCTCAAATCTTTCTCCTAGACATTAAGTAATTCACTTGATGTTAAACATATATAATTCTTCTACACATATTTCCAGTTATCACGCTACACAAGAAAAATCAGATCAAAAAGGAAAAAAGTGAGAAAGACAACAAAATGCAAGCAAACAACAAAAAGAGTGAAAATGCTATGTTGTGATCCATGCTCAGTCCCCACAGTCCTCTCTCTGTGTGTTGATGGCTCTCTCCATCACAAGACTATTGGACCTGGCCTGAATCACCTTACTATTGAAAAGAGCCACATTCATCAGAACTGATCATCATATAATGTTGTTGCTGTGTACAATAGTCTCCTGGTTCTGCTCATTTCACTTAACATCAGTTCATGTAAGTCTCTCCAGGCCTCTGAAATCATCTTGCTGATCATTTCTTATATAACAATAATATTCCACAATATTCATATACCACAACTTATTCAACCATTCTCCAACTGATGAGCATCCCTCTAGTTTCCAGTTTCTTGCCACTACAAAAAGCGCTGCCACAAACATTTTTGCACATGTGGGTCCTTTTCCCTTTTGATTGTTTTGGGGGATAGGCCCAGGAGAGACACTGCTGGATCAAAGGGTATGCACAGTTTAATAGCTTTGGGGCATAGTTTCATATTGCTCTCCAGAATGATTGGATTCACAGTTCCACCAACAATGTATCAATGACCCAGTTTTCCCATATTCCCTTTAACATTTGTCATTATTTTTTCCTGTCATCTTAGCCAATCTGAAAGGTGTGTGGCGATACCTCAGAATTGTCTAAATTTGCATTTTTCTGATCAATAGCAATTTAGAGCACTTTTTCATATAACTAGAAATGTTTTTAATTTCTTCATCTGAAAATTGTTCATATTCTTTAATCATTTATTAATTGGAGAATGGTTTATATTCTTATAAATTTGATTTTCTATATATTTAGAAATGAGGCCTTTATCAGAACCCTGTTTACTGCTTCCCTTCTAATCTTGTCTGCATTGGTTTTATTTATATAAAAACTTTTTAACTTAATGTAATCAAATTACATGTCATCCATTTTGCATTCTGCAATGTACTCTAGTTCATCTTTGGCCACAAATTCCTTTCTTCTCCATATATCTGAGAAGTAGACTATCCTTTGTTCTTCTAATTTGCTTATAGTATCATTCTTTAGTCTAAATCTGAACCTATTTTGATCTTATCTTGATATAAGTTGTTAGTATAAGTTAATGCCTAGTTTTTATCCTACTAATTTCCAATTTTCCCAGCAATTTTTGTCAAATAGTAAGTTCTTATCCCAGAAGCTGGGACCTTTGGGTTTATCAAACACTAGATTACTATAATCATTGACTAATGTGTCTTGTGAACCTAACCTATTTCATGGATCCACTGCTCTATTTCTTAGCTTGTAGCAAATGGTTTTGATGATTGCTACTTTATAAATTAGTTTTGGGTCTGGTACAGCTAGGCCACCTTCATTTGCATTTTTTTTCATTAATTCCCTTGAAATCCTTGACCTTTTGTTCTTCCAGTTGAACTTTGTTATTATTTTTTCTAGTTCTATAAAATAATTTCTTGGGAATTTGATTGCTGTGGCACTGAGTAAATTTAGGTAGAATTATAATGTTTATTATATTAGTTCAGCATACCCATATTATACAGTTGGTTAGATCTGACTTTACTTGTGTGGAAAATGTTTTGTAATTGTGTTCTATAGTTCCTAACTTTGCCTTGGTAGGTAGACTCCCAAATATTTTATATTATCTACAGTTATTTTAAATGAAATTGCTCTTTGTATCTTTCACTACTGGACTTCGTTGATAACATTTAGAAATGCTGATGATTTATGTGGATTTATTTTATACCTTGCAACTTTGGTAAAATTGTGAATTGTTTTTAGTAGTTTTATAGTTGATTCTCTAGGATTCTCTAAATATGCCCTCATATTTTCTACAAAGAGTGATAATTTGATTTCCTCATTATGTACTACAATTCCTTTAATTTCCTTTTCTTCTCTTATTGCTAAAGCTAACATTTCTAATACAACATTGAAAAGTAGTGGTGATAGTGAGCAACCTTATTCCACCCCTAATCTTATTGGGAATGGTTCTAGTTTATCCCCATCACAAGGGTTATTTTAAAACAAGGGTTTTTAAATAGTTGCTATTGATCATTTTAAGGAAAACTCCATTTATTACTATACTGCCTAGGGTTTTTAATAGGAATGGTATTGGATTTTATTAAATGCTTTTTCTGCATCTATTGAGATAATGATGATTTCTGTTAGTTTGGTTATTGATATAGTCAATTATTCTATTAGTTGTCCTAATATTGAACTAGCTCTGCATTCCTGGTATAAATCCTACTTTCTCATGGTGTATTATTTACTAATAATTTGCTGTAATCTCTTTGCTAACATTTTATTTAAGATTTTTGCATCAAAAAAATTAAAAATAAAAGATTTTTGCATCAATATTCATTAGAAAAATTGGTCTATAATTTTCTTTCTCTGTTTTTGACCCTATCTGGTCTAGGTATCAGCAACATATTTGTGTCATATAAGGAATTTGGTAGGACTCCTTTCCCTATTTTTGCAAATAGTTTGCATAGTATTGGAATTAATTGTTCTTTAAATGTTTGGTAGAATTCACATGTAAATCCATCTGGCCCTGGAGAGTTTTTTCTTAGGAAATTCATTAATAGCTTGTTTGATTTTTTTTTCTAAAATGGAACTATTTAGATAATTTATTTCCTACTCTGTTAATTTTGGCAATCTATATTTTTGAGGTATTCATCCATTTCACTTAGATTATCAGATTTATTGGCATACAGTTGGACAAAATAACTGCTAATTATTGCTCTAATTTCCTCTTCATTGGTGGAAAGTTCATACTTTTCACTTTTGATACTAATAATTTGATTTTCTTCTTTCATTATTGTAATCAAATTAACTAAATGTTGATCTATTTTATTGTTGTTGGGTTGTTTGTTTTTTTTTTTTTATAAAACCAACTCTTAGCTTGGTTTATTAGTTAAATAGTTTTCTCACTTTCAATTCTATTCATTAATTTCCTCTTTTATTTTCAGAATTTCAAATTTGGCATTTAATTGGGGGCTTTTAATTTGTTCTTTTTCTAGATTTTTTATTTGCATGCCCAATTCACTGAGCTTCTCTTTCACAATTTTATGCAAATGAACATTTAGTGATATAAAACTTCCCCTAAAAATTGCTTTGTCTGAGGCATATTTTGATCCCATAAATTTTGCTATGTTGTCTCATTATCCATTGTATCTATGATTTGATGTTTCATCCACTTATTCTTTAGTATTAGATTATTTAATTTCCAATTAATATTTGTTCTATTTTCCCCTGACCCTTTATCACATGTAATTTTTTATTGCATTATGATCTAAAAAAGATGAATTTACTATTTCTACCTTTCTGCATTTGATAATGGTCAACTTTTGTGTAGGGTTCCATGTTCCATGTACTGCTGACAAAAAAGTATATTCTTTTCTGTCTCCATTCAATTTTCTCCAAAGGTTTGTCATATCTAACTTTTCTAAAATTCTATTTACTTCCTTAACTTCTTTCTTATTTATTTTGTGGTTCAATTTATTTAGTTCTGGTAAAGCAAGGTTGAGATCCCCCATTAATATAGTTTTTCTGTCTAATTCTAATTGCAGCTCTTTTAACTTCTCTAGGAATTTAGATTCTATACCACTTGGTTGCATATATGTTTAGTATTGATATTACTTCATTATGTAATGAAGAGAGCAAAGTTCTGAAGTGTGGAATATGAAAGAAAAGAAACTTAGCAAAAAGTAGTTTCCTTCCTTATCTCTTTTAATTAGATTTATTTTTATTTTTGCTTGATCTGAAATCAAGATTGCTACCTCTGTTTTTTTTTTTTTACTTCATCTGAAGCATAATAGATTCTGCTCTAGCCTTTTACCTTTACTCTGTATGTAGCTCTCTGCTTTAAATGTGTTTTTTTTTATATATATATATAATGTATTGTAGGATTTGGGCTGCTATCCATTTCTGTTTTATGGGAGAATTCATCCCATCCACATTCACAGTTAAAATTACTAACTGTATTTCCTGCTATCTTATTTACCTCAAGTTATACTTTTATCTTTCCTTTCCCCCGCTTTTTCTCCTTCGCAGTATTTTGCTTCTGACCACCATCTCCCTCAAAGAGCCTCCTTCTTTCTCATCCTTTTCCCCTTCTATTTCTGTTCTCCCTTCTATTAGCCTCCTTTCCTTTACCCTTTCTTCTCCTACTTCTCTATAGGGTGAGACAAGTTTCTTATAGAGAGTTTTTAGAACTAAAGAATTTTTATTTTGTCCTCGAGGTCACCAGCAAATAGAGCAGAATTATGGAAACTAAGGGAGAAGAGAGCATCCAGGAGGTGTCCAAAAATGCAGAAAGGTCAAGTAGAATGACAATTAAGAAAGAGTTGTTGGATCTAGCAATTAAAGCAATCATTGGTAACCCTGTAGAGGACAGTCTCATTGGCATGAAAGGTACAGAATGCCAAATGTCAATATATAGAAGGTGACATATTATGTATAAATAATTCTTTTTTGTTTAGCTATGAAAAAGAGAAGAAATGTAAGATAATGTAATATTGTAGTAATGTAAGAGAGGGCTATGTGAAAAAAATTTTAAAGTAATTATTGATATCTTTTGTTTTAATATCACCTTCATTTCTCAATGTATCCATATGTTCTTTACCCAGTGAGTCAAGCTATCTCATGTAACAAAACTAAACTAAACTAGCCAACACATCAGTGGAATCTATCAGTTATATACAGTGTTCCATATTCATAATTACTCAATAATGCAAAGAAAGGAGAGAGCAGTTTTCTCTTCTCTTTTCTGGAACCAAGTTTGAAATGAAAGTTGTTTAAAGATTGGAACAACCCCATGAACAACTTGTCTTACACCCGCAGAGAACAAACCAGTGGCTAAGGACTCAGTACAGTGCCTAGCACATAGTACGTACTTAATAAATATTTATCAATTTAAATTCTATAGTCTCTGGATAAGGAGAAGTTGAAGAACATTGATTTAAACATATTCTTAAAGAAAACAGGAGGGGATGAGATCTGAGAGCACAAATCAAAGGATTGGCTTTGGCAAGGAGAAGATCTATCTTTCTGATTGGAACAAAGGAAGAGAAAATTGTAGACAAGATATAAAAGTTATGAAATGTGAAATATGAGAGAAAAGAAGCTGGCAACAGATGGGCTCTATTTTTTCATTAAAGTAAGCAACAAAAACTTTTGCTGAGAGAAAAGAGGAAATGAATGGTAAATGAGCTTAAAGAGAGAACATTTGGAATAACTGCTGTGAGAACCATATCGAATTAATTTTAAAATTAATTGAAAAAATAATTTCAGCAAAGTAGCAGTATATAAAATGCCCCCTGCCTTTCTCTATATAAAACTCAGTAGAAAGAAATAGAAAGGGAAATTAATTCCATTCAAAATAACTATAGAATCTATAATAAAATTTTGAGCAGTCTGCATACCAGGACACACATAAGAACTCTATGAATACAACTATAAAACATTCTTTACAGAAATACAAATCTAAATAATTGGAGAGACATGAATTGCTCATGACTAGTCCATGCCATATAATAAAAATAATAATACCCACGTAGTAATTTACAAATTTTTTTTTATTTAGTGCCATTCCACTTAACTACCAAAGGATTTAATTGTACAGCTAGGAAAAAAAAGAATTCATCAGGAAAAAATGAAGATCAAGAATCTCATGGAAATAATGAAGAAAAAAAATGGAAAGGGAGCCCAATAGTAGTCCCACTTCTCAAACTATACAACAAAGCAATCTAGCAACAATATAGCAAAACTATTTGGTGCTGATTAAAGAATAAAAAGGACAGCTAGGTGATGCAGTGAATAGATCAAAAAACCTGGAGTCAGGAAGACCTGAGTTCAAATATGACCTCAGATACATAGTAGTTATACGATCCTGAGCAAGTCATTTAATCATGCTTGCTTCTATTTCCTCGTCTGGAAAAGGAAATGGCAAATTCCTCTAGTATCTTTGCCACAAAAAATCCAAATAAGGTCACAAAGAGTCAGAGATGATTAAATAACTGCACAGCCAAAAGAGCAGAAAAGTCTGTCAATAGACAACATTCAGAAACAGATAAACATAATGTTCAGTTACTCTAAAGACCCCAGTTATTAGAATGAAGACCCATTATTCCACCAAAAAAAAATGCTAGGAAAACAATCTGGTAGAACTGTGTTTAGAGTAATAGCTATACCAAGATAAGTTCCAAATATATATAAATTTATATAACCAAATTAGCAGAGTAAGTAAAACATATTTAATGCAGCTGTGAATCAAGAAAGAAATCATAATGAAAAAAGAATAGAAAGATCACAAGATTAAAAGGTTAATTTTGATTACATAAATGTGGAGGTTTTTGCATAAACAGAATTAATGCAGTTAAAAATTAAGATTAGAACATTTAACAGAAAAATTAATTCTTTGCATTAGCTTTCTCTGATAAAGAAAGGTGATATCTAAGATACAAGATAGACAAGAGATTCAAGGAACTGATTCAAATATATGTAAGAATAAGAGCCATTCCCCAGTAGGTCAAAGGCAGGCAGTTCGCAAAATAATCCAAGCTATCAATAGAAATATGAAAAATAATCAGAACAGGTTTGAAAATAGCATGTAGAATTCGTTATTTGGAGGAAGAAACAGTGTTTATGGTACAGATTTTCAGCTTTGTGTGTAGTCATCTTTTTCTCCTGCTTTGTGTATTGAAAGACTTTTCTTATTGGGTATTAGGTTCAACATGGAGGGAAATATTTTAAAGAGAATATGATAATCAGTGAGAATAAAAGGATTTTTCTGCAGCATTGTGGGAAAAATTGAGATTTGATCATTAAGCATATCATTGATCCAGTTAGTAATGTTAGAATTTCCCTTAGCCCCATGCCAAGTTGAAGTAGAGAAGTATGTGACTAATGATGAGACAGAGTCCAATGGTCCAAGATTAGATGATTGTGTAGTTGAACTGGTCAATCAAAAGGTCAAGACTGCAAAAGAGAGAAAAATGAGACCAGCAGGGACTACAGCCTAGGAAAACAGACTTGGGTGGAAGAGGTAGATGATATTTGATGTAGTGGACAGTAAGAATAGACTTAAGAAGTGGGAGGCCAGAGCAAGAGATGAATTGATAAGATATTCTGATGCAAGAGGAGGTAGAGAATCCATGGAAGGGTAAAGTTAAGGTAAATAAGGACAAAAATAAGGGGAAAGTAGCAGGAGGAAGGGATTTTAGCAATAGTAAAAACTTGTATAGCATGGCTGGTCATTCCAAATACAGGGGATCTGGGAATGTGAATAACAGATGAAAGTAGCAGGTAGTTCTATCTACACATCTGGTAGCTAAAATAAGAATCAGAAAAAACTGAATTTGAATTCTGACTCTGATACTCGTGTGACTCTGGACAAGGCAACTTCTCTGTGTCATCACTATAGACTTGTGAGGATCAAATGAATTAACATATGTAAAGCACTTTACAAATCTCAAAGTGCGATATCAATACTAGTTATTATTATTTGGGTTAATAAATAACTGGTGTTCAGACTCCCCACTCTTGCAGGAGGGAGTCTCACCCCAAAGTATCAAGTGATGAGGCACACCCAAGAGATACCTGCAAGTGGAGCAAGCTCTGAGATCTTAAACCTGAGTCATTCAACAAGCCTACTGTGTTCTCAAACCTTACAGAGATTCCAAAGCTATATTTACAAGTTTCTAATTATAATGTTTTTCAAGAATTTTTAGAGTGTAAGTACTTCACAAGTAGGAATTCTTTCATTCATTGTAATTGTGTGCCTAATATAGCACATAGTAAGTGTGCAATAAATACTTGTTCATTGATTAATTGATTGATTGGC